>NW_026126460.1:23665000-24415000 GCF_943737965.1 Phodopus roborovskii | reverse complement strand
TTACACTGAAAATATGACACATACAGTGTAACAATGGGTACATATAGCATTTACAATTCTAACATAAAAGGCTTTAATTGATAAAAAAAAAAAAGTAAATTAAACACAGCCTAGTCTAGCCTCAAACTGACTATGGAGCCAAGGATGACCTTGAATTTCTGATTCTCCTAGCTCTAACTCTGAAGTGCTGGGATTATAGGCATGCTGTACTGTGCCCATTTCACTGTATTAGTTTGCTCTTCTGTGGCCATGATACCCATGATAACCAAATAGGAAAGGGTTGTTTTGTTGTTCTTCTTCTTTTACTTATAGGTTAAATCCATCATTGAAAGAAGGCAGGGCAGGAGCTCAAAGCAGGAATCTGGGGGAAGAAACCACAGAACACTGCTTACTGGCATGCTTCCCCTGGCTGTTACCTTTCTTATATAACCCAAGCCCACATGCCCACGGATGTTACCATTCACACTTGTATGGGTTCTCCCCCATTAATCAGCAACGAGGAAATGTCCTACCAAAAGGCCATAGGAAAATCTGATGAACACACCCTCCCTTTGGGTGTGTAAAACTGAATACCAAGATTAATCAATCACTGCTCTTTCCATTTAGGGTAGACATAGACTCCCAAGAAAAAGCCACACCATAGAAACATTAGATTTTAGAATTAGTGGGCAAAGGAGGTAAGTGTGAATTGCAATGTGAAATGCATAGGGCAGTGAGGGCCTTGAAGGACATTGATGATACTGGTAACCTAAGGTTTTGAAGTGACAATAGGAGAGAGAGCCAGAGTGAAGCAATTCCAATGTTTTACTTGTGTTTAGAAAGATAACGTGTCCACAAGGGGAATAGTTAAAGTTTGAGTTCTTCAGAAATAGTCATTGAGTAAGAGTTCGATGCAGGTAGTTTTTCAGACATCAAGATCAGGAGGGAGAAAAAGCAATATTTAATAATCAGTGATACTGACTCTGAGTTCAAGTGCTGTGCACTTAGACATGACAGTTTCTTGGGTTGTTCCAAGACAAGCAGAGTGACCAGTGGCCAGACCTTTCTATCTCTCCAAAGAGAGCAGCTGAATGATGACTGTGATGAATTGTGAAAGGGTAAGTGTGAGCTAAAGTGGGTCTCTGCAGATCCTAACTAGGTTGGTAGGAAAGCTTGCCGGTTGATTTCATATATCTTGGAGTGGTACCTGGTTGCCATATCTAATTTTCAAACTCCTTAGAACCGTCTTGGGCTTTGGAGGAGGAGGTAAAGAGCAGCAACCACAGGTCAGATGTTCTCTAGTTAGTTCTCTCATCTCTGACCTTGACTATGACCTGAAAGTCTGTCTTCACAATTTCTCTACTTACACTGTAGGAGCTGACTGCCAGGGCTCCTGAGTCCGTCCATTCTCTAATAGTCTGAAGTTATATATTGTTATTCATTTGTTAATTTGCCATGTATTTACTGAGGACATTATTCTGATAACTAGTTCTAAATATGTAGGATACACCGATACACCAGGAAGGTGGACAGGGCTTCATGCCCCCATAGAGGGCAGTTCTTCTGGTCTTACAGTGCTATGTAATATAAGAAAAAGCAATACATATGACTTTAATCAATGGAAGTATCTTAGTAAAATCAGTACAGCATTTGTGAAACTGTTTCAAAGAAGAGGAGTTTGATATTCAGGGAGTCACAGGAAATATATCCCACCCTAAAAGAAACCCAATGAATTATTTACTGGGCCATATCATAGCTTCCACACACTGTACCAGAAATAAATTTTTTTTTACCTTTTGTTTGTGAGAGATAATAAAATTACCGACAAACTTTCCGTACTGAAAAAGGCAGGGAGAAAATTAAAGTTCAGAGAGGAGGAAATAAAATACACTCTCAGAAACTTGGATTGAAAACATGTCAAAGCTCTTTCTGGTGAATCAGACAGAAAGTTATTAAAACCATGATTGTAACACAAGATATGGAAACAAATAAAGAATATATCAGCTGGTCTCAAATGAGCTTTAGTATTGAATCTTATTTTCAACTGTTATCATGGGAGGCACTGGGCAGAAAAATATGCACTAGAGTGTCTTTATTTTTGTTTATTTTCTTAAGAACTTTTTCAAAAATATATAATAAGATAAAGCAAGGACTTATTTTGTGTTTCTGACTGAGAGCACAGTATGACTATTTTTAACATTTTTGACAGTACTCAGCATTCAACAAATAAGTACAGTGTTAATAAGTCCATAGAGATATCATATGTGATCCTGAATTTAAGATTTATTCTATTTAAGTAAGAAAAGAAATAAGAAACTGAAGTTGAGAGAGTTTGGGAGAATAATACATAATACAAGCACCCAGCCCAACATAGGGGTATATTTGGGAGTTTAACAGAATAGAGTATAGGATAGAGGCATTACTTTCTGCTCTTCTATATCACAACATAGCAACTACTGGTTAAAAACATCTCTAATATATTTTAAATGTCTAGAAAAGTCAAATTTTACAACATAAAAAATGATTCATGTTGGAAAAAAAGAGAAAAGCTAATCTTGACCTGGTTATTTCATACATGTATTGAATTACCAACATGTGCCACACAAAGACATTCCACAAATATGTCTTGATAACAATAAAAATACATTGAGGTTATTCAAAAGTATATTTTTAGGAAAGGAGTTCTGGTAGTTTTATGATTCAGTCATTAAATTTGGTTGTTACACCTACAGTTTCATTTATTGTTTTTATTTGCAAGAGGAGTTAAAACAAAATTTTAAGGGTGTTTTTCTTTTGTTTCCCTAAACATGAATCATTAAAAAAAAAACCACATTAACTATAAATCACCAAAGTAAGGGTGCTATTTGCACAGCAACCCAAGAGCAAAAGCTGGAGGGGAAGAAGAGGGCACAGTAGACATACAACATGCACACAAATGCTGTGGTTTATCTGCCCAGGACCTCCTCCCTGGTGGCAAACACAAAGACTCATTTTATGTGAATTCCCCCCAACCAAAATCTGATGATGGTTCCACTCAAAACGCATTGTTAGAAAGAGAAAAAGAAAAACAAAGAACAAGCCCCAAACAGCCCACAACTCCACAACCACCCAACAATAAAAACCATCATTAATAAAGCATGAGTTTCTTTTCATTTTATAGAAATATTAATAAAATGTTGAAAAGTATTGTCTAATCTTATATTTGTAAGGATAATAGAATGCAGAAGTCTCCTGGAAAATAGACCAGATCCACCCTCCAGGTTCCACCTCTGCTTTGAGGTCCAGCGTCTGGGATACTGAAATTGCTGGTAGAGTAGGAAGCCCAACCCGGGAGAAACCAGAAAGACAAGAACATGGTGGCACATCCATGTGACAGTTCTCTGTGTAGAAAGCTGAACTCAAGGGATCAGAAATGCCATAAACTCCTCCTTGACACCCAAAACTAGCTTTTTATAAAAATCAGAGTAGTTTGGTACCAAACTGAGATACACACATCAACATTTTCAATCATTCAACTTTAATGAATTAACAAATACACTTTCCATAGAGTGATGCTTCTATGTGATTTAATAATAATGCTCAATTCATTTGCAGGTCAAATACAAATATCTCATGACACCAAGTCACAAATAAACTTTAGAAAAATCATTGTAATGTAATTCAGCAGATGACTGGGCTTTTTGTTGCTCCATTGGAGCAGAAGAGTAGCATCAACTCTGCACATGCCTCACTGGTGGTAGTGGGCCATCCCTCAGAAGCTTAAAGGACAACTTATAGAAGAAAGCATTGTCCTTTTTATGGTGCCTCTTCACAGAAAGAGAATAGCAACTAAGATAGAGTAGGTAATTCAGAGTAGTTTTCCTCCTGAGAAAAACTAGTTAATCAAAAGAGAAAAAACAAAACAAAAAATCAAACACCACTATGAAAGCATATGGACCTCACCCAATAATGAAGAATTGTGGAAACAAGATTTAAGAGGAGACATTCACAAAACTGAGTCACACATGGAGAACTATTTCACTGTGAAGCATCTAACAATTCCTATGGAGACTCTGATGCTAACATGAAAGGCACTTGGTTTTGTTTCTAAAAAGCCTCCACACAGGTAGATCTAATGTCTGTAGAGTAGGAAAACAGTAGAATATTGTTGAAGAGAATGGCTGGGAACAAAGTGGGAGTAGCTGAAAGACAGGATGTGAAGCCCTTCTGAGAAACCTACTGTTTCCAATTTTCTGTTGTTCATTTGGGGGGGGGGGGTGGGAATTGAACCTAAGCATGTGCTATACCTGATTTGCTAGACCTAGTTAGAAGCTACAACATTTAAGAATTGAGAGGTCTCCAAGCTTCCCAATGTCTTAAACACTGGGAGTTTCATAATTGGGCTTTGGTATTTGACGTGATATTCCTTCCCTCATCTCATTTCTTTCCCTTTCTGAGTTTAGAGTGAGACAAAGAAGGAAAAACTAGTCTGGAAGAGAAACCATAACCAATGTGGCATATGTTGTTTTGTTTTTGTCTAGTCGATTGGCTTACTCTTTACTTTAGAAGAACATCTGAAAAACTTGAACATAGTCTTGAGGTTGAAAGCCAATGGTATATTCTTTCATCAGGATCCTGTTCCAAAGCAACAGAAAAGTAAATTCAAACTTTAGTATTGAAAAATACCAACACTGTGCAGTCCAAAGTGACATCTGATCTGAATTCTTTGATTCCTTGTGAAACCATCAATCTCTCAATGTGAGTGTCCCAAAATCAAGGCAGGATTCATTCCTCAGAGCAGTTATGGCCTCAGAACTCAGAAACCCAGAGTGATGCTCTCAGATTTGGTGTTGGTTTACTAAACTTGGTCTGGGCTGTGATTCCTGGAAAAGGGCCTAAATTTAAAAATGAGAACACATTGATTTAAATCTTAACCAGGAAATACTGAATATATCATCTAAGTATTTGAGTCATCTGTGTTGTCTTCAGTTATGGAAGACACCAGCACCACTCATTTCTTGTGAGTGCCGAGTTAAAGAATTTCAACATGCTTATAAGACTAATAATGGAAAAAAAGATTCAAGAATGTGTCTGTTGGGGGACCATGTATAGAAATGCAGTATTAACCCTCATGAAGCTGAGGCAGTGAGACTCTCAGTTCAAGACCAGCCTGTGCCATATAGTGAGACTTCATCTCAAAATCAAGAACATTAGTCACTGATAATACTTTTTCTTCGTTTTTTGTACCTATACAATACAGATAAATAATAGTGATTCCAATCATGTTAATTTGGCTATAAATATCATCTAATATTACATGTTACTTTCTTTTCTTCTTTTTTTAAAATTTGAAACAAGGTTGTTTTCCATGTCAATCCCAGCTCCCTCACCCTCCCATCCTCCCCTATCATCCCCAGGAAACCCCAGCCCCATCCCCTTTCTTCTTCCCAGGGAAGGTGAAGCCTCCTATGGGGGGTCTTTAAAGTCTGTCATATCAATTAGGGCAGGGCATAGCTCCTTCCCCATGTGTCTAGGCTAAGAAAGTATCCCTCTATGTGTCATGGGCTCCCAAAAACCCTTAATATACTAGGGATAAATACTGATCCATTACTATAGGCCCCAAACACGGCCCAGTCCTCCTAACTAACACCCACGTTCAGGGGGTCTGTGTCAGTCCTATGCTGGTTTCCCAGCTATCAGTCTGGGGTGCATGAGCTCCCCCTTGTTCAGGTCAGGTGTTTCTGTGGGTTTCTCCAGCCTGGTCTTGACCCCTTTGCTTATCACTCCTCCCTCTCTGCAAATGGATTCCAGGAGTTTGGATCCAGTGTTTAGTTGTGGGTATCTGCTTCTGCTTCCATCTGCTACAAGATAAATACTAAAGATGCAGTCAGAGAGACAAACTTAACTATCTTCATGTACTCATATGTATGTACATATGGATGTATAGATGAATGGATAGATGGATGGATGCGTGGGTGGGTGGATGGATGGATGTGTAAGTATGTTTGTGCATATGGTGTATGTGATTGTACATGCCTCTGTGGGGAGGTGCACACATCTGCACGTGTGCACGGGTGAAAGCTAGAGGACAGCCTCCTGTTTCATGTCTCAAGAGTCATCCCTTATTGTTTCAGACAGTGAATTATCCCTGGGATCTAGGTCTCACTATTTTTACACTAGTACAACTGGACAGTGAGCCCAAGGATCTACTTGTTGCCACCCCTTATCTCTGTAATGACTGGCACATGCCATGATGCCTGGCATTTTCTTCATGCTTGGGCAGTAAGCACTTTACTGACCAAGCCATCTCACTGGCCCTGGGACATGGTTGATTAAAATTAAAGCACTAATTTGACTGGACAGCTTATTTTTAATTATCAAATCTGTATGTAATCCTATGCCTGAATAAAATTGTGGTTTTATTTTATATAATTTTGTCTTAATCGTATCGAGGAGAACATGACGATGACATTTGATTGTGAAATTTCAGTATTTTACCAGTCTCACTTCGTCTTTTCCTCTCTGCGTAGATGTGCACACCTGACAAACATTCTCAATGGCAGATGGATTGTGGGCATCATTCATAAATAAAGGGGACGTAGCAGACATCAAGAACAAGGGACATATACATACAGTAATATTCACCATAGCAAACACCACTATTTCCCAGGAACTTTACCTTCATGGCACATATGAGGAGTTACTATACCTCACCTGCCCCACCCCCAGAAATTTTAAGTCCATTTTGTTACAGTTAATGCTAAAGATGAAAACATCTGGTTGCCATATGAAATTCTCCACTGACTTAAAGACAATGTTATCTTTGAGCTTTCTCATCTTCAGGCCAAAAGTATCTGCTCACTTATCTCCTTTCCTGCCTCTGCCAGCCCTTTTGTCATTTCTGATTTCTCCCCTGGCTCCCTGTAAGTTCTCCACATTTCTAGAACTATGTAGATTAAAAAGAGTTTCAATTTTCCAAAAGAGCCTAATATTAAATGTAATCATAAACAATACTTTGATTACCTATTTATAATCATTAAATATAGTATTTTCAATGTTTAAAGTACATTGACCTAAGATAGCTAAAAGACAGCAGACAATTTTTTTCAGAAAATATATGCAGATGACATAAAATAAGTCAAGAAAAGAGGGGGGGGAACCAGAAATGATAACTGGGAAAAAAAATCTAAAAAAAAATAATAATAAATTAAATGTATCTTAATCAAGTCATGATAATCTAAGATGCTGAGATTCTCAGCATAAACAAAATCTAAGAGTCAACTCTAAAGCTGTATACATGAGACACTCTTCAAATACAGCAACACAGGCAGGTTGAATGGTTGGAAAGACATAGTTCCATAAAAGAGGAGGAGACTGTAGAGCAGTGGATCTCAACCTGTGGGGCATGACCCTTCTTTAAACCCTTTCACAGGTGTTGCCTAAGACCATTAGAACACGTAGATATTCGTATTATAATTCATAGCAGTAGCAAATTACAGTTATGATGTAGCAATGAAAATAATTTTATGGTTGGGGGGAACACCACAACCATAATGGTGGGTCAAAGCATTAGGAAGGTTGAGAACCACTGCTATAGAGGATATAATAACAAGAGCAGTTAAGTCTTCACGTGAACCGTAAAGCCACAAATAAAGAAGAGTGTTTTGTAATGGCACACTTCTTTATAAAGACCTAAAACATTTAAGCCTGTCTGCACCTAGATATAACATTATGTACAGGTGAGTGTATGTGTGTTAAAGGGAGAAACAGACAATTCTGCCATTGCATTACAAGATACTCATTTTTTAGTAATTGTTAGGTTTAGTATACAAACATGGAAGAAAACAAGAAAGTAAATAAGATAACAAGGAAGAAGAGGAAGAAAGGAAGGGAGACAGGAGGAAGGGAAGACAGAGAGGAAAGGAAGAAAGAAGGAAGGAGAAATGAAAGGCAGAGAAAAGAAAGTTGGACTTTATAAACACAGATTAAATAACTCTACCATCTATCTTGACCTAAGTTTTATTTATAGGACACTATAACCAATCCACTAAGGTTAATGCATAGTTTTGTTTTTTCACCAAGATAAACCATAAAGTAATTTTCAGTATGTTTAAAAGGATTAAAATGATATAGAGGCAGTTTTAGGAAAATAAAATGTACCTAAGATGACCTTTGTCTTTCAGAAGCTTCAACTGTCATATACATTTTCCAGTTTTTGCTAAATATTTAGTTTGATTTGGTTTGGTTTGGTTTGTGTACTCCTGAAATATTTATTTTGATCTTTCTTTAACTGATGAATGATATTGCTTAAACTTTTCTATTAGCTTCTTGTAAGACACTCCCATATGCATTAACCTGATTAGTTAAAGTGAATGCAACTTAGCAGCCCCAGCCTATGTGAAACCCTGGTATTGGTCCCCAGCACCACCCAACACTAAAAAAAAAAATATCCAATTTAACAAGGAAACAATATGAACATGTGCCAATTTTGGGAGTACAGATTCTTCACTAGAAATCTATGTGAGAAAGAAATTCTATTTCTGGGGTGATTATCTACATACTACATAAAGCTGACTGGGATTGATAGGCAAAGGAGATATTAAATCTCAACCATTGTTGGCTATCTTTTGCTTTCAGAGGACATGATAGAGTCTGAACCCATCTGAAAGTTTCTTCCTGTCCTTATTCTGAGCATTTCAGTGCCTCCATCCCAGCTCAGAGGTCTCATCAGGGTAAGCTGTGTTGCTGGTTTTAACTCATACTGGAGGCAAAGCAGTAATCAACACTTTTGAGTTCTCCAATTCTAGGACCTACTTCTTCAGGCAAGTAGGTCTCCCTGCCCTCTGGAAACATGCTAACAGACAGTAAATCCATGCCTTCAAATCTATGGGCTGAAGGCCTTCAACCTCTCCCAAGTTGAGGGAACATTATTCATCTTGTTCTTCGCTTGACTTCAAAGCATGTCACTGCTCACTGCTGTTTGTTCTTCTTTGGATATAGGCAGTATCATCACATCAATAAACTTGAACTTGATACAACAAAGAATGAGAACTGTGCTGAAAAAGTGTTTGATTTCTGGAAGAATCCTTGAAGCCCATGATGGCTGTTCATGTGTCTTCTGGATGATGATGCTGGGAAGTCTAAAGAAAACAATTCGTTCATTCTGATACCAACACTTTCTTGACAACTTCAAACACCAAAAAAAAAAAAAAAAAAAAAAAAAAAGGCAATACAGGAAGCCCACTATGTGCCATATATAAACAAATTTAATCATCATTCCTTTCTCCTGTAAAACAGATATAAGCTCTATCCTTTTTACATCACAATGCCAGTAACAGCAAGGCAGAGATGTAGCCCATGATACCACCCATAGCAACTGCAGTTTTTTTGGTGTTTTTTTTTTTTTTTTTTTTTTTTTGTCAGTTAACCATTTTATTTCTGAATACACTTAAAATGCTATACATAAAGTTATGATATTAGTAGTAGCAAAGAATGGAACATGGGAATACTTTAATAAATAGAATTTGAATATGTATTTGGAGAATTTCATACATGAGTATAGTATTTACATCATTTCCACACCTCCCCCTTCCGGTTATAATTCTCCCTGTGTTCCCTATACTTCTAACCAAGTTTATGACCTTTTCTTCTTCTTTTATGAACTTTATTTTTACTTATTCTTGGTGTCTAGAATGGCTAGGGAGGTAGGTCTCTGGGCAGTATCTTGCTTATATTAATTGAGGTAGGAAGGCCAATCCACTATGAGTGGTACTATTCCCTGGTTTGGGTCCTGTCCTACATAAGTGGAGAAAGGGAACTGAGCAGAAGCATGCAGTCATTGCCCTTTGCCTCTTGACCATAGGTGTGATGTGACCAGCTGCTTCATGCCTTGACTTCTGTGCCCTGATAGACTGCAGTACCCATGAACTATGAGACAGAGTTTTCTCTTTCTCCCTTGTATTGCTTGGCCAGAATACTTGAACACAGAAACAGAAAAAGAAACTGAGCATTGCCACTCAGGTAAAGTCAAAGGTTTTGCCTCACCATAGAAAGGAGTTTAACAACCAGCACAGAGATTTGAGAGATGCTCAGGGGAAGCATAAGATGTACCTCTTGTGGGTAATGGCTTCTCAAGGGAAAGTCATACTTTATTGTCTTTATAATATCCATATAGACAATTTTGACAAATTCTGAGGTTATTCTCAAAGTGCTGATAAAAATATTGAAATAAGATCACAGGGTTGTTCTTGGTTTGCGGTTAGAGTTTCTATTACTGTGAAGAGACACCATGACCACGGCAACTCTTATAAAGGAAAAACACTTAATTGGGGCTAACAATTCTTTTCAGAGGTTTAGTTCATTATAAGCATGGTGTGACATGGTTGGCCTGCAGGCAGACATGGTGCTAGAGATGGAGCTGAGAGCCCTGCATCTTGATTTGCAGGCAATAGGAAATTAACTAAGACACTGGGCAGTATATGAAGTATAGGAGACCTCGAAGCCCATCCCCACCGTGACACACTTCCTCCAACAAGGCCACACCTACTGCCATATTGCCACAAGCCACACCTCCTAATAGTGCCATTCTGTTTAGGGGCCATTTTCCTTCAAACCACCACAATTTGGGTACACTCTAGATAACAGGAACGATATAACAGGAAAGATGGTTGGAACTGCATATGAAAGTCAGACATTGTTTGTGACATTCCTAGAAACTCTTCATGAGGTCAGATGTGCTCAGACTTGGAGCCTGGTCCATTGTAATTATAACATTATTATTCCAAACTATTTCTATTTAAGAAGAAATATTCTTCTTAGTCAGAAACTGTCTAAGTCACTGTTCTATTGCTGTGAAGAGACACCATGGCCAAGGCAACTCTTGAGAGCTTGTGTGGAGTTTCTATCAAGAGAGTGCAGCTTCTCCTATACCCTTGAATGAAAACCAGTCCTCCTGTATTAGGGGAAGGTTATCCATCCACTTCAACTGAGCTTTGGGAGGGACACACATGGAGCGGTGAAGGAGGAAGGGGATACCTGCCTAGCTAGCCCGATCAGCCGAATCAACCCTGGTGAAAGATGTGGCAACCAAATCACCCTCACATTCCCAAGGAAACTCTTATAAGAGAGAGCATTTAATTGGGGGCTTGCTGACAATTTCAGAGATTTAGTCTATTATAATCATGGTGTGGGACATGAAAGCACTACATTTTACTATGTAAAGGTGTGTTGCATTTGTTTAATTATATAAAGGTGTGTTGCTGTTTTACCTTGCCTGCTTAAGGCATCTGATTGATCTAATATAGCTGAATGGCCAATAGCAAGGGAGGAGGTATAGGTGGAACTCCCTGGAAGGAAGAGTAAATAGAAGGAGGAATTTAAGCTGCGGGAAGATAGAAAAAGAGATGCAGGGGAGATGCCAGAGCTAGCCAGCCAAACATGGAGGAATCAGGTAAGTAGGACATACAGAATGAAAGAACAGTGAAAAGTCCCGAGGCAAAAGAGAGAAACAGATTAGATTAAGTTAAATGAGCTAGTGGGATATACCTAAGCTATGTCTAAGCATTCATAACTAATAATAAGCCTCTATGTCTTTTTTTGGGA
Source organism: Phodopus roborovskii (assembly GCF_943737965.1). NCBI lineage: Eukaryota > Metazoa > Chordata > Mammalia > Rodentia > Cricetidae > Phodopus > Phodopus roborovskii. Next base: position 24,403,441 of record NW_026126460.1, on the reverse strand, counting down.
ACTGGTTGGTGGTTGAAAGAAACTTCCCATGCTTTGCTATACACACTTCATTCTGTTTGATATTTCTGAGGCTATGTATCTATTAATATCTCTGGCATTACTCTACCTCCTCGTTTCTTGCTGTGAGAAAAGGAGGCTATTTACAACTTTCATGAATATCCTCCCCTACCTCTTCTATATTTCTTGTTTGTGCACATGCCATTTCCTCTTTTGAAATACTCAAATTTCTGTTCTTCCAAGATCACATGAAACACCCTCAACACCCCCCTAGAAAACGTGTTTGAAATCAGTGTTCATCCATGCCCAGCTCTTCTCCCTTCCCTGGATACCCAAGTATACCACACTTTGTAGTCCTTTCACAGGTAAGCAGACTCATTCTAAACAGTCACATGTGAGTGGAAGGGACACTAGCACTTCTGAATTGGGTTAAGATTCCACATGCAATCCTTGTGTTCTTTATGTCGGAGACCCTAGAAGCCAGTGGACTTAATGGGCAAGATATAAGACAGTGGTTGCTTTATCATCTTGAATGATTGTGTGGAACAGAATACTTTCTGATTGCACGGTGGGCACACAATGGGAAAGTAACACTAACCTTTGCTTTAGTAAATTGTTTTGATCATTCACTCTTTGGTGTAGCATAGTTTAGCCTGACCATGATAATGCAGGACCCTAGATCTTCCTTTTCAAGGTATATTTCCTCTCTTATTTAAAGCCAACAATTAGTTGGGTACTTTGGTGTACACATTTAATTCAGTAGTTGGCACTGGAGAATAGAATCAGGTGGCTATCTGAGAGTTCAAAGAAACTTGATCTAAAATAGGGGGTTCCAGCCAGGGCTAAATAGTTCTCTCTCTTTCTCCTCTCTCTCTTTCTCTCCTCTCTCTTAAACACACACACACACACACACACACACACACACACACACATTCTACTTGTAAAGCTAATTTGTGTGTCGTTTTTTTTAGTGTTTTTATTTCTAGTAAGATAGACATTTGTTTATTTGTCTAATGTTCCTTACTCATAGATCCCTGTTGGACAAGAAGCTTCCATTTAATCAGTGTGCATGCTATTTAAAAGGAATTAAGCTTCCTGTCATAGACTCAGTATCCAATGGATGAATAATGTGTACTGAGCAATTACTTAATGAATACTTCCCACTCTCAAGATTCTGTTATATTTGCAGGGGATAAAGAAAAGATACATAAGTTATTAAAATTATTGCCATGATTTCAAAAGTTTTTGACTAGCATAGCTTCTTCTTTTTTAGGTTATCACTTACACACAACAAAACTAAAAGAATTACAGATAAGTATGACTGTTTCAGATATAAAAGTATTTGTCATCATAGATATTACATATTGCCAAAAGGTAACTCTATAATTTCAAAATCCTTCTTTGGTTGTCTGGAGTTTAACTAATACCCCTCAATATGCTTATCACTGAGGATGCCATGTGTATTATTAGATAAGAAAGATAGAATTAGACAATGAATGAGAAACAATACAGCAACCAAATAACTGTGGTTTGACTGAGAGCTCTGCATGACTAAAATGTATATGATATTCTCTGAAATGCTTCTTAGATGGATTATGTTCATCTATGCCTTATTCTCTGAGCTAGGTGCGTTGGATGCTATTCAGGGCAGGATCTAATAAAATCTGTCACATGCCAGCCCCATCATCTGGTGCTGTCATTGTGAATATTTATCTGTTTTGAATTGCTCAAATTTATTTAGCTGTTAATAAGAAATAAAGCAACCAACACATATTTATGGAGCACTTACTTCATCAAGTCAGCACGGGAATACACACAGTTAAAAAGAATAACTGAATTGCCAGCTTTTTAAAAAAACCAAAAGATCATAAAACAGGGAGATAAATCTGATAAACAGCTCTTGAGAGAAAGAGATAATTCTGTTGAGAAAGATGAGAAGGCAGAGTTCATGGAAGCCGATAAGTTCAATATACTGTGTTAGTGTAGATCACAGCAGCTCTTAACCCTCATCAGAAAAACTTCTTTTTTTAAAGGCACATAAATAGAAAACATATTGCCCTGTGTGCTGACATATGATTTGAAACTTAACATTTTATTATGGTAAACTGCACTTCTATTCTGAATGCCAGAAGTTTGGCTAAATAGCTGGGCCTAGCACATACCTTTGGAGTGTGTTCCTAACAATAAATAATAAATAACTGTAATGTATAAATGTTTGTGCATTCACTTACCTAAGATATATATGAACATTGACATTTTTTTCTGAGCTAGCCACTCCCTTGATTAAACGTGAACTCATCAGTCTGTTTTGCATAACAAACTGGTTCTAAATCACAGCCTAGTGAATCTGAGTCAGAAAACAAATTTTCTTTTCTGGTCATGAAACCTCCAGAGTTAGAGGAAGAACCTCATTTGTTGAGTTGTATGCTTAGCAGAGCCGTGTCATTCAGTTTAGCGTCTTCAGAACCACCTGAGAGACACAGCATAGATCCCTGGGCTGAATGCCAGAATTTTGATTTTCATGGTCTGGGGACAGCCTTAAGAGTACATTTCTGATATGCTCCTAAGTAACATCAATGGTACTGGTCCAGGGACAGTACATGGAAGACCTGTAAATTGGCACATTACTCATACAGTGTTGTCTGCTGCCTTTTCTAATTACTCCCTTAGCCTTCTAACACTATGGACAGTAGGTTGGAATTAATTCAGAGACCCACAATAGGTCATCACACAAACAGTGAGATACTGTGGAGTATGCAGCCCTAAATGAAAAATCTATATCATACCCCATATCTGAAGGTTTAGGGCTCATTGCAGAAAAGAAAAGCTTGTAAAGGCCAGGGGTAGTGGGTGGCTCCAGTGAAACAGGGTTTCTCACACATGACAGGACTATTTTCACATGTCAACTCACAATGGTTGTGACTGAGTGCAAAAGGCCTGTGTAAGATCAAGCTCAGGGACTGGATGAGGTCCCATCCCTATCTGAGGAGGTGCTGGCATCTGTTGGGGGAGGGGAGACCAGCTTTCTTCAGGGCTATGACCCCATGTTCCAGTAGATGCTGCTATACATGTATGCATATTGACAGGGATGCATGGATTCCACAGATTTTTATTTTTTAAAAGAAGTACATGAAGTTGGGAAGAAAATGCGTGAGGGGACTAGGGAAGGAATTTGAGTGGAGGCAATGGTGAGTGGCTTTGATCTAAAACAATGAAGAAAGAAACATGACATTTAGTTAAGGAGAGGACACTGACTGATATTTTGGAAAGTTAGTTTACAAAGCTTTTAAAATATTAATCACTTCCTAGAGAATCGAGGGACAGCTGTGTTCCATCTGCTCAATAATTGTGGGACATAGGCAGTCCAAATGACCTGTTCTAGCTAGAACAGCCAGGGTTTTATGGTTCCACAAACAGACTTTCTCTGGAGTCACTTATAGAAATTCTGAGTAGCTTCCAGAATAAAAGAAAAGAATGAGCAGGTGGTGCTCAGAAGGAGGCAACCCAAGGGTAGCCTGCAGGAGGAGGGGCCCTAGAAAAGCTGTCTAGAGCCCTGATGGTGGAGGAAAGTAGGGTACCCTGGAAGGCTGGTCTCATTTGCATCTGGAGCAGCTAAGGGAGATTCTGACCATGCCTCGGAGTCTTCAAGATTCCAAAGGAGGCTCCTCAAACCATCCAGAACCTAGTCCTCCTCATTCTCTTCAAATCAATAACTCTAGAGTACTTGTATTTCTTACCATTCTTCATTGAAAGTAAAATATTCCACACTTCAGTTGTAGTTTCAAAACATGTGTTAGTGACTATTGAAATGTCTGTAACTGGCAAGACTACAAAGGCCCCACTCCATATTTAGTGCTTAGCTTCTCAATGATTGCTTGTGCGATTACCATGATAGGGAAGCCCCTTGAGGATTTCAGGGTTCTCAGCCAAAGCACTCTATCTCACGTAGATTGATGTGGAGCCTGCTCCTAGTCTAAGATTCTGCTCTCATCTGTTTAGCCTTCACTGTAAATACTTGACTTCCTATATTATCCAGAGGAAGTATTTTGTGTTACAAACATTTGCCATCTTAGTCCCACATTTTAATCACTATTACGATATGAGTGAGAACTAGATAAAATTATTATATTTTTATAACTGGAAGTATAAAATTACTATACTTTTGTGGCACCTTTTGGGTGAGAGCTTGTGCTCTTCCAGAAGGCCTGGCTCCAATCCCTATCACCCACGGGGTAGCTCCTAACTATCTGTAATTACAGTTCCAGGGGATTTTATGCCCTCTTCTGGCTTCTAGAGGCACTAGGAATACACAGAGTGCAGGCAAAATATCCACACAAATAAACGGAAATGACACTTGTATTTAAAGTAATCAAATGAGTATTTAACCAGTGGGGCAATAGCCACGAGAACACAAGTATTTGAATTCAGATCCCCAATATACCACACATAAAAAGCTGTACACAGCAGTATACACCCATAGCCACCCCTCACTGCCCCTCACTTCCCCCCCTCCCCTCCCTGCACACTGAGGATGAGATGGAAGTCTCTGGGGCTTGCTGGAATCCAAGCCAGTGTAGCTGAATTTTGAACACAAATACAGCGAGAGAGAGAATTTCTCTCAAACAATAAGGTGATACTCTAAAGAGAGATGGCTCAGTGGTTCTGACTGCTCAGTGCTCTTTAGAAGACCCAGGTTCAATTCCCAGCACCCACAAATGTGACTTATAACTATCTGTAACACTCTCCAGTCCCTGGCCATCCAAAGCCCTCTTCTAACCACCAGGCATACATGCAGTTCACACACATACATGCAAAAAAACACCCTTATATATAAAATAAGTTAAAACATTAAAGTCAGGCACCCTCTCCACAATTGCTAGGAGTCTTAGCTGGGGTCATTCTTGTGGATTCCTTGGAGTTTCCCTGGCACCATGTTTCTCTCCTCTTTCATTACTCTCTCCCTCTGCTCTTCCTCCAACCCAATCCCACATGTTCCTATCCCTTCCACCCCCAGTTTACCCAGGAGATCTCTTTTATTTCCCCTTCTCAGGAAAATCCATGTGTCCTCTTTGGGCCCACCTTATTACCTAGCTTCTCTGGGATTGTGAATTGTAGCCTTTACTTTACACCTAATATCCACGTATGAGTGAGTACATACCACATTTGTCTTTCTGGGTCTGGGTTACCTCACACAAGACGTTTTTCTAGTTCCATTCATTTGCCTACATGTTTCATGATGTCATTGTTTTTTACAACTGAGTAATACCCTGGATGTCTACCGTAATCAGATTGGTAACTACCCTGATTGTCATCAGAGACCTTTCATCCAGTAACTGGGGGAAGCAGATGCAGAGATCCATAGCTAAACACTGGGCCAAGCTCAAGGAGTCCTGCTGATGAGAGGAAGGAGGGATATTATCCACAGACACTGGACGGAAATCTAGGGAGCCCATATGGGACCAATCTGGGCCCTCTACATGTATGTGACAGTTGTGTAGCTTGGTCTATTTGTGGGGCTCCTACCAGTGGGACCAGGACCTGTTCCTGGCCCTTGAGCTGGCTTTTGGGAACCTATTCCACATCCTGGTTTACCTTGTGCATCCTTGATACAGAGGGAGGTGCTTGGTTCTGCCTCAACTTGAGGAGTCATGCTGTGTTGAAGCTCTTGAGAGGCCTGCCCCCTTCTGAATGGAGACTGAAAAGGAGTGGATGGAGAAGGTAGAAGGAAAGGACTGGAAGGAAAGTAAGGAGGGGAAATTGTGATTGGGATGTAAAATAAATGGAAAATTTTAATCAATAAAAAAATTAAGGTCAAAAGTGATTGACAAAGAAACCAACCTTAATATCTAGCCGCCACATGCATGTTCACAAATGTATATATGTACTCCCACACAAGCAGGCATAGACACACATACGTAACACAAAGACACACTGACATACAGACATGTGAGCATTTATTGGACATTTTTGAAACCAAGATGGAGCACTTTGATACCCAGCTGTTTTCACTCACATTTCCTCCCCAGACTATCTCAATCACAATATAGGGGTCAGTCTCCTTCCCAGGGTACTAGGTCTATTTTAGGCACACACTCTCCGCAAGGAATTGTCTCCCCACTAATGCACACAGGGCTCAATGACTGGGCACATTTAAAGAATAAATACATTTGGTGGTTGTAAAACTATTGATAATAAGAAATCTAAGAAAAATAGTTAAGACAGGTGATCAACCATTTAAAATTTTTTTATTTCCCTGTAGTAGTAGTGTGTATCTGGTGTGTGTGTGTGTGTGTGTGTGCTGAAAGGTTGAAGGACATACTCAATAGACTCCGTGTTTTAACTAGTGCATGAAATTTCTTCATCTAAAAGACACACTAGTTTTCAAATGATTTTTTTACATATATGCTTTCTTGATCAAAGAGATGTCTTTACAGAAGAATTCTTTCTATCAATGCATAAGTGATTTTTTTAGACAGGAAATACTCCTAACCATATACATATAATTTCATAGGAATTAATATATGGAAATTAATAAATAAAAATCCTTAGGGATTTTCATAGTCTCTGAACAGAGATGAACTGTCTGATCTGCTAACAAAATTTATGCCAAGGTTTTGATTAACCTTTGCCATAAAAGAGAAATCAAATAAAAATAGATATTACATATGACCTTCTTTCTTTAAATAGCTGTTATGAAATGATACACAGATATTTTAAATCAGTTTTACATATACATCTGTTTAGATCTAAAAATCCTGGTGATAGTAGGCTCCCCTGTAGGTTTTATGCCCTCACTAGCATGAGCTATTGGCTAGGTTATGAAACCGGTATAATTTCTATCTGTATTCTCAATCGTCATTCTTAGACCCACACATCCTTACGCCCACCCTTGTCAAAGAAGTATCTTTTCTTTCTTTTTTTTTCTTCAGAAGACTGAGGCCATTAAAGAAAACCAGAAGTGGTCAAAATGCAGAAAACAACTGACCAAGGTGTCTCCAGTGCCAGAGCATACATCTGCAACACAACTCTGGCACCAAAGGCTCAGGAAATATCATGAAAGAGTAAGTAGAAAGGTTGTAAGAGCCAAAAGACCAGTATATCTGCTCTGGGATTGTGGAGGAAGGCTACACCCATGAAACTTCAACAGTATAGCTGCCTAACTAAATAGAATATGAACAATGACACCAATTAACGTATCAGTGTGGAAGGGAGAAATCTTACAAGGCCTTATAGATGGAGATCTATAAGCAGTTAATAAAGTTGACAGAGGAAGGATTCATTTTTTCCCCCTTGGGAATGGAAACCATAATCAGAATCAGAATCAGTCAGTTCTGAAAATTTATTCATATCAGTAGCACATCAAACAGCAACAGCAAACAAACCAAAAATAACTGGGTATTTCTGTAGTGTTACATGAAACCTGAGCTTCCAGTGAATACTTACATAAGAGAAAATACATGTTATAAATAACATATGATCTTGAGAATTAGGAGAAACACACACGCATAAACTGCACACACACACACACACACACACACACACACACACACACACACACACACACACAAAGAATTAACTCAGGAAGTCCTTCAAGGACTAAAGCCTAATATGTAATTCTTTCTGTGTTAGTATATATAAAAGCCACAAGAAACATTAGCAACATGACCATTCTCTAAAAACAATATTAGGATGGAGAACTATCTCTCTTACTTTGAGGAAGAGTTACTGATTGCCTTGTTTGGATACATTAATTATTGGGAAGATTGGGCAGAACCTTGAAGAGAAATTGGAAGTCAGCCCTGTGTAGAGGCTTTGCTCTCTGTCTCCTGTCATCTTGTTCTTAACCATCTAAACCAGGTCTCTAGTCCTCAGGACTTCTGTTATCACAAATGATTGATTGTCCAGGACTGGGTCTGGAAGCAGTCTTGCTGTCTCCTCTGTAGCATGTGTTTTTGAAATACTCGTGTGGTTGAGCATGACTAGTAAATGTTTAATTTCTCTCCCTGGAAATGGTACAGAAATGTGAAGATAACAAACAAACAAAAAACATTCCATAAGAAATTAGAAAAGTGAGATGATTTTGGTTGATTTTCTTATTTAAATTGTCTGCTTCAGTTTCAAATCCTACAAAATTGGGGAAATAAGTGTGGAAGCTTGCTTGATCATGCCTATTGTATGACTGTTCACTCATCAGATTACTTAAGTTGCTTTTTCAAATAGCAAATGTGTAATTTATGTGTGTAGCTTGCATTAAGTTGACATAAAACTGTCTAACATAGGCATACTTTCTCCTAAACCCATCTGTTAGGTTTAGAATACACAGGTCAAATTTATTCTGGTGGCTAATTTAATGATGAATCTATTGCTGGATAATGTTTGCTTTCTACCTCTGAAGAGTACAAAAGTTCATCATTTTCAAAAGGCCAAAGTCATGCAGAATGCTTACAATTCAATTATAAAAAGGACCAAATGGATATATTTAAAAGTAAAGTAATAAAGAATAAATTAACAAGAAGTTTGAAATGTCACATTAAAACTCCTAGACATTTTTTTCTACTTACTGAAGAATAAGCTTAACCACTCTCAACTAACCTTCTTTGATTTAACCATCAAGGAAAATGAAAAAGTGTCCCAGCTACTCACACAGGACACAGGTCCAAGAAACCCATAGGTCTCATGATAAATGACAAGCTAATGCAGAATAAAGGTAAGTGCACTGTTGATAGTGAATTTCAGTTTCAACTTGATCAGATTGACACCTAAACAAATCTGAGGGTGCCGCAGGTTTAACCCATTCATGGATTCAACACTTGAATGGGCTATTCAGAGAGAAAACTAGGGCTTAGTGAAAGATAGAGCTTAGTTGGAGGAAGTGGGCCTCAGATGGTATGTCTATAAAAGATATAACTTGGCCTTGGCCCCATCTTGTTATTCCTTTGTGTTTCTTGGTTTCCACGTAGCAAATGGTTTCCTTACAACCATGCCTTTCCTCTATGCTTTTGCCTTGCTGAGGTCCTAAAAACAATTGCACCAACCACCCGTGAATTGAAACCATAAGCCAAAAGGGGTTCTTGTTTCTCTCTTAAACTATATCTTCTGAGTATTTGTCACAGAGATTAAAAATAAACAAAACCTCTAACATACATACATACATACATACACACACGCACACACATACACACACACACACACACACACACACACACACACACACACACACACACTCAGAGTTAAATGCCAATTAGGAAAGCCATCACGAATGCTATGAAGACACCTGGGTTTCTCCTGCTTGTCTTGAATGCCAAGTTGCCTTGTTTTGCATTGGTATTCCATATAATGCATTGTATGCTAATCATGATTGATGCTTAGATTATTAGTTGGTGCTGGCCCAGCCAATGTTCCAGCAACAAAGAAAATTGTTTCATTTCTTCTACCATATGTTGGCTACATATGTGTCAACAGATAGAAAGTAGAGTCATTTGGAAAAAGGAACCTGGATTGAGAAAGTTCCCCCACTGGACTGGCCTGTGGACATTTTCTTGATTGATGATTTTGGGAGATCTCTAAAAATGAATAGGAAGAAATTTGGTAAAAAGTTTACCTCATGACTGACAGCTTCATTCTAGCTACTGGAACACCCACATGTGAAGAATGTACAGATTTAGGACTGTCTTAGACATGCACACATTCTTAAAGTGGGTCAATTTTAATTTTCATTAATTGTGCTATTAGATATTTTTTAAAGCTTGGTAAATGGCAATGCTAAATGTCACAGTCAATGTGTAAAGTAATTTGGTGACTCTTTAAGCTAATCACTTAATGATGATGACTCAACAAGTCCACACTTGGATACAAATCACAAACCTGATAAAAAGACATTTAACCAAAGATTGTATGTAAATGTCCATAACTACATTATACATAATAGCCAGAATGTTGGTATAAGGGCCCATTAATTAACAAATAGACAAAATGTAGAATATCTATAAAATGAAAAAAAATGGCAAACTACCATATGCTAAAATATGGATAGACCCTGAAAGCGAAATGCTAAAGAAAGGAATCCATATTCAATGATCACATACTATATGATTTTGTGTCTATAAAGTAGGTAGACAAGATCGGGTGCATTCAGAGTGGTATGGTCATAGACGACATAGGAAGGATAGCCAAATCCATAACAACAGAATGCAGAGTGGGAGCATCAAGGGCTGTAGGAAGAGGAGAGGTAGGGAGGATGAACTTCATTTTCAAGGAAAAATATTCTGCAGACTCAGTCCCTGGAGAAGGTCTAGTCAACTGAAAGGAGAGAGCTAGAGTCACCATTACAGAGGACGCTGCCATCTTCTGAAGCTACTGGGCTTCAACTGTCCTACAGGACACAAGGTACTGGGGTCTCTGGAAAACTGCAGGAGATGAAAAGAGAAAGCCCACCTAAGTCTAACGGAGCCTAATTTAAAGGAAGCCCCATTGACAATAGCCACCTTCATTTAAAACTTTTATATTATTGAATTTTAGAAGTATTGTGTCAAAATATCTCAACCAATGGCAGTTTTTGAGTTCCCTTAAGTTTCATGCTCAATGACTTCTTCACTGGACTTTCTTTTGCCGTTCCTGGTATCTGCTCTAAATGGACAAATAGCCTATGTATAGAGCACATTCAATAGTGGAAGGGTGGTGTCCACCCTTATCCTAGGCATAGAATTCACTCCCTAACATAGCTATGTACACCTGAACAAACTACTCAACTTGCCAGCTACAGCACACACATAAAAATATCTCTCCACCTCAGAGGCCTTTCATGGAGATCTAAAGAGCCAATTGGTGGCAGAAGTGTTTTAGTCCAGGTAAATTTAAATGATAATAAGATAACATTGAAACTGCTGAGCCCATCAACCTTAAGCTAAATTACTATTTTAGTTAGGGTTTCTATTTCTGTGATGAAACACCATGACCAAAGAAACCTGGGGAGGAAGGGGATTATTTGGCTTACACTTTCATATCATTGCTTATCATCAAACGAAGTCAGGGTAGGAACCCAACAAAGGGCAAGGACCTGGAGGCATGAGATAATGCAGAGACTATGGAGGATTGCTGCTTGCTGGCTTTCTCCTTATGGTTTGTTCAGTCTACTTTATTTATAAAACCTAGGACCACCAGCTCAGGGATGGCACCACCCACATTGGGCTGGGCCTTCCATCATCAATTACTAATTAAATGCATGCCCTTCAGCCAGATCTTATGCAGGCCTTTTCTCAATTAAGGCTTCCTCCATTCAGATAACTCTAGCCTGTGTCAAGTTGACAGAAAACCAGCCAGCACAATTACACTCTTAATTTCCTATTCAATTACAGTGAAAATTAGTAGTTTCCATACTTGGCAACAGAAAGGAAAATGGAAATATACTGAGAAATAACATCCATTCAGCAATGAGATTTGCATTCTTTGGGCAAAGATCAATGTTGATTTTAGCACATTGATCTCCTAAGACAGGCAGGAAATGCACTGTCAGGAGAAATGAGTATTCCTTCTTCATCCCCAGGAAGGGTTCAGAACCTTCATTAGTCACACAGCTACCCACAACAGGAAAGTGGGTGGCATGAACAGAGTCATAGTGAGGAAACTTAGCACACCAAAAACCAAGCAGGCTGCTGTCCCCAGTGCTAGCTAGATGTTCAGGGTCCTCAGACTACACGTTCTTTTCTGGAATGCATTTTCTAAAGACAAGAAAGGCTAAGGCCATTCACTGAACACTGCTCTGCTTTAGGCATGGGTAAAGGGATTAGGTCATAAGATATTCCCTACTCTTCATCTCTAGAATTTTTACAAGGCTTATAAACCTGAATTGCACAAGTAACTTAGCCAAAAACAATTACAGCACTTTTCGCATCACTTCAAGGCCAGATTTATCAATGTCATCGAGAATCCACCACCAATGATCAAGGAAGTAAAGACCTCCACTTAATCTTTTTTTTTTTATTGAATCATTCCTCAAAGATATATAGAGTGCCTACTGCATCAATTGGATGCTTCTGAATAGCAAATAACCCATATTTTGGTGGCTTAACACATTATAAAATTACTGTGTTACAACCTATTGTTCCTCTATATTGTAAATCTGGGTTCAAGATTCCTGAGTCCTCTGTTTGGGATCTATAAGCAAATGTCAACAATCATCTCTAGACTAAAGAAGGATCCACTTCTAATCTTTAGGCTTTTATCACTATCAGGATCTTTGCTGCTACCTATTAGACCTTATCTTCTGTTCTGTGGGTTTCTCTAGCATGGCAACTTTCTTCAGGAGAACATAGAAGCCAGGAAGAAAAATCAGCTAGAAAGCAGGAGCTGAAAACCTTGATGCTAATCACATAATTGATATCTCTTTGGTTTTGCCAAGTCCTATTGTTTGAAGTCAAGTGATAGGTACAAATCATGTATGAGGGAATACAATCACATGAGGGTGTGAATTACAAAATGAGGACATCACTACACTTGTAAAGAAGCTGTCCAGCATACCCTATCCTCTGTGGAAAGCCTTGTGTGTGTGTAGCAATACAAATACATGTGAAGAGCCAACCAAACAAAGCCAGTTCCTTCCTCAAGTTCACTGCAGCTTTTGAGAGCCTGAATTATAAAATTCCAAGGAACATCCATAAGATAGAGGCAGGAAACAAAACAAAAACGAAATTTTCTGGGGCCTCAAGCCACACACTGTTTCCTGAAAAATCTGTATGTTGGTGTGTTCATAATGACAGTGATAAATCTGGGCTTGAAGAGATGCACATTGCATTGTATTGCTTATGACTAAGCTGTTTGTGAAACTGAAGTTTACAAACCTTGAAAATTTTTTTAGAAAGCCTATGATGTTTCTTTACCAGCTCTGGGTTGGGTAGATGAATGGAACTCTAATTATTCCTTTAGATCTTGCCAGGGTGACTCCCAACATAAATGGGATATGTGATTGCTAATAAGAAGCAATTAGAAAGCAAACAATAACTCTTCTAATGAACCTTCTGCTTCCCATAGCTCTACAAAATACTTTTTGTTTAATTACAAATGTATTCTAATGTAAATGCTTCCAAAAATAGCCTACACTTTGTCCTATAGCCACACAAGACACCTGAATGTCAGATTCTTCTCATAAACAAAGTTGAGAGGAAAGAACCCTGTTATGGTGAACAAGAGAAAGAAGAAAGACTTATTTTCATTATTTTTTAAGAGAGAGAAAGAACATAACATGAGTTGCTGGGAAGAGTGGGAGGATCTGGGGGGAGTTTGGGACGGGGAAGAATATGATGGAAATATACTGTATGAAAACTTCAAAGAATAAATAAAGATGGTACTTTAAGGAAGAGTAGAAAAATACAAGGCATAATGAATGATAGTAAGAGAGTCGATTACTAAGGACTTGAGTGGGCTCACAAAGCTGAGAAAAACCCTCAGCTGATAGAGTACGAGCTGGACTATCTCCCTCCAACAACCACAAAATGCTGTTCTACCAAGACTTGAATGAGAAGGGAATTCATTCTTCCCTTGATTCTCCAGAAAAAAGCACAGCACTTCAGACACTGTATCTTAGCCCAATAAGATTCACTCTCACTTCTGACCCAAAGATGTGCATGTCAATGAACTCTACTGCTTTTTAAGCTGCCAAATTTATGGTGATTTGTTATGGCAGCAATAGAAAATTAATAGACTCACAAGGTAGTAAGTGACAATTCGATTCATTGATAGAAAGCACTAAAAATTTAACTGGCACATTTTAAGAGCTGGCACACATTAGCTATTCTGTGACTATGTAACCCAGGAGACTGTATTTTCTACATTGATAAAAATAGCCCAGTTGAAAAATGGTTAAAGAAGGCCTCCACTTTCTTTTTTATGTCCAAATAAATATCTCCTAATAATCACATACTGTCATGCAATAAACTGCGGGTCTCTGATGCCAGAACCCCCCAAAAAGGTGACAGTTGAACAATATTTTTAACACTCAGAAGTAAACTGAATAAAGAGCCCACTGACCTTTTAAGGTGTGACATTCTACTTTTTCATTCTGATAGAGCAATTTCCTCCTGGATTTTGCTTAATAAAAACTGGACCATATGTCAAACTGCTAAACAAACCCATTGTTCATAATGTATGTTCATTCTATTATTGCCAGGATATTGTGGGCATCTTTCTTCCTCTTTTGCCCTATGTATTCATCACTGCATGCCTAGTACTCCATAGAACACTCCATAGAAATGTAACCCTAAACAGTAAGAGTTTATTGTTGCAGATATAAGAACAATAACAAATAAGAGACAATTATCTTTCTCATTAATTTCTAATCTGTTCTAGGATTAAATACTTGTTGGCTGTAAAGGATGATAAGTTCATTATTATGAGGGGGAATTTAAAAATGTATAAATATAAGGGACAATGTAGAATGACCTCTGCCAATTTGGGGCTTTTCAGAAGTGGGATGAGCCATGAGGATGACTCCCTGCTAAGCAAATGCAAATTATGAAATAACATTGAGTCAGAAACATTTTCTGAGTCCAGTTCCCTTGGAGACAAGAGAGATGGTTCAGGGTTTCCCCTTCTTCCTTTTTCCTCTTTTATTTTATTCTGTTTTATTTTGGGGTATGGCAGAAGATGGGTGGAATCCGGAGGCATGATGTGAAAGATACAAAGAATAACAATTTAAAAAACAAATACATACTGCACTTGCGGAGAATGAACACATACTGCACTTTCAGAGAACGAATACATACTGCACTTGCAGAGAATGAACACATACTGCACTTGCAGAGAATGAACACATACTGCACTTGTAGAGAACGAATACATACTGCACTTGCAGAGAATGAACACATACTGCACTTGCAGAGAACCAGAGTTTGGTCCCTAGCACCCGTGTCAGGCAAGTGGCAACCACCCGTAACTTCTTATCTAGGGGGCTCCAATGCCTCGGACATCTGCAGTCATAAGTCATATGCACACATGCCTCAATCTCTCTCTCTCTCTCTCTTAAAATAATACAAATAAATCTTTACTTGAAAAGACAGTGTTTTTCCATCTTTCTTACTACTCTCAAGAAAGAGATAAATTCTGGGAAAAAAAAAAAAAACAGATATTGGCGGCACATGCCTTTAATCCCAGCAGAGGCAGGAGGAGTTCGAGGCCAGCCTCGTCTACAAAAGCTAGTTCCAGGACAACCTCCAAAGCCACAGAGAAACCCTGCCTCAAAAAAAAAAAATCAGCTTTATGCTGAAGGATCCTTGTAGTAACTGTCCTCACATTTATTTGGTTCATGTCCTTTTACAACCTCAAGGAAACAAGCATCAAACTGAGATTCCTAGGATGGGCCAGGGTATAGCTGGGAACTAATTATATTGATTGACTCCAGTTGTATTCATCACCCTGGATGCCTTCTGTCTGGAACAAGTAATATGCTTTTCTATTTTCAATGGTGGAACAACTTTTTCTTTTAAAATTGCCAATTTAAACATTTTAAGTGAGTCTGATTGCAAAAACAAAACAAAACAAATGTTGTCAACATTGCATGCATGAGCTTTGCTTTATAGAAATAACTGGAGTTTAGGGAATAGGTTCAATATGCCGTGCAGTAGAGGCTTAAGAATATTATGCACAAAGGCAGAAAATGCTACTAACAAATGGATCTGTCAGTTTATGAAAGGCCAGTGTAGAAGAAGTGGGAACCAACTATGATAAGATCCACAGGGGTCCAAAATGGGCTCTGACAGAGAGAGAGCAACAGGGGTGTGGAGGAGAGAGAGGGAGAGGGAAAGAAGAGGAAAGAGATGGAGAGGGAGGCTCATTTGACTCACTTGAGTAAAGATGCACAGAAGAAAGCAGTGATGGGTACACCTGTAAGGAGGCTGCAGACAGCCTTCCATTCCAAGCCGATTACCTCCCTTGGGTCAAGAATTGGGGTAAGGGGTAAGAACTAAAGGATACAATTTCCAAGTAAACAAAATCTTTTAAGGAAGAGTAATTCCTAACAGAAGTGTGAAGTAAGAAACTAAAACTTAAAAAAAAAAAAAAAAAAAAGCCATGTTGGCAGACTATGGGGACATTACCTCTGCTTTCTCCTAAGATCTACCCTCTTCTCACAGGAAAACAGACAGGTTGAGCACACTCCAGTGGCAGACCAGACATGAAAATATGGCCAGTGCAAACTGTATTTTATGGGGTGGGGGGAAACAGACAGGGAGTTGGGTGAGAAGGGGGTGGATCTCAGAGGATTTCAGAGAGGGAATATAGTCAAAATCATTGTATAAAATTCTCAAAGAACTAATAAAAAATTAAAAGTGACATTTTAAAATTTAAATTTGAAACAAGCTTGCTTATATGTTAATCCCTGAACCCTCCTGTCCCACCCCCACCCTGTTCCCTCACCAACCTCCATCGCATCCCTTTTCTGCTGCCCAGGGAGGGTGAGGCCTTCCATGGGGAGTCTTCAAAGTCTTTCTTATCATTTGAAGCAGGGCCCAGGCCCTCCACCCTCCCACGCCCACCCCCCCCCATGTGTCTAGGCTGAGGGAGTATCCCTCTATGTGGAATGGGCTCCCAAAGTTCATTCATATAATAGGGATAAATATTGATCCATTACCAGAGGCCCCATAGACTGCCCAACCTCCCAACTAACACTACATTCAGGGGGTCTGGGTCTGTCCTATGCTGGTTTCCCAGCTATCAGACTGGAGTCCATGAGCTGCCCCTTATTAAGGTCAGTTTCTGTGGGTTTCTCCAGCCTGGTCTTGACCCCTTTGCACATCACTCCTCCCTCTCTGCAACTTGATTTCAAGAGTTTGACTCAGTGTTTAGCTGTGTCTGCTTCTGCTTCCATCAGCTACTAGATGAAGGCTCTAGTATGGCATTAAAGGTAGGCATCAATCTCATTATCAGGGAAAGTCATTTAAGGTAGCCTCTCCATTATTGCTTAGATTGTTAGTTGATGTCATCCTCTGGATATTTCCCTAGTGCCAGATTTCTTTTAAAACCTATAATGGCTCCTTCTATTATGGTATCTCTTTTCTTGTTCTCCTCTATTCTTTCCCTGACTCAGTCTTCCTGCTCCCTCATGCCCACCTTTCACCCTTCTCTTCCTCCCAACTCCCTGTTCCCTCCTCCCATGCTCCCAATTTGCTTGGGAGATCTTGTCCATTTCCCCTTCTCCAGGGGACTATGTATGTCTGTCTCTCTTAGGGTCCTCCTTGTTTCCTAGCTTTTCTGGTGGTGTGTATTGTAGGCCCATAATCCTTTGCTCTAGGTCTTAAAACCATATACGAGTGAGTACATACCGTATTTGTCTTTTTGTGACTGGGTTACCTCACTTAAGATGGTTTCTTCTAATTCCATCCATTTGCCTGTGAATTTCAAGATTTCATTGCTTGTTTGGTTGGGTTTTTGTTGTTGTTGTTGTTGTTTGATTTTCCAGCAGTAGTCCTCCATTGTGTAAATGGACCACATTTTCTCCATTCATTCTTCAGTTGAGGGACATTTAGGTTGCTTCCAGGTTCTGGCTATTACAAATAGTGCTGCTATGAACATTAACAAACTTGATAAAGTTTATTGTGAGTGTTCCAGTCTTAGGCAGGTGCTGGTATTTTTCTATGCCTAGGTTTCTTCTTTTATGTAAGAAGAAACAGCAAATTTGTTATAGTCCATATGAAGCCTAGGATGTAGTATAGGCTCATGCAGTGCCTGTCTTTACTCTGCTAATTATTGCCAGTTCAGATCCTCAGGTGATCACGGGACAACCATAGGTAGACATGTTCAACCTTTTGTCATTGCTATGTACACTGCACCTACAAAGTTTCCACTCTAGGACACCACAATCAAGATCTTTTTTAAACTCTCATATTGCTTTAAGTCAGGGCACACGAGGTCCCTGAGCCTCATGTTGGATACATGTTACCAAGAGTCTCATAGATGAACTAAGGATAGAGTCTAGAACTCAAATTCTAAGCTCAAAGGTCTATGCATTGCTCACTTTTAAGATACTAATCAATAACTCTACTTGTATCACAATTTTATGTGTAATGGGAGTCTCAGGAATCCCTTGTAAAGAAAAGTAATTGTCAAAATGTTGTAGGTAATAAATATATGGGTGATAATTTAAATCTGCTATATTGAAAAACATCATTATTTTATTGATCCAAACTCCTAAACTGAAATAGATTAGGCTGTGCAATTTATAAACAACAAATGTAGACTCTTTGTGGTTTGAGAGCTGGAAAGTGTATGAGAAAGGTGCCAATTGCTTCAGTGTCTGATGAAAGCCTCTCTGCTTTGTTTGTGATGTTGTATTACTATACCTTCATATGACAGAAAAAGCAACTACATTGCTTCAAAACGTGTCTGTTGTAAAGACACTCACCTGCGGTTGCAGAGATCAGTGGCATTTGCTATTTTCTCACAGGACTGGGGTTCAATCACCAGCATGGAAGTCAGATGGCTCCAATTCCAAAAGATCCCATACCCTCTTCTGGCCACTATGGGCATTTCCCCACATACGGCATGCAAACACACACGCACACACACACACACACACACACACACACACACACACTCATAAACACATATTTACATACAATAAGAATAAATCTCTGTAAAAGGCATACACTTTGATCATGAAGACTCTGCTCTTGTGATCATTTCTCTGAAATACCCATGAAGACCATCATACTGGGTATAAAGTTCTGATGCATGAATGGAAGACAACATCAAACCTTAGTAATCATCAAAGGATAAAAACAATTGACTGAATGATTAGTGTCACTCACAGTGCCATGAAGAGATAATCGGTGATGAGTCCATGGATATTTAGTGCATGCTCTTAGCCTGATAGGTAAGCAATCCTTCTTTCCTGATATCACATAGAGTAAACACCTTTTAGGAGAGTACTGAGGCCAAGAATAAAGACATCTTACTTGGGCTCACATTTTCCCCATACTGCTTTCCATTTCCACTGGCCACCCAGTCTTGCTTCTTATCTTCTTAGACATCCTCCTCCCTGACCCATATCCCTTATTATTCTCCCATTTTGCATTTCTCTCTTCCTTACTCCTTTCTTTGGCTTCTCATACCAAGTCCTGCAGAGGAGGTGTCCTATTTTCCCTGGACCCAGCTGAATGATAGCCATTCAAGCTGATCGGCTACCTTGGGTTAATTGCGTGGAGGGGAGCTAATGGCTCAGCATGCAGTCCTCTGGAGATGCATCTCCATGATATACAGGTCTCTGGAAAGTTCACATTCTTAACCCAAAGCTAATGAGAGAAGTTCTGGAAGGGTGTGAAGGGGAAAGGATGAGACAGTAGCTGGTGGAGGAGGCTTCTTAACAGTAAAATCCTTCAGCCAGATAAAGTGGATGGCTGCCTATTTTCACATCCATACAGCTTGTTTAGAAGTTGTCAAGGGAGTTTGCCTTAGTTAATTTATAATCCACTCTTCCATCCCTAAAATAAATTTTGTTTAATCCTTATCCCCTGTATATTACAATGGTTTTTCGTGGATCCTAATTACTCAGAAAAAGAAAAATGCATTAAGCTCAACTGTTTGGCCCTAACTATGAATAATGTTCTTTATTCTTTTCTACAAAGGATGACTACTCTATTTGAAATCTCTTAGATGTGTTCAAAGTATTCAGAAGAGCAGCATTCAATGTTCCTAAGATACTGTCACTGGGATTCAGATATGTACATGTTTGTCAGGAACCAGCCAGGGAACAGATAGGTACTGATGCGTAGACTACCACACGTAAGTAGAGTGAACGTTTGCAAACGGAGAATGGCTTTCCCTTCATTTATCACAGCTGTACATGAAGAAAATGAAGCTCACATTTGGCAAATGCATCCAATGTTAAATTTAATAACATTTGGGATAGACTTGCAATTTACAGTAGGATGTATTTATAAGCACACACAGAGAGAGAGAGAGAGAGAGAGAGAGAGAGAGAGAGAGTAAGAGAGCGAGATTCTTTAATGAGAAGATTAAAAAAATAAAACCTTTACTGAATAAAACTGAGATGTGACTTCTTCCTTTTATATCACTGACATTTTTCCTACACAAAACAAGGTTATCTTGACAACATGAGATACTTCAATGTATATTAAAAGTTCCCAGTGAATTCAGAAAATTATTTCTATATTCATGGGAGGAACACTCAAGCAAGACTAATTGATAAAGTATAACTCAGATGCTAACTCATCATGGAACATTTGTTGAGCACCACTGCCAAGGTAAAGCCTTTAGGAGATTGGAGCAGAGAAAGTATTTAATTCTCCAATTTAACTCGTCTCTGGGATCATGCTGGCCTTCCAAAGAAAGACTGTAATAAAGAAATAATTGGATTTTGTGAAATAAGTCAGAAATATCCATTTAAGTAGTGTGCTTTGTCCAAAACTCTTAGTATAGTCAGAGAACTGTTTTTGTTGGAGATAGTTGAAAATATTTTGTACAAGAGAAATACTAGCATCTAGAAAAAGTCAACTCTCTTAACTCTTCTTCTAATGGAAAGCTTTTCATTCCTAATAAATTATTTTCTATGTCTACAAGGATCTTATGCATATTTATAATCTGTTCTTCAGTTGTTTAAACAGAATAACAATGTTTTTTTCTGGGTTCTAGAACCTTTTATGAGGTTGGTCTGAAAATTTTTTTGTCAGCTATATCTGGGAACACATTTTCAGTGATTGAGACATCAAATTTAGCCAAGTATGGTGACCCAGGGCTGTAATTTCAGTACTCAGGAGGATAAGTCTGAAGGATTATGAGTTCAAAGGAACCCTAGGTGGTATGGTGAGACTTAGCCTCAAAAAATATTAATTCTTCAATCTCAGTGATAATAAAATAAGATTTTAGGAAAGCTCTGAAATAAATGACAATGAACATTTTTCTCATCCTACTGTGTATGTATTGAGATATAGAAGGGCAAACTTAAAAAAAAAAATGACAGGGCACTCCAAATAGACTTAACCCTACTGGGTTAACCTTCAGACCCAGAATATTTGAGGTCCCCATATTGCATGGATCTATTTTAAAGATAATCAAATATTCTGAAATCTTTGTTCAATGTAAATCCACAGACTCCACTAATGTGAGAAAATCCATTTTATCCAGTACAGTACTTTCAGCCAGAACAAGATATGATCCCTTCCCTGAGTTAGATCTGGTTCAAAATCACATAATGTCTCAGTATTTTGTCATATCTCTGACTAAAGCAGAATTTTACCTGTATTACAGTGGGATGGATGCCTTCTGGCATTTACTTTCTTCAAGTGCCCAGAATTCCAAACTTATATAGGGTTTCTTAATCAAGCAACACAGACTTATCCTTAGCAGAATCCATTGCCTAAATATCTTCTACAAGCAGCTATGGACATTCATGAGCTAGTAACTAAGCTTTCCTTTAAGTCAGAATTTTTTCACTCATAATCTTTCCCAGGATCCCAAACATCTGACTACTAAAATGTAGAGGGCCATGGAAATATATACCATATGGCAGTTAATAATTCAGGAACTGACCCACCAGACTCTGATGGGGATAATCCTATCTATCAAGGCTTACAGGACCACTGACTCTGAAAACCAGTTGTCTGTATCTGTAATTTCTCTCATGTCACTCCATTTCTTCCTTGAGAATAGCTTTGGGTGTTTTCCCACTGCTTGTTTGTTTATATTCTGAAAATATTTCATCTACTGGGCACATATATACCTGTGGATAATCAGGAAGATTACTTCTCACTGACTGTATAATTTTGATGTATAGAATATATACTAGTTCATGCTTCATAACTAGATCTATTGTTCCATCAGGCTACAAGACATTTAAAGCCTGATTTTTTCCTTTTGTTCAAACTAATATGAGAATATAACAGTTTATTATTCTAACACAAGTTGTACACAATTAGCTCATTTTTACCTTAGAGCAAGTTCAAACTAAACTAAATGAATCTTAAGTTAAAAACTGTACAGTATGTACAAGGTCAGAATCATAGGTGTCTAACCAAGGTTATTTATATAAAACAGCCTTTAAAAACCATGCCAATTCTGCATATATAGTTGATAAAAGACCCTGTCTCAAAGCTTATCTCACTGGGCAATGTACCCCATCCCTCTGGTCACAATCTTACTCCAGAAACCTTGAAACTTTGCATTGCCACAGTAAAGGACTCTGACCTTATTTCTCACCCAAAGGAATGTGGTTTTGACCAATGAAATATAACTCTTGAGATTTTTTGTTATTTCAGTCTCCTGGAGGGGGGGTGATGTGTTTAGGCAGAGGAACAGAGAAGCAAAGAGAATTGGAACAAAGAATTGAAACAGAGAATTAGAAAAAGATTTAGAACTACAGAATTGGAACAGATAACTGAAACAAAGGAGAACTAGAAGTTACAGAGGTAGAATCAGAGCCAGCAGAAGAATAAAGAACATGACTTGAATAGCACATGTGTGAGCTCATTCAGTAATGCTCACACAAGAGATTCCTGAGTTCCTTCAGTAGGCTGTGATAGCTGACCCAAACCCAGGAAGGAAGTCTGCAGAGATGAACTATGCTGGCTCCTGAAACTACAATTTCTATCAACATTCCCTGACTAAGATGGTTTCCCACTACGTGTGACTTCAGCAAAAGAGGAATCTTGATATAGTAGAAATGCAGATTAGGGTGTCCACCCCATTTCAACTCTGTGAATCCATCTTCCTCTGTTTCCAGCCCTGATGGGACCTGAGGATCCTATGAGTTTCCCATGATCCTCATGCTTATCCATGAGTGACCTCCACCTGTATCAGTATCTCTTCATTTCCTATGTTTAAACATTGAATCATGCTCTCCCTCTTAATTAATACTTAAATGTAGGTCTCTTCATTTCAACCATATGAATGGGTCTAGTTTCCAGGCCAGCAACATGTTAAAGCAAAAGTAGATTCTTCCATTCCCTCACAAGGATTATCAAACCAGGAACTACATTTATACAAAAAGCAAAGGATAATATATTACAAGATGGTAGAGATTGGGAAATGGGAGGTGTATGCCCTCTAAAGCAATTTATGCTCAACTGTCTTTCAGAAAGCATAAAAAATCTGAGGTTGGTCACTTGAAGCCCTCTGAAGTAGGAGCTATGAAAACAACATTGAGAGAGTGGCCCTAAAACAAATAAAGGTTTTCAAGTCCAAAATATCTAAATCATGAAGTAGGCCAGGCTTGATTTACTCTTAAAACCAAATTTGATTTGATTAACATTATGTTTTTAATATTACAATTCTCAATGTTAAGTAAAAGCAATAATTTTGTGTTGGATAAGGACTACTAGGAAAAAACTTGTGTTAAAGGACTGAGCTATCAGCCTTTTTAATGTGGTCATCAGCACTGTGTATAATCTTCAATCATGTGTTCATCTGTCTCATAAACATAAAGTTTATTTGGGCTCCCCCAAAAGTAAGATCATTTCTAATTAAGTGTAATTTAATATATACAACTAGAAGTAATAATTTATGAAACTAGAAGTAATAGAGTAATTATCCAGTACTAACTTGTTTATAGAAACCTACAATGAAATAACATGTCCCATTAGCTGAAAAGTAGCATTTTGCGTCTGGCCAGATGGCTGTACTAAATCAGTTAGATTGCAGCATCACGCTCCCATGTCTATGAATCTATTGACGTGGTTTGATGTCCATCAGCTATATTTGTACTGGGAACATAAGCTGTCATTGGAAGAGCTCCTAAATTGGCTCTTCTGTGGCAAAAACTTCCCACAGATCTACAGAGCAACTCTCTACCAAGGACCCTGTAGCCACTAACCTTGACTGTAGCTCAGGGACCACAGAGCCACCATACTTAAGTGAAGATAGTGAAAACACAAACAGCAGAATGCAATGACAAAAATTCAAGATATGAAAGCACCTAATAAAGAACTTGCTCCAAAATGTACTACATGCTAGGACACAAAATAAGTCTCAGTAGATATAATAAAATTTAAATGGTATTCTGCATACTATCTGATGGATTAAAGCTGGATATCAACAATATAAATAGCAAAAAGTATACAAACTAATGGAAGCTGAACAACTCACTATTAATTGAAAAGTGGGTTAAGACAAAAATCAAGAAAGAAATTAAAGAGTATGTATGTCTCAATCTAAGTATTCACAAGAGTTTAAGTAGCTAGTACATGCCCTAGGATTAAAGGGGGAATTTCCCAAGGAAGGAAAAATAGAATAGAGTATTACAAAGAGACAAAATGGAAATTACAATATGATGGGATGGCAGAATAAAGAAAGGAATTTGGAGAGAGACAACTAACACTAAAGGTCTTTGGAAAAGCAATATGGAAACCCACTAATGTAGGGCTTCCTAAAATATGTACATATATGAGAAGATTTTAAATGGAGTTGCCATATAATGGAAGAAACAACAGACATCCTATTCTTTCAAGTGGAGCCTTCAGTGCCTGGGACGAGTTACAGCTTATTGAGTTGTTAGGCTATGGGGTCCTATAGCCAGCCCATCCTCCAAACATCAAAGGCTATTACAAAGACTATTAGTTACATTCTACAACCTGTTGATAAGGCCCTACTGTAGAAGATACAACTAATTTATGTCACTAACATCATGTTATCCTACCACTGCCATCCCAATTCTCTTCCAAAGGTATCATTCTTTCCAACACACCTCTTTGAAAAAAAGCTGGAACAAATTTTGTGGTTTTCCAATCACTTTAAGGTGAAGAGTTCAACCTAATCTAATACCAAACTCACTTCTGTTACGTCACTTCCCCGCCCTTTCTTTCAATCTTCCCTTGTGATCCTGTCCTTCAGCTGTTATTTCTTATCCCTCCATATCCAGCTTCAGGGCAAATAGTAATTAAAGGCAAGAGATCTTTTTAAAAAATCAAAAAATGACTTGTTGAGAGAATTAGTTACAATATCTCATGAACCCAGATCCGTTTTAAAGGTTGAAACTCTTTGAGGAACTAGAAAACATTCAGATGGGTTTTTCGGGGGCAGTAAATATCCTTCTCTCTTTTCTCTGTGGTCTAGAGGATGGATCTTAGGGTATTTGCTTATCGGAGCACACACACTAAGATCCAAGATCAGCAGTCAGTGAAGGGCTCCAGCAGGCCCAAGCAAGGCAAACATGGTGCCAGCAAGTCTTGCCCTTTCCCTTGCAAAACCATCAGATTACATTCCTAGAGCTAGCCACCAAGGCCTATTCCCTTATTTGGCCACTCTGTTGTGCCTAACTCATTCCTGAGGCTGGTCACCAAGGTTCAACTATCAAAACACCAAGGTTCAGCAATAAAAACTCATTTTTTTTGACAACTCTAATTAAAATACCCAACGCATCCTAGCTCATTCTAACACATACCTACCTTCCCTTTTCCCTTTTTCTCTCGTAAAATTAACACTTACAAAGCTATCTGCTGCTGTTTCTGCGTGATTCGGATTTAGCCCTGCTTAATAATGGCTCTCATT
This sequence comes from Phodopus roborovskii, assembly GCF_943737965.1. Classification (NCBI taxonomy): domain Eukaryota; kingdom Metazoa; phylum Chordata; class Mammalia; order Rodentia; family Cricetidae; genus Phodopus; species Phodopus roborovskii. Next base: position 24,377,959 of record NW_026126460.1, on the reverse strand, counting down.
GGGTTTGAAAATTGGTTTTTTAGGTCTAGTCTAAGCCTAATCTATGTTTCAGAGGGGAACACCCTACAGGATGCAGATCCCTCCAGTCAGCAAATTGGAGACTGAGGAAAGCTGGTGGTATAGCTCCAGTTTGATTTCAGATGCCCAAAAGCTATGAGAATCAAAGATGTAAGAGTCAGTCTGAAGAGTTGAAGGTTTAAGACTCAGAGGATTCAATTTTTCCATGTGAGTCCAAAGGCAGGAAAAGACCAATAGATCAAGTGGTGGGCTGGGAGATTCCCCTCTTACTCGGCCTTTTTGTTCTGTTCAGGTCTTTAGTCAATGGATGAGATTACAGATTGAAATATTTGCTGCACCCAAAGAATTTCACAGAAACACTTTTTAAAAAAATTGACCAAATGTCTGGGAGACCTGAGGCTCAGTTACTGTTGTTTGAAATTCACTATCCTAGACACTTACGTCACAGCTCTTTTAGGATGCTTCTAGCTTTGAGCATTGATCCACCTGTTTGAAAGTGTTTGAAAGGTATCTTGGAGATCCTTGAGATGCACTTACTGAACCCCTCTCTATGGGTCCCATCATCTGGGACACACTAGGAAGCAAGCTTCTCATGCTGGGCATCTCCAGGTGAGGTGGCACCTGACCCTGCATCTATCACTGGGGATATCCTAGGCTTTCCATTTCACACTGAGTATTTCCACTCATGGACTTTTTGTTTAGGTGGAAAGTATGATTCCAAGAGAATTCTCTTCTAAGAAGTTTCTAACATCTGGTCCCCTCCAAAACAAATCCTAGTGGGCTCTGTTTGCTGGTTTTGCTAATGCCTGTGCCTGGAATGGGAGAGCTGAACTTTCAGGCTGTACTTTTCAAAGTGCTGGGGATCAGCTTCCTGCCATTCATTGTTCTCAGCTTTGAGTCGCACAACCCAAGTCTAAAAGCTTGTTACAGGCATGGCTTTCCCTTTGGACTTCAGGTGCCACTCATTATCAGCAAAAGAGAATTACATGATGGGAAATCTCCCCCAAATTTTCTTCTTTCACACCTTGATGAGCACATTATGTGGCTGTGAGGAATCAAGGGGATAAACCCCTTGGAAACTAAAACAGAATGATGCACTTGTTTTCCTGTGACTCAAAGCCAGCTTCTTAAATCCAAGGCTGAAAACAAAAGAACTCTTTTGTAGAGGGCAGAAAAGAGAATGGAAGAAGCCAGGCATAGCAGCAACACCTTAATCCTGACTACAGGAGAAAAATCATGAGTGAGACCAATCTGGGCTACATAGTAAAATTGCTTCAAAAAGCTCTGTCCTTTCCCTCTCTCTCTCTCTCTCTCTCTCTCTCTCTCTCTCTCTCTCTCTCTCTCTCTCTCTCTCTCTCTCCCTCTCCCTCTCCCTCTCCCTCTCCCTCTCCCCCTCCCTCTCTCCTTTCTCTCTTTCCCCCTCTCTCTTTCTCTCTATTCATGTAAGTGTGAGAAAGAGAAAGGAATTTTCAAAGAAAACCATCCTTATAGCCATTCTGCTTCCCTAGAATACAGATAAAGACAAAATTATAGCTGTCACCATTTCAGGCAGAGAATATGCACTCACAGGTGTCCTCTCAGCAGCCCATGTGTTCACCAGCAGCAACAGCAATGTCAGCAACAACAAAGGTCCTGTGATGCTGGGATGTTGCCTCAAGGAGCAGCCAATTGCTCTTCTCTTGGTGCAATTGCTGACTGTGGCTTTGACTCATGGCAGCAGCTGCACAAATGCGATCCAAGATACCTAGCAATCACTTCCTTTACAACACTATTGCCACCTCTAGCTCCGCAATTCGTCCATACATCTCTGTCCAGACTTCAGTTATAGCACTTTGACTATTCTTGATAACATGGGTTGATGGGCTTTGTATAAGTTACAGGACAAGCTAGTAACTAAAAGAATGAAGTCTTACCCCAAAGTGGCACTTTGTTAACAATCTAGACTTCAAAGATGGGATAAGCTAAAGAACCTTACCAAATCAACTTGTAGGCAGTTGACATTACCATGGCATACATTCTTAACATGCTAGCTTATCCTCTTACATTAGAGGCCGTATTTTCATACAGGATTTTCAGCATTATTTCCATCCTAGTGGTATTATTATTTATTAACATAAACATTGTTAATAAATTGCTTCACTTTATACATTCATTTACAATCTCTACAGTGTTCCTATTGTATTCGAGCTAAAGGATTACTGAAGTTCCCAAAATACCAGATACTTTTGTCACATACACATGTGATTAAAGGTCTTGTAATTTCCTTGAAGAAACAAATATTGCACGTTTTATACAATGACATTATGGCTACTCATAAGGTACTAAGTTTAATGTCCATATGGACCCTGAGAGTAGGAGTTTGGGGACCCTGCTATCTGACATTTGGGGGAATCTAAATTCTTCACAATGGATACCCAGAACTATGTCTCGATTCAGTGGTCAAAGCCCTTATAATTTCAACATTGAAAGCATTAATGCTGCAAGATAGGGTCTCAATTATACCCGTGCTATCTGCACACTTCCTAACAATTCTCATTTTTACATAATTCAAGGATCTTTATCATCTTTGGTTCTTGTGGTCTGACATCAAAGTAAATAAATTGCCTTTTTTCTCCTTAGACTCCTTTCTAGAAGTTGCATTTTATTTCTGAGTCATTCTTTTCTGGTACACAGGTTTAATAGCTTGAAATACATATGTTCTGTACTTACCTGCCTGCATATTATGGGCTATAATTTCTTCTCACAATACCCTCACTTCTACTCATTCCATATCATCTGTTCTCTGCATGTTGCTTCTATTTACCCAGTTACTCTATTGCCAACTATGAGAAGATTTTTGGAGCCACTCTTACCCTTCTAGGTAGCTCTAGATCACCTTGTATATAACAGTTCTTATACCATTTCTTCCTAATACAGTACTATTACTAGGCTTTTCCTTTTACTAATGGGATTTTTGACTCCCTAATGCTCATGTTGTTTATACAGAACCAACTAATCTCTGAATTCATGGTGCTGGACATAGAAGCCCAGCATGCAAAAGGTGATAAGGGAATGCAAATGAATTGAAATTAGAGTCCCGTACTTTACATAGTTCTAAAGCCCTATTATGTCTTTTCTGATAAACTATTTTCTTCAGCACCAGCATAGCTAAACATGTGTCTTCATTGTTCAAGATAAAATATGAGGAAAATGTTGCAAATTCTAGTTCTTTAGAATATATGCCCATAATCTTCAAACATTCTCTAGGTAGGTTGAAAATAGAGTCATAATCTCAAATAGCACCACAGGACAACTCTAAGGAGATGAAATCTAACAGAGATAAATTGAAGCTTTAAAAAAAATCAGGATGTAATAGGAAAGGGATATAATTTAGCAAAAGCCTGGGTAGAAATGGCATGCAAGGTTACATAGTGTGAGATTTGTATAGATTTGAAATGTCCTCTGCCTCTAAGGCATTTAACACGGTCTTCAGTTGTAATGAAGAGTGGATTATCTCTAAGATACAGGAGATAAAAGTCTGATGCTACCACATTTGGGATAAACTACATCCTGTTGTGTTACTCTTCAGCAGAGAGATATGAATCCCCAGGAGAAGATACAAGACTGCAGAGGGAACCCACACATAGATACCGTTAAAGGACTCCATTCCCAGGGAATCTCCATCCTCATCCACCCCTTTCTTAGCCTAAGCTTTCTCCTCAAGTGACCATGACCAAGGTTTTTCTACACTGCCACAACCCACCACTGTTATTCCATTCTGTATGAAGGAAGGCAGTTCTCATTCACCCATTGCTGTGTAATGGCATATTGCCAAAAGTTTGAAACACAGAAAAAGAACCAGATATTCCTCAAATCAAGTATAATTCATTCAAGTGATTTCTTGAGTCCACTTAAAATAAGAATTTCACCTTTTCTGAATAAGCATTTATTGGGATTTATAATATGCTTCTGCTTTGATTAATTGTATACTATTATTATTCTAATGTATTCTCATAAAAATTTAACACATAAATCCTTATCATCATAAGAAATGAAACGTTAAATCATTACAGAGAAAAATTATTGATGCTAATATATAAGATTTTAAGTATGAAAGTAGATTAGCATAAAATTATGTGGAGGAGATGGAATAAAATTACTTCAAGGAGCAGTAGAAGTAAATTCCAATCATAAACAAATTAAAGAATGTGTTTGTTTTCAAAATTCATAATGGTGGGCAAAGATTACCCTCATTTTTATTTCCCTGAATACATTATAAAGAACAATATAATGCTTGTATTTTTTAAAAGTCAATATTGAAAACACTCCAGGAATTATATCTTCTGCAACTATTTATATTTGTGATGAAAAATCCTAGGCATCTCTCTAAAACTGTTCAAAGGCATGCATAGGCTTTAAAGTCATTTTAAGGAAAAATGAGCAAAGCAACATTCTGCTGCATCATGTTGCATTCTGACCTAAAGTCTTTGGAAAGGACTGGAACAAATGAAAGCATATTCAAGGAAAACTCATGAGGTTGAAAACATGACTTAGAAACATAGCATTTTACAATCTATGAGAAGGAAAAGATTTAGGGGGCATTTAGCAGGGACTTTACAGGGACAGAGTTTGAAGAACTATAATTGCAGCCCGCAGAGTAAGTCCAAGACTAGTAGATGAAAGTACAGATAGTTTAATTTTTAATTCAATTTCCTCCAGAACAGAGATCATTTTCATTGCTATCTATTCATGGGGAAGCTTGGCTGATAGTCATTAGATGATTATGATTAGCCTGTGTGTGATCAGTGCATGAACACAGAAGCAAGTTCCTGTCATCAAATCTGACCAAAGATTTCAGAGATTGACATAAGAGTTCTCAGCCTGATGGTAGTGCACACCTTTTATCCCAGCACTCAGGAGGCAGAGATGGATAGATCTCTTTGAATTCCAATTCATCCTGGTGTACAGAACAAGGTCCAGGACAGCTAGAAACCCTGTCTAGAAAAAACAAACAAAAAAGTTTTCATTAAAGCAAGAATAGAATCAAAAGTTTATAGCGAGTTAATGTAATACAATGCTGTGTTCAGAATGCATTGTTAGGGTCACTTTTGAATTTCCTCTTCAGAAGCAAAAATGGGATTTCCTCTGCATAAGGAAGAACTGTTAGGAATATATATTTTTCTATATTGCTAGAAAAATATTTAACATGAATACATTTAGGAGATACAGATCATTTCTCCTTTCCATATTAAAAGGACTAGCTTTATTCAAATCAAAGTCACTTTAATATTATAAAAGAGTGTGGAGTTTGAGATGGACATCACTAATTTAATTAGAGCAACTTCAATGACTGAAATCAATTAGAACCTTAACAAGAGTCAGGTGGCTGCATTAATTTCTTTCTAACCATGTCCCTGACTCACTAATTCAATAATTATGACCAATATACTGAATTTTTCATCAAAATTATCAACTGAATCCAATTAAGGAAGGCATTTGGGTACATCTTGACACACGCAGCAGACACTAAATTGAAGGAGGATTGTCAATGCCATCGATTCCCAAAGGACTCAGATATTCTTTTCATACTCAAAAATTTCCCAGACCTTTTTAGTGATGAATTATGTGTTTGGAAACAAACAACTAAGAGATGCAAACATCTAATTGACATTACTCTAAGTGGGAGGCAGTCACATAATTCTGGTGCTCTGCAACATTGTCACTCTCTATTTCTTCCTATCTATTCCAATTTCTCTCCATGTACTTATAGCTCAAGCTTACTAGAGCCCTGCTAGCCTGTAAGCTGCATGCTGGTAAAATAGATGTGTATGTACAGTACTATGGACAGCTCTCTCTCATTCCACCAATTCAAGGCTCAGTAATATTAATTTTTTTCTTTCTCCTCTAGAAGGAAGTTAAGTGAGATCCTCAAGCAAGCCAGAGCTGAAATTCAAACATCAGGAACCCTGTGTCATTAGTGAACTCTCCAGGGGGAGGACAATAAAACCATGTATAGTTGAGATGTGTGGACCAGCATGAGTCTGTCTGTTCTTAATAGCCACATAATGATGATCTATGGCATTAAAACAACACCCCTAACTTAAAACATTGTAAGTTAAAATCAGCAATGGCAATTGTCATTGTTCTATGTGTGATTCTGAGTGTTCTCCTGCTAAGTGGAGTGCTAGAATAATATAATATGTAATAAAATAATTGTTTCTGTTACACAGGTTATATATTATAACGTTTCCAACTTTCTTTGTAAAGAATATCCCATAGGTAAAAATTTAAAACTCACAATATGTGACAGGTAGGATATAATAAGATTATAAAAATAAAGAGTTATTTGTTGCTTTGTTACATAATTTTCACCAGTTTTTTTCTTTAAAATGCAACACCAGTTAAAATACAATATTTTTAAAACCCACTCTCATATTCAAAAGATATTAATCTTCAAGGATTTGTATTAGCACTTCTAAAAATAGGGTATAGTATAAGATTTTCGAAGGCATTACTAGTCAACTATTAAAACTTTTATTATCTTTTGAGATATAAGTAAACCACAAAATTATTATTTCACTTAAGTCCCCTCTTTCTCTAGACAGCAAGCAGTATGTATCAATAGGACTCAATGGCTGTTTCCTTTAACACATTCATCAATAACAGGAAGTTGGGAGTGTCGCACTTCAGTGTTTCTGCCCTTGTGAATATAAGACACTTGAGAACGTACTCACTCGCTCCCATGCACTTGTATGAAACACTACCCTTGAATAGTGCCTTTCTCTTCCTTTATAAACTAATTGTGACTACTGGTGACTACAGATTGATGCACTCCCACAATTCATATGAGTAGTTGGTTTATTACCCCATGTTATATGCAACTGGGGTGAGAGTAAATGTATTTACATAGTTTTCAAGGGGGGCGGTTAAGACAGGATAACACAGGAAACAAATAGAAATATAATATATATATATATGTGTGTGTGTGTGTGTGTGTGTGTGTATTTCAAATTTAGATGTCTGCATCAACCTAGTTTTCATACATCATTACAAAGTCCTTGATGACTTACAGTAACTTAAAGAGACTGCAAAGGAACTAGTTCTTTCACAATTCTCCTACCAACATACAACATCCAACATTCAGCAAGCCTTCACTACCTCCACCTGTACCAACATTACCATAGTGTGGTTAGCTCCAAAGGTGATGAGGCACTACAACCTCCACCTAAACAAAAATTAACAGCCTGAGAAGATGCACTTATTCCAAAAGAATAGACACTCAACAATATAAGAGGGAAGTTTCCCACCAGGTCATGACTCCTGAGTTTTCTCCAAAATAAATATTTTAAAAGTATGCAAGAACATTTTTTAAGCTTAAGGAAAATATGAGGAAGTGTTCTGGTCTTCTATTTTTGCTTTAGTTATGCACACTAGGGAGAAATGTTAATAATCATTGCCTGGAAGTGTGCAGAAAAAGTTTTTAAAACATCAGTCCAATCAAGAAAAAAAGTGGAATCTCTCTATTCATACATATTGCTATATGGAGACAGGGGAAGTTCAGATTTCTACCATGTACATCTGAATGGACTGCAGATTATCAGGCTTTGCAGCAAGGGTTCATACCTGCTACAGTCCCAGCGGTCCACAGTGTGGAAATTTTGCTTTTAATTTGGGCCTTTTGCCTCTGCATTACCCATGGAGACACCTGGGCTACAATGGACCCTACGTATGCAACACTTCCATATGGTGATGACAACAGCCCTTCTGGTGTGGCTTTTTCTGAAGAGACAGAACAAATTTGCATCTATTCCATTCCTGGGTGGGGACAATGTAGAAGCCGCTGCCACACTCCTTATCAGCTAAGCACACTGATGCTGCCGTTACAGAAGACAGAGGTGCTATAACCCACAAAAGAAAAAAAAATGGATTTAATCCCTGTAGTTCTGGAGGGAGGAGGATGGGTTCTGGGAGCCTCTATTGAAGTTCTTGTTGTATTTCTGACATTTGGAAAGGCAAGTGAATGATGATGAGGCAGAGGCGGGGAGAGAAGAATGATTGTATGAATGAAAAATAGTTAAATTCTTTTAATCAGGAATTCACTCCAGCAGTAACCAACTCACTCCTGTGATATCAACATCCCTAATTCATTCCTAAGGGGACAGTCCTCATGACCTTATCATCTCCATCTCTTGGATCCTACCTCTCACTGCCATTACACTGCAGATGGCCCCAAATACTTAAACTTTGGGGAACACATCCAAACCATAAAAGCTTCTCATCAACAAAACAAAACAAACCCATTAATTCATAGGAACAGAAACAATGATCTCCTGTGGAGGGGCAGTAAGTATTTCCTTATGTATTTCAGGGTTTCCATTAAAATCTAATGGGATGCTCTTGGTTCTATTTCAGAGTTTCACTGGGAAAATAAAAACATTCAGTTCTTTTCTCTGGCATTTATGTACAACTGTAAAATGAGATACTGATCTCAATCAGTATTTCTGATGTTACCTGTAAATACAGAATGGATGAAAAGTTAAGGAAGTCATCTTCAAGTTCGGAATTATCTCAATGGAAACAGTGTCAAAATTCCAACTTCATTGGAAACATTTTACTTCTATAGACAGTGACATATGCAAAAGATGGAAATATACAGTAACATAAAAGTATGTATAAAGAAAAGAGAGAAACAATATATTGCATGTGAATTGGGTGTGTGGCTGTTTGAGAAACCTTGTCTAAAGTACTTTTTTAAGTAAACAGAAAAATGCTACTTTGCTTCAAAAGCAGTAACAAATACAAAAATGATACAAAATTTCTTCATCCTTTTGAACTAAAAGAATGGCATTTATCCTGAAAGCTTTGTACCCCTCAGGTGACAGCAGACAGAATTTCTAGAGTTGCCTCAGGTGAGCTGTTTCAGGCAGGCCAATGGAAAGTGCCGAACGTATCTCTCCAATGATGGGACAAGAAAAGTTCTGGGATATCTTTTACTTGACAGACAGAATCTCACCCCTTCCCCTTGTCCAATGGGCCAATTTTTAAACTTAAATTTTTTAAGTATGTTTTCTCTATCTATAATAAATATTTAATTGGAATATTGGAAATTTCTCCTTTTTAAAAGACAGGGGACTCCATTTATTACTTTCATTGTATGCGAGAATATGTGTGTAAACATGGGTGTGTATATGCCATGGTGAAACCCAGGATGTCAGAGTACAGCTCTGTTTTTCCATTATGGATTCAGGGATTGAAGGCAGGTCCTCAGGCTTACCCTGAATGTGTTTCCATCCACTGACCATATTACCACACCAGGCTTGACATTTCCTTTTGACATTCAACACAATTTGTCAGCTGCCATGTATCTGCTTAAACAATGGCTCCTTGTCATTGTTAGACAGGGCTCTGTTCTAGTATCCCTGCCATGGTAACCTTTACCATCTGATGTTGGCAGCAATCTCTCTACGGGCTCCTACTTCTCATCTGTGAGATGTTCTGTGCACGATTCACCATAATTAATGCACAGTTAAATGCATAGATGCAAAGGCCCCAGAACAATGCCTAGAACACAAAATCAACACAATAAATGTTCATGTCAGTTGTTTGTGTAATAATTGTTCTGCTGAAAACTATTCTGAGCTCACAAGCTTCAGGGTCAAGTTCCCCCTTTTAGTCCTCCCTCTGGTGTTTTAATAATTTTTGCCACTTTTCTTAGCAAAATTGCTTTTTCCAACTCTATTCTATTTCCATTCTTAAAAAAAAAAATCCATGTTTCCACTTTTCTTCATCTAACATTTCTGAAATTTATGCTAAACATTCTGAGTCTGCCAAAGTTTTACAAGCTCTTTATCCCCTACTTATAAAACCTACTTAATTCTGGCATCCAAACTAGTCCTGCTGACATTTAGGACACATGTAAAGGGGAAAATCAAGCTGAGGTGGTTTCCATGACTCCTGAGATGAGGTGGTATCCATGACCCTCAAGATGAGGTGATATCCATGACTCCTGGCTGAGGTGGTATTCATGACTCCTGAGCTGAGATGGTATCCATGACTCCTGAGCTGAGGTGGTAGCCATGACTCCTGAGCTGAGGTGGTAGCCATGACTCCTGAGCTGAGGTGATATCCATGACTCCTGGCTGAGGTGATATCCATGACTCCTGGCTGAGGTGGTATTCATGACTCCTGAGCTGAGGTGGTAGCCATGACTCCTGGCTGAGGTGGTATCCATGACTCCTGAGCTGAGGTGGTATCCATGACTCCTGAGCTGAGGTGGTAGCCATGACTCCTGAGCTGAGGTGGTATCCTGACTCCTTAACTGAGGTGGTACCCATGGCCCTTAAGCTGAGGTGGTATTCATGATCCCTGAGCTGACATGGCGTACCAGGACTCCCAGTCAGACTGTGCCCTGCTTAAGAGAAATGCCTCTCTCCCTCTTTTTATATCTTCAGCTTCTTCATTTCTGGTAGAACTCCGATTTTTAATAGGACCCTAGTAAATGATGGATAAAGGGGCCTGATGAAGATCCAAAGAGTGAATGTCATTCCATTCCATTTTCAACTGGACTCACGCCTTAGCTTGTGATTCAGCATCTTCCTTAGTTCTTCAAAGTCAGGGTTTAAATCATCTCTCATCATTGGTCTGGGTTAAGCCATGTTGCTAACAGTCTCTTAAGGGATGAGGTGATTGGAAGTGAGAAAGGTGAGTCGGCAGAGCTTCCCATGATTTCTTGTTTGATGGAGTCACACAGAGGCCATGGGAGGGCCCATACCTGACCAAAGCACGGAACAGTAGTCATGACTCTCAAATTCCTTTCCTCGACTTCACTGGTATTTCCATTTCATTTATGCTATTCCCAGGTATCTGAGCCGGCCGTCTGAATCCTTCCCAATGCCCAATTTTCAGGTTTGCCTTTGCCTTTTTTTTTTTCTACAGGAAGAATATAAAGGTATACCCCATTGTACAGACGAGGGGGGTGGTAGGCACAAAAATGATTTGCCCATTGAGAATTCACTTACCATGAACCAAAATACAAATTTGGAGCATTTCACTCCTGATCCCACTGTCTTTACTGTGTTCTACAATTCAATAAATGGATGTGGTCTGCACAGGAATCAGAGGGTATGGTGGGGCAGGGGATGGGGATGGCTGGAGAAGTGGAATCATGCTTCAACACAGTGGACTTCAACTACCACCTCTGAAAACTGCTCCAGATGTATGAGTTCCCTCCCTGCAGACAAATCATTTTGCCTGAAACAGGTACTTGAAAGACTAAGACATTAAAATGACAACTGATTAATTTCCTATGTGTATTGAGTCCAAGAAATGACCTTTATTTTTTTTAATGTTCTCAAAAGTTTGTATATCCATCTGGATGGAAAGTATTTGTTTTTCCAAAGGCATTTGCCAAAGTCAGTGGGTTTGCGTTTCCTTACTATATATACGATGGAAACCCTAACTAAGTCCTAGCAGCCAGTAGGAAAGAACATGAAATCACTATTTCCCCTTCCTATGCCATACACAGGACAGTGATGTGAATGAGATGAGAGACAGGAATCAGGATTACAAGGTCACTGGAGACTCTGCTAATATTTTGCTGCCTCCAAGAAGATGTATAATTATATAGCTATGTGCAAACCATTGCTGCTAAAGTGTCTGCCAATTGTGCCAAATCCTATGATGCTCTCCCTTCAGAGGATTCCATGATAGTCTTCTTTTATAAATCTCAGCTATACATTAAAAACAAATGCTAAAAGTAAATGAATGTGCTTAAGTGTTGAATGTAATGAATCTGTGTGAGGGGGCAGTATAATCAATCAAAATCAGTTTCCAAAACCATAATACAAGAATACCAAATACTCAGTTGACTTACTTGGGAGCTTTGTTTAAAAACAAAAAACAGTGCTTAGACCATTAGACCAGCACATGCTGTCTGCAATGAGTAGTGTAATCTGTAGTACAATAAGTAAAACCTTTGCTTATAGTAACTTTACTGCCAATCCTATCACAGGCCCCTATTTTTATTCAAGCAGTGTATCTGCACCCAGAATTCCATAATTAAAAAACATAGTGACTGTGGAGTATTCCAGTGCCTATGACCAAGTTCTGGAACACAAACGTTTCTCAGTGACAGTCTCCACTCAATATTGTATAATGGTTCATCTATTAACCATCTGGGACCCAGAGTAAGGGTGGACATGGCAGAGAATATACACTTGGTTTCTCTGTTGGCTTCAGCAGTGGAGGGGCTCTTGCATCAGGAAGGCTAGGGAGAAGAAAGGTTTCCAGGTGTGTGTATGCTGTTGGTATGTCCCAGGCTGAAGCAAGAGGGCATTCTGCCAGATACCAGGGAGTGAATGGCCACTGATGATCACATGCCATGTCTTCCTGATGTCCATTTTATGAATGACAAATCATTGAGAATCAGAGAACTGGGTCATCCCTTCAAGGTCCCATAGTTAGAAACAGATAGAAAATGTAGTTCATCTGATTCCCTTTCTCTTTCAAACAATAAAAAAAAAATGTCCTCACTTTACTTAGAAACCCAGGCTTACATCTAAAATTGGACTTTAGTCTGCATTTTTCATGTTCCAGCTATTTGTTAGATGAGACAGAGAGCAGTTAACTGCCTTGGAGCCATGGGAGTGTGAAACTCAGATGTCCTTCAAGAGACCCCAGAATGACACCTCACTGGATCCACTCATGGCCTTGGACCAGAGTTCACTTCCTCCACTCTGCTCCTAGTCGATGAGCTGGTAGACATATCACTACCAGTTCCTTCCTCCTGGAAGTGGGGATCTTCCAGAGTAACATCAGTCATTACTCAGAGACCACATGCCATAGTGACTGACACCTCCTCAGGACCATCTACAGCCTGGAGCTCTCCATAGCGACTCTTCCTTCCATGCCCCACTCAGGACTTCACCATACCCCTGCTACTGCTTTGTCACCTTTGTCCCATGCAGCACCTAGTCCATTCAATCCTTTGGCACATGATTCCATCATAGGGAAGGCTCCTTGGAAGATATGAGCAGACAGAATACCCTGTGTGGTTTCAATCCCCCTCTATGTCTTCCTTCCTCTCTGACAATTGCATTATGTTTTGGTTCAAGGCTCTTTCCCTGGTTTCTTCCATTACTCCAGTGCAGAGCCAACTCAATAGCCTGCAGCCTACTCTTTGTGTATCTACCCAGGTTGTCCAAATAAAAATGCTAAGTGTAATATACTAATCCCTAAGCTCCTTTCAAGGTACCTCATCTTCTGCAGGGCATATAGATAGATAGATAGATAGATAGACAGACAGACAGACAGACAGACAGACAGACAGACAGACAGACAGAGAGAGAGCGCAGCCTGCATGGAGACCAACAGTCCTCCCTTCCCTCATCATCTGTCCCTTGGCACCTGACTTTCAATCAACATGAAATTATGTCCTATTATTTCCTGACTCTGGGTATAGAATCTGGGACTTCATTCTGTCTGAAAGGTCCCTCTCAGCCCAGTGGCACAGAATTTTCCATGGTTTTAGTTGGTCACGTTGTTATGTAGTCTTGTTTACTTTAACTTTTATTTCTTCTTATTATTATTAGTTTGAATGGTAAGGCTCAAAAGATTTTTTTTTCCTGATTTATCCTGATGAACCTGACTGCGCCTGGGTAGATGTACTCCTTGGAAACAAGCAAAGATGTGTGAACAGATTCATATGCACAATGGCCAGTGCTTAAAGTGTTCATTACAATGATAAAAATGCAAATAAACCTAAAGGTTCACAAAATTGGATTATCTAAAACAAGCAATCATGCCATCCATAGGTGGAAATACATGCAATGGTTAAATATAGAACTTAAAAATATCTTAATAAACTGTTTATAGTCTGACCAGTAAAAATCTGGAGTCCATGTTTTGGGGTATCATAAAAAGGTATGTTTAGTTTTGAAATATGTAGGTAACAGGTTGTCTCTAAATTTCTTTTTTACAGTTTTCTGCATCTCCAATGTTTTGTTTTTCTTTAAACACACTTAAGTTTATATTAAGAGATAAGCACACTACAAGTTATTGTTTTCAGATCTTGTGGAGATTAACAGAGCTGGTGATCACAACAGCACATCATTAATATCTGTTCTGGAACCTTCTAGCAAAATGCATTGTCACTTAGGTGAGAATTTTCTCTTCAACCATATAAACAAATAAATAAAAAGCCCATACATATATAAGTACACATACACAAAACATACACACATACACACACACACAGATATAGATATATATATAGATCCCAAAACATTATCAGACCAAACAATACATCAAGACTGGACCCAAAGGGTTAGGATGAAGAGAAAAGGCTTTACATTTTACAATATTACTAAAATTCAGAAAATATATGCAGACTAGCAAATAAGTATTCAGTACTACTCAAAGAACAACAAAAATATGTTTTTAAGTTTAAAACAAATTTGTTTTTATAAATTTAGACCTATATAGCATTAATTGACATTGGTTAAAACATTTATAAGTAAATGCAAGTCATTGCATTTAATTGTACATTCATATTCATTTTTAATAAAATTACCATTCTTTCATATGATGGCCATTAGGGGAAATTATTTTTAAAAGTATACTTCTGACTACTCACAAAAACCACTTAAAAAGTTAATTTCGGTTTTGCTGTAGATAATTTTCTCTTACTTGGAGCAATCTCAAGCTACTATTTAGATTTTACTTTTCCATTTCATATGATTGACAAAAGCTCAGCTCTTCCATTTTCAAAGTAATAAAACAGCATCAATAAAGTAAACCCCTCGCAATACAATAATTGCTCTATGACTCCTGGCAGCTTCTCATGTTTTTGATACAATTTAATCACATCAGCTAGGAAAGGTGTGCTTCACTGAATCTCAGAAATAAATGTAAAATGAGAAGGATGTGGAAATTGTCCAGACCAGAGGTTCTTAGACTTAGTGAGTTTCCATGGCTGACTTGCTTCCGTTCTTTGTGCCATCCTGGGACCTGCATTTTCTCTCATGTTTCTACAAAATGGCATAGAAATGCAATGGATTGAATACACTTTATTCATCTTACATTAAAGTACACTTAGCTAATATTCTCGAATGTGTCTCAGTATGAGCCTGGCAAGCTCACTTCAGTCGCATACACAGAAGGTAGCTGCCACCCTTCCGAGCTACGGATAGTTGTCTTCACAAGGGCCCTTTGAAACCCAGCTAAGGCAAGACAGATTCAAAAACCCCATGAACATGGTCAAGGATACACATCCCTGGAAGCCCCTCTCAGAATCTGTTTATGCTGAGGGACAAGAACAGGATTTGACAGTGCTGATTAACTCAATAGAACACAAAGCTTCTGGTCTCTTCCTTTCTTCTCCTCTCTACTATGCAAAGTCAACCCAGAACACTCGGAAAAAAAAAAAAAAGACTATTTCTACTGTTACTTGCCCCTAAAATTATTCCTAATAGGCTTGATCCACTTAACTTGATCCTCTTACAAATCACACATAGTTTTATATAGCTGCTAAATATATATAAAGTCACTAGTTTCATATTTATTTGACATTTATTTGACTAGTTTCATATTTATTTGACATTTGTCAGCAGTTCAAAATAAAAGCAAAGGACTGAAGCTATGGATAGAGTATTTTGTGTCTTGAAGATTTGAGATTTCAGAGGCCTATGGAAAACCTTTCATACTTTTCTTTGGAAAGTTATTTTGCATTTCACCAAAAATAAATAACCAATAAGCAAATGTAGAGTATTTGCCCACAAGGTTCACACAATACTATATAAAAAATAGCAGGATATTTCCAAGGCTAAACCAGCAATGTTTTAATTTAATATTACATTAGTTCTTTGAAAAAACACAATATATGCACACTTTCATGTATACTTGTAAATACATTTATACATCTGATGTTTTCTGGTGACAATTCTTCTTACCTATAAATTAACTGAGCATTGTATCAGTGAACCATTTTTCAGGCATTGCATAGTTGAGCCTCAGTCACTCACCATCATCTGTATACTCAATCTACAAAAATTCATTTAAGGGTATTAGTGTATTAGTATGATTGCTATTGCTATAATGAAATACCAGACCTGGGTCCTTAATAAAGGAAGAGCATTTAGCTCAACAATTTGAAGATGAGAATCTGAAAGGAAGATTCTGGGGAGGTGTTCCCTAGACACATCATCTCATGCAGATAGCATCATGTAAGGAGTGCCTTAGAGATGGAGATTTCATAGTGAAACAGGAAGTAATAATGAGATTTAAGTTTGGCATCCCAAGAAAAGTATGTTGACCATTTCAGAGGGCAAACTTTCAGTGATTCCGTGTGTGTGTGTGTGTGTGTTTGTGTGTGTGTCCTTCACTATACTTTCACATCCTGTATCTTTTTTTTGTTATAGTTATTGATACTTGGCAATATATACATACATACATATGTCCATCTGTCATCTGCCTAACATTTATCTACCTATCCATGTATCTATCTATCCATCTATGTGTATATCTATCTATCTAATTATCTATCTATATCAACCATCATCCATATATCTATCATCTCTTAGAATGTTAAGCTTCTCAAAAACAAGAAATCTACTGTTTGTCTGTGCTAGTCTTTCAGTTTTCAAAACCAATGTCTAACACAAGCCAATAACTTACATACAATGGACTAA
Organism: Phodopus roborovskii; assembly: GCF_943737965.1. Classification (NCBI taxonomy): domain Eukaryota; kingdom Metazoa; phylum Chordata; class Mammalia; order Rodentia; family Cricetidae; genus Phodopus; species Phodopus roborovskii. The sequence goes on along the minus strand of NW_026126460.1, from coordinate 24,361,277 downwards.
AGTACCCACGTATAAAATAAACATTGCTATATGGCCATTAAAAACACTGGAAAAATATTCCCCTGGAATTCCATATTGCTGCCTTTAGGCCATCAATCCCAGATATCTCTTCTGCTCACCCCCACTATGGATGTGCACTCCCTTACTGATAGGGATTTATGACAAAAATGATATCAATTTAGAAAAAATATGAGCCAGTGAGACAGCTCAGTAGATATGGGTGCCTCCTGTTAAACCTTAATGGCTCTAGTTCAATACCTAGGACCTTCATGGTTGAAATAAAGAGCCAAATCTAGATGCTGGTTTCTGACCCCCCCATACACACACACACACATACACACACACACACACACACACACACACACACACACGTTATGGGATTTTCATTCATAGACCCACACGCCACAACCACCACTGCCACCGCCACCACTGCCACCACTACTGCCAACGACATCAACAACAACCAGCACACACAGCACATACACAACAGACACATGAGTAAATGTAATATTCTTAAAAAATAAGCAAAGACAAAAAATGCTTAGGCAGGGAGAGGACCAAAGAGAAGTAGCCATCCAGAATATCTGATTACCTTGGTTTAATTTCATGAAACTGCAGCCTATTACCTACCATCCTTCAGGGAAAAAAAATCAAGAGAGGAAAATTGGCGAGAACTCCTAGGAGGCTCTCATTGAGGTAATAACACATTATCCTTTTCTTCCTATATTCCGTGACTACTGAGAAATAACCAGTGAATCTTGGCTTGGTTCTCTATACTGTAATTTTCTCAGTGGGAACAACACTGCTTGCTTTTATCTGCAGTGGTCTCTTCCCCCGCGGAGATGCTGGCTACTTTACAGGTCTATTCATCAGCCCTGGACTCCCTCACTGTAGAAAGTTCCCCATTATAATTTTCACTTCCTGTCTTTAATAGTCCAGCTGAGAGTGACTCACCAGGGAACACGACACACTATTTAAACAGCTCAGCCAAACTGCCCCAAGTCTTGCTGACCTTCACCATGACCCAGTGAAAGAGTTATCCAGAATATGAAATAATCAAATTTATCTTGTAGATAAAAGACATTTCTGACAGAAATATATTTTCTGTAGGAGCAGATGCAACTTGCCTGACTTAAGATCAGATCTAACAATGCCACAAATCCCAAATAGGAAGTATTTCTGCTTTGTCAAAACAGACTTGTCATCCAAATTTCCAAAACTCATGAAATCACTTATGCAGTTAGGGTCATCATGCTCAACACTACTTAGACAGACACTGTGTTCCATTAAAGGCTGATGGGAGATGTCATTCTGTATATGTTTCTTATTCTGGTTAATGAATAAAGCACTGCTGGCCAATAGGAAAGCAAGACAGGCGGGACTAGGGGACAAGGAGGAAAGAGGAAGTAGTAAGGAGGAGTCAAGATGGAGAGTTTGGAGAGAACAGAACCGCCATTCCTCTGCTCTCGGTAAGACCACATGGAAATACATAGAAATGGGTTAATACTTAAGACAGAGCTAGCCGATAAGAAACTAATACCTGGCCAACAGCATTATATCAAATATAGAGTCTCAGTGTGTTAATTGGGGCTGGCATGGCGGCAGGATAAGACCAGCAGCAGGCGGAAAAACCTTACTCCTTAACAAAAGGCTTTATTTAGTCTCTGTTGCTGCTGTAACTACTAACCATAAACTTAGTAGCTTCAAACTAGTCAGTGCATTGCCTTTCAGTTCTGGTAATCAGAAGAGTAACCATAGCCTCACCATGCTAGGATCAAGCTATCTATAGAATCTTGCCTGTGGTACTTTATGCATGCTCCAGGGCCTTTTCCAACTTGGAAAATACCATGGCAAATATTGTCAACTTGACAGGACCTAGGCTCTCTGAAGAGATAAGCCTCTGAACTTACTTGTGAGGGATTGTCTAGGTTAGGTTAGTCTCTGGGCATGTTGTCAAGGGATTATCTTGATTACATGGATTGAGGTGGTAAGACACATACTTTGTGGGTGACTCCATTCCCTGGATAGTATACCAGATAGTGCAAATGAAGATAGACACTGAGCAGCTGCACACATTCGATGCCCTCTGTTTCCTGATTGTGGGAACAGTATGACCAGCTACTTCAAAAGCCTGCTGCTTTAAGTTCCTCACCATGATGATGTACCTTTGAACTGGGAAGCAGAAAAAAAAACCTTCTCTACTTTAGATTGTTTTTGTAAGAGATGTTTAGCATAGCAACAGGGAAGAAGACTAAGAAGGATTGCTCATTGGCTCCTTACCCACTTCTATCTTCAAGGCATCTCTTCACTTGTCTTCCCTGGTCACATTTCCATTTGATTTCAACCAGACAACTTTTCTGCCTTTAAAGACTTAAATGTAATTAGGTTGAATTAACTGGATAATTTAAAAGGATCTCTCCATTCCAAGGCGTTAGACCTACGTCATAGCTAGAAACTCCGATTTGCTATTTAAGCTAATATTTTTGGGTTTCCATAATTAGGATTTGAAAATATGTAGGAGTCATAATTCTGTCTTCCATAGAGATGTGACAGAATGTGACTTGGAGGCTTATCTTCATATTAAATAAATTGAAAACTCTAATTTCTTTAAAATTACTAATATTTTGATAAATGTAAAAAGGGAAATGCATGAAATTTTCCTCATCTCAGTTTACCATTTCAGGTACAACATTTATATTTTGTCACTTATTACTTGATCTTGGAAGATGAAAATATTATAATGATTTTGTTTCATTCAAACCTATTACAATGCACCTTAGAAATCACTTTACTCATACATCAATTTCCATAAGCCTGCCTGTTAAGAATTGATTATCTGCATGGTTAATGCTTCTCTCAGAAGCTATTGGTTATTAAATGAAAACTCCAGGGACAGATGTAGAACACCAGTCTGTCAATGGACAGTCAAAGTTCCTTAAGAGCTATTATATTCAAAGTTCTGACTCTCTTGTTCACTGATCCTACAACTTCAACGATCAAATTAAACCAAACTTACATGTGGACCATCCTTTCACACTGTGCCCAGTGTAACAGAATTAGAGTTTTATATTTTACAAAGGATAGACCCAATGTTTTTATTACCCACATATTAAGAAACGCATGTTTGCATCCATGCCAATAAATCAAATAACAATTCTAGGTTTAGAAAACAGCTGAACATGACAAAGGGGAATGACAGGGGTAGAGGGAAATAAAGGAGGCTGGGAGAATTATAGACTTCTTATATGACATGCATGAAACAGTCAAGAATCACAAATTTAATTAATAAAAACATTTAAAAGGGAGATGACAATAAATAATTCTCTCAGAGTAAATGCAATTCAAAACATATTCCTCCTCACCAATGACAAGGAAAAGGAGTTAGTCCCATTTTCTTGCCAAATAAAACAAATTTTAAATTCCAAAACCTTGGGGTTAATGTGTTTCATAGACACCTAGCTGGAAAGAAGCATCATTTTTGAATATATATGCAATTGCTTCATGAGGTCTTAGATAGGAAAACTGAGGTAGGAGAGTTAATAAATTAAAAACTTAGCTAATCTACTTTCAAATTCCCAGCCCATAGAAACAAAACTGAAATACTAATTTTTTAAGATGCAATGTGTGATCATTTATCCCTAGACATAGATGACTAATGTAGCCCATAAGTCTTTAATTAGTGTGATTATGCATCTGTTTTTTATCAACTCTTATCTGCAGTGCAATCAAGACATAGTAGAGATGGATAGAGAAAGCAAAGATGGTTATGAAGTTAGATCAGAGCATGATTGTAGCTGGAGAAGTATGATTGAAATGTGTGATGTGGTCTGGACGTGATACCATTCAGGCTTGTGATGTCAGATGTTTGGAGAAAGAGTCTGAGCTACAAGATATACTTTTCTGGGGCCAGAGCATTCTAGCATAGAGGACATGGGGGAAATGCAAATGGGTGAAACAACTATGGAGGATCTGTTGGAGCTGGAGTTGTGGGGACGATGGAAAGACAATATCCAGACAAGTAGAGCCTGGGCACAGAGAAGGTGAGCCAATCAGTTACGTTCTGGCAGCTGTGACCAAATACCTGATGACAATCATCTTTCAGCCAGTAGGGTTCAGCTTAAGGAGGGACATTCTACAATTGCAGAGAAGCCACAGCAGCACAGTGTGGTGGCTGGTTGTCTACATTGTATCTCCTTGAGGAAGCAGAGAAACAGTAGACAGAGCAACGAACAACCTAGAGAGTCCCACTCTCAAAGACTGACTTCCTCCAGCATGGCTATTCCTCCAAATGGTGCCCCCACCTTCCAAAACAGCACCACCAGCTGGGTACCAAATATAAAGTATATGAACTTCTGGGGCCAGTTCATCATCAAACCTCAGCAGTGAGTATGATGTAGGGTTTACTGAGAAGCAGCCACCTATCTACAGCAGTTCAAATGCTATCATGGCCTGAGCATGTTTGCCATTAAGAGAGTGAGACTCACGGTAGTGATTAGGCCAGCATCATCTGCCTGCAGACTCTCTGGATGAGACTAGCACAGCTAGCTTCATCTGCAGAAACAAGCAAGGCATCACGAGGGACCTGCAGTATTGATGGGTACTTCCTGTACTTCCTGTTGTGAACCATCCTTTAAGAACATGAGTCAGCATGTGTCTATTTGATTCTCCTTCTTGACTAGCTCAGTCCCAATAGAGCACAAATAGCCTGCAAGGTCTTCTTTCTTCCATCTCCTTTCTACCCTCTTTACCTTTATCTCCTGCCATCTCTTTCTCTCTCTCTCTCTCTCTCTCTCTCTCTCTCTCTCTCTGTGTGTGTGTGTGTGTGTGTGTGTGTGTGTGTGTGTGTGTGTGTTCCTAGCACAAGGATTCCTTTCTGCAGTAGCATTGAGAGAAAGTGTGTAAACTGCTACCAAGTTGCACAACAAGAGGCTGATCCCACTGTGCAGACGATAGCTCTTGGCCAAGGTTGCCCTGCTCTTCTCAGAGTGCTGACTGTGAAGGGGGATGCTCAGACAGTAGATGGATGCTCCTTCTTTGGCATTGCTTTCCTGAAGTCCCTCAGAGGCCGCCAGAAGGGGCCAGAAGCATGACATTGGTTCACTCAGTTACTCCCCCTTTTAATCACCTTGCTGCTTTGTCACATCTTCCCAGGAGCTAAAAATGGCTCATTAAAAAAGGGGCGCAAATGAGTTTCTGCACAGCACCAGGAGCTCTCAGCAAAACAGAAAGCTTTTGCTACTCCATCTCTTTTCAGCGGCCAGTTTCAGGTGACTAGGTACATACTGACATCAAACGATGATCATGTTGTTCAGTATTTTTCCTTTTTTTTTCTTTTCCTCTCTCTCCTACACAGCCCCTGTCCTAGTTTCTTTTCTATTGTTATGATAAAAAATAAATCTGGACAAAAAGCATCTTAGGAAAGGAAAGGGCTGATTTGGCTCATCATTCCCAGTTACGATCTGTTCTAGTTTGCTTTCTGTTGCTGTGACAACACCATGACCAAAAGCAACATGGGGAGGAGAGGGCTGATTTCGACTTACAGGTAGATCACAGCCCATCACTGAGGAAAAGCACGGCAGGAGCTTGAAGGCCACTGGGCAGCTGCTTACTGTCCTGCTCTTCCTGCTCTTCCTCGTTCAGCTCTCTTTTACATAGCCCAGGACCAACTACCTAGGGGTGGCATCTCCCCTACGCTAGGCCGTAAGACCTGAGCTAGCAATTAAGCAAATAACCCCATACACATAATGGTCACAGATCAGTTTGATTGAGGTGATTTTCGAGTTTTTGTTCCTTCTTCGTAAGTGATTCTAGGTTTTTGTCAAGCTGACAGCTGAAGACAACAACAGAGGTCAAGGCAAGAACTCAAGCAGCTAGTCATATCACAGCCACCATCAGGAGCAGAGAGGTGTGAAAGCACCCATGCTGCCTACGTGTTCCCTCTTAGCTAGTTTTCTTCAGTCATACAGTCCAGGGCCCAGCCCATGAAATAGTGCTGCCCACACTCGGTGTGGGTTTTCCATCCTCCCTTTGTGAACAAACAAGACGATCTCCAACAACAATGCCACAGCACAACCCAATCTAGGAAATCCCTCATTCAAGTTCTCTTTCCAAGTGATTCTAGGTTGTGGAGAGTAGGCATTTAATGCTAACCATCAAGGCCTGGGGTATAGACCACTATTCCTAAATCTATAAATAAAATTTCACCTATAAAACTAACCAGGAAAAGCCCCCTTTCTCTCATTGAGCTTTGGAGAAAGGGTCAGTTAGCCTAAGGTTGTATCTGAATACTCAACTGAAGGAAAACCCCCTTTCATGATCACTAAGGAGGTGGTTGTGAGATTCAATTCCTTGCAAGCTGTTGCACTGAGGGCCTTGGTTCCCTCCAGGATAAAATCAGCCAGGGTAAGTCACCATGAAGCAGCTGGCCCATCAAAGGCAAGCAGAGAAGAAAATACCTGAAAGGTCAGAGACTGACAACAGATGCAGCATGTCACAACTGTGAAAAGGACAACCACAACCTCCACCAGGTTTTACTGCCTCCAAGCAGGTCACAGGATCATGCTTCACTCAAGAGGAAGAGATTAGAGTAGACATACCAAGTATTAGGAGCCCTGGTGACCCTCCCAAAGTCTGTCTCCCACACTGCCTTGTTTAAGGTATAGATCAACAGCACTATTCAGACACATGGGAGGTAAAACTGTAAATATGACAAGACACATAAAGACAAGTCCATAGAACCACACAGTATTCTCTCAGAGGGGAGATGGACTACATAGAGAAGGTGATTTCTCTCTGTCTCTCTCATATTTCCTTTTTTTTTTTTTTTCAAAAAGATGCAACTGAATGGCAAGAGGGAACTTGGAGGTGGATCTACGTGGTTATTCTTTAAATTACATATTATCTCCCTTCCTCTCTACCTCTGAGTCACTCATTTACATCACCAAGTTATTTGAGGAACAAAGATATTGAGAACATTCTATTTCTCCTCAGACCAGCTCACTCTAGAAATGTGCACAGCGTGTCTTATCTCACTGCAAAAAGGAACAGTACCTTCAAGAGAACAAAACAGCCTTAATCTGCAACATGTTCATCTGTGGAAACATCACCTTGATGCTAACAAAGCACAAAGGGCTTTAAATGAAACACAGACTTGAAAATCCTTGAGAGAAAAGCAGTGAATATTCATGTATGCCTTTTTCTACATTTGCAGAAAAGAATTAACAAAATTAACTAAATACACAAATTTAACAGCACAAGCTACTGATGTTGAATGCAAATGTTTTTTTGTTTGCTTTTTTTTTTTTTTTTTTTTTTTTTGGCTTTATCTTTGTATTCAGGTCCTTGATCCTCTTGGAGTTGAGTTTTACGTAGGCTGGAAGATAAAGATCTTGTCTCATTCTTCGTGTTGACATCCAATTTTCTCAGCACCCTTTGTTGGATAGTATGACTGTTCTCTATGTGTATATTTTTTTTGGCATCTTTGTCAAAAACCAGGTAGCTATAGTTGAACAGGCTTCTATATGGATCCTTTATTCTGTTCCATTGGTTTGCAAGTTGACTGTGGGCCAGTACTATACTGTTTTAATTGCTATGACTCTGCAGTAAAACTTGAAATCTGGTATAGTTATTTCTTCAGCAAAATTCCTTTAATTCAGAATTATGTTAGCTATACTTGTTCTTCACTCAGCACTGCAAAGAAGCTGAAGAATTTGGAATATGTGACTTTTTATATACCCATATAAAACATTAGTACCTGGAAAATAAAAATAAAATCACTTTCTTGAGAACAGGGTACTTCATTAGGGAAAACCTAATGTTACGTAAACTTTCTCAGATAGGATGTTTTGCAATTCCTCACTTGTTTAACTGTTGTGGTGATGTTTACTTTCCCCTTTGATCTATTAGATATGTTTATCTTTTTACTCAGTGTATAGTGTTCCTTTCAGCATCCTCTGTAGATATAGCCTATTAATCATAGATTCCTTTAGCCTGATTTTATATAAAAATTTTTGTTTCTCCTTCAATTATGACAGGTAGTTTTTCTGGGTATAATAGTCTGAGTTAGTACCTGTGGACTTTCAAATTTTCAAATACATCTTTCGAAATCCTTCTAGACTTTAAATTCTCTATTGAATAAATAGCTGTTATTCTGATGGTATGGTAGTGTATGTAAATTAGCCCCTTTTCCTCACAGTACAAAGAAAGTTCCCTTCCATTGTTTTGTAACTTTAATGTTTAACAATAATATGCAGTGGAGAGTTTCTTTTCTAGACTTGTTTATTTTATGATTTTTATGCCTCCTATACTACCAGTATTGACATCTCTTTTCCCTAGATTTGAGGTATTTTCTTATATCATTTCATTCAAAATATTTCCTATTTTTTAATGAAATTACTTTCTAGCTTGATTCATAATTTACATTATTCTTTTAGTGATGTTCCAAAATTCTCTGTCCTGTTAGCTCAGCTTGCAGAGTTGGAAACTTAATATCACATACAATTATAATCAGTACTGTGAGTCTGTTGAGGGTTCTACCACTCACTAGGAAAGAAAAAGTAATTATACCTCTGGTCACTGCTTGGAATAGTCTGTATTTACTTATGTATTTAATGCTATGTTTCAGATAGCTAGAGTAGATAATAATTAATTCACAAAAGACTTACCATGGTATGCAGCTTTATAGTGGTAATCTCTTTTCTTCCTACAATCTTTTATACCTTCTAATGTGGAGGTAGCAACCTGACAACTGGATCTGGTGCAGGTGATGTTCATTATTGGTGATATTTAAGACTCATACAATAATGTTGTGCTAATTATTCCCAGGTTTTGTGAAACTAAAGCATGTGAATGTAATAACTTTCTATTGTCTTATAAGTAAAAGTTGACATAAAAGATTTGCTCATAATTGAGAGTGATTTTGAAATTGTATGTTTGATTTAAAATTTTTACTTTGTCCATTTAACATTTGGTTAGGATGGATTGATTTGCAACAGAACAATGCCTCTATAGAAACAAACAAACACAACCTATAAAATCAGCAGAAAGTATGTACTATAAAAATCATCTGGGCTTCGTTGAGTGAGTAGTGAATGGAAAGGCTTAGACACTACAGAGGGAAGAACCCATTAAGTATCTGGGACAGAGGCCAAGAATCACTGTTTGCTATGGGTAGAATGTCAGAGAAACAAGTACAACTATTGACAGTTATGTGGGACTGAGAGACAAAAAGTATAGGCCTTCCCGGGACAGCCTCTCTGGGATGCTTAGTTAATTGTCAACTTCATGCTCTAGAACCACATCAGAAGAGTCTCAGTGAGGGGTTATCTGGATCAGGTTGGCTTGTGAGCATTCCTATGTGTGATTGTCTTCATTTAAAATGTCAGTTGATGTGGGAAGAGCCAGCCCAATGTGAGAAGCATTACTTCCTGGGATGAGTCCTGAACTGTGTAAGAATGAATACAGTGTTAAGCAAGTAAGCATGCATACTTTTATTCTCTCTTTTCTCTTCACTGTGTATGTGACCAGTTGCTCAAGTTCCTGCCTTGACTTCCCTGCAATGATGCACTGTCATCTGGAATTGTGAACTGAATACACTCTATCTCTCCTAACTTGCTTTTTGTCAGTGTATGTCATCACAGCCACAGAAATGAAAATAGGATACTCTTCTAAGACAAAGTTAAATTTTGAATCTTTATATGCTGTGATAACAAAAGTTAACTCAAAATCCAGTAAATGTAACAAATTGTTCTGGTGTCTTATGGGTATAAGAGGAGTATAGCTGTAGTTTAGAATTTATTAGGATTAATGAATTCTTGTTCAGAAGAATAAACCAAAGACAAAATAGCTTTATTGGGATGACAATATAGTCCTTATTCAACTTGTGCATGGAATGGGTCATGGTAGTCAATAATTGCCACTTCCTTGCCAGGAAAAGGAAAACCCTCTCCAGAGATTCACTATATTGCAGTTCTTCCACAATGCAACAAATAAAATACTTGAAATTAAAATTTAAAAGTACTACATACCATCTTATAATTTTGGTTGTGAGCCTAGCCTTTAATGGCTGAACCACCTCAACAGAGATCAAGATCGTGAAAGAGGAAACTACAGAGACAGCTGAACCAAATTCATGGGAACTTACAAACACTAGACTGACATCCATGGAACCTCCATGGAACCAAACTAGGCCCTCTGCATGTGGGAGACAATTGTGTAGCTGGGTCTATCTGAGTGGCCCCTCACTACAGGACCAGTATCTATCTATGCCTGGTGTATGAGCTAGATTGTTGGAGCCTATTCCCTATGGTGTGATGCCATGCTCAGCCTTAATGCAGGGGCAAGGGGCTTGGTCCTGCCTAAACTTAGTGAACAAGGCTTTGTTGAGCCTCCTCCCCATTGGGAGCCCTTACCCTGTGGGAGGATTTGATGGGGGGTAGGCTGAGGGAAGGCAAGGAGGAGGGGTGTGAAGGAGAACTGTGGTTGGAATGCAAAATGAAGTTTAAAATAAAATAAAACATACAACCAAAAACCCAAAGTGTGGGAAAAGAAAGGGAGAGAGAGAGAAAAGTTTAGATAACCATAGTATTAGAATTCCAGACAAGTGCCTTAAAATAAATATGAATAATGCACTCATGAAGTAAATGAGTCATTGGAAATATACATAAAATTATAAATAATTCCAGGAATATTAGAGTCTATATTAATTATGAGCAAAAGTAAATCCTTTCTTCCTTATTTTTATCAAGATATCTTATCATAGCAACAGGAAAAATGACTAATACAAGAGGCCTAGTTAATCTGTGAGTCCCTTTATTTAAACCCACAAAGAAACAAAATGATGACTGAGTTCAACCAGTGTTGAAGTATGAGACATATTGAGAAGTGAAAGAGGAAGTCCTCCATGTATTAGATAGACATGCTCAACCCAGACCCGAGCATTGCACAGTCTATACATTTATAAAAGGTCATTGCACTACAAAGTTGAGATTGTGAGCTTCATTGTTCTCCACAGTAAATCCATGAGAAGAAGCTAGCTTTGGGGATGATAAGTCTCATCAAGCTCATTTCTCTTACTGAAAAGGCATTGCTTCCTCGTGGCATATTCTGTACGCTCAGGAACTACAATTCAAATTCACTGACTGACCCTCAAAGATGATGAGGCTCCAATGAGAACAGTTAAATGGATTCTGTTTACAGGTAAAAGCACTCAGAAGGTTTAATGACTGCCGTGCCAGTAAACCCAGGGACGAAATCAATATGGAAGCAACACTAAAATTTATGGAGTAATAACAACACAATAAAAAGTCTTCAAAGTGTTTACAGCCTAGTTGAAGAAATGCAACACCCAACACCCTGCTATATATACAAGAATTAGAAAACAGCATATAAGCAAATTAAAACAATGCCAAGAAACCAGCTTTCTCTCATACCCACCTAACAATTAAAGAAAACTTTCAGTTTAAAGTCGGCTTACGTTTCCTTACTTTGCCTCCATTTCTAAGAAGAAATGAAGACTGTGATGACTTGTTAAAATCCACACACATTTCTAATATTCAGAATGATATTTTTTAAGCCCATGATTGAAAACCACTATGTCAAGGCCTCTATGGAGGAGAAACATCGCAGCAGGCGGCCATGGTGGCTGGCACAGTATGCATCAATCCCTCTTGAGCCATAAGTCTAAATAAACCTTTCTTTCTATAAATTGCCTTGACGGTGGTTTTCTTTCACAGCAATGGAAAGTAAACAACACATTCCATATTGCTGCGTATAACAGTGTTTTATTTGTTCTGTGCCTTGCTCTGAGAGATTGCATTTTGCAAGCAGCTTTTGGCTCCATCTTGACGGCAGAGAATGGTTGAACCCTGGCTGGACCCACAATCACCACCATTTGTCTGATAACACCCATACGGCACAGGCTGATAAGTTACTTATTTCTTGTAATAGGAAGGAAGGCATCCTATAAATTGGCCTGGGTGAACTGAGACTGTAGAAGCACATGTACATACTAAAATAATATCAGAGAAACCAGACCCAAAGTCATTCTGGGCACACCAGACTAGAAAAAGGTGTACCTTCTTCACCTTGACCCAACAAAACAATGGCCACCTGACATTTATAATGACATGGCCTACCACCAACCCCCTGTTATCTGATACCTGGTATGTACACTAAGGAGTGACAAGCAGATAACTCCCAACTGTCCTGGGGCCTCAGCTCAGCTCCGTTCACTGAAGTTCCCACGGTCTGTTCAACCTCCATCTTCCTATCTCCCCACCCACTTGTGTGGAGCTGGATCTATTGTTACTGTTCTGACACAGTTCTTTTCTTTCAACTGAAGCCGGACTGAACATGCAGCCTCACTCACTCTCAACTCTGATTCTCCCATAGCCTCTACAGCAGCATCTTTGCTGCTGGTTTGGGGCTCATTATATCTTACCAATACAGAATCTTCTTCAAATTCTGTCAGCCTACTTCTGAAACCTCTTGGCCTCTTCTGTAACCTCTTTAACTTGTATTTATCCTGTTAACCACAAATACACATGCAAACATGCTCACTGTGTGATGTATACTATGAGAAATAATATTAACTAGTAAGCTTGAAATTAGGGGAAAAAAAAAAACCCTGTATCCACCTCAATCAGAATACCAAGGTCACCAGGATTATCTGGAAATTGCTGCCCTGAAACTGCTGGGCCTTGTGAATTTATTGTTGTTCAATAAATTCTGACATTAAGTGTTCATCTGTTTCTGGCATAGCACAGTTATGACAGTGAGATGGTAGAGGTCAGTAAGCGAAAATTTCACAAATACATCTTCTCTGTCTTTGGTGAGCATTCCTCCCCTGAAGAGATATAAATATGTACCTGCTCTCCTTCTATGTTCCCAAACACAAACCAAAATACAAAACCACAAAAGTTTACCCTGGGGAACAAATGAGTTATTATGCTCACCAAGATTGCTTACAGGAGCATGGGAAACCCAAAGGCTATTGTCCTGGAAAGCTTTTACAGAGCATGAATGATGGCTTCGCTATAGTCATATAGATGAGTTCACTGTCAGTTAATTTTTCCAAGTCTATACCCTATCATCTCCCAAGACCCCAGGCTATATGAAATCTGGGCAGGGTTGCATTCAAATTGCTAAAAGATGCAAGAAAGAGTAGCCATAATCTTAGGTGAGAGTTCAATGATGCTCTCGCACACTACTGCCTCCTAATCTGGGTGAATGTCAACAGTCAACAGGTCTGATTGACATGGTTGCATTAAAAAAAAAAAAAAGGTTACAGTTGATCTGATAAAGTTAGTGACTTTTTCTCCTTAGGTGATATGGTATTCTGTAACACTAGCATAGTCACATACCCAGAGTCTGGTGTTAAGCATCTGTCCATGATGTTTCAGGTTGCCTTACAATAAGCTTAGATGAATTTTGAAGAATTCATTCAAATTGCAGCTTCTACTGTGATCCTGTCTGGCAGTAAAAGTTGCTCACTGGAACACATGGTTAAATATGGAAGACAACCAGTGACACCCCATCTCTCCTTCATTCTCCCACCCAGTAAGAATACACTTGAGACCTGCCATTCATGGGTATTCATTGTTGCAACAAGGCAGGTTCAGACAACATGGACTGGAAAAGGAGCATATGGGGAATATGGTATCAATTGTCATTGCTTCTACCAGCTACTGGCATAGCAACCAGTTAACATACAGGCCATATAATACAGAAAACTGCCAGTTGGCATCAGGCAACGTGGGGAAATGTAGCTTGAGCAAACACTACACTTTTAAAATAGAGGCAGAGTCCCCTCCTATAGAGTACACATGGCACTCTAGGTGCAGTTTCACAGTGGTTTTGCCTGATGTTTTGGGACATAAACCAGTGTGGCTTGGATATGACCCTAATTTATTTTATTGGTTGATTTTCTTTTTCATTTTGCATTAAGCCCTTTCAGCAGGAATGAGCTTTCAAAACAGAATACATATTTAATGAATTAAACTTAATTTCTATTTTATGTAAAAGTTCACAATGAAAAACAAAAATTAAAAGAGAACTAGAAAGAAAAGAATAAAAGGTCTATGATGAATATGTAACTTGTACAAGATGCTTTTCAATACTCACCAGCTGCCTTAAGAACAGCTTCAAGACTCAAAGCTATCAAGAATATGTCAGCATCTACTTTATAATATTTACTCAAGATGACTGTTCCAAAATGATGATCAAGTAAATGCATTTTCAGAGCTGGAATCCATCACTCTGAGAAGCATGACTTCATTTCAGTGCAACGACAGCACTTCCTAAGTTAATGTCACTTGTTTTTCGGTACCAGATTTTCTTTGCATGTTAAAAAAAAAAAAAATCAAGTAGTGAAGTAATAGCTTGTAATGTGACGGTTCCATTAATTGCAGAGCTTGGCACACTGTGAAGCCATGTTAGTCACTGTCGGTAGAGGCTTCAAATGGAAAATTAATGGTGTTAGTTCTAATGATGTTTGAATTTTCTTTTCATCTAAGTCACAAAATCAGAATGAAAGTTTTGGACAATGATTCAAAAACAACACAGCCAGTGATATTGTGAATGTTACTGCAAATTCAATTTAAAAATCCAACATCAGAGAGATCTTTGAGTACTTTTTTTCCTGCATTGACAATGTACATACAATTTTAGTGGAGCATAATATAAGAAAAGATATTCACATTAAATTAAGAAATCTATGGAGCAGACATGCACTGAGGATTAATGGTGTGGAACACATGCAAACAAAGAAGTCTCAGTATTCTACCTCCAGGAGCAGAAGAAGCTACGGGCACCATAACACCCAAATGTTTCCTATCAACACAGTAAATGAAACCACCCACCATATATTTTGTAATAAAAATTAGCTGAGCTTTAAAATATGCTTTTGCTTTATGTCAGAGGAGACAGTTCAGTAGATAAAGTGTTGGCTGAGCAAGTATGAATACGTGAATTCAGATCCCCAGTATCCATGTCAAAGCAGGGTAAGATGGCTTGTATCTCTAACCACAGCGCTAGGGGTGGTCCTGGGGGCTCACTGGGCCTGCCAGAGTAGCCCAAAGGTAAGCTTCAGTAAGAGACCCTACCTCAAAATAAATAAATAAATAATAAAAATAGAGAGAAAGAGCACAGAGTAATGATGGTACCTGACATTGACCTCTGACCTCTGCAAGTGCTCAGTGAGGTGAAGACTGCCCCACATGCACATGCATGCATGTAAACAACCTCACACAAGTAAGCAGCTAAAACCAATTATTAAAAGACATTTCTTTCTTCTTAAAACCAACAATAACATGCCTTTGAGTCATGGAAATTTTTCTCGGGAAAAAATGTCTTTTTATGTTAACCTAAACATTTAAGATGATATTAAATATTTTCTAAAGAAGTACCTAAAATTTAAAAACCAGTCATAAATATTTACTAAATTCCTCAGAGACTGGAAGCCTAGAAAACTTGCAGCATTTACAGAATCACAACTGTTTTGTTGCTGTGTTTGGCTTCTGAAGACAGGGTTTCTCTGTATAAGCCCCGTGGCTGTCCTTAAACAGGCTGTCCTGTAGATCAGGCTGGCCTCGAACTCACAGAGATCCACCTGCCTTTGCCTCCTGAGAGCTGGAATTAAAGGTGTGCACCACTACCACCCAGTCAGAATCATAATTTTTAAAGAACATATAAAAGATTTAGGGAGAACTAAATGAGTTAGATAGACTGTAAGAACGTGTCAATGCTTCAAACAAGGATTGATCATACTCTGTAATGCTGCTACTTGTAGGGAGAATTTGGTGGAGTGCCTTTTTTACGTTTTTTATTTATTCTTTGAGAATTTCAGCCATATATTCGATGTATTTTGAGCATATTCCTGCTTCATGGTCCCCTCCTACTCCTTCCAACACACCTTTTCTAACTTCCTATCTTCTGGCTGTTAAAGAATGCAGAGTTGCCACCACAGACCACACCCCTAAAGAAAACTAACTCTCCTTCCCACTGCCAGCAACTGCCAATAGGAATGAGGCCCCACAAGCCCCTCCCACATCCATACTAAATATTGACTGGCTTGATCCTTCTCTACTATTTTTAGGTAACCATAACTGCTGTGACCTAACAGGTGTAGCAGCCCTGTTTCTGATAAAGTGACGTTTAACACAATAAACTTCTTACCTAAGCCACAATGGGAAGAAGTGCAGAAGACTTCAGTCCTAAACTATCTACTTTTGATAAAGTTTAAAAGTCACAACATATGCATGAAAAGAAATACCAGTGCATCTCAGTAATTTGAAATTTTTATGTTAATAATTGTAACAAAATGAACAAATAAATAATTAAAGTCAGAGAGAACTTATTCCTTCCAAGCAGAAGTAAGGAGTTTGAAGAGGGACAAGAAGGTGGCTGGCCAGAAGACCCCTTAGAACAAGTTTGCATTATTCATTATGGGTTCCAGTTGCCAAAATTCTTACTCATTTCACACCCACCACAATGTGGTAGGATATCAACCACTGTTTATCCACTTGATAATGAGGAAAACTGAGACCCAGCCACCAGCTAAGTAGGAGAAAGTAGCACCACTGTAAATGGCAGAACTTAGATCAATGCCTATGGCCTTTCTGGAGAAATCATATCTTAATTACTATTGAAATGGAACCACTTAGACAAATTATTCAAAACTCAATCTAGCTCTTAAGAAAAAGAAACTATTTTTTTTTCTTTGCCCTAGGTAGTTAGTTACATTTCATTATCCTTGGTTGCTTTGATTTTGAAAAGGTGTATTTAAAGAAAATGCGCTCATGAACATGATGCTCATCAGCTGACTGATTCCTATGGTGTGCTTGGAGCAAACATCTTCTCTACACCCACTGTGTCACTCTGCCCCCATTTGGGAGGGCCTGCATATCCACAGCATATCCAAGAGAGTCAACAACCAAATTTGGTAATAAACTTGTAAAATAAGCTGTCTTCTTCATTATTAATCAGAACACTAAGGACTTTCCTAAGAGAGTATAAGAACCAAGCAAAGCCTATTAAAGTAAGGAAACATAACCCACTTCATATTAGTAAAAGCAAGGTTAGAGATTCAAAGTTTACTATATGCTGAGGAAAAACGG
Source organism: Phodopus roborovskii (assembly GCF_943737965.1). Lineage (NCBI taxonomy): Eukaryota > Metazoa > Chordata > Mammalia > Rodentia > Cricetidae > Phodopus > Phodopus roborovskii. The sequence goes on along the minus strand of NW_026126460.1, from coordinate 24,344,163 downwards.
TAAAGAAACGAAGCTGAACACCTGTGAGGATTAGTCACAGCATCACATCCAACTCCGGATAGAGCCAATGCGCTCAGTAATTCAGAGCAACTGTAGTCCCTGCACCAGGTCCACCCAAGAACAACTATCAACGGTCAATTAGAGAGGAGTCCTATGAGCCCTACATGTTATCTCTGAACCATTGGCTATTGACAGATCCAGGAAGAGGAGAAATCACTGTATCTACGGCTGATGCCACCAACAGCTGCTTACACAGATGGCCCTAATAAACAAAATGGGCCAAAAACCAGATGAATACGTGTGATTTGTGGGGAGAAGAGAAATAGACAGGAATGGAAAAGGGGTGGGTGAGAGTGGTCAGCGTGGCCTGTGTATCTATACAAAAAGAGAAAACCTAATCCACAGAGATAAATACACTTTAAGAGCAAATTTGTAACTGAGCTAACAATTTGATGTTATCACAATATGTTTGTGTGTGTGTGTGTGTGTGTGTGTGTGTATAAAATAAAAAGGAAAAAAGGGATTTTGAGATAAATACAAGTGGAAATATTAAGAGGTTCCTCAGTTGCCTTATAATTAATTACCTCTAAATGGCCAAAAGACCAACTCTGAATAAATTAGATTAAGCTAAGGACAGTTCATTTAGGGTTATAGCACAGTTTGTTCAGCTCATAGTCAAGAACAATCAGACAAGTAGCAGAATCTTGTGTTCAGAGAACTCTCTAATGTCAGAGATGCCCTGTAACTAGGGCCAGAGCTATAGAAAAAGTGCTTTAGGTCTATACATGAGACCACTACAGTTAACATTCCCTGAGGAGGATGAGAATGGAATGGAAGCTGGAGATTCTTTTTTTTTTTTTTTTAATTTAAATTTGAAACAAGGTTGTTTTACATGTCAATCACAGTTCCCTCAACTTCCCCTCCTCCCTTGTCCTCCCCCAACCCCCATCCCATCCCCTTTCTGCTTCCCAGGTAGGGTGAAGCCTTCCATAGCCTTCAAAGTTTGTCATATCATTTGGAGCAGGGCCCAGGCCCTCCCCCATGTGTCTAGGCTGAGAAAGTATTCCTCTATGTGGAATGGGCTCCCAAAGGCCATTTGTATAGTAGGGATAAATACTGATTCACTACCAGAGGCCCTATAAACTGCCCAGCCCTCCTAACACCCACGTTCAGGGGATCTGGGTGGGTCCTATGCTGGTTTCCCAGCTATCAGACAGAAGTCCATGAGCTCCCCATTGTTCCAGTCAGCTGATTCTGTGGGCTTCTTTAGCCTGGTCTTGACCCCTTTGCTCATCACTCCTCCCTCTCTGTAACTGGATTCCAGGAGTTCAGCTCAGTGTTTTGCTGTGGGTGTCAATTTCTACTTCCATCAGCTAATAGTTGAAGGCTCTAGGATGGCATATAAGGAAGTTGTCAATCTCATTATAGCGGAAGGGCATTAAAGAGAAGGGAGAAGAGGAGGAGAGAGGTAGGCATAAGGGAACAGGAAGATTGAGACAGAGAAAGAAGAGAGAAGAGCAAGAAGAGATACCATAATAGAAGTGGCCATTATAGATTTAAGGAGAAATCTAGCACTAGGGAAATGCCCACAGATTTACAAGGATGAACCCAACTAACAATCTAAGCAATAGTGGAGAGGAAGTTGGAGATTCTTAGACAAAGAGAACATCACATTTTGAAGACTTTCTGATAATGAATACTAGTACATATACAAGATTTTGTATGAAATACTATCTCTAGGTTAGCATTTTTTCAAAGCAGAGCAAACAATGTGTTGAGTCATCAAAACATCTAATATTGGTTTTCACCTAAAACAACATATAGTACTTAATAATTATTGGACATATCACTGCACCTTAGAAATGATGAAAGATTCTAGCTTCCCAGGCTGTTTTTCCCAAAGGCACAGAAGGCTTTCACAAGTAGCTCATAGACTATGGTGGAGAAAAATAATGAACTCCCCAGGGAAGGGGAGATTTGGAAGCCAAAGTCTGTCATTTCAAGGTGCCACCCGTCCCACACAGACTATATATTCATTGTCTATCCTCAACTATGAAAGATGGTGGCATCCCTCAAAAGGAGGACCATACAGGGTAACAGTTATCTTTGCAGGCATCATGAAAACATTTAGGATGTAGTGTATGATCTCAGAGATAAGACAGGAAGATTTTTACCAAAGCTCTCACACTTTTAGTGTCAAATGATGCTATTGGATATAGATGAAATATATTTTAAATGAATTTGGAATTATAGTTCCAAATCCAAAAAGGAAACAGGAGTGAAATCTGGGACCAAATTGCCAGTGAGATACTGGAGTCCCTCTGCCACACCACATTAGAGTGGTCCGGACAGGATACTTGCATGATCCAGGAAATCCAAGGCTTCCATCACAGCTGGAAATGCTTCCAGATAAATCTCATCTTTGTTTCCTCGAAACCTGAAGCATGTTGTGCCATCTCTATCTTCCAGAGCTGACTGGAGCAGCCACCACTATCTCCCACTGTTTGAAGATAGCTATGGTAGACACAACTGTATCTTCTCTCCAAACTCAACACCCCAGCTTCCTGGACTGTTCCTTATGTGCCCTTGTTGCCTTAACTGTAACGGCCCAGGCATTGAGCCTCTACTAATAGCTGTTAAACATCAGATTAGTGATAAAAGTCACACACAAGCCAGAGGAGAACCCAGACCCAGAAGTCCATCTCATACTTCTTGTTTTCTAGAGAAAATTCTCTTCACTGTAGGAAGCATACCAATGCTTACTTTCATTTCTATTAATAACATTTTATATTATATATTAAGTTGATATTTTATATTTAAATAATATTTTATATTTTACTTTTATATTATTCTTGCTATTCACAGTATATATGAAATTACTAAGGATCATAACATTTGGGAGTTGTCTTGAGATCAACCCTGGCAAGCTGAGATAACAATAGAGATTTAGAATTTCACTGGGGCTGGGGAGACAGACCAGTCAGTAAAGAGCTTGACACATAAGTATGAGGGTCTGGTTGTCATCCCTCACACTCACAGGAAATGGCAAGTATGGAGGCGCCATCTCTAATTCCAGCTCTGAGGAGACAGAGACAGAAGGATTCCTGGAGCTTGCTAGCCAGCTAGCGTAGCCAATGGGTGAGCTCCATGTTCAATCAGACACCCTGTCTCAAAAGACAAAGCATGTCATACAGGTCTTGCACCTGCTTCCTTAGGGTTACCCCCAAGATATATCATGTTGTTTGTGGCTATTGTAAAAGATGATGTTTCTCTGATTTCTTTCTCAGCCCCTTTATCGTCTGTATATAGTAGAGCTACTGATTTTTATTTATTTATTTATTTTATTTTATTTTATTTTTTTTAGTTAATCTTGTATCCTGCCACTTTGCTGAAGGTGTTTAGCAGCTGTAGGAGTTCCTTGGTAGAATTTTTCTGGTCACTTATGTAAACTATCATATCATCTGCAAATAGTGAAAGTTTGACTTCTTCCTTTCCAATTTGTATCCCCTTGATTTCCTTTTGTTGCCTTCTTGCTCTAGCTAGAACTTCAAATACAATGTTGAAGATATATGGACAGAGTGGACAACTTTGCCTTGTTCCTTATTTCAGAGGAATCACATTGAGTTCCTCTCCATTTAGTTTGATGTTGGCTGTTAGTTTGCTATTTCAGCATCTAGTGAGATGATCATGTGGTTTTTCTTTTTCATTTTGTTTACATGGTTGGTTACATTGATGGATTTTCATATGATGAACCATCCCTGCATCTCTGGAATGAAGCCTACTTAATCATGGTAGATTATTTTGTTCTTGGAATTGATTTTTCAGCATTTTATTGAGTATTTTTGCACTGAGGTTTATTAGAGAGAATGGTCTGTAGTTCTCTGTTTTAGTTGTGTCTTTGTGTGGTTTGAGTTCCAAGGTAATTATAACCTCATAAAAATGAAGAAAGCATTTTCAACAAATGGTGCTGATACAACTGGATGGTGGTGTGTAGAAGACTGTAGATAGACCCATGGCTATCACCATGCACAAAACTCAAGTCCAAATGGATCAAAGACCTCAACATTAATCCAACCACATTGAACCTCTTAGAAGAGAAAGTGGGAGGTACCCTTGAATGAATTGGCACAGGAGACCACTTTCTGAACATAAACCCTTGAATGAATTGGCACAGGAGACCACTTCCTGAACATAACACCAGTAGCACAAACACTGAGGTCGACAATTAATACATGGGACCTCCTGAAACTGTGAAGCTCCTGAAAGGCAAAGGACACTGTCTACAAGACCAAACAGCAGCCTACAGACTGGGAAAAGATCTTCACCAACCCCACATCTGACAGAGGAATGATTTCCAAATTATACAAACTATTCAAGAAGTTAGTCACTAAAACACCAAATAATTCCATTAAAAAGTGGAGTAAAGAACTAAACAGAGAATTCTCAATAGAGAATCTAAAATTGCTGAAAGACACTTAAGAAGCTGCTCAACATCCTTAGCCATCAGGGAAACGCAAATCAAAACAACTCTGAGATACCATCTACATCTATCAGAATGGCTAAAATCAAAAACACCAATGATGGTTTTTCCTGGAGTGGATGTGGAGAAAGGAGAATGCTCCTCCATTGCTGGTGGGAGTGCAAACTTGTACAGCCATTTTGGAAATCAGTATGGTGGTTCCTCACAACAATGGGAATCAGTCTACCTCAAGATCCAGCAATTCCACTCTTAGGCATATACCCAAAGGATGCACATTCTTATAACAAGGACATCTGCTCAACTATGTTCATAGCAGCATTACTTGTAATAGCCAAAACCTGGAAGTGAGCTAGATGCCCCCCAAACAAAAGATGGATAAAGAAAATGTGGTACACTTACACAATGGAGTATTACTCAACAGAAAAAAAACAATGGGATCTTGAAATTCACAGGCAAATGGATGGAACTATAAAAAACCATCCTGAGTGAGGTATCCCAGTCACAGAAAGACAAACATGGTATGTACTCACTCATATGAATATCAGACATAGAGCAAAGGATCATCAGCCTAAACTCCACACCTCCAGAGAAGCTAGGAAACAAGGAGGACCATAAGAGAGACACACATGGTCCCCCCAATGAAGGAGAAAGGGCCAAGAGCTCCTGAACAAATTGGGAGCATGTGGGTAGGGGGAGGAGAGGTAGACAAAAGAGGAGGGGAGAAAGGGTAGGGTGGAAGAGAACACGAGGCATCAGAAAGATTGAGTTGGGAGAAGAATAGAGGAGAGCAAGAAAAGAGACACATCAATAGAGGGAGCCATTGTAGGTTTAAAGAGAAATCTTGTGCTAGGGAAATGTCCAGAGATCCACCAGGATTACCCCAACTAGGAATCTAACCAATAATGGACAGGCTGCCCTAAATGTCCTTCCCGAATAATGAGAACAATGACTACCTTTAATGCCACCCTAGAGCCTGCATCCAGTAGCTGATGGAAGCAGAAGCAGAGATCCACAGCTAAACACTGAGCCAAAATCCTGGAATCCAGGTGTAGAGAAGGAGGAGTAACAAACAAAGGGTCAAGATCATGCTGAAAAACCCTACAGAAACCACTAACCTGAGCAAGTAGGAACTCATGAACACCAGTCTTCTGACAGCTGGGAACCTACATAGGACCAAACCAGGCCCCCTGAACGTGGGTGTCAGCTAGGAGGCCTGGGCAGTCTATGGGGCCTCTGGCAGTGGAACCAGTTTGTATCCCTAGTACAGGAAGGGCCTTCAAGAGCCTATTCTCCATGGAGGGATACTCCTTTAGCCTAGAGACACAAGGAAGGGCCTATGCCCTACCCCAAATGACTTGACAGATTTTGATGGTCCCTCCTGGAAGGCCTCACTCTCCCTGGAGAGTGGATTGGGGATGTGATAGGGGAGTAGGTAGGGAGAATGGGAGGATGGGAGGGAGTGGGAACTTGGATTGATAAGTAAAATAAGATTGTTTCTAATTTAAATAAAATTTATTTTAAAATAAGATAGAGCATATAGAGAAAGAAAACCAATCTCTGACCTCTACTCATTTACAGATACACATGAGTACACACACACATACATCACATACACACATACACATGAACACATGTACACACACATACACATGAACACATTTACACACACACAATATATATATCATATGACATTGTCTAAATTAAAAAGATAAATTTGATAAAAATTGGATACAAAAGAGATATAAAATCCCTTACTTGTGTGTGGAGAGAGTGGCCATTTGGAAGGCACAAAGTAGAGCTAGCTTCCAAGGAGACACGAGTGCTATGGGACTGGTCTTCTGTCCATACTTAGGAGGCGAGGGAAGCAGATGCTGTGAGAGCATTGGTGCCCAGGCAGGGGAAACCACGGCACAATCAAGCGGAGATATAGCAATGTGCTGAGAAGATGAGCATGAGCAAGGCACTCCTGAACTGTGTCACAAACGTGTCACTCATGTGCTCGGCTGTGTTGGCTTTAGCAGAGGCTGTGGCTGTCACCCCCAGAAGAGGAGAGATGGAGGACAAGCAGAAAATGACAAAGTGCCTGACATCCAAGACTCCAAAAGTTAGAAATGGTTTTAATGCCATTGAAGTAAACAAAGGAAAAACAGAGCAAAGATCAGACCTGGTACGCTTTCACTGCATCAAGTTAATTGCTCATTAAAAAAAAATAAAGCAAAATAGTCCTCATATAGAATTTCCATTTCTCCTTTCAAGTTCTTGGATGAATTTTAGATACAAGATACAAGGGTTAAATCAAATACTCTGCTATAAACCCACCACATCAAAATATTTTTCAATTCATTAAACAAATCAAATCAAACCACTAATAAAATCCCAAACGAGTTACAAAGAGTCATAAAGATAATATTCTGCTTTTTTTCTAATGCATTAGAAGTGAGCATTAGCAGTCTCATTGTATGGTCTGAGCTGCCCTTTGTTCAGTAAATTTGTCAATAAATAACTACTGGATGCTTGTTCAGCATCGGCACTAGGCAAATAAATGAATAACTGAGTTAAACAGAGCTCCCGTGGTACTGAGTCTTAAGAGTTGAGGCTGTATGGGAGGGCAGTGGTGAGCAGCCAATAACTTTGCAATGTGTCAGGACACAATCTCCTATGAAGGCACATGCAGCTGAACGATGGGGGCTGGAGTAAGGCAGACTGCTATTACAGGGAAGCTTGAGGAAGCATCAGGTGGCATTTGAGCTCAGGCATGTGGGTGGTGGAGGATAAGCTCAGCAATCCCTGGGAGGTCACAGTGGGTCCTTTAGGCTAGACCTCTATCTCCCAGAGGAACTGAGCCACACAGTGGCTTGACTTTAAAAGCATCCTTTTGGCACACATGGAAAGAACTCAATAAAAGTAAGGAAAGGATGAGGGACCAGGGTGCTACTGTTGAGGACAGGGCAGAGGATGGTGAGGGCCTGGTGGGTTAAAGTGAGTGCAGGTGAGAAGTAGATATACCCTGGCTACTTGTGGAAGGTGAACCAACAGGACCAAGGAGTCAACTGAAATTCCAAGTCCTTTGAAGGGGGAAGAGAAACTTTAGTTGGATGTAATTTGTTTAAAAAAAAAGAAAAAGAAAAAGTATTGGACCATCATCATCATAAAGATATTGTTTCTATTATAATACATGCTCACAGAAGTTACTGAAATATGTTTACCAGTCTGACTACGAATCCAAGACCTGTATTTTCTACTTTCTCAATAGTAGAAACTAAGTCCAAAAACCCTGAAGCAGAGAAAATAAGACACATTCTTCTAAATGAAAGTCTGTGTATTATAGAAAACATTTTGTGTGGGGGGGGAAATCTTTATATTTTCTGTGTTGAAGCCATACGAATAAGGAAATTATGGATCCAACTATGTATATACTTTTGAACCAAGAATCTTATATCATATAACATGATAAATTATCCTATGTCATTGTCATTATGTCAAGTCCTAAGTTTATGTTGCAATTGTTTTATCTCCTGACATTAATCTCTCAGATAAGCAAATTAAAGCAGAGAGGGCACTCCAATCTTAACACTGCAGTCATAAGACAGGTCTCTGGTAGGAATATAAGAAGTCCATTTGAGTCAGTGAATAAACATGGAGTGAGGTAGGAAAAACCTATGCACATGGGAAAAAGCAAAATTAATGCAAGCTTCAAGTTTGAACTTGTGAAATTCATAAAAGGTAAAGGTTATATAATATCACACAGTTCAATAGCATAGCCTGTGCTGTTACATAAGGCTTAGAACGACTCCTCTTGACCTGACAGAAATAGCCTGCAAACTTTCCCAACTACTCTTGTGGAGTGTTCTCATTCATCAAACAGCCTGGTGGTCATCATGTTACCATGGAAATCATCCTTGAGTTTACATTTTCAAAGTGTCTGAACAGTGTCACATCCAATGACAGTGGGCTTATTCTGGGGATAGTTCAGCCTTTCGTGAACAATACTGTAAGTCCTTTGCAATCTAGGGTCTCTGGAGTGCCACCACCAATATCAGTTACATGTTAATGCATATCATGGTTCATAGGTCAGAGGACTCCATACTAAGAGATTTCTACATGATACCTACACAAATCCTTACCAGGAGAGAGGATTTTGTTTTGTCCCAGAGAAAGGAATTCTTAATAAAATACGTCTGACTACTTCTCATGCTTCCTCAGTGCAATTCCAACCCTAACCCACACACTTTTACTAAAGTTAAGAAACAGTATTTTAACTTGACATATTAGACCCGCTGCATGTGGGTGACAGTTGTGTAGCTTGATCTATTTGTGGGGCCCCTAGCAGGGGGACCAGGATCGGTCCTGGTATATGAACTGGGTTTTTGGAATCTATTCCCTATGGTGGGATGCTTTGCTCAACCTTGATAGAGCAGGGAGGAGCTTGGTCCTACCTCAACTTGCTAGGCCATGCTTTGTTAACTAGCATGGGAGGCCTGGCCTTTTCTGAGGATTGGATGGGGTACGGGCTAGAAAGAAGGTGGAGGGGAGGGAACAAGAGGAGGTAGGGGAGGGGAAACTGTAGTTGATGTGTAAAATAAACAAAAATTGTAATAATTTTAAACAAGATTTAAATAAAACAAAAATACCCATTAAATAAGTAATGAGATTTTTCACCATACTTTCTTTTGTGGACCTGACAACAGGAATAAGCAAGCCTCAACAATCCTAATGCCATCACATTAGAAGAACCTGACTGCAAAGGCTCTGGACCCTTCATAGGAAGAAGATGTTCAGGGATCACATGGGCCACATCTATTGAACAAACAGTGTTACTCTTCCCTACTCCCAGTCTTGGCAAAATGGCGAAAATGGACTTCTTATGACACCTTTGTGGAGTCAGCCAGACTGCCACCATATAGCTGCTACCTTACTCTTCATCTTAAAAAAGTTAAAACTGAAACTGAATCATTAAGATGAAAACTTCCTTAAACAAGCCAGGTGTGTGTGTGTGTGTGTGTGTGTGTGTGTGTGTGTGTGTGTATGTATGTATGTACATACATACACATACACACACATACATACCCACCCAAGTTTGGAAAATAAATTGAGAGATGGTTATTTCTAATACTTAAACTTTCCATCAAGAACAGATGAAAAATAATGCAGAGAGACCCTATTAAGAAAAGCATAGAAACGCGGAACTTGAAACTCAGAGGCAAAGCATGTGCCTAATATGCAGGCTCTGTGTCCAGTTCCTTTACTAGAAACACACACACACACACACACACCATGAACTACAATAGGAAGCATAGCATTTAAACTGTCCCCTCAGTTTTAACTAAAAAAGACTCACTCAATATTACACAAAGAGAAAAGTAGCAGCTGTACCGTGGCAGTCTGACTGACCCCACGGAGGTGAAGAAGTAAACTACTTCACCAGACATAGTGTCTCAGCCTATAACCCTCATCCTGGGGAAACTGAGGCAGGACAAGTTTCTGAGACATTCTGGAATACATGTCCTTACCAGGTACCAGGGCTACCAACAAGAGTATCTAACCCAAAGATGGAGAAGGAAGAGGAAGATGAAATCGGAAAACACAAATGGCATTGAGAAGAATATAGACACACTTTTACTAGGCATACACTACCAGGTGTTTTTAAAGTGTGAAAATAAATCGGAAAATTTTGCCACCTTCTAGACAGAAACAACAACAATAACGAAGTGGCTTCCAGTAAGAGGACTTCATCATACATCTCCTCTGCAAGATTTCAAAGCTACAGGAAAATGAAATTCCCTCCACAGCCCACTAACCAAAATGACTGTAAAATCAATATATCTCTTACCTGTCATGGCTTGAAAGAACTCTGAGAATGTAGCAGACAAATACCACGCTTTAGGATAATTCTTGAAAAAGTCGTCTAACAAACAGAAAATGAATCATAATAGCGAGCTCAAGACAGGAAAGATAAGAGAGCAAGGGACAGTTATCTATGAAACACTGCAACAGGAAAACAATGATGGTTGAAAAAGGAGAGGGAAGGAGGAAAAGGGGATGGAGAGACAGAGGGAGGAAGGGAGGGAAGGAGAGAGGCAGGGAGGGAGGGAGGGAGGGAGGGAGGAAAGGAGGGAGGGAGGGAAGCTATGCCAAGGATCTGTAGGCAAGTACCACCTTGTACTTCATTCTTCGTTTAGGTTTTCAAAAACATTTATTTTGTGGTGTGTGGTGTGTGGTGTGTGTGTGTGTATGTGTGCGCGCACGCATGCACACATGCGTGCATGTGTGCGTGTGTGCATGTGTGTGTGTGTGTGTGTGTGTGTGTGTGTGTGTGCGTGTGTGTGTGCCACAGTGAACACATGGAGGTCAGAGGTCAGGGAGTCAGGTCTCTCCTTCCATCACTTGAGTTGAACTCAGTTCATCAGATCTGATGGAAAATGGTCTTACCTGCAGAGCCACCATGCTGTCACCACTGTCATTTTACCAATCGCCATCTAGCAATGCAATAATGACATTGGGTTGATAGCTGAAAATGCAGAAAGTTGCCTAAGTGTTTACAAGCATTTCTAGTAAATAGTATTTTCCCCACTGGCCAAACAGAACAGAACAGCCTGTGACTGACACTGAGTTTCCATGTGTTTTTAACTCCCCCTAGCCTTGTGAGTGAAACTGTCTCGTGCAATGCTAAACTCAAAAGGACATTAAAATGTGCTGCACCAAGAGTGAGGAGAACAATCATGACACACTTTATTTTTTTTTCCAACGATAAGCCTGGATTGTGTCACAGCTTTCACATACTAAGCCAAGCCTTGGAGAGAAACCAACAGCCTGTGGCAGGCCTAGGCAAGTGCATGAGGTATGTGGAACACACAGTAATATCCTTCCACATACAGAACACAGACCCAGAAACTTAACACTTCCAACTGAAATATCACTCAGATGGCAAAGTGTTTGCATTGCAAACGTGAGGGTCTGAGTTTGATCCCCTGAACCACATAAGACCCAGGAGTGGTAGAAAGATTTCTGAGGACACAGACATAGGAGGCCTCCTGGGACTTTCTGGCTAGGCAGCCATTCTGTCTGTCCTAATAGATCAGCTCCAGGAAAGTAAGACACCCTGTCTCAAAGGACACAGCATTTTTTAAGTTGTTCTCTGATTTGCCCGTGCATTTGCAAAGATGTACAGGCTCAGCTCCACACACATGCATCACCATGACAAATACAAAATGGATCTAGATAGTGTGCCTCGAAGCAGCTTCATCTGCTACTCCTTGTCTGCATATTGGTTCAGATGACTTGAAGGTTGTCATATTTCCACTGGTAAAGACAAGACAAAGAAAAGTTGGAAGACCAATGGTGCCTCTCATTTTAGCTCTTGGGTTTCTTTTAAGGAAGCTCTGGGCAATGTTTCCTCACCATGATGTTACCGCAGGGAAGGCATTTATCAATACAGATGCCATCATTAGCCTGGTGAAAATGGACCAGGGCAGCAGATTTGTAGAGATCGGAAGAATTGCCAGGCCCAGCCTTACAGTGACCTTGGAGCATCTACATGGTGTGTAATGGTGAAGGCAGACTTCTAACAAGGATTCTGCAGCATTATGTTCAAAATAAGTGTAAAAGAAAAGATGCAATATTGATGTTCAAAGTTTGTATTTCTTTTTGTTCACCTTTCCATTGTGTCAGAGGCCACAGAGCTACAAGTGACAACTGACTGTGTTGTTAGATTTGTGAAAAAGGAATTTGAGTCTGAATTATTTGTGGTTTTATTTCTTATTAGACACAGAATATTTTTCAAAATCAAGTATGCCTCCAACTTGAAATACATAGAGAAAACACATTTCTTTTCCTACAGTTGAACTTTCTATAATACAATGCAAACTTGACCTAGCTAATCTTCAAAAGCCATTGTATTAAGGGTTTATCAAGAGTTCAGCAAGTGGATCATTGTGTTTAAGTAAAATCTGCTCTCATTTTTAAAGGGATACTTTCGTCTCTCTGTACTCTCCTGTCATTAAAAAAAAAAAATGGAAACAGGTAGATCATTCAGTCAGTAAAATGCTTGCCATACAAGTGTGAAGATCTGAGTTCAGATCCCCAGCACTCAGGTAAATAAAGTGGATGCAGTATATGCAGTATATACCCATGTCTAGACACTGAGGAGGTAAGGACAGGAGAGTCTCTGGACCTCCCTGGGCAGCTAGACAAACCAATTTAGTCATCTCCAGGTTCATGGAGAGACTCTGTCTCAAAAAAAAAAAAAAAATGGAGAGACTGTCTCAAAAAAAAAGTACTTTGGAAAGCAACTAAGGAAGACACATACACATGCACACACATATTCTCAAAACACACACACAGGGAAAAGAAAAAAAGAAACATTTTAGCCAGGCATTGGTGATACCTTTAATTCCAGCACTCGGGAGACAGAGGCAGAGGCAGGTGGATCTCTGTGAGTTCGAGGCCAGCCTGGTACAGAGCTAGTTTCAGGACAGGCTCCAAAGCAATACAGAGATACCCTGTCTTAAAAAACAAACAAACAAAAGAAACTTTTTTCAAATTAGTAAGGACTCACCAGGCTTTGTTCTTGTGGGAAGAGAGCTTTCCAAGATGACTTCAGAAATATATCACAAAGATTAAACATCAAGGGGAAAAGGCAGGATTTTCTTATTTTTAAAGGCTGCCCTATGAACCAGCACTTAAAGTTAGGACTGATGAGACTTTTCCATTCCGGAGAAGCCCTGTTCCTTCACGGTCACTTTCTCCCCAGAGAGAAGAGTCCACAGCTCCTGTTCCCAAGCAGTCCTGGTCAGTGCACTTCTGTGTCTCGTCACATCTTAGGGTTTCTGTTACTTAGAAGCAACACCATGATAATGACAACTCTTATAAAGGAAGCACTTAATTGGGGCTAGCTTACAGTTCAGCGGTTTCGGCCGTTGTCATGATAAGACGCATGGTGGCACACAGGCAGGCATGGTGCTGGAGAAGAAGCCGAGAGCTCGACATAGCATCGGTGGAAGAAAGAGTGACCCTGGGCCAGACTTGAGCACTGAAACCTCAAAGCCCACCCACAGTGACGTACTTCCTCTCACAAGGCCACGCCTACTCCAACAAGGCCACACCTCCTAATAGTGCCCCTCCTTGTGATACTTTGGGGGCCGTTTTCATTCGAACCACCACACATCAACACACAGCTGAGCAGCAAAGCCACAGAATTCTGCAGTCTCCTGGTGTCAGGTCATGACAGTTAAGCGAAAAGCAAAATGGACCATATCGATTCCCCAGTCCTCTTTCGGAGGGATACATATCAAAGACCCACTTTGCTTGCAAAGCTTTTTACTGATTGCACCTTTCAGTAGCCGCATTGTAAAACACTAGAGCACAAAGAAGAGAATAGGTTTGACTTCTGTTCTGTCCTCAAAGTCAACCCCTGTTTATATTTTGGTAATAAATGCCACCACTATTTTCATGCAAATGTCCATAATCATAAAAAATATATACATGGATATATTCACAGTCATAAACAAAATATATATACATATGTATATACATACATATCTATGAGCCATGCAACACATCACACATAATGTGTGAAGCTTCATGAGACTACTTTGGGGCCTTTTACTAGTGTTTCCTCTTCCTCTTTCAGAAATGCCACTTCCATGCCTGTCCAACCCTGGTGTCTTCCATCATTCATATCTGTTTATAGCTAGGTATTTTGGATGAGATGGTGTTTATAATCATTCTAAAGTAATCTCCCCAAAACTCTCACACTCCACACTACAGTTCTGTGTAGTCTAGATCAATGCCTGATATTTGTATTTGCTATCTGCCTGCCTCCCTTCCTGCTTAAATATAAACTCCAATGGATGAAGGTCTTGGCTGCCTCAGTCATTATTTATGCCTGACAGGAAAAAAAAAAAAGGTGGCAATGATTTTTGCATATTCCTACTTATTTTCTTCAACATTCCATGTGCCAGTGTCCAGAAAAGCATCTGATACAGATGAAGGGCAAAATACACAGATGTTAAACAAATAACTCCTTTCCTCAAGATAGTCTCAAAAATCAGAATGACATGGTCAAAAATTCAACAGTGTTTATTATAAAGTCCTCATGCCAGAGAACATGGTGAAATTCCAACTGGAATGCTGAGCAATACAACAGGGGAACACAGTAGCATTTGTCACAAACACACAGAACACTACCACATTCTCCTGCAACAGTTTAACTCCCTATCTGGCCCCTCATTTAGTTTAAAACAGTAACAAGTTCTCAGACCCTTGCTTTAAAATGTCTGATGAAGATTCCTCCTAGCTTTTCAGTCAACCTCCTTCCCCAAGGTCCTGTAATTCCTGAATTTAGCCCAGTGGTTAGCTTTTTTTATTCCCAGGCCCCTGGTCTCAGGATACACTGGGTTCTATATAACACAGCCTCATGTCATGTAGAGTGGCCAGTTATTATATGCACTGTCCTACTAGATGCAGCTTTTAATAGATACACACATCTATATAAACATCATTATGAACTAAGAGTGTCTTATAAATCAAAGCAAGGGCTTTGTTTCTTCCTTACATGATACATAAATAGTCCATCTTAAAAATTAATGGTGTCTCAGAGGCAATTAAAAGTTGCTACAATACTGAGTTATGTGGCATTCAAAATTTCTGGCAACATAGATGCTAACTAGATGCGTTAGTGACATTATCCAGCCAAAGCATGGGAAAGTGGGCAGAGGAGTGGGCAGTGGTGTGATTATAACTGCTCTATGCACCTGATTCTAGGCATAAAGCATTCGTAGAGGCTGCTTCTCCTCTTCTCCTCCCTTCTACAAAGCAGCACAGCTTCACGAGTCCCAACTCGGGACCCATGCTAACTCCATGACCTTGACAACATTCTGAATCTGACTGTGCCTTATGTACCTGCTGCTCCATCGAGTTGTGCTTAACATTAGGTGGATTAAACCACCTAAAGTAAAGTAATAAGTGGCTAGCTGAAGAGGTTGTTTATAATTAATTTTCATCCTCTCTTTTCTTTCTTGAGTGCATCATGTTCTGCCCTCCCCACTCCACATCCCCCACTCCTTGAAAACAGAAGATATATAGGAAGGAACTGAGTTTTCTGCCCCACTTAGCATGAAAGCTGGACTTAAGTCAAAGGCATTGCATGCACCCTGATAGAGATTCCTGTAGAGTCTCCTGTCCTCAGCAACACCGATGTCTAGTGCCACATAATTCCTTATTATGAGGGGCTGTCTTGACACCACCAGATTTTTAACCAGATCCTTAGCCTCTACTGACCAGATGTCAATAGCTGATCCTGCATGTTGTGAGACTCAAGGATGTCTCCAGAAGTAACCAAATTTTCGTACTCTTCCTTCCATAGACAAGTGCTGTATGTGCTTGTCTTGCTCCTCTTTCATGTCTTCATGGTGGGAATAATACAGCAGGCAGCTCTGAGGATGGGGCTCTACACAGGGAGCTTAGTTTCTGTCATTTCTTCTAAGGCTACTAAGAGCAAATGAAGATTTTGCTTCTCACCCTCCAGCTACAAGTGTGGTATTAATGTGTACTTTTCAGGGATAGTTAATGCTCCCATAAAGCTGAATTGTAGCATGTCTGGAAAGAATGGCCACACTGCAGACAGCTGGGAACAAATTGTCACTAACAGAGAATGCGAGTTTCTAAGCAGATTTCAACACAAACCCCTCCCTAAGACCAGGCTCTGAGGCACATCAGTGTGTGCCTAAGTGTGCCGTCACAAATTGAGAATGCTGAAGTACAATTAGAGTCACTGTCCTTGACATATGTTTCTCTAACTGTGTAGTTAGAGATGTGGACAGGGTGGATAAGAGCTAAATGCCATCATCAGCTCGTTTCTTCTCCTTCTTCTTCTTTCTTTCTTTCTTTATTTCTTTTTTCCTTCTTTACTGTAAACCAGAGTCCAGTTAGTGTTGACTATATGGACATGGGTGTGTGGCCATCTGATAGAGTATGGACAATCTATAATCAACTGAACCCCTGGGGAAAAAAATGATGTCCCTTCTGTTAGTATTCAGGCATCTGTACTGGCCTGCCCTTGGGGTTCTGACAGGATATGTCCTCAGCTGCAGCCACTAAAGAGCACCACTTGTGCAATTCACAATGCTCCCTTTTAAAAGAGTCCTACCCACCTCCCATATCTCTCTGTCTCTCTCTCTGTCTTTCTCTCCTCTGCCTCCTATCTCTCTCTGTTCCTCTCTCTGTCCCTCTATCTCTCTCTTTCTCTCTCTGCTTTTCTGCCTATCTCTCTCTTTTCTTCTTCTGCTCTTGTCCTCAGAAGCTGGTCTTCCCCTCCCCCACCCTTTTTCCCATTTCCTTTCCCCTAATTAAAAAAAAGTTCACGTGAGCTCTGTCACATGGTATCTTTTTCTTGTGCAACACTTTTTTTTTTTTTAAACTACAACACCCTTCCCTAGCAACCATCAATCAATTGCCAGTAGATCCTCATTTAGTGGTGGGATATTTTAAGTTCTCTAGAATGTTAATTGGCTTGATATTGCCAAGACCTAGTACAGGCAACCAGAGCAGTACAACAGCCCTGTATATCTGAAAGACACTACTTTGCAGCAGTCCTTCCTAACCTCTGGCTCTTACATTCTTCCCACCCTCTCTTCTATGGTAATCCCTATACCTTGGAGCTATTTCTTCACACAGTACATCTGAAAAGACATGGTGTTGCTAAGGATGGCACCCAAGGTTGCTCTCTGACCTCCATGTGTGTGTATGAATGTCCATGCACACATATGCATACATACATATTTGCATATGTACATACATACATGCATGACTGCCTACATACATGTAAGCACACATACACACATACACACACACATATATATATATATGTATATATATATATACATATATATATATAAAGAGAGAGAGTGCGCGCATTGGGCTGACTAAATGTGGAGCCACATACCTATATCCCCACTTGAGAAATGGAGGCAGGATTCAAGGCTTAGCTACATCAGGTTCAAGACCAGCTTGAACTATCTAGGACCCTGACTCTAAATAAATAAGTAAATAAAACCTTAATGAACCCAAGCCTCTCTGTATCTCCTGAAAGTGCTGATGTGACAATGCTCTAGACACTTCCCGAACACATTAGCTGTGGTACAGCTCTCCATTTCTACCTGAAAACACCAGGCCATTGCCATGCTGAGATTAACTCTTATCTTTGAGTTTGCACATGTACAATATAGATATCCATATTAAATAACATTTTTATTTAAAATAATACAGTGGGTTTTTTCCCTGGATAAACTACAAAACTTCAATACACCTCTATACTCCAGACAAAATGTTTGGAGATTCATCTTTCTGTGACTTTGGTGCCCTCATAACAACTTCTGACTTCACATTCACTAAGCACCCAGATGTCACACATGAAGCTCAGTGCCCCAAATGCATTGTCTCATTTAATTCTCCTTTAACTATAAATGTTCCAAGCTGACATTCTCTATAAAGAGATGATTAATTATATATTTGTTTCTAACTCTTAGAATGTGCTTTTGCCCAGATGTTACTTTCTTCAAAATGTGTGTTTATAATATAATATAGAAAGAAGGACTAAGTAATTTGATGAACACTGATTACTTTAGAAGACACTTCCATAATATCCTCAGTGACCATCTATTTTCCAGTTGGCATTTTGTAACCTCTGACTTTTATACACTGGTAATCACCATCCACGCCTTTCTCACTGAAACTTGCTTGGGAAAAGAAAGAGAAAAAAAAAAGGCTTGGGAAAGAAATCTGTCCTTCTTACTGTCATTCCAATATTTGTGTGTGTGTGTGTGTGTGTGTGTGTGTGTGTGTGTGTGTGTGTTTTATAAAGAGTCTTATAATCTGCAAATGTCAGGTCATAATTGAAGTTATCCCAGGCCATACTTACAAGAAGGGGGGTTTGAAACAGAGAGGATGGCTTACCATGTGGTATATGGGGGATAAGGCTCCCCCCTTAAATGAAAGTGTCATTCCTAATTGCACCCCTGTTGTGGGAATAAATTTCCCATTAAAATGCATTTCCCTAGCAAGAGAAATAACATATTGACTCCATTGTCAGATCCTTTGCATGGGTTCTCATTTATAAAATCTAAGATAAACATATTTTTTCAATGAATGCTGAAGTTTATATTTAATGTGGCTTTATTCTGTCTATTCTGTCTATAATACACAGCTGTAAAAATCTGTGAGCTATTATTGTTTTACACCAATGGCATCTTAGTATCAATGAAAAGTAAGCATTGAAGTAGTTTAGACGTTGGTTTAAGAGAGAGCAAGGTTACACCCTCTCATTTTCCACTTTCAGAGCAGGTCACAGGTCAGGTCCTAGGACTGGGAGAAATGATGGTTCTGTGGAGAAGTGAAGACAATAGTAAGAACAGTTCACAGTTTCCTGTGCCCAAGATTCTTCAAGCTTGTAGCTCTCATCAACATACAGACAAAACTGTGCCTGTGGACATGGCATAAAACAGAAGCATGGAGAGTGTGAAGATCAAACTTCCATGCAATGAGATGCATGGAAATAAACTGTGTGGTGCAGCATGAGTGTGTGTTTACATTTTTTTAGTGGTATCATTCGATTCCATTACCATCTTAGAGTCTTGAGACCAGTGAGAAGAAAGGTGTATAGTGAGCAAACAGTGCCCTAAGGCACACTTGCAATCCCCAACCATGTAGAGTTCAGCAGCATCTAGACAAGCTTCTCATGTGTCACACTAAGTGGGAGGTGCCTTGTCTATGGCTAAAGAATAATTCTGTGGTAGGGAGAGTGAACCATCAGTGTGTTTTAAGCCACTTCTCCCCAACACACACACACACACACACACACACACACACACACACACACACACACGTTGTTAGATTGATTACAAGAAACTAGCTGGAAGCATCACTAAAGACCACCATACTTAGAGGATTTCATGAAGATGTCAGAAGACTGGGGGTCATTGTAAGAAACAAGTGGAAAAAATGATGTAGTGGTTTCCCTCAGATTTGAACTGCTTGTCATGATGAGGTCATCCAGTGAAGTCAGGTGTGGATACAATGCTGATGAACTCCACATCTCCACAATCAAAAAGACGCCCCTTTTCCCTTCTCCTTAATCCCAAGGAATAGGTCTCATTTTGAGGTGTATACACCCCTAATGTCTCTCTAGTCTCTACTACCCTTGTTATGAGAAAGAGCAGATCTCAGATTCGAAGGTGTTCAATCCTAAGACACTGGGATTCCATTTTTGACATATAATATGATAACTCCCATTAATACAGAATTAGTAGATTCCACTTGTATTGTTGTAAGTAAATGTATGGATTGATGTAGCCATTATTCAGATTTAAATATAGAATATTTCTATCAACCAGTATTCTTGTGCCTCTTCCCAACTAAGAGCCACCTCTGATTCTTATTACTATCCTGACTTCTATTTTCATAGATGAGTTTTTAATTATTCCTGGCCTTTATACAAAGAGAATGGGTGCATAGCCTTGTTTCTTCCATGGATTATGTTGTTGAGATGCATCTAGTTGAGTGTTATAATAAATAATTTGTTCCTTTTATTGATGTATAATACTTCATTGTATGGATATACCATATCCATATGGATATACCATACATCCTAAATTGTGTCTAATTTGAGGCTATGCTGAATAAGACTTTTAGGAACATTTTTTTATTTTTCAGTAGAATTTAATAACTGTTTTGATTTTGTGATTTTCTTTAACCATATATGCCTGCCTTTGCCTTCCTCTTAAGTGCTTGGATTAAAGGCATGTGCATGTGCTACCACTGCCCAGCAGTACTTTTTAATGAAGTAAAATAAAGTTGACTTTGTGTCATAAACAGCAATAAGTGTTGCTATTAAATTCAGTTTATTTGAAAACAATAAAATTTTAGAGAAATCTTAAATTAATAATTGAACAGTAGGGAATATATTTGTCTGAATTCATGAAACCAACAGGCAATGCACCATGAAAATGTTTTGAGATTATTTGGGGATTCTCAAACAGTCAACAAAATAAGTCAAACATTAAAAAAGTAAGTTCTGTGGGAACTTAAGGAAGAGATGCATTCCCAAGAGCCAAGGTGGATGTAGGGCTTTGAATCTCACTGGAGCGTTACTAGCTAGAGGGAGAATATAGTCTTATTAACACTGAGATGCCCATCGTCTGGGAAAAAAGCCTGGCCTCAAGTTTGCAGTACACTTTCCACAAGCCTGGGCTCTATTACTTGAGGGGCATCAAAGGCCATCTAAGGAGAAAAACAGAGCATGCCCCAGGCAAGGAAACAATAGGAAAAATCAGCAGATTCTCAGGCCAGCAAATAGAACAGGCTGAATGGAGATGATCCTTATGTGATGCAGGATAGGGGAGGTAGGACCACAGACCCCACCCCATGGGCTGTAGCCAGACAGTTCATCATGTAGAGTACACACTTGAATGTTTCCCTCACTATGGGAACTTCAGAAACACGAGATTATCAGCAGAAAGCCATTCAAAAGACGACTCTCAGATTTCCATGGTGAGTGGAGCCAAGGCAACTCATCAGTCTTCTCTTTATTGGGGTGCTCAACAGTCTCCAGGGTTGCAGTCTGCCTAAGGACAAGCAAGCATCAATCTGACAACGAAGCACACACCAAGCCCCCTGAGCCCCAGACACCCATATTCCAGGAATTCTGCTTCCAGAATTGAGTCTTTATCTTCTCAGTATCACAGCTGAATGTGTCACACGCATCCCGTATTTCATCCAAATGGGAAAGTTTGCTGGGAAGAGCCCTCCATTACACAGCTGACACTGGTTTTCAAGGGGCTAATTATGTTTAAAGCTAGTCTGAAGCACAGGAGGCATTGGGCCGTGAAATATCTTTTCCATCAAAAAAAAAAAATGTGCTTTGTGAAAGCAAAGAAGCTGAAAAATCTGTGCTTCTCACTAGGAGCGTGTTTCACGATGCAGCCAGAGATCTAAAACTCCTGGCCATAATAATTAGTCTGATCTGTCGTAAGAATCATAGTCTTGTTTCCATCTCTGTGAAGCATAAACTTGGAAATATAACAAATAATTACAGGTAATAAACTTTGTAAACTGATTAAAAACATCTCCAAAGCATACCAGTGATCATAGACTCGGGGTGTACCCAAGACAAGGCACAGGCTTGTGAACACTCTGAGCACTAGCATCACAACCCAAAGCAGAATAGGTAATGGCCATAGGCAATGCACTCAGAGCTCAGATCTGGGGATATCAGCCTCCTCCCATTCTGGAGTATGTGGAGTAAAAAACACATCACTTCTCAATCACCTTACACAAGAAAACAAGTATAAGATGTGGCCCTATAAAACTCTAACTTGTCTCGTGAATGCTATCTTCTATTGTGATGAAGATCTAGGTCCCATGAAGGTAGCTCCTTTACCACTTTTGAGGAATGCCCAGATAGCACATGAAAGGATTTCTTTGAGAGATGATTCTATTTAAACCCACAAAGTTGAGTAGATGGCTTTCCCCAGGGCGAGTGGGCAGCAACCACTGGGGACATAAACAAAATGGCAGAGGAAGAGTGAACACACTGTCTCTGCTGGAGCTAGGACATTTTCCCCTCTTTTGAACATAAGTGTTCTGTTCCTCAAGTCTTTGCATCAGACCGGGGCTTGCACAGTCAGCTTCCTGGTTCTTAGATCATCAAACTAAAGTTGAATGACACCATTGTATTTCCTGCATGACATGAGCCAATTTCTATGATCAATATAATATGCATTAGATCCTAATGTGTACATTCTTCCCCCCTCTCTCTCTCTGTCTCTCTGTCTCTGTCTCTCTCTCTCTCTCTCTCTCACACACACACACACACACACACACTTCATTTCTTTGAATCCAGCCTAGTTCAGCAATGCTAATCACCATCACTCCATATTTCACGCAGAATGACAATGCCTCCAACCGACATTTACTACAATGTGCACTCTAGGCTTATTCTCAAACAGTGCCTGAGATAATTGACACTACTGGCTTGAGAAAATCACACATTCATGGAGTAAAAATGATCCTGTAATAAAAGTAAGTTCACAGAAATATTCACATGAACCCTTTAGCTCAGTTTTCCTCTTATTTCCTTGGCCTGGAAACTTGTCAATCTCAACACAGCCTTTGTCCCACCTTTAACATCCAAAGCCATTTCAGGTGTACCATTCTCTTCTACTTTGTGATGCTCATAGCAATCCTACTTCCACTGGGCCCAACAGCACCATTTTCCCAAACTGCAAAGCTACTTTGATCTCTACACAATTCCAGTATGCTTATAGTATTTTCAACTTTTTTTATTGTTCTTGTCTCTTGATGTGTTCCGTGGTCAATAATCTTTTACATTATTAGTAATCACTTGGGTGTCCCCCCCCCCAAAAAAAAAAAACGTGCTCTCGTGTGCTCAGGTGTGAACTGATAAATTTCTGTGCTCACAGGCTAGCTATTCCCCTTGTCTCTGCTTCTAGAGAGGCAGCGCTATTCCTCCAGATATCATAATATTGAAATTGGGCCAACAATTGTCTCTCTCACTTTAAATCAGAACAGCTAGATATGGGTGCACCCAGTGATGAAACTTGGTGAAAAACCAAGGTAGACCAAATGCTCAGCCTCTTAAACCAAATGGCTGGCCATGTCATAAAAAGGAAGGAGGAAATGGAATATTTCCCCAGTGAACATAAAAGTGGGAGACTTACTACTCCTATAATCCGGACAGAAGATCAAAGCAGTCACAACATTCCCATAAGCCAATGCTTTATGCAGAGGAAAACCCTAATTCTATAGCAAAGGCACTACAGAAGAAAAGTTTGGACCTAACAGGTTTTAAAGAAACATGCCATCTGAACAACAAAGCACAAGAAGCAGCAGGTGGGATACAGAAGCTGCCCCAAGTTACCCAGATGTCTCACCACGATCATGGATGATGGTGCCTCTACTGAGTGACAGAGACACTCACTGTAGAAAAATCAGCTTTCCATTGAAAAGTGATGCAACAACTAAGGACTGGGTACTGCTTAATTTCAACTGTCAACTTAGCTCAACCTAGGATCAGGTCAATCTGGGGGAGACTATCTTAATTGTTAATTAATATTGGAAGACCCAGCTCATCCTGAGTGGCACCATTCCCTTACACAGGGGTTCCTGGGCAGTATAAAAATGATCAGGATAACTGGAAATGAGCAAGCAGGCAAGGATGGATGCATGCCTTTGTTCCTTTCTTCTCTTGACCATGGATGGGATGTTACCTGCTTCCAGTTTCTGAGCAACCATAACCTGGAATTATAAGCCAAACAAACTCCTTTCTCTCCTAATGTGATTGTTGTTGGAATATTTTATCACCCAGCAATAGAAATGAAACTAAGATAGGCTGTCAGGGCTAGAGAGGAAACATCAATGCCTGGTTTCAAACATCAGTAAGCAAGCTGACTCTCCTACCAGGGACTAATGTTGAGTTTAAGTTAATGCCCAGGCTTATGTAGCATTCTGAAAAGTCATGGGCCATTAAGAATCAGAATCACTCTACCCATGCTCTGTAAATGGAACAACAAATCCTGATGACAGCACATCCATTTGCAATACAGTTTCCTGAATAATTTTAGCCCAGTGTGGAGAACCACAGCTCAGCATTAAAAGATTCCCATTTATTGGCAAGCCCCTCATCATCAAAGATCTCTGATGGGCATTTATAAGATTAATGTTATTTTTATGCTTGCCAAAATAGCATCCATTCTACAGCTAATAGATCAAGGAACAGTGGACTTTCAAGTATCACTGTTTTGAAGAAACACATTTCTAAGGCTGTAGCTGCCATAGAAAAGTGATTTTTCTGATGGATACAGACAAAGTAAATTAAAAACCTTCTCCAGAGGACTTTCCATTATAGATGCCATTAAGAAAATCATGATTAATGGAGATTGGAACAAGTTGATTTTAAGCCTCACTGATGACTCTGAAGGGCTCAGATCTGAGTGGAGGAAGTGAATTCAGATGCAGAGAAACTAGCAGGGGTGGAGCCAAGAGGAGTTGGGGAGGAGCACAAGGGGTCAGAGTTGGGAGACAAAGTATAAGAGCATGTGTGTATGGAAATGTAGTTGTAGAACTCATTGCTGGGACTGGAAAGGTGGCTCAGTGGTTAAGAGCACTTATTGCTCCATCAGAAGATGGGAGCTTGGATCCCAGCACCAACACTGATGTCTAATAAATGCCTATAACTCCAGCTTCAAGGGATCCAGCATCCACTTTTGGAAGCACACACACACACACACACACACACACACACACACACACACATAAGCGCAGACCCACATACATAAATAGAATATTTTTTAAAAGACATATTACTTGGTATGCTTATATAAAAGGTATTTCAAAAATAGTATGGTGATGGTGGCACACACCTTTAATCCCAGCACTCAGGAGGCAGAGGCAGGGGAATATCTGTAAGTTCGAGGCCAGCCTGGTCTACAGAACTACTTCCAGGACAGGATCCAAAAGCTACATAGCTGTCTCAAAAAACCAAAAAGAAAAAAAAATAGCACATTAGAAATTAGAAATACAGAATTCTTCTTCCCCAGAGCTGAACCCTCTAATCAGTTATTCAAAACCAAAAGGCCAACCCTGAAATCATTGTTACATAAACAATATTGAATGAATTTAGCATGTTGTATTTGTATGGAAGTGGTATGTGTGTAGTAATAACAATTAAAGAAAAAGAGGCCATGAATATGAGAGGTAATATCAGACGTGCCAAAGGAAATGGGAAAAAGCCATGGGACCTCAACCCCACACCAAGAACTAGAGGCAGCTAAGGAAATGCTGAAAGTGGGAGAAATAGTCTTCCTCGGGGCAAAGCACATTAATTGGTTAGCCAATACCAAACGGTCACCCATGAAAACAAACATACAGGTAATGTAAACAGACTAAGTTATACTTATGAATGCATATGCAATACATACATATGTGTGTGTGTGTATTTGCATGCAATAACAATTAATGAAGAAAGAGGCGATGAATTTGAAAAAGAGCAAGGAAGAGTACACAGGAGGGCTTGGAGGGGGAAAGGAAAGCAAGAAAAGTCATTATATTACAACCTCAGACTTTTTAAAAGTAAAAGAAGAGATGGATGGATGGATGGATGGATGGATGGATGGATGGATGGATGGATGGATGGATGATAGATGCTAAGAACCACATTGAAAGATGCTGTAAATTTGTTTCTTGATGAGCAATTTGTGTACACAAAAAAAATCTGTATTTAATTTGGCTTAAATATTCTGCTTTACAAATACACGAAGCTACTCATTCCAATGTGGCAATAATTTATAGTTTTAAAAATTAAAAATTGTGTTAAATTTCATTATAGATAGAAAACATCCCTCAGCATGCCATTATTGTCCAATTTACCACAATGTCGGATGCTTTTCATTACATGTCTATAGAATGTACAACAAGAGTGAACCTTCATGTAACTTAAAACCATTTTTCAGTAGTCTTTGTGGAGACTGCTACTTTCATTAGGAACCTATACTGTGTCCTGGTCTCATAATGTCTGTACCCGAGAGTGGGGTGGTAGGCTACAGATGTAACACATGCTTTGGAGACATTTTGCTCCTGGAAAGTTAAATGTCTTTTGATCTATGTTGCATTTAAAAGCACTCAGCAAATTAAATTGAAAAAGAGGAAGGGAAATCATTTTCCCAGACACTCATTTGCTAAGGCCTGAAAGACATCATCCATTTCAGATGCTCTCTGCTTTTCTCCATGCAATCCCGTGTCCTCAGAAGGGATAGTAACAGAGTCGTGTGCAGATTCCATGCCTTGATTCCCGCCAGCAGCTACAGCTTCTTTTTGATTCAGCTTTTTTCTGACAAGTCCCTCTTAAGTTCACTTTCTCTCAGCAGTACTCAGACATGGTTATTTCAGCTGTGTCTTATGTAACGATGTGCTTACGTAAAAATTAAACAACAAAACAACAACGGATGTGCCTCAACTTAAGATGGGGTCATGGACAGATACATCATTGTGCTGAAAATGTCATAAGTCCAAAGGCATTGAATGTGGAGAACCTGCCAAACATCTTAGCAGTTTGATTCGTTGTAGAGTCTTAGTTATTTCCTCTTATGATCACCTGGCAGACTGGAGGCTCTACTAGCTGCCAGTGCCCATATCAGTAGTCTGGGAAACTCAATATTAAATGTTTCTAGTTGAACATGTATCACTTTAATTAATAGAACCAAAATCATTAATCTTAACTATCTATATTTTCTGTAATGTGTACACAATTTTTCAAAAATTATTTGTTGGTTTAGCAAGTTATTTTATTATTTTTATTTTATTCTTCTTCTACTCCTTCTCCTTTTCCTTCTCCTCTTCCTCATTTTTGACACTGTTTGGTGGGTCAGTGGGAGCTGGCAAGTATGCCATGGGGAGTATGGGAAGGCTGGGACCTCTCTTCTTGTGGTACCTCATTAATCAATAGATTTCAGCCCATCATTCTTCCTATGACATATAAGCCCCCTAAAAAACAAAGACAGAGGATTCATAGAACTTTGAGGCCTAGGGTCCAAAGATCCAAAAGCATAGTGACAGCCAAATACATAATGACAGCCAATACTCAATATGAAGAAAGAACAATAAGAAGTACTATGCTGTGGATAATGGGGTAATATCCTCCTGAAGAAAAACATATTAAGAAATGGCAATCCCAAAATGGTGGTATTTGGAGGTATAACTCAGGAGTGTACTAAGTTCTCAGGACCATCCTCATGGTTTCTATCAGTAGTCTTCTAGAAAGAACTCAGACAGCTTGCAACTTCCACTATGAGAGGACACAGGCTGACATACCATCTTTGAACCCAAAAGCACACCCTCATGAAATTGTGTCTGCTATATCCATAATCTTAGAATTACTATCCTGGGAAATTTGGGGAAATAAAATTGTGTCATTAGTGAGCCACTAAGTAAAAAGGAGAATTGCATTTTCTCATAGACAGGCAAAATGGTGGTATCATAATCTCTCTCTTGCCTTGTACTCTAGAGTCCCTATTTTCAAATTATATAAACTTTAACCATATTTTATAAATATGGAAATCATGCAAATGGCATCCATGACCTATAGTTCCCTGTAATCATTTCTTTATATGGTTTCCAAATTGCCATTAGGATTGGCCATAGGTTGTCAGGAAACACAAAGGTCTTGTAAGCTGATAAAAATTCTCTTGAAATTCCTTTTGATACACCCATACTGTAAAAATAAGTAAGTAAATAAATAAATAAAATTAAAAGTTTGCTATGAAAATGACCAGCCCTAACCCCCCCCCAAAAAAAAATAGAGCTCAGATGAGCCCAGATGCCAGAAGTTCTGCTCTTAGGAGCCTTTAATGACTAAGCCTGACAAGATCTCCAGAAGGATCATCATGTCAATATAGAACCCAACAAACTATGGTGATATCTTGCTTGTACAAATAAAGCCTCTCTGAGGGTCAGAAAATCTAGCTTGCCATTAGCTAACCATAGAGGTCTGGCACTGTGTCCCTTTAGTCTAAATAGCTGGATCAAAGCACCGAATTCAAAAAAAGAAAAAAAATGTTCTAGGGAAAGTCTAAGCTGCTGGCCTTGGGTAGAGGGGAGTAGTAGGGAGTCAGACCAACCCGCTTCTCTATGAACCCACCGCAGCTGGCTGCTTTCTCGGGGCCAGACTGGGGGCCACGTGGGGTGATTTGCCCCTGCCCTGCCATTAATGTTCTGGGTATGTGGGCACCAAAATTAAAAGGAGTTCTTAATTGGTCTACGTAATAAAAATCAGGAGTCATATACAGAGGAAAATGCTAAGACATTAGAGAGAAGGAGCAAGCCAGCCACACCTTACCTAAGTAACATCTCAGCAGAGAGCGAGTTCCTCTTTCTCCCTGTTTCTGCCCAGCTACCTCAGGTCCTCTCTGTCTGGACAAACCTCTACGGTTAGTTAGTGCCAAGCTCCATTCTCTGACCCTCAGACAATCTTTATTTATACAAGCAAGATATCACTACAATAAATACTACTGACCTCAATCTTGAGTTATGGTGTTTCCAACAGTAGAAAACTGAAAAACACAAAAGAAAAACTATTCTATTAAAAGATAGCCTATAATTACTACCTCCTTGCAACTCATTTCATTTGGTAGACTAGTAGAAATTTCCCCACTGAGCTACAACTAGTAAGCTAGGGTTCATTTATGGGATATCCTTGCTAAAACTAAACTCCAAGACTTCTGGCTTTCTGGAAACAATTTAGTGTCAATCTTTGTTTGCCCCTTAAAATATTTTAAGAGATTAAATTTAGGAGCATGCTTCTTCAGGGAGACTTTATAATAACCCATGTTCTTTGGTGAAATTTGTTTTCTGGGTTGGCATTGTTTCTTTTTCCTGACAGATTCTTGTATAAATCAACAATGTTAATATGTAACTTACTTCTTATGGTCATCTGATGGAAAAAATCTCCAAAATACATTCCATTATTGAGTATACACTATACACCAGGCAGGGAGTACTAAACTCCATGGTAATACAGGCATGCACTCAAAAGCTGTAAGTTCTCATCACTCATCAAAGTCCAATTAATATATAAATTGGTGTTTAAAAGATTAGAAACATAAAAGTGCGATCATAAATTTTAATAGGTACTATAAAGGAAGGCTTCATCCTATAATTACAGTGAATCAACTAAGCTGATACAGCTTCTTAGACAAACTAGCTCACTTCCTTTGTCTGGATTTCCTCATCAATAAAATCAGAATATCAATGTCACAAAATGTTCTGGAGATTAAATAGGAGCTCTTAGAAGAGATGCAGGCCTTCACTGGCTATCAGTAAATTTTGGTTGTTATTAATAGCATAATCATCACCACAACCAACACCATTGTTGTCAAGGAGATCAGGATTGGTCTTGGGTGGGAACTTTCACTAAGGAAGTGGCATTCGATTTGAGTTGTAAAAGATTGTCAAGAGTTTGCTCAGCCAAGGGTGGAGATATGGTAGTTTCCAGTGTCTCCAGGCAGGAACAAATGAGTGAGATGTCTTTCCCCCAGAACAATGATTTCAGAAATAAATGATCCAAGACAAACTCACAAGCACCAACCCCATGACACCAAACCATCCATGTACTTCTAAAAACCTGGTAGTCACCTGGAATTTATGAAACACAATTGAAAGAGACTTGGTCACCTCTAACTTTGATACAAGAGAAAGCTTAAGCCAGACTGGATCATGAAGCTATATGAATACACTGCTTGAAAAAATACATTTTTGCCCAGTTTAGTTATAAAACACTTATTCTCCCACAAAAAAAAAAAAGGCAACAAAATATTATCTGGTAGAGTCTTTCACAGAAGACATTAAAGAGATGGAAAAATAATCATCTGAAATTAGTATATCAAGGCTTTAATGAAATAAAAATTATAAGGGATATTGGTTTCAAATTAGAAAATTTAAATAGTTAAGCCCCAAAACCATTTTTAATAACTTGAATTAGTAGTCAGTATTTAAAAATCTATAAAGCCCAGGTGAATATCAAGTTTTTACTTCGGCTTTTTAAATGTTAAGTTCTGACAAAGCTGGGTACACGTTCACATGAAATGACAGTCAAGATGCTTCCATCCTTTGTACAGGTATCCATTCTGGTTGATGCTGTATATATTTCTCAAAGAGACCTAGATGCCCAAGCCAAGAAGCAATGTTGCTCTTTGTCAACACAATAGTCAATATTTCTTGTGTTCATGGGAAAATTAAAAGCAAAAAGACAGCCAGGCATGTTTAGGAAGTGTGAATAAGCACGTTCCTTTGAAAATCTGGTGGTTTCTGTGTGTTCACTGTGTAAGGTGGGCCTGTATTTAAGGGCCTCACTCATTCTCTTCAGTCAGTTTCATTATCTACCTGCTCTTCGAAGCCATCCACATTGTGGACTTAGTTTGTATCCCTAAAAGCAGAGCCTCACATAAGGACATATGTACTGGATATTTATTTGAGAGATACTCTTAAGATGTAGGCGTGAAAGAGTAGAGAAAGTGAGAGACAGGAAAAAGGAGAGGATGAAGGAAGGTCTGTTAGACTCTTCCCACTGTAGACCACAGATCTAAGAAAGAAAGTTGTTACAGTCTCATGACTTTTGCTGTAATAAAACACCTTGACCAAAAAGAACTCAAGGAGGAAAGCTATTCATAGATTTTAGAATTCCTGGTTAAGGACCATTATTGTAGGAGATCAAGGCAGGGACAGAAAGAAACATGTGCAGCCCATTATGCCTTCTTGCTCTGTACTCAATTAACCCTCTCAATGCCTATTCAATCTAATACCTAGCTCATGAAATGGTGCCACCTGTAATACACTGGATCTTCCTACATCAATTAAAAATCAAGACAGCTCCAGACATAGCCATGGGGTCAACCTGATCTAGACAATTCTTCAGCTGAAGCTATCTTCTCAGTAATTCTACATTGTGACAAATGGACAATTAAAGACACAACCATCACAAAAGGCAAAAGAAGGCTTCCAGAACTAGATCATGGGAGATGAGAGAAAGGACCACTCATTGTCTCCCAAGCCCTACTAGTTGATGGCTGCCCCAGGTTGTTAAATTCCTTGCACTAACAAGTTGTCCCTGATCCACAAGCTGGAGAGCAAGGGAGGCCCTGGAGTGCAGGGTAGAAAGATGGACCATACACACCAGAGGCGAGGTTGGCTTTTTAGCCTGCAGTGTATGTGAGCTGGCGTAGCACATGGAGGAGAGTGACACTGTGCATTTAAAAGGTTCGAGCCCCAAACTGAGAATGGCTATAGCTCCTGGGACTCCTTTGATAAGGACTTGAAAAGCATAGACTCTCACACTGAAAACAGAACACAGACAGCAAGACACAATGGTCCTAAAAGATCAGGCAGTCACAGTTCTCTGGTTTGAACTACGGATTTGGCACTTCCAGCATGGATGATTACTTAACCATTCTGATTGGCTGTCCTCAGCTATAAATCAGTGGTATTCATCATGTTCGTGGGTGGTTACTATGACTACATGTAATAACAATGAAATAATTACATCATGATGAGCACATGCTTTTGCTATTCTATCTAATTTTCTTACAAATGCTTCTCCTCCAGCAATATAAAACTGAACCCAGCTAAGAAAATCCCTCCCAAGCATCTACATGGGCCAACCTAATCTATAAAAGTTCTCACTGGGACTCCCTCCCCAGGTGGATTGTAGATTGCTTCAAGTTGACAATTAAAATTAATTCTTAATTGTTTTTTTTTGTTGTTGTTGTTGTTGTTCTTGTGATAAATACCACGACCAAAAAAAAAAAAAAATAAAGAACTTGGGAAGGAAAGCGTTTGTTTTATCTTACAGATTACTGTATATGGTTCAGGGAAGTCAAGACAAGAACCCCAACAGGGTAGGAACCTGAAGCAAAAACTTGAAAGAATTCTGCTTATAAGCTTGCTTGCTGGCTTCTGTTCTAAAAAAAAAAACAAAAAACCCTAGCCCACCTACAGGGACTGGGATGCTACAGTCCCTAGTGCACTGGGCCCTCCTATATCAATTACAAATCAAGAAAACATCATTCTGATGGAGGCTCCCTCTTCCAAGGCATGTCACCTTGCCAGCCATAGCAGTACTGTGCTCATGCATTCATACCAGCAGTGGTTAGTTGCACAAGATGGTGGCAATGGCATTCCACAAGGAGCTTTGGCAGTCACTTTAATTGTTGCTGATGGAGAGAGAGTCATTTCCTTCAGTGGTGTTCACCACTGATAAGTTGCCCATGCTCCAGGAAATAACCTGACAGCCAGGCAACTCCAATTAAACTTGGTGAGTCACAAAAGAACAAAACAAAATGTGAAAATAGGCAAGGAGCTTGTTTAGAAGAGATCCAACAGGAATGGGAGGGGTAAGGGAAGGACATGAGGCAGAATGTGACCAAAATACACTATGCACATCTATGAAATTGTCAAAGAATAATAAACTAATTTCAAAAGTTAGAGAGGGAAAATTGATAATTCTTAGGCCGTCTTCAAAACAAAACACCTAGGAAATTGGAAAAAAAAATCACTAACTTGCTTAAAAAGTAAGGCCCCCCTGAATATGGGTCTCAGCCAGAAGGCCTGAGCAGTCTAAGGGACATCAGACAGTGGAGCCAGGATGTATCCCTGGTGCACAAAAGGACTTTGCGAACACATCCCCCATGGAGGGATAACTGCCTTAATCTAGAGACAGGAGAGAAGCCCTAGTCCCTACTTCACATGACCTGTCAGATCTACATGACCCCAACTGGATGGCATTGCCCTAAATATGGAATTGGGGTGGGGGGATTGGAGGGGAGGGTGGTTAGAGTGCATGTGAGAGGGCAGAGAGGGTAAAAGGGAGGGAAGGAGGGAGGGAACTGGGATCGACATGTAAAATAATAAATTAAATTTAAAAAAAAAAATGCTTTGACTCCAAAATTTAAGTTCAAGGACAAGTTACTGGGGAAAAGGATTTCTATTTTTGTTTCCACAGAAAACGAAATGATGTGGATTCCGTCCAGACTAATGTGGTTTGATCAAGCCAGACCACCTGAAACAGAGTACAAGGTGATCCTACATTCAAAACAGCTGGACAAAGCAGCCTTACAGACTACAGCCAGGATTTCTGAATCTTCTTCGAATCCCCCATGACAGCGCCCCTTACCAGCAGGAAGTCGTTTGGAAAGAATGACGCCCAAATTCCCAAATATTGTCTATAAATGTTTGTTTTCATTTAAATGGACTTTGTTATATAAAATAAATTTAAAAAGTAAACTATAGGTGTATTCAGAGTGAAAACTCAACCATAAACACACGACTTGATGAATTACATAGTGAACATAACATGATCATGTGAGAACCACCCAGATGGGGATGTGCAATGCTATTCCTCCAGCCTCACCTTCATCCTGCCTGTTTCTTTTAGGTGTGGTTGCTTCTTTTACTTAGCATTGTCTGACCAATTTATCTAATCTTACATGCACGTGTAGATTAATTTGTTCTGCAGTATGCTGTTCAATTGTATGAATACAACACTTGTTTGTTCATTTCGATATTCATGAGCAATTTAGGATTCCCTCAGTGTGAGGCTCTGATTAGAAAAGGAGATGACAAATAGCTGTATGTGCATGTGTATCCACTAATAATAATTTGCTATTTCACAGCATTTGTTGTATTCAGTTTACCATAACTAGTACTTATTCCGAGCATGATTCTAAAAGAAGTCTGATCAGCTTTCCATTGCTTATCCTTGCTCCTGTCATGCTTGTGGGTGTGTGTACACTTCTATGTGTGTACACACAAGTGCATGCATGAGGAGGCCAGTGACCGATGTCACATGTCTTCCTCGGTCATTCTGCACCTTATATTTCTGACACAGGGTTTTTTTTTGTTTGTTTGTTTCTCAGAGAACATGAATCTTGCAATTCAGCTAGACTGGCTGGCCATCAACCCTAGGGAACCTCACTGCATCTCCCCAGTGTTACAATTATGGCATATGTTATTGCATCCAGCATTTTTTTACTTTGGTTCTGGGGATCAAATCCAGGTCCTCATGTTTGTACCACAAACACTGTATAGTTTGGACTGTCTCCTCAGCCCTGTCATTCGATGTACTTGCTCCTGTTCTGCACAGGTGTCTCGCTGAAGCTTCTTTTTATGGTAACTGTGTCCCTCTCATGTTAATGAGGTTGAACAATTTTTCAATTGTCATTGGTCGTTTGTCTGTTCCACTTCATTTGGGGGCTTTTCAATCTCCTGTTCAACTTCCTGTCTCTCCTTAAGAATTTATGAATTCTTTACATGCTGTGGTTATACACTGCAACTATCTCTCACGTTATAGCTCATTTTCTCACAGATTTGAGAGCATTTCAGGAAGAAAAGTCCTGATTTCAATAAAACTTAATTTATTAAGTATTTCCTTTGCATTTACAAGTTTCTTTAAATCTCACTTCAGAAATCTTTTAACAATGTAAAATTACAAAATGATTCTCCTATACTATCCTTTGGAGGCTTTATTATTTTCTAACATAATTAGATTCAAATTCTTCCTGAATTAATTTTTGTGGGTGGCACAGAATTCAAATTTCCTTATTAAAATGAAGATATCCAGCTCAATGCTATTTACTGCAAAGGACATCTTTCCCCCACCCATCCTGCAATACTGCCATCTGTCATAAATTAAATACGGGTGAGCCTTTGACTACAGTCTGTACACCCCTGGCACCTAATGGAGCAAGTCCTATTAACTGCTACTGAGTGTGCACACCCAATCCACTTGTGTTTTAAACATGCTTTCAAAGGTCTTCTCTGTTCATTGTATTCAAGACTCTTAGTAAGACACGGGGCTAAGACAGGAGTGAGACGCAGCATGAAGGCTCCTGCGATTATGTTGTGACTATAAGAGTTCCACATTTGGATTATTATTATGCAATTAACATTCCAAGACATGATTAAAAATAAAACAACCTGCTCAGTCTGTTACTTGTATGTATGTTTTCAGGGATGATTGTTTGGCATTGACTACCCAGTTGATGTGTTCTTGCCTGGGGAAGACAATTTTTTTTCCACACTCAGCATTCGGTATTTAGGAATATGACGTGAGTGTGTGTGTGTGAGAGAGAGAACAACTAAAGAAAAGTAGGTCACAGATTTGGAAGAGAGCAGAGTGGGATACATGGGAAGGTCTGGAGGGAGGGGAAGGGGGAAATGATGCAACTATACTATAATCTCAAAAGATAAAACACAATAATAAACTTAAAATTAAAACAATACACACACTCACTATTTATTCAACTTCATGGTCCTCCTTGGTTTTACTCTCAGGATATAACTGCAATGAGTGTGTAATTTATCCATTTTGTTATCACTCTGTTTCCAAAACCCCTTCTTAAAGTTCTGTTGAATTTTTATTTACGTGCATTCATGTGTGCCCGCACGCACAGGCACTTGAGTGTATGCGTATATATATATGGGTACCCTCAGAGTCCAGAGAACAGTGCCAATCCCCTGGACCTGGAGCTAAGAGTAGTTGTAAACTACCTGACATGGATGCCTGGAACTGAACTCCCTCTGAAAAAAAAGCAAGAGCTCCTAACCACATACTATTTCCCCATCTTCTCCAATGCCCTTAAAGTACACAATGAAAATTTGTTTAACTAATGAACTAATAACTCATTCACACAGATAAAATATCCTTATCTGTGAATTTACTAAATGAAGTCAAAACCATATGGGCTCATGGGTATTAAGAAAGTGTGCTAGCTAGACCCATAAACATATCAGACTTGCTAGAGCAGTGAAGGCTGCACCTCCTCATCTGGATAAAGAGGACACCTGATTCTAGGGTATCATGGTACCCACCATTAGATGGTGCAGTCCATGTGTCACAGGATCTGAGCTCCCAACTCTGGTCCCAGGGTTTAGCCTGGGCCACTCAGTTGCTGTCTGAGACCCTGGGTATCTGTAGCTATGTACCTCCATTCCCTAAAACATCTTTTTTTTCACCAGCAAAGGGCCTTTCCCTCACTGTTCTCTGAGCATACTGCCTCTACCTTCCATAAAGCTTCTTTGAATCTCACACCTCTCTAACCCTTTTGTACTCTGTAACCTACATATTGTCCTGTGAAGTGTCGAGTGTGATCTGCAAGTTAATATTAGTAACTGAAAGGAATCAAAGAACCTGTGACTGCCACCAGTCACTGCCAAGGGAAATCAAGATTGTTTGGTGAACTACAGCCACCGAAACTGATAGAACTTGGGATTTATTATTGCTCAGGAAATTTGGACATTGTGACCAGACACAATTGTGTCCTCCTGTGTTTCTGGTATAGTATGCTCCTGACACTGGTACTGCTATAGTCTAACAAGTATAGTGACAGTGAATGCAGCAGACATAGATCATCTAGTAACAAAGTCTCCAGAGTTACTGTGGGAGCCCAGCCAACCCCACCTTGGGGCTCTCACTGCCATTGTATCATATCAACTGTTCCCTCATCATTTGTATTAATTGTTTTAGTATTCTGTAGTTCTACTCCACACCATTGGTCTTGCATCTCTCTGATTTGCCTTCCATACTTCCAGAAAGCCATATTCTATTTAACAGATGTATTAAGTCTCTGTGTTTGGAATTCAAGGTGATAGTAGAGGCACTATCTTTCAAATCATCAGCAGGAAATTCAAGGCCCCCATACATGGGTGGAAACATGACTAACAGCAAGTATTTGATTCACACTTCCTGAATAGCTAGGCTCCGCCCACCTCACTATTCTCTCTTCTGTTGCCAAGTTCCATAACTGCAACACAGTTTTCTCTTCCCTAATCAATTCATGCTTCTCCATTTCTACTTTGTAGTCCCATGCCCAGCATTTCCACTAACTCAGTCTTTAAGGATATGGTATGAGATTCCCCAAATCCATCCTCAGCTCTTCAGGGGAGAAGACATAGTGCATTATTTGAAGTCCCTTTAGTCATTTAATTATCTTGAACTATGACATTAGATCTCATACTGCATGTATTTGTTCAGTGTTCCTTGCATTATTTTCCAAGTGTATTTTTTTTAGAATTTTCACTTTATAATTACTAGAATGCCTAGAGAGTATCTATCTATTCATTCTACTACTAATTATAGAGTTACTTATGGTAGCTAATTAATGAATGGTTATCAGGTAAATAAACTCCCACATAACTGCCCTCATCAGGGAACAGAGTCACTGAACACCATACTGTTCCTTTTCAGCACCACTAACACTGTAAATGATAACGTGTGTTACCTTTTAAGAAACTGAGATTACTGGTTCTGGGATTGACGACTAAAAGAAGTGAAGCGTTTAAAAGGAAATCATGAGAGGAGAGGGTAATGGTGACAGAGTTTTCAAGACACCTCATCTTTCTCTGAATCCATTGTTGGTGTTATGGAGTGTCCACCCAGGTCCCAGGTATTGTAGATGAGAGTCAGTCTCAACCAGGTGACTTCTGTGACTCCTGCCAAACTGAGATGAGAGGGAATGTTAACAAGACCAGCTGGTTTACCTTCACACCTGCCGGTAGGATAAATAGATCTCAGGGAATGATCGCCCTCTCGATATATTTTTGTAACTTGCCTTCAGGCTTCCAGATCTTAAATGCCACAGCACATCACACTGAGCATCCCATCAAACCACATCATCAACACAGGCAACCGAGAAACTCTGTGAACACATGCATTTGACATCCATTTTAAATGACTCTTTACTCCCCAGGTACAAGTCAGGAAGAAAGTGGCCCTAACACAGACCAGGCAAACACAAAGAAAAATTGGCTTCCAGTCCCAGTTCACCTCCTCTTTCATCCTTGTGGAAATGGCTTCCCTCCAGACTAGCACCATGGGAATGAAGACTTAACAGATTAGCATCTTGTCAGACAATGTATTGCCCAGAACCCACTTCCTAGTTTCTAAGCCCTTCCTTCTGTCAGACACAAACAATCCGAGACTCATGGCCTGGAGCCATGCATACATTGGATAATTACTAGGAGAGCAGAATAATGAATCCCAAGTCAGAATTGATTTTAGACCCTTTCTAAGCACTTCAATGCTGCACCTAGTTCAACCTCTGTACCCCAGAAAGCGCTTAACAACCCACATTTCCAAAGGACTCTCACAGGAAGGACAATCTTATGTTACACCAAGAATTGTCCTGATTGACCTCCACTTGTCTCTATTTACATAGAGTGGCCCAGTGTGTCTTCAGGTTGGAGCTACCCACCTCAATCTGGTCAGGGCCTGACTCACCTAGCGACACAAACTTCCACAGTAAACACCACTGGTGAAATTCAGAGTGAGCAAGCAAACAGGTGAATCTTAAGACCTTTCCTCTCTTGGCTACTTCCTCTGTCTCCACACCAAAGCCAGTAACTGTTGTCTATTCAATCAAGAAGCAAGTCAGAATCTTTAACTTCCTGCGCCTGATCCACCAAGGCAAGGATCTTTTGTCCATTTTGTTCATAAATGTTCCCCAATGTTTATCTAGAATAGTGCTCATCAGACTGTAGGTCCTCAGTTAAAACTTCACATGAATAAATATCATACTGTCATCTGCCCCCACGTTTACTCCTTGTTTACTGATAGTTTCACCCCTAAGTAAATGTTAAATGCATTTGAGATCAATTTTATTTAAAGGTTGAAATACACAGCATGCATTTGTCCCTTCTCCTGAATCTCTTCGCTCTCTCCCTGTGTGAGCTGAACAGCAGAAAGACACTAGACTACATAATTTTTATACTCCATAAATGTCTT
Source organism: Phodopus roborovskii (assembly GCF_943737965.1). Classification (NCBI taxonomy): domain Eukaryota; kingdom Metazoa; phylum Chordata; class Mammalia; order Rodentia; family Cricetidae; genus Phodopus; species Phodopus roborovskii. The sequence goes on along the minus strand of NW_026126460.1, from coordinate 24,305,347 downwards.
CTTGGTGTGATAATTAACATAATACCATCTGCTTCTGTGTAGATTTGGAATATGAAATGGACATAGTAAAATGAGTTTGTCTTCTGCAAAATCACTTTTAAGAAGATTTTCAATTAAGTTGCTTATTGTCAACAAACCCACAAAATAATTTTCTCTTTGAGTAATATGTTGAACCTTTGACTCACCTAGAAAATAGTACACATTGTTTATCAGACAAAGGAAGCCACACAGGCCATTATGCTCTGCTTTGTTTGTCTCCTTGCCTGAACGCCAGGGACCTCAGAGCTTAAGCTAGTGTTCAGAGTTATTACAGGCATAGTTTCAATGTAAATACCCATACTGGGTCTCAGATGCACAACTCGTTCACTCATTTTAGAGATGTGAGTGCATGTGGGTCCCTGGTGATCTTCCTTCCCACTTTATGCGAAAGGTTCTACAGTGAGTCCAGAAGGGCCCCCCTTTCTGCCCAAGCTCTTCCCCTCCATTTCTGTCATGTGCTTTGCCCCCCTGCCTTGTGCTCCAGCTTGGGGATTTGGTTTCCTTACTTAGCCTATTGAAGCCTTTCCTCTAATTAATTAACAGATAACAGTGTTAATAGCTCACTCTCTGCCATTTCCCAAGTCACAAGTTGATGTCTAATGCCCATTTCATATTTTCTGCTTCTTATGACCACCACACACATACAGAGTCCCTACTTGTTTCTCACCATCATGTAGTGACCTTGCTGCTTAACTCACTAAGGAAATGAACGCCCTAAAGGACTAACTACAGTCTCTCACCAAGTCACCCAGCATCTGTGATATATTCTTCCCTGCCTACCATCTAGACTCTGCATCTGAGACATCTTCTTAGATTGTCCAGGAGCCACATGGCTTATTTATCAAGGATGTCCTCTTTTTCAGTACTGTCTTTCCCTTATGGGCAATCATTTTTTTCTTTGTCTAATATGAATGTTTCCATAGCCACACAAATACTCTGAAATACAGAGAGAAAGAAAGGGGGGATAAAAATGATACGCATATATCACTTCTGCTCTAATTCCTCTAATACTTATTCTTTTTAAATTCTATATTTAAACTCCAAAGTGTTGTCCATATTTGATTTCTCTATTATTTTATTTATTATTATTTCTCTATTATATACTTCTTTCCATCTTTTCCTGAAGCTCCTTCAATCAAGATTTTATCTAAACCCCTCCCATCACCAGATCCAAAAGGCGTCCTTCTCCAGACCTAGTCATGGTACATATGCTTCATTTTTAAGACCACCTCAGGACCTGGGCTTTACAGCATCTTTGCTGTAGCTCCTAGCTTTTTGGTCATTCCTTCTCCAGCTCCATTTTGGTTCTTTTCTTTTCTCCTCTCAGATACAGATATCGATGTGCTCCAAGACACAACCATGGGCTTCTGCTTTCCTCTGTTCATACCATGCCCCTCAATGCTCTCACTTTATCCTGTGGCCTTAGGTACTCTCTGTACACTGAAAACTGCAGACTCTTGTATTTAACCTTTAGCCTAGTATATCCATCTGCTTATCTATCATCCTTTCTTGACCATCTAATGTTAAATTTAGCCTCAATTCTTAGTTCCTATTCCCCTTAGCTTCTCTCCATTCTTGGCAACAAAATTAGCACCTCCTTCTAGGGGAAATTGTGCTCCCTTCCTGGGATGCATTCACTCCCCAATGCCTCCCTTCAGCACTATACACTAATAGATACCTTAACTCCTGTTCCTCTCTTGGTAACTTAACTCCTTTTCCTCTCTTGGTAATGAAAGCACCAAATTTTAGCTGAACACTTTGACCGCTTATTTTAACCCAATCAAAGCACTTTATTTGTCACCCTTTTCTCAATAAACTAAATTTTGGAAAATAAGAAAAAGTACTGTATGAAACGTGCTAGAAACATCCTTAATAGGGACTTCCAGAATGCAGAAGTGATGACCAGAGTTATAGCACTCCTCTTAGACTATAAAGGTAAAAGGGGGATACACCCTATCAGTAAGCATCACTAACTAAAAGGATACTGGAGCACTCCTTTGTGGAACACACTATGTATAGACTGCTAACCACTAGACTTCAGTAGCATGAGACATAGTCTTCTCTTCTGCAGAGTCAGCTCTTGGGATTTCTGCCAGCTGATATAGTATGGTACACATGGAAGACATTAACATCTGCTCCTAGAAGGATCTCTCTTGACTTGCTTGGCCCATCCATGGGTTCTGAGTTCTGGCCTTATGTATCTGAATCCATGGACTAGAACTTAAGTTACAAAAGAACTCTTTGTTTTCACCCACAATGAGCAGTCTTCCCTGAGTTAATGTTTCTCTAGACAGCACCAAGGAGCCCAGAACATGGGAAGACTAGCCATTAAGTCTGACCATTTATATACTTAATGGGTCAGGTACACACATGCCTAAGGTTCTGGAAATGTGAACCTCATCTGAGGGACTGTCCATGAAATCAGAAGTTGTTTCCCTGAGTTCAGAAACTGAGCTTACAGTATTAGATGACAGTAGTCTCACAAACAGTGAAGCTTCTACTCAGGAGTCACAGGAAGCTGACGTGTTAGAATCCAGTACTTACCCTTCGTAAGCCAACATTGAAACCTGCTTTGCTCAGCACAGCAACACAAATTAAAATGTGTTATTACAAATAAAAGAGCTGTTGTGAACTACTGACTTAATATCCAGATGTCCTGAAACAAAACTGGAAAACATGCTTTAAATAGTGCCTACTATAGACACAGGAGCTTGACAACTGTAGTGAGATAAGACGCCCTGTCTGCACCTGTAGTGGACATGCTGGAGGGAAGGCTAGGTCTGGGGTTCCTGACCCCAGCTCGCTGTCTTGCTTCCTGGTCAGGTTGTGGAGAGCAGCTGGGTGGCAGAACCCGAGGCGGTCATCTGCTTCATGTGTAAGTGAATTCTCCCTGAATAAACCTCGCTTAACTTATACTGAGTCCAGTGAATCGTGATTCCCATGCATGAGACAACCCTGCAATCCAGTGCTTAAAGTAGCTTCAGAAATTGGAGTAGAGGAAGATGATTCGTTACTCTGCCTTCAAAGATGTCCCTCTGGGACATTCAGCCATCATACCCATCATTGTCAAATATCACACCTCTGTGTGTGTGTGTGTGTGTGTGTGTGTGTGTGTGTGTGTGTGTGTGTGTGTGTGTGCCCTAATTGTTTCCTTCCATGGTTTGGATGTGTGCTCCAAGGGTTAACTTGCTGAGAGTGTGGCACGCAGTGTATAACACACAGAGGTGATAGGATTTTTGAGGGCATGGCTCATTTCTGGCTCCTCTCCTCACTCTGGGTTTCTGCTTTGCCATGTGATCTCTCCCCTAGCGCCATTTCCCTGAGATCATACACAGTGCCTAACTAATGCCAGTGCCATATCCTTGATCCTCCAGAGCTGTGAACTAAAGGAAATTCTTTTTCACTCTGAAGTTCTTAGCCTCTGGTATTTTGTTATAGTAATAGAGAACAGACAAATACACCTCCTGACTGAGAAAAGCAACATGAAGCCCCCTGCTTCAGAGTCTGACTTCACAGGTCGCCAGGAGGTAGCAAAGGCAGGTTATTTACTTACATTTCCAGTTTCTTCTTTAGGACAAATCACTAACTATCACAACTTCATATATTCTCAGGACCAAAGTCCATCTCCTCGATAAGGTTCTCGGGGGATAAAAAAAGAAAATAGTAATTCCTACATCTTCCATTTTCTCTCAGATTACATTTGTGCTCCTTACCTTCTGGAAACCATACTCCCTGCTTGCTGCATTGCACATTTCCACAAAGACATGAGAGCGAGCCTCACAGAAGGAAAAGGATGTGTAGCTGCTCTGAAGATCCTAGTCTCCAGAGTCCCAGGCTATTGTTCATAGAAGAAAGAATAATGCCAAATAGTGTCTGGACTAAAGTTAAGAGTTGGATGGAAATAATTACACCAAACCTCAGGAAACAACACACTGTAGAAGTCACTGTCAGGCTGGGACTTCATAGGCTTTGCACACACACACACACACACACCATGTCCCTTGACCACACACACACACACACACACACACACACACACACACACACACACACACCGTGCCTCTTGACCCTAAGGGACGTGAGCCCTGACTTCACTCCCAGCAGATCACTACTTTCTTCCCTGAGACACGGTCATAAAACCACTGTTCAGAGCTCCTCGATGCCCGAATTGTCATCTGCAGAATATATCAACCAGTCAAGCTCACGATAATAAATCAGATGTTTCCAGAGGTCAAAATAAAGAGAATGTGAACTTCAGAGCACTCTTTTTGTGACTGATCATTTCCCAAAACTACTATAAATTATCCAAACTTCCCTCAATTAATAGGCTTTCTTAGAGATTGATGAGTTCCCAACGTGGCCTTTTAAGCTCCAATTAAAGGAGAGTTGACTTCTGAGAAATACTAAGTTAAAGATCTTGAAGTGTACCTCGAAGGTGTCTCCGTCTTTCCACGGTTTGCAAAGTACAAAAACAGCGAAGAAAACAAACACTCGACAGATTATTTTAGAGCCTTGATCAATATTCACACTGATTTAAATGCTGACAATGTTTTCAACACACAAAAACTAGAAATGCTGTTTTAAATGGTTGTTGAGTTATAGGTTCCCTGGTGATTCTACTCCCCATGGTGCCAAGAGCTAGACCTCAGGCTGCTGTTGTTGTGGCCCTGCCTTGTGACATTTGATGTTAGTATTGAAAGTACCTTCTCCCCAAGCCAAAGATACATAAGTGATGTGGGGAAAATATTTAAAGAAACACAAGGATTACTTTTCAGTGGCCTATAAAAAAAAAAATCCAGCAGTAAATTTTGACCCATCTAAAATATTTCCCCATGGGAAAAGCCATCTTTTATTAGTATCCAAATAGTATGTGAAGTATTCACGTGAGAAGTCTTAAAACTCTGGCAGGGAAATAAAAGAACATCCTGGTATAGTGGTTCTGGTCTAAAATCAAAGATGGTAGGGATAGATGTGGGTGCATGTGATAACTCTCTCCCTAGGCCACTGGATACCACAGATCATAGATCATATTGTACTTGTGTCTGGGATATATATATTGTATATATGTATACATATATATAACATATACATATATATTAAATAGAATATATATAATAGAAAAATGAAGCAAAACATATTTTCTCCTAGAAACTACTGTATAAAAACTTTCCTTTAACAGGATCCCTCAGGAAAGCTGAACTATTAATTACAAGTTTTTGCCTCACAGCTGCCTCCTCCCACCAACAGAGTGTGAAGCAGCCAGTCCTCCATTTCCTGTGATGCTCCTAGTGTGGTTAAAGGGACCCTGGGGCAGTGATCTGTATTTACTGTTTAGATAATTGCCTGAACCGACAGCTAGGTTAAATTCTCACTCATGTACACCAATGGAGATAAATGTAGAGGCATCAAATGACCCCAGGAGACGCCAGCCAAGATAAGGTTTGGTTGTCATGCTTAAGTCTCTCAGCTTTGGGGGAACTTTTATAAAAGCCACAGATCTGCTATGCTGTCCTTTGCCCAGAATCTCATTGCACCTGACATTTCAGTAGATTTAAAAGCCTTGGGGGAGACCAAATGCTTGTTCTAGCTGATATTTACTTCCCCAAAAGTCAGAGCTGTGTTGACTCTCCCTTATTGCTCCACACTAAATAATAGCCTCATGAAAAGCAGAGAAATCAGATAGGAAAATATGACGCTTAATCAATGTGGTATCAGGGACTCGGCAGCTAGGTAGTCCAAAGCTGCCAAACACATCTGCTTTTCAGGTCATGCTGGGCTGAAGGTAGGTGTCAGCTCTCTACATTCACTACCTGGGTGTAAATCTGAGCCCACCCAGGCTTGATGATGGCTGTGACTCCTAGGATGAATGATCTATGACACTTCGGTGCATCCGTGTACAGGGAAATGATCCCTTTTGGATATGGAATCAAATTAACCAGATTCTGGATCCTGGATCCAACACTTGCAGCTGTATGGTGAGCTTCCCTTCATTTTAAAGATAACCAAAATGCCATTAAGTATAAACCTTCTTTTTCGTCTTTTAATACACTGGTTTAGTTTTAGACTTAGTTTTCTTCCACTTTTTGTCTATTTTGAATAATGTTACAATGAATATGGATGCCCAAATACCTCTTCAAATTTTAGTTTTAGTTTTCTTCTACTTTTTGTCTATTTTGAATGATATCACAATCAATATAGTTATTCAAGTACCTCTTCAAGATCCTGCTTTCAATTATTTCCAATATATACCCAAAGATGGGTTACTCTGTGGTTACTTTTTGACACTATGGATATCTGTTAGCAGGGGCAACCCTGGAGACTAGGATGCTTCTGAGCACTGTGGGTCATGGTGTCAATGACACAAGAAGTTGGGAATCAACAAGGAAAGAAACAAGCAAAGAGTAAAATCTCCCACAAACTCATTTTCCCTCTTGGCTTGTCTTAAATCTTAATAACATTAATTGCATTTAGATGTGGAACAAATTTACCTCATAGCTAGAAATTTTTCATGTGGGGGAAGAAAGGGGATATGAAGGAATTGCATTTCTAGGGTCCTCCTAAATGAGCTTGAAATTTTGCATGCTGATAAGCCTAATTTAACTTTCTAGGGTCCTTCAGGGATATTTATAATAATTAAGCTGTACCTAAGGATACATGAGTTAGATAAGGCAACCAGATCTTCTCTTTACTGAAGGAGAAACCATTGTATACAGAATTCCAGACCAGCAATGGGACAACACCTGAGGCCCATGAGAGCAAGTTTATCACCTTAACAGGTATTTTAGTTTGTTTTCTGTCGCTGTGGTAAAGACTGTAACCAAAAGCAACCCCAGTGTGTGTTGGGGGTAGGGCCATCTTACACTGTAGAGTCTGTCATCAAGAGACGCCCCCAAGGCAAGAGCCGAAACGGATACCACAGAAGAGAACTGCTTGCGGGCTTGCTTCCATGACTTGCTCAGCTACTTTTCTTATACAGCCCAGGCCCACCTCCCTAGTAATGACACTGCCCACAGTGAACTAGGTTCTCCTACATCAGTTAATAGTTAAGAAAATGGCCACAGATGTACCCATGGGTCAATTTGATGGATATAACTCTTCTATAGAGGCTCGTTCTTCCCAGGTGACTCAAGTTTGTGTCAAGTTGACAAATCAGCACAACAGCTCTGACACCAAGATGCCTTGCTACCCCTACAGCCTTATATTACCTAGACTTGAGGGGAATCATTGTTATTTGTTAGAAATGAGGGTTGAAACCAAGTGATGCCTGTGTTCTTAAGATTCTTTTGGTGATGATGAGAGAAACTTAGCTCACACCAGTGTAGTGATCCCTCCAATAACTTGAAATAACAGGTTCAGGTACAGAAGGAGTAAGGACCGCTATCATATTACCAGATCCTCTGCCACAACACCAGGTCCCCTACAACATTGTCGGGCTCCATAACACATTATCGAATCCCTCACCATGTCACCAGGACCCCAGCCATATCATCAGTTCCCCTACCATGACACCAGGTCCCTTGCCATGTCACCAGATCTCAGCCTCTCCTTTTTCTTGGAAGCTCTATTGCCACAATGTAACTATGTAACACAGTACATAGTTAGCAATCCTCAGTAACATCTTCATGTCAGCTTTAGCAGAGAAGCTCTTGAGACGGGTCCTTTTCCTGTCACTTGGCCATGTGTTCATCCTCAAACCTACAATTGGGCCCATGGTTAATGGTGAAAATGGGAATTCTAGTATCAAAGTATTGAGTGAAGAAGTATTAACTACAACAAGCCCAGAACTCTGGATACCAAAGGTGGGGCATGTATTGTAGCAGAGATCGGTAAGCCCACCACTTGGAAAGCTAGATTGGGATTACAAATGCAAGGCTAGTCTGAGCTTTCTGAGACTGTGTTAAAACAAGTAACAGTAGAGGTGGGGTATGGTTTTCATTGAAGAGTTATCTCCTTCTGACCCAGGTCTATTTCTCTAAAGAGCTTATACATAACCTAGTCCTTGGCCACTGTTGAGTTGGTAGGAATGAGTGAGAATACACTCCTTCTGAAGTAGGCAGATAGACTTCTTTAAATAGAAATCATGGGAGTTTTTGTTTTGTTTTGCTTACTTGTTACTGTTTTGTTTGAACTGCACAGCATACGGGTTTTCATTTCATAAGATAAAATGCAACAATGTAGGAATGGACAGAAGTATTAAGAAAAGAAGAGGTGGCCTGAAGCAGAAACCTGAGTTTTCCCAAAGGAAGAACTTGGTTGTGACCTAGACACGGGGGTGTGAAGTTCAGAAGCCTCCTGTGCGAAGACTAAGGTGACCCAGGAGTGTCTGGTGTCAGAGGGAGGCTGCTGTGGATGACATCTGTCAGGGGAGGGCTCACAGTCAGAGTATTCAATCCCAGATGACCTGCCCTTCCCTCCTGTCCTCATCATTTTCCCAGCCACCCACTCTCTCCATCAGATACAGTCCTGCCTCCTACGTCCGTCCAATACTCCAGGCATGCCACAGTTTTTGGGACTATTCAGGTCCTTGTGTCTGCCTGGAGATAGGCATTGATTTTTTTTTCCTTACTCTTCTCAAATTTGTATCTACATTTCACCTTACTATCCTAATTATCTTCTCCATAATATCCACTCTTCTACTAGGTTATATTAACAGTAACCATTTTCTCTTTTATTTTTTTAACTTTTCTACTTATCTCCATCTAACGCACTATATGACTTATGTATAATTAACTATAGCTATTTGCCTCTTTCTCCCACAAAATACAGATTCCATGAGAAAGGGTGAGCTTCGTTTGCTGCTATGTCCCAGCTTTCCTGGAGTTCACCTGGCATATTGTCAATGCTTAAATATTTTTTTAATGAATGAGTGCAGAAAGAAGAGAGTTTCATCTTCTTTGGTTTTTAGTCTCATTCTGGAACTGTGGTACATGCTTGTGTCTTGCAGTTTCCAGTCTATTGCTAGCCATATAGTCACATGGGGACTTTAGAGCCCATTCTCCTGATTATAAGGTTTGAAAATAATGGAAATAGATTGTTCTGTTGATTCACAGAGACTGTCCCATTCATTTGTTCACTTTAAATGAATAATATGCAAATTACTAGTGGAGAAAAATAGGCCTTTGTTCAAGAATTAGGGATAGGTTTGGTGAAGCAGGCCTTCTTTTGGGCCACCAACCAGCTCCCAAAATATATCATGGGGACTTATTATTAATTATGAATTCTCAGCCTTACCTTATGCTTGTCCCAGTAGCTCTTATAACTTAATTTAACCTGTTTCTTCTCATCTATATTTTGCCTCAAAGCTTTTTACCTTTCTTTCAATCTGTATGTCCTACTCTCTCTCTAGATGGCTGGAGGCTGTCTGCTTGGCTGGCCCTGGGCATCTTTGTTCTCTCTTTTCTCCTCCTACTTATTCTCTCATCCTACCAACCCAGCCTAGCTGTTGGCCATTCAGCGTTTTGTTAGACCAATCAGGTACCTTAGGCAGGCAAAGCAACACATCTTTACATTATTAAGCAAGTGCAGCATAAACAAATGTAACACACCTTTACATCATTAAAGTAATATTCTTCAACATAAACAAATGTAACACGTTTGCCTCATTAAAGTAATATTCCACAATAGTTTGGCATTGATGTTAAAACAGAGAATTTCAATATGATAGTGTTGGCTATAACAAATTTGGAATATTTTTTAAAGATTTCTTTTCCTTGTTTATGTGCTTGTGTGTGCATACTTGCATGCAGCTATGTCTGTGTCTGTGATCACATAGCACATGCATATATGTGTGGTATCCATGCAGACAGGGGTCTGAAGAGGGTGTCAGATCTCCCAGATATAGAATGACAAGCATTTATCAGACATCCAACTTGTGTCAGTTCTGATATCCAAACTCCAGTCGTCTTGCTTGGGCAAACAACCACTCATAGCAGCTGATCCATTCTCCAACCCATGAAATATTTTTATTAAACATTTTATCTTAAATACTACTGGCATCCTAGTGTAAATCCTGTCACCTGTTCAAATCTGTCTTAAATCCGAATCCTGAGATCCTGGCTTTACACAAAGACGCAGTCCATTCCATCTTAGAGCTCGATGTAGCTGGCTGCTGTCTTTCCTAGGTTTACAGGGTATGTATTCCCTAAAGAAATCGGATGCTTTTATCTACCCATTACATCAATATTTAGAAGGATCCATCCTACGTTATTATAAGCTTTAAAACTAAGACCAATCTTTTTAACATTTTACCCAAAATTCCCTCAGGAGGAAGCAACAAAAATTCTGAAGATTTATTGGGGGGAAAGGGACAGGAGGTAGCATAAAGTATGTTTATAAAAATGTACTGTTGTATATATATTGAACATGAGGTTTAAGGGGGCTGGAAAATAGATTCCCATGATCCTTAAGAACAGAATATGCTGTAGGCACATGGCTCCAAATTGAAAACATCTGTGTAGTTAATGCTCTCACTTTTTCCCATAGTCAAGCAATCAGCTCCTGAAGCACAGGGATCTTTTGAAAGAGCGCCAGGCTTCCTGAAACAGTAATACAGGATGCCATAACTTTCTCTTAACAATTTTGCTTCTTTGGAATCATAGGGCTACGTTTTCATCAGTGGAGACCTAAAAGATCTTAGTTATAGAACTAAAGCAATGTGAGTTCCATGTGTTGCTTATAATATGATACCTTAAGTTATCATCTCTTGTGCATTAAAGAAAGAAAACTATCTAATAAGTAATTATATAAATCATATTTTATGAATATATATAATAAAATGTGTTAAGGTGTTTTCTCATTCAAGATTCAACCTTCTGAATAAATGTTTCAGCTTCCAATATTGACAACAACATAGTAGATGAGTTCTCCATGGCTCCCTCTGGATTTTATGCCAGTCCCAACATCCATTCTGTAAGCTCTAAATATTGCCAATTGAAAGCTTTCAAACAACGAGGTTCAGGTCCTGTTTCCAACAGTCCATAAGTGGCTTCTTGGTAGAAGCACTGAGAGAATGTAGACACTTTGGGCTTTGAGTGTTTTCATTCTCTAAACATCCTAACCACATTTGCTCCTGTGTAATCACAGGCCCTAGAGGGAAATGTGCTACTGACGTTCTGCCAAATGGACATGTAGCCAAATTGCCTTCCAAATATTTAGGTTCATCCCTATAACCAGTGCTGCTCTCAGACTAGTTTGGAGAAGCTTCTTGTAGAGGGTAATTACTAATGACGACATATAAGTGGTCAGAGCACTGAGAATACTGGTTGTTGAACTCTCAGCTCGAAATATGACGTCTATGTCACCTGCCTCCAAGGTGAAGAAACCATCACAAATGAGGGGCAGAGAAGACTGTAAGAGCTGGGGGTGCAGAACAGTGCTTCAGTTCAGACTGTGTCTTCAGGGCGCGCATGCGCGCACGTCTTGCGCGCACGTGTGTACACACACACACACACACAGCAATAGTAGGAAGAATAAAGTAGTCAACAGGAGTAGAAGAGGAAGAAGAGGGAGCAATGGTGGTAATTAAGTTCATAATACATTGTACACATGTACAAAGTTGTCGAAAAAGTAAACTTTAAAAAAAATGAAAACCATACTTCTTGGTTGATAGCAAATTTAAGATCCATGTTAATCTCAAAGATGTTGAACTATTTTTTTAATGTGTACCATGGAACTGATTAATTTTAATTCACTCTACATCATGCTCAACAACTTACATAGCAAGGTGGAAATCCAAGCACTTAAGATCATTACCAGCTCCATTTCTACTGTACCTAGATAAATACCCATCTTCTGAGAAGTAACCAGCTTTAAATTTGGGATAATTTAACATTATTTGTAATAGTAACAACAGAGTTTTAAAGTCTATTATTCTAAGGATGACAAATTTACCAAGTCACCTAGCATCATAGTTAGCTTTAACTGGCAACCTGACATGGCCTTAGAAGCATCTGGAAAGGGTTTCAATTCAGTAATTGTCTTCATCAGGTCAGTCTGTGGACATGTCCGTGATGGATTGTCTTCACTGTTAATTGATATAGGAGGGCCCATTCTACTGTGGGAACAACCATTCTCTGGGTAGATGGTCCTAGGCTATATATGACATCTAGTTAATCAGGAGCCCAAGAGAGCAAGCCAGCAAGTATGGCTTCTACTGCTAACATTCCTGCCCTGACTTACCTCAGTGATGTACAGTGACCTAGAAACATAAGCAAAACAAACCCTTTCCTTCCCTAACTTACTTTTGGTCAAAATCTTTTATCATAACAACATAATGCAACTAGAACATCCAGTATATACCCCACTGTCTACAAATTCGGTGCTAATGCTTTGAGATCAGCTTTCCCAAAAGTGTAGGTTTAGAAGCATTTCCATTTGTTTTCCAAATGATCCGTACTTGTGAAAAATTTTAAAAAGCAATAAAAGAACTTACAAATCCTTACCAAATAATGAACTTTAGCCCATTAAGCTTCTACTAACCAAATCACCTCCAGCACTGCAAATAATGATGAATTTCAATTGCAACTTCATTTTCTTAGGCTCTTAGTCACTTCAAATCTGTTTTTAAAGTAGGTAGGAATGAGCTTTAAGTGAATTTAAGGACTTATCACATTTCTTCATAATGTTCCAGAGAAGCCTAAGATTATATTTTGCATGACTAAAATCCAGCCTGTTTTCTCATTAATGACAAGCTTCAGGAGAGAAGTAATAACATTTTTTGTTAGAGACCTCAGCTTTGACTGGAATGGTTAAAGGCATTTCTGAGCAAGGAACATATCAGCCAAGCGAAAAACTATTCACTTACTGCAGTCTTGAAAACAAGTGGAAAATATTTATCAGCCTGTAACTTTTAGTAGTCTGCCTTCCCTGAAGGAATAGATACAAAATAAATTAAAACACATATCCTTTTCTGCTCAGCCTGGCATGAGATGCACTGGTGCTTAAACAGCAATAATAATCAGAGATTTCCTCCATCAGACATGCTAGAAATTATGCACAGAAGCAGGGATTGCACAAAAGAGTGGTGGCACCTGAGTTGGGAGGAGTCGTCTGCCAATTAACGAAGGTTAGTACTCGTCTTCAACTAACCCTGGACTTTTATTCTTTTCTTTTCCCTTCCAAATCCTCTCACTGAATTGAAAGCACCTTTTTTTCTTTTATAATCTTTTGTTGTTGTTTATTAGGAGTATAAGATGGATTCTATTATAAAGATGTCGTTTACCAAAACAAATAATAAATGTTAGAACTACTTGAAAAATGAAAGTCAGAAAGGGGTTATTATGAGTCTTAACAAGCTCATAAATATATTCATATACGAATATAGAACAGTTACATGGTATGATAAGAGATTTTTTAAAACTTTATACTTGTCATTTGCTTTTTCAGAAGCCTACAGGGAATGCTGGGAAGATGGGCTGGTCAGTAAAGTGTGTCTCATGCAAACATGAAGACCTGAATACTGAGTTCAAATCCCAGCATCCATGTAAATGTCTGGGTGCACCAATAAAACGCCTGTGATCTAAATGCTAGAGACCTGGAGACAGGAGGATCCCTGATGCTGCTGCCCAACTAGACTTCCTGAATCAGTGAACTCCAGGTCCATGAAAGACCCTGTCTCAGAAACAAGGTTGAAGATTGTGCCGATGCCTCAAAGGGCAAGGTGCTTGCCACACAGGCCTGATGACCCAAGTTTAGATACTTAGAGCCTATGTAAAAGCTTGCACGGTAGCACATGTATTGGCAGTCCCAGTACACCCCTGTGAAGAGTTAGAAAGTGAAATTAGCAGGAACTCACAAGCCAGATAGCTTCATATATACATCAGTGAAGAATAAACTGAGCAGTCTGTCAAAATAAGGTAAAAGATGACAGTACATGTGTGTCACACACACACATGCATCCACATACATATCATACTCATACATAAACACACACACACATCATATACCCACACAAAAGAGGTAGAAAGTGATTGAGAAAGACACCCCATATATGTATATGGATGTCTACATATGCATACATACAGGAACATGTATATATCATACTAAGAAAAATTTAAAAGAAGCCTAGAGAAAACCCAAGCCACTGTGCTTATGAACTTTAAAGCCAAATGACTTGAGGAGAGTTGACCTCTCCTCTTCTTTCACAGATAGAGAAATCAAGGCTCCAGCCTGGCTGGAGATGTGGAGCTAAGCACAGGCTCTGGACTTCCAGACCTATGTTCTTGCCCCTCCACATACTATATGGGATGGCAAGGCCTCAAAATGGAGATATTGCTAAAGATTCCAGTTTCCCTTTGATCCATTTTTTTAAAGGGCTAGAAACAACATTGGGAGGGAATCACATAGTCTTTACACTAAAGGCTGGGAGTCACTGCACCTGAGTCAGGTTATTCCTAAGGAATAATTGACATCAATTCAGCTCTGAAGCTCATTACTGACACTAATTAGCGGTGCTATACAATATTCCTCCAAGGTGAAGTAGGCTTCGTTAGCACAGACGAGACTCCCAGAATCACATTTTATATGTTTATTGTCTGATGCACTAGCTACTAAAATTCAACAATGTGCCCCAAATCCATTCATTTCTAGGATAATGGTGAAACCCTGAGTACAATGTACAAATCTGCTTTGCAGCCTCCTGCTGTCACTCTGTTTGTTCAAAACCCACTTCAGACTTGCATTCCTGTCAAGCTTGCGGCCTGCAAAGCTGGTCAGTCAACAGATACCTACCCACTTGCTGCATCTGCCATCACTACACAGGGCAAGGGTCCCTGGGTGGAACCACTAAACTAAGCCAAACAGAGCCCTGCCTGCCTACCTAGAGCTTATCCCAGAAGCCCACACCATCACTTACTTAGCATTAGCTTGTGTACAAAACAGGTAATGGAGCTCTAACATGTTATCTCCTATCTTGACCAACATTCAACCAAATTGTCCCAGCCCCTTGTCATGTATCTTACCTGTACGATGTACTCAGCTTGGAATGGTGCCTTCCAGGCAGCTGGTGGCCTGTGACTGACCTTTAGCCACAAATTTGCTTTAAATAAGTTTATAAAACAAGCAGATAGTTGGGCTTACACTCACAAGAGGAGCTCAAAAGTATCATGTCCCATGTCATGTAGACTATCTTATCTCCACAGCCCTACGAGGCAAGTATCAATGGTGTAAACCACTGTATAAATGAAAATACCTGGGATGCCAAGAGCAAAGTCACTTACATAGGGGCAGGGCCAGAATTCGCACCCAAGCCTGTTGTCAATATTCATGTTCTTATGTTATGCTCCACCTTGGCTGTGATCACAATAGCAAAGACAATGAAGAGTGGGCACAGAGTGTCTGGGTATTGATGGCACTTTCTAAGGTAGAATGCAGCCCATTGAGATTCATAGTCAATTGCCCATGCATGACAGGGATATAAACTCCTAAAGTTTAATTCTGCTAGGCCAGCTCAATTTTCATCTCTGGCAAAGGTTGCCTTGGTGGTTCTCGGGCTAATAAGAGTCGAAAGCTGCTGGCTGTGTGACTTGAGAGGTGCGCTTGTCTATGCCCATCGAGTGGCCAGAGGGAGTCAATTGAACATTTCCTCATGGTTCCAATTTCCTCTCCTGAATTTGATATTCACCATGGCATTCCATGTGACCAGGAGGCCACTGATTTACTTCTGAGGTATGCATGTCCCTTACATCCCCCACACCCTCCTCAGTCTTCTCCCTCCCACAAAGCTTTTAGACTCTGCTCTCTTTCATAGGTGGCCTTCTCCCATCTCCGAGGGGCTGAAGCATGACAACACAGAGTCTGGCCGCAAGCTTACCAGGCATTATATGACACAAGAGCTTGCTAAAAATGTAGACTCAGAAACCGCATCTCCCCTGTGGGTTGTCTCATATGGTGGCTTTGCCGGTTTGTCTGCTGGGTCCAACTCCTCAGGCAGAGTCCTTGTTTCTGGATGGAAAGGGACACCTCGATTCTACTGTCCCCTTATGTTGAGCTTTCTAATGGATACTCAGTGGCAAGTATTGGCAGTCATGATTACCATATAAAGGATATTTGCCAGGCATAGTGCCAAATGCATTTGTGTGAGTCATTTCATCAAGTTCCCACAGAGATCTTATGATATAGGATTGAATATCCATTCTTAGTGATGAGGCTGAGGGGCAGCATGGCTGATCGTGCTGCCTGAGGCCATACAGGGGTCAGTGGCAGAGTTGGGATCTAGTGCGAGTGCTTTTAAAAATCAGACCTATTATTTGTGTGTGTGTGTGTGTGTGTGTGTGTGTGTGTGTGTGTGTGTGTGTGCACGCGTGTGTGTATGCAAGTGTGTTATGGGCAGGTCCCATGATGTGCAAGGGAAGGTCAGAGGATGATTTTGTTGATTTGGTTTCTTCCTTCTTCCTTTATGTGGGTTCTGGGGATCTAATTTAGCATAGCAAGCACTTTACCTGTTGGGCCATCTCATTGGTCCTAAAGCCAGGATTATTTTAAACATTATTATTATCATCATCATCATCATCATTACTGTGTGTGCACACCTGCATTGCAGTGGTTGTGGGAACTAAACTAAGACCATCAGGCTTTCAAGACAAGTGCTTTACTTGCAGAGCCATCTGGCTGTTCCTAAACCCTGGGCTTTATGTAGTTTACATGGTCAATATGCCATCTAGAATTCAGGCTCAAGCCTTAGAGAGAGGTTATTCCTTTTAAAATATTTTTGGCTCTTACTTGAGAATGTGGAACCATTGTTTGTAGACCCAGTGGTCTAGTTAACATACTTGGCAAGGGCAGACTATCTAGATGGGCAGTGATGCTTTTCCCTCTTGCTTAGCATTCATGGTAGCTTGTTCTTACCTTCATATGGTATATATTCTTTAAATTGAATGGTCTAGAGTTACCATCATCATCTGTATTGATAGGGTAGCAGGTTTCATTTGACTCCACTGTTTCTCTTGTCTTATTTTCATTTCAGCTAAGAGAAAACTACCTTGCTTATGGTAAGAACAACTAGAGGCAGGTGGGACATAACTCAGTTTCAGCTGTCAACTTGGCACGGCCTAGAGTCACCTGGGAAGGAGCTGTAGAACAATCTAGAACAGATTGCCCTGTGGGCAAGTCTGTGGAGTGCCTCCTTGATTAATGACTGATGTGGGAGGGCCCAGTTCATGATTGGCAGCACCATCCTAGGCAGGTAGGCCTGGGATAAGTAAGAAAACTAGCTAAGCATGAGCCCAAGCAAGCCAGAAGGCAGACAGTAACCAATGGTCCTCCATGGTTTCTGCTTTAACTTTCTCTTTACGTCCATACCTGAATTACCTCAGTGGTGAAATATGACCTGGAAGTAGAAGCCAAATGACCCCTTTCCTCCTCTAAGTTGGAGTGTTCTTATCACAGCAACAGAAATACAACTAGAACATAATCTCTCCTGGCTGCTGAATGTCCACAGGCCCCAGATGCTACAGGGAACTTGAGGCAAACTGTATTTGCCACTAACTCTTGTCTATGTCTCTCATTCATGAATCCTAAATACCTATTTAATTTTGAAAAGATTTGCTAATGCCAGAGCTATGGGTCTTATTATAATCCACCGTGTTCTGCAAGTAGCTAATACATTATTTGCTGTGCTAGTTCAATAACTTCCAGAAATCGGAACCACAATATTTAATATTAATCTTTCTCTCCTTAAATATAGGTTCACTGTGTTCTGGCAGATAGCCCCAAATCCAAGCCTATATGGACATGACAAAATGAACTCAGTGGGATATTTTTTAAACAGAATGAGGACATGAAGCTGGGGGCCTTGGAAGGGGAATCTGGGACAAGTTATAGGAAATAGTGGGAGACGAGTATACCAAAATACATAGTGTGCCCATAAGAAATTCTAAGAAAATTAATAAAATACTGTGTTAAAAAAAATGTCCTCTTAAAATCTTATTAAGAACAAAATTAAATTTTGTGAAAGAATACATAGGCTCACCCTTTTCTCTATGTTTGTCAGAAAGGACATCGACCCTTTTCCACAACTGTGACCTTTTCTACATGGTGACTGACAACTGTCCTTCATGCCAGCAACCTCTGACTCAGAGCCACAGGTGTTATCAGGCTGTTAATTCTTCACAACCCAGGTTAATCAGGTGCATACTCTGTAAGAAGTCGATTCTCTCTTTTAATATCTTTCCTTCAAAATCAAAGCAGTAAATAATTCATCTCTGATATTTCTCCTCAGGATAAAGAAGATACTGTGTCTATCTTTAAGTCACCTTCGTGATTTCACCCCATCCTCAATAGGAAAGGTGAAAATATTATGTTCTCTTTCACCTAAAAATCTGTTTAATGTTGAGAGTCTTTGATGCCACCTCACCTAATGGCCTCCTGATTATCTGAGCACTCCTAATATTTCCTTCATCTGTAGAAGAAATCGCATATGTATTTCCCAATGCCTTCTTAAACTGTTTCTCTAAAGTCTTTTGGCTTTTTTCTATAAACTAGGACAAAAGAGGGAGGGAAGCAGAGGGGGAGGGGAGAAAGAAGGATGAGAAAAAGAGAAGAGACAACAGGAAAAAGAAAAGGATTTTTTAAAAATATATCATATTAGTTCTTTAAAAAGGCAAGCGTTCAGAGACTGGTAAGGTATTTCAGCAAAAATATAAATGTAGATTGACAAAAATGGGTAAATTATTGTAAGATGCTCAGCTTTCTGACTTTAAAGAAGAATAACAGTGGTCTATGTCACTGCAGTATTAGAAAATATGCCATACGAGTTACCAAATTGGGGCTGGAGAGATGGCTCAGCTGTTAAAGGCTAGGCTCACAAGCAAAAACATAGGAGTTACCAAGTTGAGGGTCTTTGTTTTAAATGTGGGTCTAGCATACAAGAAATCCTACTGCAAGGAAGTGGTGTTATAGGTCCTGACTCGATAGTATCACAAAAATTCAAAGAATTAAAGATGGAGTCAGATACCAATGCAATCTTGCTTCAGAGGCACAAAATGTTAAATGTCTAAATGTTTCACAAAATTGATTTTCTCCATCTCAAAGGAACAGTCAACTAAAGCCCTATTGAAACAATAGCAACAGCTAACATGACTTGAGTGTGCTCTGTGTATATGCCAGACAAGGGATGAGGGACTTCACATGTTTCCTTACATTTCCCCATCAGAACTCATGAGACTGACAAGTTTGACCTCCCTTTGTGGATACAAGGAATGCCATTCAGCACAGGCGATGAACAACTTGATCAAGATCAAACATTTGGTTGGCTGTGGAATCGCAATTTGAACCCTGGAGGCTGCCAGGCTCCAGGGTTCATAACTTTCTGCAATTTGTTGAATTGCATTTCAAATACCCCTGTGTAGGGTGCTGATTTCTTTGTGTTTCTCACATGAAGGAAAAACAAATGGGTCTTGATCTGTAGACACACTAATCAACAACAAACACATTTGTTCTCGTAAGTTTATTTATTCCTTTTATTGAAAATAGATTCTTTTCTCACATAGTATATCCTGTTTGCAGTATCCTCTCCCTCTACTTCTCCAGCTCCTCCCCACATCCCCTCCCATCCAGATCCACTCCCTTTCTGTCTCTCGTTAGAAAAGAACAGGCTTCTAAGAGATAGTGACAAAATAAAATAAGAAAACAAAAACTATCACATCAGAGTTAGACAGGACAAACAAGAGCAAAGGAGCCAGAAATCACAAGAATCAGAGACCCACTCCTCAATGTACTCAGAAATCCCCTAAGAACACTAAAAAATGGAAGCCATGTAGATATATACACAGAGGACCTGGAGCAAACCCCTTGCAGGTCTGTGCAGTTCATATGAATTTATATCAAAACCATTCATCAAAACAAAAACCCAGGGCCACGATGTTTGAAGTTCACAATCTCATGAGAGATTAAATGTTCTCTAAGATGAATTTTAAATTTCTAGAACATCCTGACCTTTAATTTTCATGTCATAACACAAGTATACTTTGGGTCATTATCACATGAGCGTTGATATATTTCCATTATTCATCCTCTCCTGTCTATTAATCAAACAAACATCCTGTAAACAGCTAAATTTATACTGAAATCTAAATAGAATGGAGTTCACTCACTATTCACAAAAAATATCAAGAGATCCATGGGGAAAACTTATGTTACAAAAACTGTGCCATGGTAGCAATCTTTCATAGTCATGGCCATGTGATCTTAGATAATTTTTATAGACTATGAAATTAAGAGATAAATACAAAGATTTTAAAGGAACAGTAAGTTTCTTCATGATATGTAATTAAGAACTTTTGGGGTTAAATAGGAAACATAGGAGGTTATCCAATAATAACTATTCACTTAGCTCTGTTTTATGTTTTTAGTGTTGGCTACACATTTGGCTGGATTTTTGTCTTTGTTTGGTTTGAGAAACTACTTCTAATACAATCAATACTGCAGAAGATTTGGGCTGATTCCACACAAGACATATACACCCTAGCTATCTTGTCTATGGGAGACAACTGGTGTTTAGTCTCCCCAGAGTAACTGTATATAGGTAACAACAACAACTCTCTAAAAAGAAGATATATCTATGTTCTACTATCACCAGCTTAGAAGAATGGTTTCACACTTTTCATGAAAAGGGTGTGTGTGTATGTGTGTGTGTGTGTGTGTGTGTGTGTGTGTGTGTGTGTGTGATCTCTAGAATATTTTCTTTAGTAAATGATGGGTGTATGAATAGATGATCAATAAATGTATGGATGGATGGGTGGGTGGGTGTGTGGATGGATGGGTGGGTGGATGGATATATGGATGGATGCATGGAAGAACAGACAACTCTAGTTGTCAAGTAAATCATGAGTACATATAAATTGAACCTTATTTCCAAAATTCCCTGTGGTGAGTAGAGGAAGCCCTGAGTGAATGTGTAAGGAGCAGATAAAGTTCTGAATGTGTGTGTGGTATTGATTTGAGTACAGCCATGTCAAGGACCCCAATTCCTCAGGGCCATCAAAATGGCAAAGTCTTCCCCTGGTCCATGAATTGATGTTAAGTGCTGCATTGGCGCAGCCAGAGTACCGAGCTTGGCAAAGGGTGTCGGGATTGAAACACTTAACAGACCACCACGAGACATGAAGAAGAAGCTGCTGCGGTTTATTACAGAGAGTAATTGGCTTATATACCATGGGATCGGCTAAGCATAGGAGGAAATCATGCACCACCCACACCTGGAGTTAAGGTACCGGCATTGCACACCGGAAAGTTCTGAAAACAACCTTGTTTGTGTGGAAGTTCTACAGCTGAATCGGGAGGAAGAGAGCTGTAAGGGACAAGTACTTACATTTCCCAACAGTTAACAGAGTCGACAGAAGGTATTGACCACAGCTTCCTCCTGCTGGGTGTGTACAGCCTGAGACAACTACCCCATAGAGACTTGCCATCCAAATTGGTTAAAACCCACCCCTTTATTCAGATGTATAAAATAAATTTATTGAGTTGTTGGGCTGCTGTTAATGTATTTTTTCTTCCATCCCTTCTGTCTTAATCTCTCAGATGTCCAGTTCCACTGTAGTAGTGTGGGACTGCTCTACAGCTGCAAGCTCCATGGCACCTAAGTGGGAGTCAAGGGAATAGATGCAGGGCCATCCTGAAAACCAGTTGGTGAAAATGACTCTGCACAGTAAGTGCAGTTTCTCTTGCTCCAGGTTCTCAACACAATTTACCAGGTACAGAACTCAGGGAAACACATGAGACAGGTTCCAGGATGAGTTAGGATGTTTCCCAGGGCTGTGCTAAGGCTGCTAATCTTCTTTACGGTTAGTCCTCTCCCTGGAGCCTTCTTGTCCTTCCAGATGTGGTAGTGTGCCCAGCCAGCCACTTAAGCCTTTTCTAGCCCCAGTATTACGCTATTGTTCAAGCTAGGTCCCAGGTACCTCCATTTACTCTGGATTGAATGCATGGGATTCATAGTTTATATATGACTCTTACATACAACATTGTGTCTAAGGTTAAGAAAAATTTAAAAACGTTGTTGCTGGCTATTACTTTCCTCAGTCAGTTTCTAACCATCTAGCTTTTAATTCTCTATACCTATATGGTCAGACTATGAATACAATACAAATGAATTTTCAGTTAAAGAATCTGTCTTTATAACCCATGCTCTGCCTTCTAGCAAGCCCACCAAATTTACTTTCTTGACCTAATAATCTGGTGTCAGTAAATCCTAGTGAACGATACAGATGCACAATGCTTCAACCAACAGGTCTCTAATGATGAAGCCTCAGGACTCGAGTAAAATCACTGAAGGTAAGTGCTTGCAGATGAACTTTCCCTGACATTTCTGGAATGCCATTATGCTACTCAACTACAAAGTATGTCTTCACATGGTCAGAAAAGTCACAACTTAAAGTGGATCTTTTCAAGAAAATGGCAATGTGCTCTCTTGAGTGGTGATCTTTAGGTGCCAGAATTAAAGGAACATTCACAAAATGTTTCAAATTTCACAGCAATTAGTCTCTGATAAAGTATGTATAGATAACTAAATGCACATACTAATACAAATGTATTTATCCCTCCCCTCTCTCTCATTTTATTTTGAAACAGGGCTTTCCTTATGCAGCCCGGACTGTCCTGGAACTCACTATGAAGACCAGACTGATCTTGAAGTCACAGAGATTCACCTGCCTCTATCTCCAGAAGGCTCTGATTAAAGGTGTGCACCACCATACCTGGTTACTTTTTTCTTTTTGAGAATCTTTTATTTATTCTTTGACAATTGCATACATGGATATAATAATAATCTTGGTTTTGAACAATCTCAAGCATTTTAATCATTAATCCATTATTGATGAAGGAAAAAATAAAATAATGTATATGAATAATACATTTTAAATGTCAATTAGATTCTTAGTAATATGAGAGTGAAATTAGTCAATATTGTGTCAACTTAGGGTGTTGTTAAAAACTTTTTTTTTAATTTGAGATACTGGTAAGAATTTAACTGTCACTGTTAGACAAACAGCACTTAGGACAGAATTATCCCTATAAATGCCCTTCAAACCCAAGGTTTAGAAGAAAATACTGGGGTGGTCCCCTGCAGCTTTCTCTGTAGAAATACTATATTATCAATGTTCTTGTCATCAAAGAAGCAAATCAAATTTCCGTGTTCACAATAGAAAATTGAGTCTAAATACTGTAAGTGATGAACCTGGAGGTCAGCTAGGTCTTAACCAAGTGACTTCAAATTAATTTTCCTTTTATTGTAAAATAAATAGAAAAATATGTTTAAATAATTATAGAGCATTCTTTTAGTATGTTTACATCTTTTCATGTAAATCATATTGTACTTGATTGACATGCCTTTTTCTTTCCTAATACTGAGTAAATAGCAGTGTGCCCTACAACCAATGACATTTATGTTTAGTAATGTCTATTTGGGACATTTTAAATAAATCATTTCATAAACTCCATTAGGTAAGTACTCAGTCAGAAATCCTTCGCCCCAGAGCCAAATTAATGGAACTGAACCCAAGACAATACTCCAACTAATATTGCTTCAATAATAAAATCTAAAAGTCATTTTAGTAGTTCAGAAGTAGCTCTCAGTTACCAACCAGGCATAAGCCAGCAGTTAAGATCATGGAACTCAAACATCTGGTTTCATTACACTACTTTAGCTACAGGGAGAGCTCCATTCCCAGGCTAGTTTCCTTATGATGATGAAATGGCTGCCAAATTCCAGACCTCATATCTTCACACCCAGGGCCCAAGATTCAGTAAGATGAATTGTGTGCTTTGATGGTCAAGTGTGCCTGTCACCTGAACCGAATCTGGAAGCAACAAAGAGATAAGTCGCTGTGAGGGATTTTGTTGCTGTGAGGGTCCTTTTAAGTGAGAAGACCCACGCTAAATGTGGGAGGCACCTTCGGCTGTGGTCTATATAAAAGGGGAGTCATAGGCAAAATGTCAGGGGCAGGGAGCACTCTCAGCATTGCCTTCACAGCTCTGCTCGCTGACTGGGATTCATCTGAGCCTTTGCCACCATCACAGCTGCCTTTAGAACCCAGCTGCTGCTGCTGCTGCTGCTGCGTCTCCTCCTCCATCTCTTCCTCCTCCTCTACCTCCTCCTCCTCTTCCTCCTCCTCTACCTCCTCCTCCTCTACCTCCTCCTCCTTTACTTCTTCTTCCTCCTCTACCTCTTCCTCCTCCTCTACTTCTTCTTCCTCCTCTACCTCCTCCTCTACCTCCTCCTCCACCTCCTCCTCCTCTACCTCCTCCTCCTCTAACTCCTCCTCCTCTACCTCCTCCTCCTCTACCTCCTCCTCCTCTATCTTCTCCCCCTGCTCTCCTCTTCCTCCTTCTGCTTTCCAGTAGGGACTGGAAGGCCAGTGGCTTTTCAGAGAGGCACACTCTTCTCTAGTGGTTCTCAACTTTCCTAATGCTGCGACCCTCCTCATGTTGTGGTGCCCCCCAACCAGTGAGTTATTTTCCCTGCTACTTTCTAACTGTAACTTTGCTACTGTTATGAACCACGATGTAAATATCTGACATGCAGGGTGTCTGATATGTGGCCCCTGTGAAGGGTTGTTTACCTCCTATAGGGGTTGTGACCCACAGGTTGAGAACCACTGCTCTACTCCTTCTCCAGCATCAGGAGGGTTTATCCATGGGGAATCAGCCTGAGGAGAAAGGCTTGAGACTGGACAAAGGTCTGTTACCCAGCTGTACTCAGATATTACGAGAAGCCTAAATGGTCCTAGACCTCAGGCCCAGATCTGAGTTCCTGTCTGTAGTCAGTTTCCATCCCACAGAGGACAGAACACTGTTAACTGAGCCCAGTGGGGAAGAGAGCACTATGAGGATGCTGGGACCCTGGTCTTTCACAATCCTTGTCTTCCTGTCACTCTACACAGAAAAAGGGAAACGGCTCTATGAGCATTTGGGAGGGAGGTGAGTAAGACATTTTCCTGACCTTTGGAGCTCATGAGATTTTCTGCACAGTGATTTTCACTCAGGTGAAGCCTCTTATCTTATCTTTCTTCCAGGCCACTTGCCACAAAGATTATTGATGATAGCCAGGGACTCTTTGAACCTCAAAAGTGAGGGATCCTTACCAAAAACAAAAACAACAACAAAACAAACCTCGTCTCTTACTTGGTTAGGAAATGCTAACTAAGAATGAGATCCAGTATGAAGGCATTGATTCTCATGGGTGCCCTTGTCCTCAGGGAGTCAAGCATATTTACTGACTTTAGTGGCCAGTAACCACCCCTCAGACATTGTTTAGGCCGCCACAACACCACAACACATCATGTAGACAGCTAGATCTGTTTTCTCTAACAAATAGAAGCTTTCTTACCACTGCTCATAAAAAGCACTGATACACACTGGTTTTCTCAATGCTATTTTCACTAACACCAACTTGACTTCAAACATGGGTATTAACTGTTTGTCAAGCAAGTGTAGGTAATGGGCATTTGTCTCCATCTCTCTGCAGTTGTTGTTTTCCCTCGGGTCTTCGGGAAAGAATCTCTGAACCATTCTGATGCTGTCAGAAGTGGGGAAAGCAACCACTTGGAACCATCAGACACGGCTCACTGAAAATGTCCATTCTGTGTCTGTGAGACTTCAGTGACTCTAATGAGGGCACTCGCCTTTTGAGGAAGAGTTATAAACAGTGTAGAAAGAGGCTTGTTGCTATACCTGATGGTTTTACCATTGTACAATAATACTGTTGGCATGGATTTTTTTAAAGCATAAAACAGTGGCAAGGGGGTTAGAATACAACTCTGCATGTGTGATCACAAGCTTCTATACTAGTGGTTCTCAACCTATGGGCCATGACCTGTTAAGAGTCACATAACAGATAACCTACATTTCAGGTGTTTACCTTACAATTCATAACAGTAGAAAAATTACAATTCTGAAGTAGCAATGAAGTGATTTTATGGTAGGGGACATTACAGCATGAGGAACTCCGTTAAAGGGTGGTAACATTAGGAAGGTTGAGCACCACTAATCTACACTCACATGCTCTACTGCAAAACCTGAAAGTCTTGCCAGACTTCTCCATCACCCAATACGCATGTGTGGACACTGTTACATAGGAGACCCCTTGTGAGGCATTCAGACTGACAAAATGTGCAGCATTGACCTAAGAAAGCACAAAGCTTCAGAGGGGAAAGTCCATGGACACAATGCCTACGTGCTGTGATGGTGTCAGCATAGACATATGGAGAATCATCATAACATATTAAAAATTTGCAGAACATGTAGTAATACAAATATACTAGTGATGGCCCTTTTTTGCATATTTGAAGACCAGACTTACTCTAGGCTGGCCTCAAACTCACAATGGACCTCCTGCCTCAGCGTTTCTAGAACTGGGTTTACAGACATACTTCACCACTCCCAGTGTGACCTTACTTTAATTACTGGTTCATCTGATGTTGATTTTCAAATTTACAAATAGCTCTGTTCAAGCACAAGTATCTAGTACTTAAATGTTGTGCCAAAATCATGCTTATAAAGGCAATTATGTTGTCACAAGGTATAGTCAGAATTTGTCAACATTCATTTCATTATGTTAAAAAAAAATAAGAATTTGTTTTTTAGAAAACTGGAAAATGTATTGGATGTCTAAATCCATACCCCCATGGAATATAAATAGAAGTGATAGATTATGGAGATTTCATGCCATTTCTAGTTGAGTCCTTCTGAAGATCACAGCTTAGGGATATCTCAGTAATTAAGAGCCCTTGCTGCTCTTCCACAGGATCAGAACTCAGGTCCTTGCACCCACATCAAGTCCAGGGAATCCAACGTCCTCTTCTGGCATCTGTGGTCACCTACATATAAATGCCATACAGTCACACAGGCATGAATAGACACATAAGTAAAAAATAAATCATAAAACTAGCTAAGATTTGATGGGAGATGTCATTCTGAATAAAGCACTGTTGGCCAATAGGAAGCAAGATAGGTGGGACTAGGAGACAAGGAAGATGCAGGAAGTAGTAGGGAGGAGATTTAAGATATAGGACTGGGAAAGCAGAGTGCCTGCCCCTCTCTCCAGTAAGATAAGACCATGTGGAAATACTTAGATTGATAGAAACGGGTTAATATTTAAGACAGAGCTATCCAATAAGGAGTGCTAGTAAGAGGCTAACAGCTTTGTATCTAATACAGCATCTCTGTGTGTTATTTGGGGCTGGCATGGCTGAGGGACCAGGCCGGCAGGAAAACATGTTCATAACAAGGATTCTGTTGTTTCTATTTTTCAGGGCTCTATCCCAAAGCCACTCAGTGTGTGCCTGAAACCACAAATGCTACTGAACCACATTTACACTGTGGTCTTTTATTTATATGCATACTTGTGATGAAGTTTAAATTATAAAATAGGCACAGAAAGTCTGATGGTCAGCTTTTTGTTGTTATTGTTGTTGTTATTGTTACTGTGAAGTAAACCAGAGACACACTACTTATAAATGGAAAATGTTTATTTTGGCTCTAGTTTTGAAAGTTTCAATCTGGAGTCAATTGGTCCCTTGTTTTGGGGTCTGCAGCAAAGCAGAACATAATGTTGTGTCTGAAAACTCTCAATTCATGTCCAGGATGGAAAAGAAAAATAAGACTGGGGTCCACAATCCCCTCTGAGGGCATACCTTAAGTGACGGGAACACCTCCCATTAGACCTCATTTCCTAAAGGTGCTATGACTTCCTAATAGCATGGTGGGGACAAAAGACTTGACAGTATATTGGCCTTTGGAGAACATTGCAAATGCAAAGTACAGCAAAGACAGAAAGAAAGAGCACAAAATGACTGGTCTTGAAATATGGACTTGTGCACGGCTGTGTTGTAATAAGAGCAATGTGAGCATGCTATCTCTCAAAATAAGCCATATCTGAAATTTCCCATTTAGCATTTTCATACCATGGTTGACCAAAGATAGCAAAAAGAGCAAAACATGGATGTGACAGGGGATGTGACTGCACCTTTTCATTAAAAATTTTATTTTGTAATAATAGTAGTAAAAGTAATAGTACTAGTACTTAACATGTGACTTTAGCCTTACAGTGAGGGGTGGCACCTCACAAATTTGTACTCTATACATGATAAAAATGTGACAGGTCCTGTCTTCTCTAGGTCCTGTGCAGGTAACCAGAGCAGTGGTGAGTTAGTGGCTACGATGGCTGTCTCCTGGCCAGGAGACACTTTTTTTCATCTCAGAGTTCCGAACCTACCATGGCAATTTTTTAGAGCCGTGGGAAAAAAAAAAAAAAAAAAAAAAAAAAAGAATGAAATGGTAACATCGGGTTTATGTGGCTTAGTAATTTTTGAGGAGATTGTAAAATATGCTCTTTAGCAACCTTGAGCGCCAATATTAGAAAGACTCTCCCCAAAGCTAAAGACAAGAAATCATCCCACTTTTGGAAAGATCACTGCCCCACTCCCTCCACAGGGTTTCCACCGTGGAAATGTAACCACAGCAAAAACAAATAAAAATCCCTACCGCCTGGGAAAGTGAGTGTTCCAACAACCCTTAGAAAGGCCCATGTTTACTTCAAGCTTTATATGCTGTTGGGGGAAGGAAGATTACCGTAGCAGACTCTCCCCTGTACAGGCCCCCACAAATACCCGAATTAAGTCCTCTGGGAAGGCATGAGCCATCCATCAGATGCTCATACAAGGAGGTCCCAGCCCTATCATCCTTGGTTTTAAATAGTGGCTACAGTGGCTGCCCACGCCCCGGAGATGCACCAGAGATTTCTTCCCAAACAAGGCCATTTACTGAAATGGATTCTCCCTCTTTCCCATCCTGTACTCTGGAGCAATTACAAATAGATCAAAATGAGGTAATTTTCTTCTAAGTTAGCTCAGATTACTGAGGCCAGGGTTGAAGAATTGTTGTTTTAAACAGAGTGTCTTAATTTAACAGGAGACATTGAGAAGATGCTGAAATGTAGGCAACTCGGTATTAATTCAAACTGCTTTGCAGACAAAAGGATTTGTCTCTGGGAAGAAAAGCTAGCTTAATCATCTATGCACACTCTTGAAACAGGTCCCCTTGAAGAAGCATCATCTTCATGAGCAACTGAGATCTGAGTGTGTGGGGGGGGGGTGTAGCTAATTTGTATATGAATATTTTAATAGGATTAGATTTATTTATTTATTTATTTATTTTCAGTCAAAAAGCAGATGACAGCCAAACAGCCAAGTGTTTTAACTGGTAACTAAAAAAAATCATTTAAAAGTTTTAAAGAAATTTCTCTTTTTTTAATCTGAAAAAAATAATAAATGCATGGAAGCGCATAAAGGGAAGTTTGCCCTGAGATAAGACATCACAACCCAGGTACCTCAGAAGAGGCTGAAGCTAGAGTTTGGACTTCTAAAAAAAAAAAAATTCAAGTCTTACATACTAGCAGAAAGTTACATTTTTAGATGGATAGGAGATTCAGCAGTTTTTAAACACTAATCAAAGATTTGTGGGTTGCTGGAGGGAGGGGGTAGGCAGTAGAGTATGTACCTAACTTTTAAAAATTTATAGCACACTCCATCCTTCAATAAAGAAAAATAAAGCTGGAAAAACATTTCCCTGACAGTTTGAAAATTAGGGAATTTATGTGACATGGTGGCTGTAGTATAACATTATTCCTGGGAAGACATAAACAGATGCCTATTCGCCTCAGGTAGGGAGAACCAAGCATAGAACAAAGTCTATCGTGTACCACAAAGTCCAACTTGGTGAACCAGTGAGTTTTATTGGAGCTACTTACAGGAGAAAAAAAATGTCTTAAAGACAGCTATGTTGCCAAAGCTCACCTCAGTGTGGGTGACAGCTCACAAAATCTGGAATCCTATAGTGCAGCACACAACCTGTAGGCATCTCACCAGATGGAAAACATCCTTTGTAGGTAGCTCAGTTGCTATGAAAATGTTTAACACTATGACTATAGAGCTAGAGGAAAATTGTATAATTGAAATGTTTGGCAGCAGTTGTTCTTAAGAGTAGAGCTGGTGAACCAATAGAGTTGAGGCAAGACATGGCTAATTTCGTTATTATACACTGTCATAGTTAGGATATCCATTGCCATGACAAGCCACCATGACCACGGCAATTGATAAAGGGAAGGGGTTAATTGTGTGTATGATTTCAGAGGGGTAGAGTCTATAGTGGTAGAGCAAAGGCATGTGACAGGTGGCTAGAACAGTGGCTGAGAGCTCACAACTTGATCCACAAACAGGAGGTAGAGAGCATGCTGGGAATGACAGGAGGCTTTTAAAGCACACCCCCACTGACACACCTTCTCCAGCAAGGTCACACCTCCTAATCCTTCTCAAACAGTTTCAAGTACTCAAACACATAAGCCTATCAGTATTCTTAGCTTATTTTTTTTTCAGTTATGTGCATCTATTTCTTGCAAGAATTAAGTTAAGGTAAGATGGCTCAGCAGGGAAGGGTGCTTGTTGCCAAACCAAATGATCCGAGTTTTCTTCCCCAAGACCCACATGGCTGAGGGAGATTACCAATTCCCACACTTGTTCTCTGACTCTTACACATACTCTATGAAACACATGCAGAGAAGAGAGTGAATGAATGAATGAATGAATGAATGAAAGTAATTTTTTAAAAGTTAAATTCAATGAAGTTAAAATTAATTAAAATACAAATGCACATGAAGAAAATTTTGCTTATGAATTAGAGAATTTGCAAATAGATCCGAATTTATCCCCATGCACAAAACTCAAGTTCAAGTGGATCAAAGACCTCAACATAAATCCAGTTATACCGAACCTGACAGAAGAGAAAGTGGGAAGTAACCTTGAATGCATGGGCACAGGAGACCGCTTCCTAAATATAGCACTAGTAGCACGGACTCTGAGAGCAACAATCAATAAATGGAACTTCCTGAAACTGAGAAGCTTCTGTAAGGCAAAGGACAAAGCCCACAAGACAAAACAGCAACCTACAGAATGGGAAAAGATCTTCACCAACCCCATATCTGACAGAGGGCTGATCTCCAAAATATATAAAGAATTTAAGAAACTAGACACCAAAATACCAAATAATCCTATTTTAAAATGTGGTATAGATCTTAATAGAGAATTCTCAACAGAAGAAACTCAAATGGCTAAAAGACATTTAAGGAATTGTTCAACATCCTTAGCCATCAAAATCACTGAGATACCATCTTATACCCATCAAAATGGCTAAGATCAAAAATTCTGATGACAGCTTTTTCTGGAGAGGATGTGGAATAAGGGGAACACTCCTCCACTGCTGGTGGGAGTGCAAACTTGTACAGCTACTTTGGAAATCAGTATGGCAGTTTCTCTGAAAAATGGAATCAATCTACCTCAAGGACCCAGTAATACCACTCTTGGGTGTATACCCACAGGATGATCAACCATACCAATAGGACATTTGCTCAACTATGTTCTTAACATCATTGTAACAGCCAGAACATGAAAACAATCTAGATGCCTCTCAACCAAAAAATGGATGAAGAAAACGTGATATATCTACACAATGGAGTATTACTTGGCTGAAAAAAATGACATCTTGAAATTTGCAGGCAAATGGATAAAACTAGAAAAAAACATCTTGAGTGAGGTAATCGAGACCAAGAAAGACAAACATGATATGTACTCACTCATAAGTGGATATTAGGTGTAAAGCAAAGGATAACAGGCTATAATCCACAACCCCAGAGAAGCTAGGTAAAAAGGGGGACCCTAAGAGGAACACACATAGAGGGTCTCAGGAAGGAAAAAGGTTAAGATCTCCTGGGTAAACTGGAATGAGGGATAGAAGGGAGGGGTGGGGTGGGAACACAAGGGATGGAGAAGACCAAGTTGGGGAAGGGATAGAAGGGGGAGAGCAATGAAAGATATATCTCGATAGAGGGAGCCATTATGGGGTTAAGTGTAGGGCACAGAAGCCAGTCAAAGATGGTGCTGAGGGGAAATCAGATGGGGGAGTCCTTAGTTGTTTACCAAAAAAAAAAAAAAAAATGATTGGTTGCCTAGATGGAACAAGATGAGGTCATTGCATGAACAGCTCCTGTTCACTAGGTAAAGTGTAGGGTGCCTAGGCTAGTGATAGTCTGACCTTTAAAACCACTGGCTGGCTGTTTTTCCACTCTGTTTTCCTTTAAAAGATGCTTGCTATGGTACAATAAACTAGTTGCTGCTTGACTAGACTCCCTGCTGCATCTGATTGTCTCCAAGATTTTGGGAGGATGGGGACCTGGTGAGCGCACTTACCTTTCCTTGGACCCAGCTCAGCTTTCTGTGGTTGGGCTAAAACCCTGCAGTTAAGAAAAAACCTTGTGCTAGAGAAATTCCCAGGAATCCATAAGGATGACCCCAGCTAAGATTCCTACCAATAGTGGAGAGGGTATCTGAATGGGCCTTCCCCTTTTATCAGATTACTGACTATTCTAATTGTTTTCATAGACCCTTCATCATCCAGTAACTGATGGAAGTAGATGCAGTGACCCACGGCCAAGCACTGGGCTGAGCTCCTGGAGTTCACTTGAAGAGAGGGAGAAGGAATCATATGAATAAGGGAGAGGAGGTGGTCAAGAGCATAATGGGGAAAACCAGAGACAGCTGACCTGAGCTAGTGGGAG
This sequence comes from Phodopus roborovskii, assembly GCF_943737965.1. Lineage (NCBI taxonomy): Eukaryota > Metazoa > Chordata > Mammalia > Rodentia > Cricetidae > Phodopus > Phodopus roborovskii. The sequence goes on along the minus strand of NW_026126460.1, from coordinate 24,272,709 downwards.
CTCACAGACTATGGACTAACACTTGGGGACCTGCATGGAACCAAACTAGGCCGTCTGAAGGTGGATGATGGTTATGTAGCTTGATCTGTTGGGGTGGGGGGAGGCTGGAAGTAGCACTAGGACCTATCCCAAATATATGAACTGGCTTTTTGCGGTCCATTCCCTATGGTGGGATACCATACTCAACCTTGATACAAGGGGTGGGGGAGCTTGGTCCTGCCTCAACTTGTTATGCCAGACTTTGTTGACTCCCTAAGAAAGGCCTTACCCTCTGAGGAGTGGGTTGGGGGTAGAAAGGAGGATGTGGGGGTAGACAGGAGAAGGGGAAGGAAGGGAACTGGGGTTGGTATATAAAATGAAAAATAAATTTTTAAAAAAAAAAATAAAAAGAAAACTCTTTGCAATCATCTTGATTGACTCTTTGAGCTGGATAGGAAAACAGCTTCCTCGTTGACTTTTATGACTTTTAGTTGAAATGTGAGGTGATTTTAAAGTCACCTTAATGGATAGAAAAAGAAATGTGTATGCTGAGGATAGAAAAATTTCACTTTGATTTGTTGATCTTTGTATCCCTCTGTGCCTTGCGATACCCAACAAGGAAGAGTGGCCGGGAAGATCTGATTCATCAATGCCAGTCACTCTGATAGGCAATTTTCCTTCTGCATTGACAAAGGAGCCAAAAAGCTCTGTAAGTTGAATTCTCTGGAAGGCTAGTTGGTGACAAGTGTCAAAATAGGCACCTATTTAAAAATCACATCTGTGGCTGGTAGGAAAGTTCAAGTGGAACAAAAACAACCTTTACAAACATTTGAACACTAGGAAGCCAAAACAATCTGCCTACTAACTAGTGTCTCCAAAGGCAGGTGTCCAATTACAGCTTTTGTAACCACGTCTCTTAGCCCTTTATCTTTTCTGTTCTTGTCGGAGCATTTTAGAGGTATGTTGACTTTTAATCAGTAAAATAAAAGATGAATGGTTTACACCTGGAGTCTTATAAAATCACTTGGAACATAAAACAGCCGAGTGGCATTTCAAAGGCAATGAGGGAATGACTATAAAAGCAGGTGAACATAGTTGTTTTCTCATGAATCCAGGCTGTGGGTGAGCTATACCAAGCTCTGGGAACTGGCTAGGCAACAAGCATTGTATTCATTTCGGGACAACATGAAACCACAGTCGGTACTAGAAATCTAGCCTGGGCTGGTTGAATTTTGTCAACTTGATGCAAAAACTTGCCTGAGAAGAGAAAAACCTCAATTGAGCAAGTGGGACTACCCTGTGCACATGTCTGTGGGGCATCTTCTTGGTAAATGATTGATGTGACAGGGCTCAGCAGCCCCATGTGAACAGTGTCGTCCCTTGGCAGGTTTATGAAAACCTGACTTTAATAAAAAAAAAAAAAAAAAGCAAGCCATGGCCAGTAGGTAGTGTTCCTCCGTGGCCCCTTCCTCTGATCTTGCTTTAGTTCCTGCCCTGACTTCTTCCCTCAGTGATGGGCTGTGATCAGGATATGAAAACCAAATAAGCCCTTCTATCCCCAAGCTGACTTTGCTCGGTGTTTTATCACAGCTACAGATAAACCAAAACAGAACACGGCCTCATGGCCCATGTTGTAGGTCTTTTCCTAAGATATGAACAAATATCTACTTACCCCCAAACAGGATACAGGTGTTAGACAAAAGTAAGGATTCCACTAAAGTCCAACTTGCAAAAGCAAAGATTTTATTGAAGTTACTTAAGGGAATATGGGTAGGGGTGATGCAAAAGCAGCTACATCACCAAAGGCCCACCCCAACATTCATAGCCACTCATGAAGGCTCCATGCCTGGTGCCCCCTGCACAACTTGCAGGCAACTCTGCAGATTGAGAAATCTCTTCTTCCTGATAGTCTTTACTGTTTCTATAACCCTGGGGAAGAACCTTGTGAATCCTATTCCTGCTGCAACCATGCAAAATACATAGCTTGGTCAGCAACAATAAAACATGTATATTTTGACAAGTTCTCCTGGAAATAAAAAATGCCTCATCGAAATTCCCTGGAATACAGCAGGGAAACCATTCAAGCCTGGATTGTACTTTGTGAAAAGTCTTTTGATTGCTGGCTCAATTTCTTTGGTCATACCTAAGGTTATTAGTGTTCATACTCAAATTTCAGTATCTTCTATTTAAAAAATTCAAATTGTTGCATACAACAGTTTTGCATTTTTTTTCAGATGTGTTTTATTTATATCAGTGTTTTGCCTGTGTGTCTGTAAGTACAGCACATGTGTGCAGGAGAAGAAACCAGATATAGACCAGAAGAGGGAGTAGAATCTCCTGGGACTAGAATTACAAATACTTGTGAGCCATTGTGTAGGGGCAGCATCTTAACTGCTGAGCCATCTCCCCATCCCCTACATCTAACTCTTTTTAAGCAGAGTATTTTCCAGGCAGCATTCAAGAGAACCTGTTGCTTTCTGATTGGGGTGTGCTGTGTCTGACTTTCAGTATTCTCACTTGAGTACTGAGCCCAGAAAAGTGTTGCAGGACATAGGAGGTGACTTAGGTACCCAAAGTGCTTCTGTATGGAAGTAAAATTGATTTCCATCTATTTATTTTATACCATTCAACCTCACAACAGAACATTCATTAGAACTCACTGTTTATAAGTAGCTCATTTAAAATTTTTTGCACAAGAAAATTCCATCTGAACATACAAAGACTTGTAATTCTTTCCGATTTGAATGTGGCTTTTAAATATATTTTTATTTAGCCTTTGAGAATACATGCCTTTCAATCACACCCACCCCTTGCCTCTCCACTCTTCCCATACTACCACATCTCCCTCTAAACTTCATATCCTCCTGTCTATCCTACTGAGCTCAGTTAGTGCTACCAGTATGTGCATAAGTGTAGAGTATGGACAACCTACCAGAGGCCACATCCATGAAGAAAAGTGACCATTCCTCATCAGCCAGCAGCTCCCCATAACAAACAGCAGAAGAGTTTCCTGAACCCCTCTTCAGTCCACATGGGAATAAATCAGACTTGGCCACAGTATATAATTCTGTTAGTTGCTTGATTTCTTAAATTTCATTGAAAATTTTTATGTCTACAGTGAAAAAGTCTGTCTGTGTATTTCTTAGGATGTTTTTATTCCAATGATGAAAAACAAGATAGAAAATGTTTTCCCTTCCTCTTAAGTCTTTGGGAAGGAGTAGTACCAATTAGCCATCAATCATTTGTTGAAATGCACCAGAGAAACTATACTGGCCTGAATTGTACATTGTGGAAAGTCTTATGATTGTAGACTTAATTTCTTAAATTCTAAGGCTACTGCTGTTAACACTCAAAAAGGGTGACATCCAAAACAGATATTTGCTAGATCCTGGATCTAGAGGTTAAAAATGAGGCAAAAGTGTTACCAGGCCATTTGGGTTCTGAAATTGTATGGTAAAATCTTTACCCAAATTTCTGGCTTCTGGCATTTTCCAGCAATCATCAGTACCCTTGGCTTGGACAGACATATAACAGGAAACCCTGCCTTCATGAGCACATGGGTGTACTCCCCTCCCATGTCATCATTCTGTCCCTATCTGTGCCTGTCTCTCCTTTTCTCCTAAGGACTACAGTCATATTAGATTATGGAATTCACTCCTTCTCTGTATGAGCTCATCTGAGCAATTATTCTCCATGATAACTGCATTTCCAAATAAGATTGCCATCTGAGTTACAGAGCTAAAATTTCAATGTATCTTTTCCAGAGACAATTCAGCCATTGTTCAGCCATGGAGGGAGTGGAGTCTACATACAACTTTGTATTTCTATACATATTTTTCCATATTACATTTCTTCTTGAGTTGTTTCAACCATTTGGTTAATCATGTGGAATTTTCTATTTTGCCTAAAAATTATATTAAGATATGGTCATTTGAATTGTGTCTGTATATATTAGGTTTTTGTTTTGTTTTTGCTGTGTCAAAATACCTGACCAAGGCAACTTGAGGAGGAAAGCTTTTCTTTGGTGCACAATTTGAGGCTACAGTCCATCATGGCAGGAAGGCATAGTGACAGGATCTTGAGGTACCTGGTCACATGACAACAGCCATCAGGAAACAAAGAGAAAGGAATGCTGGTGCTCAGCTCACTTTCTTCTGTTTATTCTGACCAGGACTCCTGCCCAGGAGGTAGTTTTGCTCACATTTACAGTAGGTCTTCTCACCTCAGTCAACCCAATATAGAACTCCTTCATAGACATTTGTAGATATTTGTCTACCTGATGATTCTAGCACCTGCCAAGTTGGCAATCAACAGTAATGATGAGATATTAATAGGATTATTTTTATTTCCATAGTCAGGATCTCTCTTCTCTGCTTGATTTTATTAATTTGAAAGTTCTCTCTTGTTAATATTTAAATTATTATATTTATTGTGTTTGTGTGTACATGCAACTATGTGCCCTAGCACATGTGTGGAGATCAGAGGACAACTCACAAGAGTTGGTTCTCTTCTTCTTCTATGAGGGTTCCAGGGATCCAACTCAGACCATCAGACTTAGACACAAGCACCTTAACAGAGTGAGGCACTGGCAAGCACATTTCTCTTGAGTATTCTAGCTAAAACATCCATCAAATTTCTTGGTATTTCCAAAGAAGATAATTTAGGCTTTATGTATTCTCTTCATTATTTTTCCAGTCTTTGTGAACTTACACTCTCATTTTCAGTTCTTTTATATTTATCATACTCACTTTAGATTATTTTGCTTTCCTTTCTCAAGAAGTTTAAAGTTCAAGGCTGGAGCACTTGAGATTTCTTTTCATAACTTTACAGGAACCAATTTCCCTCTGGCCCTGCTTTAACTGAATTCTTTACATTTTTATTGTAGCTTTTTTTTTCTCATTCATCTCACAGTATTTTCTAATTTATTTGTGTTTTTTGTTATTGGTTATTTAGGTATATATTTTCTAATTTTGATTTTTATGAATATATAAAACTCATGCTATTAGACTCTCATTTGCATTCCTTCATTGCCATAAAACATTTTGTTTTATTTATCTATACCTTTATGGTCTAACATACTGTTCTATCCCAAGGAAGAGTATCCATTAAAAATGAGTAGGCACCAGTTGTTTATGGGTGTATTTCCATAGATGTCTTTTAAATCTCCAACCTCATGGTGATGTTTCAAGTCCTTCATTTCCTTGGTAGTCTGTTCATAATAGAAGGTAGAGTATTTTTGTACTTGAACCTTCCAATTAGTATTGCTGTGTCATCTGTTTTTCATACGATTATGCCTATCTACTCAAGACCTTATTGTGAGACGCATATCTATTTATTATTATGTTTCCTTGATGAATGTCTACTTTGCTTTCCAGTTCTGTGATAAACACCATGACCAAAAGCAACTTAGAAAAGACAGGCTTTATTTGGCTTACACTTCTACATCACAGTCCATCATTGCGAGAAGTCAAAGCTGAATCACAAGCAGGAACATTGAGGCAAGAACCAAAACAGAGACTGTGGAGGAATTCTGATGATAGCTTGTTCCCTATGGCTTGCTCAGTTTGTTTTCTTACACCAACCCAGAAGCACCTGCCCAGGGATGGCTCTGCCCACAGTAGGCTATGCCCTCCCACAGTCAAACATTAACCAGGAAAATGCCCCACAAACTTGCCCACAGGCCAATCTGACAGAGATACTTTCTCTCAGTCTTCAGAATTGTGAGAAAAAAAATATTTCTATCATTTAAGTCACTTTGCCTGTGGCAGGCACACTGCTACAGCCACTCTAACAAGCCAGTGAAACCCCTGTTTGTCTACGCAGTACCCCAAGTAATCCCCAAGCACAAAGGTAAACTGTCAAAGGCAAAAATATTAATCATATTATATATAATATATTAATATATATATTGTTTTTCATTGGTTATAATTAATTCTATTGTATATCATTGTAATAATGTGTAACATTGTTATACATGTTCTTTATATTAATTATTATGTATTATATTTACTATACATAATGTGTTTCATTGTGATAGTTTCACATGCACATATAATATGTTTTGACCAAAGTCATCTCTCATCATCCTATCTTGTCCCCATCCCAGGCCCACTGACCCTTTCCTCTTTCTAATTAGTACCCTTATTCGTCCACATTTCTTAAGGTTATATTGACTATGGTCACCGTAGCATGGGTAAAGGACTATTTACAATACATGAGAATTTGCCAGTGGCTGCACCACTGAAGAAAATGCCATTTCCCACCTGCCATACCCATTAACTGCCAATAGCTCCTGTGGTGGGGTGGAGTGCCGTGAACCTGAAATCTCAGCTCTTATGGTGATATAAAAACCCTGCTCTAGTTCATCCCTTAACATACAAGTGTCACAACATATTATGTGCTCCCTTTGCTCACTGCCTGGGCTTAAAGCTATTGCTGCTTCTCATATTTTCTTCCCATAACCTCTTAGGCCAGCGATTCTCAACCCTCCCAATACTGTGCCCTTTAATACAGTTCCACATTTTGTGGTGACCCCAACCATAAAATGATTTTCATTGCTACTCTTAACTGTAATTTTGCTACTGTTATGAACTGTAATGTAAACATCTGTGTTTTCCTATAGTCTTAGGTGACCTCTGTGAACGGTCTTTAGACCTCCTCAGAAGGGTTGCAGCCCATAGGTTAAGAACAGCTGTCAGACTTTCCTCCTCTCTCCTTTCCCTTTTCCCACTCCTCCTCCTTGGTAAGCAGTTTTACCATTAAGCCCCATTCTGTGAGAGTAGCCACACTCTGTCTTCCCACCCCCTACCCCCAAATGTGCCCCTGAGAACTGCATGATGAACCCCAGCATGCCTGTACTCCTCATTCTCTTGCCACAGAAACAGAAGCACCCCAAAGATGCCCAAGTCAGGACTCTCAGACTGAAACATCGACTCCACATTTTAATCTGCTGATCCGAACAAGTTAAATGGCATTTGTGAGCTTCAGGATCTATCATAGCAACATTGGTAATTCCATTTATCTAATTATTGAGACATTCAAAAGAAATCAAATGACAGAGGTATGTTGATAACTTGCCTGTACAAATAAAGCCTGTCTGAAGGTCAGAGGATGGAGCTTGCCACTAGCTATCCAGGGTCACTAAAAGTTTCCTATAATACTTTTTAATCTCCTTCTCCCATTTCAGAGGTTCTAACAATCAAAATACTTTCCCCATGCTTCCCAAATGCCACTACCACCAAAGTCTAAAAGGGATGTCTATTGTCTCCTGGTTATCTCGGGAGTCCCAGTGGGTATTCAAGAATCTGGATTTGGGATTGGGATACTCCAGGCAGTCCCTTTTGATTTATCGCTTCTCTTTTCTCCAGTCTGATAACTAAAGGTGCCATGACAAGGATGCTGTCCCCAAAGCTGCCAGGCCTGACATCTGTGCTTACACTGCCACCAGAGCTGCTGTCAGAAGCACAAGGGTGGCTGGTGACTTTAAACTCCCGCAACACGGATAACTGTGCATTTGCTGCCAGCCTGGCTACTGCATTTCCAGGACTTCCCCACCCACACAAGTGCTGGCACCGAATGAAAACAGGTGTGTCCTGCAGCCAAGAGCCAAGCTGACTTCCGAAATCCAGGCAAGCAGTACAAATGCAAGGGCTCTGAGTTGCTTTTACCTTATCATGAGAAAAGCCTTGAAGTCTGATCATATTGATCAGGGCCGCTGAGCATAACAAGCTGGGAAGAGAACTCAGTTGGTGAAGTGCTTACTGGGCAAGCATGAGGACCTGAGTTCAGATCGTCACACTGAACATCACACCTGTAACACCAGCGCTAGGAAAATGGAGCTCACTGGCCAGCCAGTCTAGCCATTCTGTCAGCTCCAGGTTCAGTGAGAGACCCTAATTCAAATTATTGATTAGGTGAGGAAGCAACTGAAGAAGAAGACACATCACACACACACACACACACACACACACACACACACACACACAGGGGTGTGGGGGTGGAGAAACACAATCGAGCATATAAAGGATGAAGAAAATAACAAGAGCCTGTGCCAGTGTTTATGTGGATATGAAGCTACAAAATGCCTGACAGCATTATGTAAGAGACATGGAATTCTAGCCCCAGTGGTTTACGCAAACAGCGTCATGCCTGGTTAAGTAGCAAAGGCCAACTTCTCAAGTTAATGCTAATCTGATTATCCCCAGTGTTTGCAGCACAGAGCAGGCTCTGTGTAGGCTTCTCCTACCCCTCTTCCTGACTGTCACAGCTCCTTCTGCATTGCCATTTGACAAAGACAGAAAAACTTCTTTGTTGTCTAATCGCTGACTGCACAGTCTGTCTTTATCGGAAGGAAATGAAAACTGTAGTGTTTGAGTAAATGTCATATTTCTGAAGTACGTTTGAATAATTGTGGGAAGTCATAAAACATGTAGTAACTCATAAATTATACTGACTGTTAATCACATTGGATCTAACTGAACCAGGAAGGCAAAACACAGTTTCTTTGCTCTTTTCTCATTTTACATGGAATATTTGCTTCTAACCCACTGAAAACTCAGGACAGCTTCTAACATTTTGAAATATTGGTTGATACTTTCCTGGAAACCTGCCAGGACTCAGGATAGTTTTGTAGCCAAGATTACATATAAAAGCCTCCAACAATTTCTAACCTTAAACATCGATCTAACAGCCACATTGAATTTTGCTTTGTTTTGTTTTCAGAGTCATTGACCATTTGAATTGTAAAAGATTAGAAAAGGAACAGGACTTTTAAAAAATGTTTAATATATTTCAAATCCCATTGTAGGGACTAGAGAGATGAAGCAGCAGTTAAAAATGCTTTCTGTGCATTCATGGGGACCAGCATTCAGATTGCAGCACCATGATGGGCCACTCACAAATGTCTGTAACTATGGCTCCAAGAGATCCAGTACCCTTTACTGGCCTCTTTGGAAACCTGCACACACATGTATACATACACAGACACATAGACACACACACACACACACAAGTATAATAGTAGAGCTAGGAAAAGCTGACCTCACTGATGAAGGTCAAAGGTCACCTGCTGGAGAATCTCCTGGTAAACTGGTCTTTCTGTTTAGTCAAAGCTGTCAGTTGACCAGGGAAACCAGCACATTCTGGTTCACAGTTTGCTCTTTTCCTAGTCTGTTACTTTCCTCATTGCTATGACAAAACACTGGCCAAAAAAAAAAAAAAATACTGAAGGAAGGAAGGGTTTTCTGGGGCTTACAGAAAGTGGATTCAAGCCCATTATCACAGGGAAGTTGGGGTCGCAGGACCCTGAGGAAGCCAGTCCACATTGCTTTTGCAGCCAGGAAATAGAGAATTCTGCTCAGCTCTCTTTCTCTTTCTTTATTCAGTCTGTCATTATTATTGCCTAGCCCACAGTTAAAGTATGTCATTTCACCTCAATTAGCCAACAAACTCTATCACCAACACACCTAGAAGTTAGTATCCTAGATGACTCTAGACCCTGTCAGGTTGATAACCAAATTTAGCCACTATATCAACCAATGTAAATGTTAATCTTACCAAAAAAAAACAAATATCAAAGTACCCAAAATTAACCACTGGAGTTGGCATAGTCCTTGTATGTTTTCTTGAATAACATACAGATTCTCTACAAGGAGTCATATGTAGCCATCCCTCAATGCCCAGGCAAGTGAGCTCATATTGAACCCAGATGTGATTTTTAGAGCATGCGCTTAACTGAATTGAGAGTTGCCTAGAAGGCTGGTAGATCACACTTCTGGAACTGTCTCAAAAGGGAATGACCTTCCCCAAATATAAGCTATTCCATCCCACAGTTCCACGAATGCCACAGATGGAATGAAAGGGAAGGGAAAGCAAGTTCCATAGGCTTTCTCTCTTTCTTCTTCCTGGACACCATGAATGAGCCTCTTTGATTTGCCATGTCCTGTCATGATGGACAGAAACCTCTGAAATTGCAAGCCAAATTCAATCCTTCCTGATTTAAGTTGCCTTTCTTGGATGTTTTGTCTCGGTAAAGAGAAAGTGACTAGTTCTGGCTCTTCCAACAGTCTGTGAACTCCACCGAAGCCTCGTGGACCACCACCAGGCCATGAATTTCCCAGGAACTTCACTTCCTACTCCAACAGAACCTCCTCAACAACCTTGTCATCACCAAGAGCTACTGAGAAGTCAGTTCCTGGAAGGAAGTCCTTCTGGGGATTTCCCTGATCCCAAAAAGCAAACAGATGATCAAGACAAGACAATGTCACTACACTCTAGCAAATTAACTGTACTCTATGTAGAGAGACTTGTCCTCTGAATGGCCAATCAAAACCTGAGCTTGTGTGTCTGCATCACAGAAAGCAGCTTAAGGAGAAGGTATCCATCTTCCAAGTAAAGCCTTGTGCACTTCTAAACGACGGCACTTTACAGAGATAAGTGTCCAAACAACGAAGCTTGTGTTTTCTTCCTAGCTAAAAGTCTATCCAGTAATAATTTATTCCCAAAGTGTTCTCATATATTTTTTTCATTTAAAACAAACTAACAAAAACCCCTATTTCCCCTTAAAGTAAAGATCTTGACATTAGTGAAAACAAGACCTAAGGTAAAAGTGGGAAGGGCAAGGAAGGGGAGGTACTTGAGGTAGAAGACATAAGAGGAGAGAGGCAGAGAGGAGGAGAAGGGAGAGGAATGTGTGGGGAGGAAAAGGAGAAGTGAGGAGAAGAAAGGAGAGGGGGAAAGGAGAGAGGAAGTGACAGAGAAGAGGAGAGGAGGAGAGGGAAGAAAAGAGGAGGGGAGGGTGAAGTATTTGGTATCTATTTGAAGTGTAACATACATATATTTACTGGGTATAATCACATACAAAGATGGACACATACATATAATGAATGATATAACCTTTCTGTTTTCGTATTATGTGTAAAAACACCTTTTTCATAATCACTGATTTGAAATTCTTGGATCATTCTTCCCAAATAGTTGATTTGAATTTCAGTGACTAGTCCATATTGAATTATACCTTCTTGAATTGAAAAGCCATTCCTGTGTGTGTGTGTGTGTGTGTGTGTGTGTGTGTGTGTGTGTGTGTTCTTAAGTGCATAAGTATACAACTTTGCCTGTGTGTGCATGTTTTCAGGAATCACCATTTGGTACTAGATAATCTATCAGTGAGATCTTCCCATCCGGAAGACTATTTCCCCAGCTCTCAGCATTCCTTAGTTGTCTGTAGTCCTTTGTGTAGAACTGAGGCCTTGTGATCTTTCCTCCATCCATGTTAGCATGTATACCTATAACATGCCGCTAAGGTAATGTTTAGGCAGCCTGGTTGGTGAGATTTTAGGGGTGTAGGTCCTGACATTTCTAGGAAACACAATCTCACATAAAACTCCCTGCCCCATGGCTCACACCGTATTTCTATCCCCGTTCCCACAGTGATCATTAAGCAAAAGTCGTGCTTTCACTGCGTCTGCTAGATTAGGCTCTACAACTGTATTTTTGGACTTGCTGTGGTTTTCTGTAATGGTCTCCATTTGTCATAAAGAGAAGTTTCCTTGAGGAAGACTGAGGACTATACTTACCCATGGGTGTAAGGATGTGTCTTTGGAGTTCAGTTAGGGATTATTCTGGTTTAGTAACATGGCAATACTATTCAGTTTTTACAGTTCATTTAGAACCACTTCGTGGTGGCCATGAGTGGCTGGAAGAAAAACTTAGGGCTGAAATTTTTTGTCACTGGAACTAAAAGAAAGTGACAAAAAGAATTTGACCCTTTCACTATGCAGAAGAGAAACAAACATGACCACTTGTTAGAACTTTGCATAAAAATATAGCTTTTGGAGTTGTTAAAAATTTATGCAAGGCAGTCTTGTGTTTGATTTTTTTCATCAATCATTACCTAATTTACATTGAGCCTACTTCTAAATTTACCTAAAGACTGGTGTTGGCCTTGAGAATGTAGAGTATGTACCACTGAGATAAAAGAAGTATTTCAAGCACTTGGAAAGATACTAAACCCTCTGGTTTTGATTGATACCCTGTAGGTTGGCTGTCTGTCTTTTACCTCCCTCTTCTTTGTGCTCCTCATTTCATAACGGCTGTTGTATCCATTGCTTCTACCATCATTGGTAGTCAGGTTCCTGCTATATCTTTGCACCAAACTCTTGTGGGTTTGTTTATTTTTATGTTCTTTTTCCAGTTCTCTGGACATGATTGACATAAAAGTTGCACATATTTTGTGATTTTTCTGACATATCTATTTGGTGAACTGATTACACAATCAAATGTTCCTGTGCAATGAGAATGCTTGAAATTTATTCTCCAGGCAAATTTCTAGGATATAACATGTTATTTTTGCTATATTTTGTAATTGTCAGTCTAGCAGGGAGAGATATTTCATCGTGGACTTAATTGGAATTTTCTTGGTTTCTGAGGCAACCAAGGTGTGTGTGTGTGTGTGTGTGTGTGTGTGTGTGTGTGTGTGTGTGTGTGTCTGTATATTTGTGTATGTTTGTCTCTCTGTCTGTATGTCTGTCCATTTGTATATGCACGTGTGTATGTATCTATATATGTATGTGTCTCTCTGTGTGTCTTTCTGTGTGTCTTTCTGTGTGTCTGTGTGTGTCTATGTATGTGTGTCTGTGTGTGTGTCTCTCTGTGTCTGTGTGTCTATGTGTGTCTTTCTGAGTGTGTGCATTTCTGAACCATTTATTTAAGTCTATCACTTTTCTTCTTTTATTGTTTGAGTGCCATTGTAAATTTTAGGTTTCACCATATTTCTCCTCTTTTATCTGCTCCTTCTTCCACTGAAACCTCTCTTCCAACAAGCCTCCCTCCCACTTTCATGTTTGACTTTTGTGGGGGGATAGACCTGGAGCTTGATTAGACTCACCTGTCTGAGTGTGTATAGGAATCCTCCATTGTATAACTTTTGACTCTCTTTTGTTATTTTTTAATCCTTCATATTGTCTTTTCTTATAAAAAAAACTGTCATATATTTTCACAGTAGAATATTATCCATCTATTTAAAAAGTGAAATTTGCAAAAAAAATAAAATAAAAGTGAAATTTGCAAGTAAATTAATGGATCTGTAAATAATTATCTTGAATAAAATAACCAAGATGCAGAAGAATAAAAGTTGCATGTTTTCTCTCTTTTCTACATGCCAGCTTTGAATCATCAGATATAAGTATTGTAGTTAAGATACTCAGATGTCAGGGATTTATAAGGGGCTATTGGGAGGAGGAGTCTTCAATAGAGAGAAGAAATAATACAGAGGTGTAGAGGGCTAAAAAATGAACAATGGAACAAGAGGTGTTAAGTTGGAATAAGGGATGGGAAGACAAGATAGAAGAGGGAATATAGGGAGGGATGACTAACACTAAAAGCCTTTTGAAAAAGCAACAAGAATCCTACCACTATAAAAGTTGTGTAAAATATATACATATACATACATTTTAAAAAGGTTTAATAGAGCTACCTTACAGTTGGGGACAATACCTCAAAAAGACACACCATGCTAGCAAATAAAAACCACAGTACCAGGAATGGGTTACCTCTTTTGGAGTTGCCTGATCCGCATGCATTTCAGTCTATAACCAATGCTCTTGTTAGCCTCTAGGACTTAGTAGTAAGACACTATTGCCAAAGACACCAGGAGCTTGAGTCACAGAGCTTAGAGTAAGCAAGCTGGTATTCCTAGAAGCCTCATCCTTACTGGCTAGTGTTCACAGTGCTATAAGGTGCTATTCATGCTCCTAGAAAAGAAAAGCAATCCCCAATTCCACGCAGCTGTGAACTTTGTGACCTACAACAACTGGCTGGACAAGGTATAAACACTAGTGCAATAATGGTACGGTTGCTGTGGTAGCGAACATCCACTTTCTACTTGGATATAAGACCTGCTCCATGAAATGAAACCCATAGCTAGCAGTGTTAAAAGGTCCAAGAACCTGTGACTAGATAGGACATAGGCCATAGCAGGGAACCCAATACCATTATTCTGCTGAATAGATATAGCATTAAAGTAGTTTCCAATGATTCATTGCTATACCCATAGAGAGGTCATCTCTCAACTATCATCAGAAATGCTTTTCTTTGCAATAGCTAACAATCGATACAGAAACCCTCAACTGATAAGTGCAAAGAGAAAAAAACCTATGGAGCATTCAGCCCTAAATGGGGCATTCATATCACACCCCTCCTGACAAAGCTCTTTTACAGAAGAGGGGGCAGAAAGATTATAAGAACCCAAGGCAGTGGATAAGATCAAAGAGAGAATTTTTCAAGACACAACAGGGTAGACACATATGGATTGGTTCACAATGATTTTAACAGCATGCACAAGACCCACATAAGTTCCAGTTAGCCCAAGTCCCAGCTTGGGAGGAGGAAAGTGGTAATGGAATCCAACCATTAATTATGGAGCTAATGCATCTAATAGCTGATGGAAGATACGATTCAGTTATCTTTAATTATGTGAACTCTTATAGGCTGATCATACTCCATAGTAGGCCCTACTCCCAAGTGTAGCTGGACAAAACTGCATGGGGAAAGTAGGAGAATAATGTCAAAGTTGAGTGTGAAAGAATGGGAGGTGGAGAAGATGATAATGGGTGGAGTTGGGACATAAGAGAAGAATAGGTTCAAAAAATTGAAAAATAAATGTTTTTGTTTCTTTAAGACATTTCCATCATTATTTAGATACAAGTCTGTAAGTGGCATGAGCATAAAATTAGGTTCTATTTAATGTGTAGACAACACTGAAATAATCCACTGCATAAATTGTGCATTTAAAACAAAAATTATAATTCCAGCACTCAGGAAGTGGAGGCAGAAAGATCCTGAGTCCAAAGACAGTCTTGGCTACTAAGTAATTGTCGGGTAACCCTGGGCTCATAGGGACAGTAGCAAGACAGGAAAGAAAAGGGGAGGAGGGTGGGAGAGAAAAGAGTCAGTGGGGAAGGGAGAGAGGGATAAAAGCTAGAGGGGAAGGAAGGGAGAAGGGAAAGATTGCAGGAAGAGAGGGAAGAGGTTAACAGTGAGTGGAGGTAAGAAGAACAATATCAAGACACCATCTATTCAGAATTATGAAATTTCTGTGTATCTCCTTTGCCAATACATAGAGGATGTGAAGTATAAATCCTATGAGCTGTGGGTAATATGCTATTTCTATAACATGAGAAACTTTAAAACATGGTGGATGGACCAGAACATTAAGACCATGTTTCATGGCCTCAGGGATTCATTTGTGTCACAGACAATCCTGAGCAATCTTTGTAAGTAAGACATGGTGAAATTCTTCCTTTTACTAGAAGACAAAACTGGTGTTAAACGCCTAAGAACTGAGCCAAAGGTGATCAGTGACTTTTCACATTTGCTGCTGAAACTGAAGATAATCTGGGTAAAGCATTTCCCTGTGCTCACAGTAAATCCTTACTGTATCATAGCTGGTGTGTGTCAAGTGAATTCCTATTATTATAATGCTAAAATCTGAGGTGGGTTTTTTTCTTTTCATCTTGAAACTACAGTGCAAGAAATAAATTCTTTGTAAGACTAGAATCTAAACTTCAAAGTTTTTCTGATTACTTTTGCAACACACAGCAATCAAAGAAAAATAAACTGTCACATGAAACCATTTTTATCAGATATATTGCATATTTTCTTATGCTTCTTGGTTTTGTTCAAGAGTCAGACACTCAATGTGAAGAGGTCTTGTTGGAGGAGGTATGTTGCTGAGGAGGGCTTTGAGGTTACAAAAGCCCACAGCAGGTCCAGTGTGCCTCTCTCTCTTCCTGCTGCCTGCAGATCTGGATGTAGAACTCTCCGTTATTTCTCCAGCACCATGTCTGCCTACATGGCACCATGTTCCCCACCATGATAACTATGAACCAAACCTCTGAAACTGTAAGCAAGCCCCAATTAAGTGTTTTCCTTTATTAGAGTTGCCATGGTCATGATGTCTCTTCACAGCAACAGAACATTAGCTAAGCCTCCATGTTTAAATTAAAAAAAAAATAGCCAAGTGTGGAGTACATCTATAACCTCAGCACAGGGCAGAGGGGGGGGGGAAACTGGGGGATCCAGAGTGCTTGCTGGAGCCAATGAGCTCCAGGTTCACTAGGAGACCCTGTCTCAAAAAATTAAAATGGAGATCCATAGGAAACATAGCCCATTTTAAACAATAGCCTCCACATGGATGTGCACACACCCTTGTAGGCACACAGAAAGAGGGGGAGGGAAGCAGAGAGAGGGGGGGAATACAGGAGAGAAATACAGAATACACAGGTTCTAATCTTACTTTATAATTGCACAACTGGAAAACTGATTTTTTTTTCCAACGTTATAGAATTTCAGGGAATGTGTTTGGGAAATTCAAACATCGAACAGGTTTTGCAACAAATAAGTTGAGAAGTATGAATTGCAAACCCACTGTTTTAGGATGTAAATCTAAGTGACATGATGCTTGACTTCTGGGTTCTGAAGACTGGAAACCATTTCCTCAGAAATTCCAGCTTTGGCTTTAATCACCCAGATGATTTTCTCATGCATTTCATGTTTTCAAGAACTGTTTTTGTATGTGTGTGATATTTGGTTCTTTAGCAAAGATTCTTTTATTCTACAGAATCTGCTTTGAAACAAGGTTGATAAAATCACCTGAAGCTAATTTCTCTTATTACCAAACCTCACGCACTAGTCTAAAGCCATATGGGTGGCTGAATCTTTAAAAATAGATACCATATGAAGAAAATTAGACTCAAAATGTTAATTAATGTGACCTAATCAAAGACACATAGACTAGCTATGGAGTATTTATCTCTAATCCATAATTAAAAATGAAATGAAACTCATGAGCAGAACATCACAATTATTTTTAATACTGATAATCAGTTTTTCCCACAGCCTGTCATAAAATCTACTCAAAAATTTAAATGTGCATGGGTGTACCTAAGGGCAATAAAATTGAAAAGAAGGACTGTGAACAATAAAATAAGAAAAAAAAAAGCCTTGTAGATCAGTATTGTATTTATCTCTAGTATATGAATGAATGGACTTTGGAAGCCCATTCCACATAGAAGGATACATGGGGGATGGCCTAGGCCCTGATCCAAATAATATGACAGACTTTGACTACTCTGCATGAAAGGCTTCACCCTCCCTAGGAAGCAGAAAGGGGATGGGATGAGGGTTGATGGGGGGAATAGGAGGAGGGACAGGATGGTGCAGGAACTGAGATTAATATATAAAACAAGCTTGTTTCAAAATTTTAAAAATTATATTTAAGAAAGAAATGATATGAAAAAAAACACAAAGTTAACTCATGAGTGCACTTTTTCCTTACATATAAAATATAATTATCTGATGATCTTTTTAAATTTTTTAAGAGGGTGTGTGTGTGTGTGTGTGTGTGTGTGTGTGGTGTAAGTAAGAAGTACATGTGTCTGGGAGGGACATTAATAGAAGCCAAAACAGGGCTTCAAATCCCCTGGACCTGTAGTTATAGGAAGTTCTGAACTGCTTAATGAGGGTGCTTAGAACTGAGCTCTGTTCCTCTGCAAGAATAGCAAACACTCTTAACTGCTGAGCCATCTCTCTAGTCCCTCTGCTGATAAATTTTAACCTTAAGAAATTTAATAAATGGAAACGGACATTTTTCTCTTTATACCTGTGTGCTTGTTCTAAATGCACTGCTGTAGATTCAAGTATTTGAGTCACTCCACTTTGTAGACTGTCCTCAGACAGGGAGTGTATACACACACAGACCTATACATACACAGGGATATGCACACTTATTTGCACATAGCCCTTTCCTTTATAAAGAAATCTTATTTTTGTAACCTCCCCCCCCCCAGCCCTCCAAAACCTTATTAGCCTGCTTGGTTATTCGATGTTGAACCAAGTGTGATACAAATTTCTAAAAGCCTGGTTCTGCCTCAAAAAGTATTTTTAAATGACAGTATTTCAAGATTGGAGATCCAGAAGAAAAATGCAAGTCTTTTCCAGGTTTGGAAAAAGGTTCTGGATTATAGCTATAAGCCACCCAACTCCTTCATTAAATATTTGGTTTTAGGTTTTGTTTGGTTTTCTTCTCAGATGTCCAGGCAAATCTATAAACTTAAACAAACATACCCTGCCAGACCCTCTAGCAACTCCTGCACTCATGTATCTGCATATACCTATTATGTTAAACCACACCAGCTTCCTGAAGAGACCCTGATGAAGAACTGCAGATCTGTCTCTCAACTTCAGAAAAAGTTCCAGATTAACTGGTAAAATGGGTACCAAATAAATATTCACTAAACATCACGGGTTGGGCCAACCATGGGTGGTTCCATCCCAACAAAGATGATTCTGAGATGCATAAGGAAGCTAGCTAAGCACGAGCCAGGGAGTAAGCAACTGAGCATGACAACAATCTGAGTTACTCCATGGTTTCTACTTCAAGTTCTTTCTCTGTTTGAGTTCCTGTCCTGACTTCCCTCAACACTGGGCTGTGACCTGCAAGTATAAGATTAAAGAAACTCTTTCCTCCCGAGTTGTTTCTGGTCATGGTGTTTATCACAGCAAAAGCAAGTAAACTAGGATAGAAGACAATCATGGCTGTTGTTCCTTGGCTTTCTTCCACATTTTTTGAGGAAAGGATCTCTCACTGGCCTGGAACTTTGCCAAGAAGGCTAAGTAACTAGCCAGTGAGCTCCAGAAACTTGCCAGTATATCACTCCTATCTCACCATCACTGAAATTACCAATACATAAAACTACCAACACACTCCACTGAAATCATTTTCCTAACTCATGCTTCAACCACTGGCTTAGTTTTGTTCTTGCACAGGGTTTGCAGTCAGTAGATCAGCTATGGACTCTACGAATATTGAGGGAGCAGAACACAGCAATGCCATCATCAATTTTAAGCTAGCTGCTCCACTAAATGAACACATTCTAAAGGAACAAACCAATGTAATTCTGGTTAAATTGTGGTCCAAAACGCCATTTACATGGTCAGAATGCTTCTTAGGATTGGTATCTAAATCTAAAACAAGAATAAAACCTCCTGTATTTGGTAATTTAACTATCAAAGAACAGCTAGTTTTCATGGTAGTTCAGTAGATAGTACAAAGGCAGCTAGTTTTCATGCTAGTTCTGTAGCAATTTCTTTTTTCAAGCAATTTCTAATTTTGGAGACAATTGTAAAGCCTGAAGTCTTTGAGATGGTAAAACTCAAATTAAAGACATTGTTTTGTTTGCCCACCAATATGAATTTTTCTAAAGAAGGAGGCTAAAGATCACATTAAAATCTTCTATATGCCATAATATTCATTGCGGTAATACATGAGCAACAGGTAAGAGCAGAACTACTATTGTAAGTGAACTGACATTGAACTCAAAGTGTATCCCAACAGTTCTTATTCAAGCATATAAAATGAACTTGACTCTCATTAATGTTTTATTTATATTATAAATAACCATTATAACACTCTTAATTGGAAGCTTGTGTATCATTTATTGCCACTCTCCTGAGGTCCCACATGTAATGTGTGCCCAGTGAAAATTGATCATCAGTAATGTCCTCATCAGGGAAGAGAAATTGGTCAATATCCTCCCATTTAGTCTTCTTGAGGTTCATTGTATATTCATTTAAGGTATCCTTCTGATGCTTAGATGTGTCAACAAATTAAAGAAACCCCTCAGTTCCACAAACTTATCTTTCACATTTCAGGAGCCAGGGTCATTAAATCTCTGTTTGGAAGGCAGGCATCAAATATCCTCCTTTCCAATGATAACTACCTGAGCTGCAAAAGAAACCCATTCATCAGCAATGGCTGTTCTTAGCAATTAAAGACCAGAACTTAGTCTTTGGTCAGAACATGTGTAATGAATACTGTAAGACAGCCTATATAATTTCATATTCAATATTTGGACTGATTTTCAGCCATGTGCTAATAGCCGCATAAAAACCATGACATTCATCTGTTTCTTCCAGGTATCAAGCAATCTTCTAAGCACTGTACATGTATGTAAATTATTAATACAAATTCCATCCCATGTCCCAGTGTCCAAACTTTTTAGGTATATTAAGACACACACACACACACACACACCTGTGGAAGGAATCCTATCATTGGCAACATGGAAGAACTTGGCAGACACTATATTAAGTGAAACAAGCCATGCATAAAGACAAATGATCTCACACAGAACTAAAGAAAAATGTCAAACTCATAAAAACAGATAACAAAATGGTAGACAACAGAGAAATGGAGGAAGGTAGTAGCATCGAGGTCAAAAAAGAGACTAACAAGATGAGAGCACCCTGATTGACCATACAAAGACCTGAAGGGAACATCTAATGAAGACAACAGCTTAGAGAGAGAGGAATGAGAGGAGGGGAAGGAAATTGTGTTTCAGTGTCTAAGGCTTAGGAGGTGCCTGTTCCACTCTGCCTAATGCTTTCAGACACACAGTAAGATTCCAGGATATGCAAATTCTGAACTCTCATGGAAGGCCTAGCTTATCAACCAGAATCCAGTCCTGTAGCTTCTTCAACTGATGGAAGTCTCTGCCTACCCCAGCTTCCATTCCCACCCTTGCTGCTCCTTCAGAAGCAGGTTAATCCACAGTCTCTCCAGTGGAAAGGCTTTTCATGTAGAGGTCATAAATGATTCTGAATGATTCTGAGTTATGACTAAATGCACAACTAGAAAGTTCAGCCATATGGACTGGAGAGTCCATATGTTGACCTCTAATGACCTCTAATTCTACCTGCTAACAGCAACAGGAAGAAGACATTTTCTCTTCAAGTAAAGACTTAGTCTCAAGCATGGCAGTGTTAGGGATGATGTTGACCTAACCTTTTTTTAAAGATGAGAACTAATGGAAGATACTTAGGTCACTGAGGGCATTGTGGAACTCCACCCTCATCTCCCACCCCAACACACACACACACACACACACACACACACACACATACACACACACACACACGCACACGCACACACACACACACTCCTTTCTCTATTTCTCCTTCCTCCCTTAAGATAAGCATACTCACCACACTTGCTCTGACATGTCCTCCCACTATGATCACACATACACAGAGAGAGAAGGGGGGAGGAATTGAACCAGTGGTATCACCTGATCCTGGACTGAAAGCTCCAGAACCACAAAGAAAACTAAGTCTCATGGGGGGGGAGGGAGAGAAAGGGGGAAAGGTAGGAGGAAGAGGGAGCTGGGATCAATATGTAAAATAAATTAATTAATTAAATTTAAAAAAAGAAAACTAAGTCTTCTCCTTGTTAAGTGACCTCTATCCTGACAGTGATGAAAGGCTGTCTACCAGAGCATCAATAGACATGGACATGAGTTCTTTCAGTGTGTCCTTGCCATCCCTACCAAATAACTCAACATTGCCATCCAAAAGTATGAGACACCAAAGTTTACTCTCATAAACCTTGGAGAGCTGAGTGAAAACAACATCGTAATGAATTAGATTTACATGCCTAAGCTTGGGTCCTGTCCCAGCTTCCCCACAATAAGCAAAATTGAGAAAAAGCACCTCAGAAACACATCCATGATGGCTGAATAGGATTTAAACGGCTCTACCTCACAAACTTTGCAAGGGAACCCTGGCAAAATGCCAAATTCAAAGCGTGGTTGCCAAGTAACCGCTATTTGCTATGTGTGTCACCACACCTGTCCCAAACACCAGGGTCACGGGCCAAAGTTGCCTTGCACAAATGTACCCTAGCATTTCTACAGCCCTGGCTGGCACACAGACAGCAGGTGCTCCGGTAGACAGTGACAATCCTTTTAAAGCTGTGTGAGAATAGCAAGCTTCTGGTTTTCATCCCAACTGCATATTCATCTGGAGTGTGGCTGACAAAAGTTCTAATGGAGCTGCAGTTATAGCTCTCCTAACAGGATATATCCAACATGAACAAGAGCCTGCGTGGCTGGTAAAATGCCTTCCAGCATACTCTATCTGAGGCAGTGGGAGGCTTCCTCTTC
The DNA here is from genome assembly GCF_943737965.1 of Phodopus roborovskii. Taxonomy (NCBI): domain Eukaryota; kingdom Metazoa; phylum Chordata; class Mammalia; order Rodentia; family Cricetidae; genus Phodopus; species Phodopus roborovskii. Next base: position 24,250,735 of record NW_026126460.1, on the reverse strand, counting down.
CTTACTTCCTTTTTATTTTGGCTTAAGTGAAAGGATAGAGAACTATGAATAGGGAATCTTCTATAATAAGAACACTGTAAAGAAAATCCCCCAAATTCTTCTTGTTTAAGTGTTGTGAAACAGGCTTGTCAAGAAATTCAATCATTTTTTGAGTATTTCTCAGAACAGAGACACTTTCAGAAAAACAAAAGACCCTTGTTCCCAAAACTACTGGGTACGGCTAGCAAATTTTCATGAAGGAAAATTATTCCAACCAGGAAAAGACCGCAGTTCATGCCATCTTTGACCTAGATGAGAATCCCCTCATTCCCCCCCCCCCCCTTGAGTTCCTGAGAAAGGAAAGAGGCCCAAGTTATCAACACCACATTTTGTAAATGAAGCAAGGGCCTTCCTCTTGGGGAATGAGTAACTGAACCTGAGACAGGGTTATTCAACCACCATTGACTAGAGATAATGAGAAATAAGCCTGTGTGAATGCTGAGAACCTGATGTGATCACCACGTGAAGAAAGCCACAACCCATAAAAACCGACTGAGATTGTGCATGCCTGTAATCTCAGCACTTAGACAATGGAGGCATGAGGACTAGGAGTTCAAAGCCAGCCTTCAGCCACAGAAAGATTTTGAGTCCAGCCTCAGCCATGTAATAAATAAATAAACAAATAAATAAATAGGAAAACCAAAGTATGTTTTCCCTAGCAAGAATAATCTTGACTAGTTGTCATTTGGAAAGAGTTCTGACAAGACCTTTACAAAGCTGTCTTCGTTTATTACTGCGATAAATCATGATCAGCAGAACTTGAGGAGGAAAGGGCATATAGCTCAGCTTATAGTTGTAGTCCATTAGAAAGGGAGGTGGCAGCAGGAACCTGGAGGCAGGAACTAAAGCAGAGGTTTCTTACTGGCTTGCCCCTCATGGCTTGCACAGCTTACTTTCTTATATACCACAACATCCACATCCCCAACCTCCTATGCACCCCTCCCACTTCCATTTACCAGACTAGGGATGCTACTGACTATAGTGGGCTGGACCCTCCCACGTCTATCCTTAGCAAAAAAAAAAAAAAAATGCCCCTGCCTACAGGTAATCTGATGGAGGCCTTTTTGCATTCAGATTCCTCTTTCTAGATGACCTTGTCTTGTGTCAATTTGGTGAGAGAGAGAGAGAGAGAGAGAGAGAGAGAGAGAGAGAGAGAGAGAGAGAGAGATAAAAAACCAAACGGCACAAGAACACACTGTAAAATGTGATCTTTACAAGAATCATCTGAGGAACTGCAGTACTCAAGGAATCCAATAGATGGTGTCCGGATGAACCATATGCAGACAAATTGCCTGGTTCAACTGTCCAGAGGCTTGACCAGTGCTTTTTGGCATGGGTGGAATCAGGATGTGACAACCCTCCTGACTATTCAGTATTGAAAATTTCAACAAAATTTGTATTACTTTGTGCAAATCTTCATTCTGTTCTTTTAAATGCTTTTGTTTTTTATTTCTATTCTACTGTGTGCACCTGTGTCTAGGTGGCTGTGGTGGTCGGATACCCTGGAATGGGAGTCACAGGCAGTTGGAAGCTGTCCAGTGTGTGCACTCGTAACCAGCATGCAGTCTTGCGGAAAAAGGGCTTCACCACGGAGCCATCATCATTCTCCTTCTGAAGTATTTCCGGATGAAAACAAGAACCTATTGCTATGAATCCATTGACATATCCACCCTTCAGAAATGTGACTCAAGCTTCACGTGCTCCACAATCCCAGTGCGATAACCTCCCTACAGGCTCTATACCACCCCCAAAGCCTCTTAGCTCCGGCTTCCTCGCATCACAGTGGAGGAAGACGTCCTGCTAGGATACCCACTTCCACAATGGATGCTCCTTAGGTCAGCAACTCCGCTCTTCCTATGAGCACCGTGCCTAGTGCAGAGCAGGTTCCTTGTGGCTTTCATCCAGCCTCAGTGAACTAAAACCCTTGAGGATGGGAATTCCCTGTGCTATAAATGGGCTATTTTAACTCCCTTTCCTATCTGAAACCAAAGGGGTTGGGGGAGGCTTTTCAGAGCCATCAATTCTCCTATGAGCCATTTCTCAAACATCAACTCTGTTTATATGTATTTGGACTGTGCTAACCCCTGGTGCTTTCTGGTCTCCAGCCAGTACTCTTCTGCACACTGTGACCCATTCCTTCGTTTCAAGTGTCTTGATCCTTGTTTCCTTTCCTTCTTTTTTTCCCCCAAATCTCCATGGTGTTTTTCCTTTTACAAATTATGTTTCCCTTTGGGCCTCTTTCCTCTAACACTGGACAGACCTATAAAAGTAAGTTCACACAGGGACCCTAACTTTCACAGGAAGCTCGGGAACGGGAGCAGAAGAGTTCTCCATGTTTTAAGTGTGACTCACTGGCCTGCTAAGTACTCATCATTGGAGTATCTCACTGAATCTCAAAAGCAAAAGCTTTGACAGCTCACCTTATCTTGTTACAAAAAACCCACAGGCCTGTTTAAATGTCAAAAATGCAATGAAGAAAACTAGGCTGAATATTTTACTAAATAATTTTCAAGCCCAAGAGTAACCAAGGTATCAAGAGGAAGATATGCCAAACACTCTAAATCCTTGAAAGGGGGGGTGGGATGGGAGGATGGGGGAATGAGAGGGAGGGAGGGGGAGGAAGGGAGGGAGGGAGGGGGAACTGGCATAAGAGCAAAGAAAATTTAAACTAAATTTAGTTTAAAATTTAAACTAAAAAAAAGGAAATGATAAAACTCTTAAAAAAACAAAAAGAAAGAAAGAAAGAAAAGAAATTTTCTCTTCTTATGTCTTGGAATAACCTTCACATCTCTTTGGCATTTTCAGGTTCCTCTTTAATCCTAATAAACCACATCTGTGCTCTTAAATAAAAAGAGTTGCCTTGGTCAACTCTTATTAAAGTCTCTAGAGTATCAGAAGTTACTCCTGGGATTTATTAAAGTCTCTAGAGTAGGCCATGGGCAAATGTATATGGGGTTTATTGGAATGACTTACAGGCTGCAGTCCAGTTAATCCAACAGTGGCTGGCTGTGAATGAAAAGTCTAGGAATCCAGTAGCTGCTCAGTCCACAAGGCTGGATGTCTCAGGTGATCCTGAAGAAGAAGGTTTTTATGCCAGAAAAGGAACTGATGTACTAGAAAGGTAAGGGCAAGCATGCAAAGAGCCAAAAACTTCCTTCTTCTGTGTCATTATTTAGACTTTCCAACAGAAGGTATGGGCTAGATTAAAGGTATGTCTTCCTGCCTCAAACGTCTGGACTAGAAGTAGATACATCTGCTTCAAACCAAGCAAAAAGTCTTTCACATGGGTGCCTTCCATTTCCGGATTGTAGTTCATTCCAGGTATAGTCAAGTTGACAAGTAAGAATAGCCATTACAGTCATGGAGTCTCTTCATAATAAAACAGTTGACTAAGACACGGAGCATGTCACTATCATCCCAAGTTCTTCTTCCATTGCAGCATGGTGTCTCTAAAATGACATGTAATTGTCATCATCAATCACAACGTTTTGGGCAGACATGATTGCAAGAAGTGTGGGCCTTGACGATGCTCACATACAAAGTAGGAGTGACTGGAAGTAGCAAAACTGTTGAACACAATGAATGCACAGTGTACAAGCATCACATCCAATCCCAACTTAAAAATTAATGTGTGCTAGTATTTACAGCTTTGAAAAGATACTTTCACAGTTGAAGCCTACTCTCTCTCTCTCTCTCTCTCTCTCTCTCTCTCTCTCTCTCTCTCTACTAACAAGAGTCTAGTTCTACCTTACTTGCAATGCAATATTTGGTATCTAAAAGGCAAATCTCTATCTGCTAGTGTTTTGCAGTGGCAATACTGTGGGTGGTAGTGGTGATGGCAGAAACAGAGCCCACAACCTTATTATGCTATGGAAATTCCAGACTGTTGAGCCATGTCCCCAGTCAGTCCTCTAGGGTTCCTATACAGTGTGACTGTGGAGAATCCAGCAGAATATCAGACACCTAACAAGCAACAGTGACCACATTTTTTGCGTATGTGTGGTAGCTATCTCCAAGATGAGGAAACTTTGTTAATCTCCCTCAGAGATTTTAAACAAAACTTTTAGAAAAACAAAATCAATTTGATTCCATTGGTCTACCTGTCTATTTTGTGTCAATACCAAGCTGTTTTCAGGACTATAGCTCTATAATAGAGCTTGAAGTCTCCAACTAACAATCTAAGCATTAGATTAGTGGAGAGGTTACCTTAAATGCCCTTCCCCTATAATAAAATTGATGACTACCTTATATGCCATCCTCGATCCTTTATCTAGTAACTGATGGAAGCAAAAGCAGACACCACATCTAAACACTGAGCTAAACTCCTGGAATCCAGTTGCAGAGAGAGAGAAGTGATGAGCAAAGGGGTCAAGACCAGGCTGGAGAAACCCACAGAAACTGCTGACCTGAACAAGGGGCAGCTCATGGATTCCAGTCTGATAGCTGGGAAACCAGCATAGGACTGACACAGACCCCCTGAATGTGGTGTTAGTTGGGAGGACTGGGCAGTCTATGGGGCCTCTGGTAGTGGATCAGTGTTTATCCCTAGCATATGAATGGACTTTGGGATCCCATTCCATGTAGAGGAATACTCTCAGCCTAGAAACATAGGGGAGGGCCTAGGCCCTGCTCCAAATGATATGACAGACTTTGAAGACTTCCCATGGAAGGCCTCACTCTCCCTGGGGAGCAGAAAGGAGATGGGATGGGTGTTGGGGGGGGAAAGGGGAGGATGAGAGGGTGCAAGAACTTGGATTGGCATGTAAAACAAACGTGTTTCAAATTTAAACTTAAAATCTTATAAAAAGAATCTGAGACATTGAAACAAAAAAATCAAGATCTGTAGTCAAGTTTTACATAAAGTATGCCATTGTGATGTAATGACCTGCCAGCTAGTCTCTGCAGTATCTCAAAAGAGCAGTGAAGCCCCTTCTGCAGTGCATTTGCAGGAAGGAAATCATGTTCTGGGGAGGCTATGAGAAGGCTTCCACATGACAGATTGTCTACAGCGCCTCAGACTCATAAACCCTTCCTTTGTAATTTAGAATTATCATGAAGTATCTGCCTCACCCTCAATCCAGAGTCTAAAATACTGATAAGCCCTTTAAAAATAGCCGGGTAAACACCATTTATTAACCTCAACATCCTCCTGTTAATTACACAGTTGTGGGCAGCACAGTTAAATGACAGTTTCCCAAAGGACTGGGAAAAGAATGGATATGTGGACTCAAGAGACTGGCCTCAAAAAGCGCATTCTATAGTACTCGAAGTCCCTTCCATCTTGGCTTCCTTACCTATGAAGGCCTTTCAAAATGAGAAAGTTGGAATGGAGGCCATATTGAAAACATCTGGTTAGATTCAGACTGAATCCTCAGAGAAACATCTGGATGGCCCACCCATGTCCTGTTCTTTCAAACACTGTCATTATACTGTTGCTCTTTCTTTCCTTCCCTCTTCCTCTCTTTCTTTCTTTCTTTCTTTCTTTCTTTCTTTCTTTCTTACTTTCTTGCTTGCTTTCATGCATTCTTTTTTTCCCCAAAAACAGGGTTTCTCTGTGTATCCCTGATTATCCTGGAGCTTGCTCTGTAGACCAGGCTGGCCTGAAACTCAGAGATCCTCCTGCCTCTGCCTCTTGAGTGCTGGGATTAAAGGCAGGCATCAACCACCATCTGGCAAGTTGCTCATTTTCAGAATTATAAAAAATCAAAACTGTCTTTAGCCCCAGGCTACTACTTCGCAGAGATCTGTAAATTGTCTGGTTTATGAGGATCTCAAGAACATAACCACAAATTATATATTGATTGGTGAGCTATATAACATTTTATCAAAATGTTCTTTCTTGAAACCAAAACCCATTTCCTCTTGGCTTCCACACGGCTTGAGAGTAAGGTTAGTGCTATATCAGAAATAACAATCATGAAGTCCTCAATACATTTTACTTTAGAAGCCAACAGCTGTCTTAGTTGCCTCTGTATGCGTAGAGCAGAAGCAAACTTGACTAAATGTTAAATAGACCTTTGCAAGGAGTTGGCTAGAAGGATGTAGAGAGATTATATACTGCAGAAGGGATGCAATTTAACCTCAAGAGAGAACTGGGGCTGTGGAATGGGAAAAAAGTGAAGAACTGTGGAGAAAAAGTGAGAATGTAAGAACACAGCCAACAGCCAGACTTCGCAGGTTCGGGCCTTGAAGCCATCACAGGAGCATGTACCCGACCATGCCCTCTCACAATCAAATCCCAGGTACCACTTTCTAAAACTCATGAAGATCCTCTACTTCTCCCTAACTGTGTGACTTTCCAAGAAGTTCAGGGATAAGCCCCCGGAATGGTTTAGCTATGGAGACATCTAGGGTCCTTCAGTTGTAGAGCTCTTTACATGGGATGACAAGTATTTAGAGGGTACATTTGCATCAAAACTCACTGCCACTAACCAAATACCTGTGTCATATGCACTACTGTGATTCAAGTCAGAAGAATTAAGACAACAAAGTCCTTTTGATTTTTAGCACAGCTCAGTTTGTGTCTTCAAGGAAGTACCAGTTATTTGTTTTCATTGAATTTTAGACTCTCAGATAATCTTATGTCTCCTTTTTATACTGTTTATCAGGAACTCTGTGGCTATCTTTCCAACTCAGGGGACCCTATTCATTTCATCTCACCTAGAAAATCAACAACCACATCCCTGCCTCTATCCTTTGGGTGCTTGACCATCTATGGGATTCACTTTCCACTGTATGACAGAGAAAACATAAAAAGCAAAGGGCTATTATTACCCACACTGTCTTTTATTCTCACTGTAGAGTCCCCCCCCCCAGAGAACACATCCTTGTATAACTTCCTCCCCTTCAGTTTATGAGTCTCTTCTAGACAATGAAACACAGCAAAGGTGGTAGGGTCTCACACTATGACTCCCTTTATATTTCAGGAGACTTCTTCACACTGAAGGAAGAGGACTCTGGTGATGACCTTGAAGAACTAGGCTGCCATATTGTGGGAAAATCCACACCAGGAATATGAGTGACTTCTAGGGACTGAGAACGCCCTTAACCACCATCACTCACCAAGAAAAAGGTCTTCGGTACTTTAACTACAGAGACTTGAGTTCTACCATCACTCTCAAGCTCAGGGGACTCAGGTCCCAGGAAGGAGTGTAACCCATCACCAACTTGATTCCAGTCTGTGAGATGCTGAACAGAAAGCAGGGCCTGGATTCCTACTCTGTGAAAACATAGGTAATGAACAGACATTACTTTAAGCTATTAAGTTTATAAGAAATTGTTCTGCAGTGAAATAAAATATTCATATACTACCAATCCATTCCTTAACCTTCCATGTCCCTCACCACCTTCAGTAAGCTATAAATGAATCCCTGCCTTAAGTCACCAGGGTATAAGAAACAGAAGAAATATTTATGGAGTAACCATGATTTATCTCCTTTAATCCCATGAGGTAGATGCTACTATTTTCATGCTTACTTTTCTTAACTGAAAACTCATTATAGGCTGAATTATATCATCACATTAATATATTCATAGGTTTGAGCCCTAAACCAACACTGGCTGAATTTAAAGGTAGGGTCAATGAAGAGATAACAAAAGTTAAATGAATTTGTAAAGGTCCAATAAGACTGGCGCTCTTCTAAGAAGAGGGAGAGACACCAGCAAGGCCATGAGAGGCCATAAAGATGTCATCTGAAGCCAGAAAGGGAGTCACATGAGAAACAGGTGGCTGGTACTTTGGTCATATGTGTGTGTGTGTGTGTGTGTGTGTCTGTGAGAGAGAGAGAATGCAAATGTGTGAGAGAGAAAGTGTGTATATGTGTATGTAAGAGAAAGAATGTGTGTGTGCATGTGTAAATGAGAGAATGTGTGGTGTGGTTTGTGTGTGTTTGTGTGTGTGTGGTGTATGTATGGTGTGTGTGTGTTTGTGTATGTGTGTGGTGTGTGTGTTTGTGTATGTGTGTGTGGTGTGTGTGTTGATTTATGTGTATATGTTTGTGTGTGTGATATGTGTATGGTGTGTGGCATGTATGTCTATTTATGTGTGTTTATGTGTGTGTGTTTGTGTGGTATATGGTGTGGTGTGTGTGTGTGTGTGTGTGTGTATTAGGTTGGCTTACATGCTATGATCTGGATAGTCTAACAATGGCTGACTGCACCCTGAAGAAGATGACAATAAGGTGGCTGCTCAGTCCACAGAGGTTCGTGCATTAACAGTTCCAATCCAGAGAAAGGCCTGGAGGATTCCTGGAGAGCTGCTAGTGTCTGGACCATACAGGAAGGCTGAAGACGTTGAATTCCCACGCCAGCATAAGATGGCGCCAGTGACTGTGATAGCAACAAAAGAGCAGATGCTCTACCCTGCAAGGGAGCTGGGAGACAACAGCAGTACCGTTTATCACTTGGACCTCATTAAACCTGGGCCATGCCTGCCAGGAAGTGCTGCCCACTCTGGCGGCCATCTTCCTTCCTCACTCATTCCTTCCAGGAAGTGCCTTCACAGAGCTACTAAGACTTGCCTATCTTAGTTGATCACAAATCAATTCAAGCTGACAACCAAGCTTAACCATCGCATGGCCTAAGCAAATTACTGTGCTGGAACTAATATCTGAGTCATGGTTAACTGTTAAGACAAACATGAGTACAAATCCTGTCGCTGCTGCTTGCTTCTTCCTTTTCAATCTTCAGTATAATAAAGATCAAACATGAGCGGCGATGGCCCCGACTATTCTCTATATTCCTCTCCTCACCACAGCCATATATCTTCATTCTCAGGATGGGAAGATGGAAGAATGTTCTAGTTTAACTAGTCAGTCCAGCCTCATCAGGACACTGGCAAGCTGACCATGAAATGCTCTGGGATTTGCTAAGAAGACTAGATTCTCTGCTTTTGAGTGACTCGGTGGCATTCTGAAATTAATGACTTAAGCTTGTCTTCTCTGTGACTCATTTCCCTTATCTGTATTGAGGAAATGATTGATGCCTACCTCAGAAGGTCACACTGATAGAATATAATCTAAGCAAAGTTCAGTGGTGTCACCAACACACAGTGCGCACCTATTAAATGTTAGGGGCTCTTGTTATGGTTAATGAAAAAGAATGTATTATCCCTAAGCAGTTTTCAGTGGAATACATCATTGCACGACAAAAAGGCTCAGCAATATCCTTTCCTATTTTTATCTGATCCCATTTTGTTGACTCTTTTTTTAACTTTCTTATTTGTCCTTTATGCTTCCTGAGCCCACACATCCCTCCTGCCCCCCCCCACCACCACCAAATAAAACAAAATAAAATTCAAGAGGAAAAAAAGGAAAGGAAATTTCGTTATGGAAGCTGCAGTGTGATACAGTGATACAGTGAGTCACAAAGTAAACACAAAGTAAATATATATATATATATACATATATATATATATATATTTTTTTTTTTTTTTTTTTTTACTTGCAGGCGTTCATCACAAAATATCATTGGTCTGGTTTGAAGCCCCTGGTCTCTGCTGCGCCACCCATGCTGGGCCCTCGCTGGGACTCTTCCTAGACATCCTGTTGCTGTCCTGTGTCATGGAGACCCTGCAGCCCTGGGTCTGAAGGACTGACCTCCCCTGCCCCCACTCCCCAAGATCACAGATGGGGGGGGATGTTGGAATGGGCCAACACATAACCCTGGTTCTGGACCTGCGTACTTACAGGGTTGGTCAACCTGCCCCCTCTCCCCCGACTTCACCACCAGGGTGGGTTCTCCCGTGTGGCCCTGGTCAGTTCACCCATAGCAGTAATGACCAGGGGTGGAGCCAGGTCTCTATCTTTCACATCTTCAGGATCGGCTCTCCCACACCTCCACCTTCAGGGCCAGCCCTACTGGGTTGCCCAGGTGAGGTGTAGGGGGACCACTCTCCCCAGTGCAGCGGCTGATGAGGAAGACAGAAACAGCTCTCCCATTCTGATCACCTCAGGGCCTCTTCTCCCACCTCCTGCAGCCACCGATGGGGGTGACGGCACTCCCCCCCTCCCCCGTGTCACCAAAAGACAGGTAAGTATATGGGCAGACTTCTCCCGCGCTCACAACTTCAGGGCTGGCTCACCCACACCTCTGTGGACAGGGTCGGCTCCACTGCGCTTCCCAGGCAAGGTGAAGGACCCACTTTTCTGAGCCTGCAACTGGTAAGGGGGAGGGTCAACACCCTTGCCCACCATGAGTGGTAGGGGCAAGGGGGGAGGGCACCTTTCCCTGGACTTCACCACCGCAAGGCAGACAATGGGAATGTGACCAGCTACCCCACTCCCAAACCCTCAGGGCTATCTCACTCACACCTCTGCCCACAGGGTTAGCTCTGCTGTGGAGCCGAGGCCAGGAACAGGGCCTGCTTCGCTTCCCTGAGTACTGCAGATTGTAAGGGAGAGGGTCAGTTCCCTCATGTGTCGAAGGTGGTGAGGGGTAAGGAATAAGGGGAACATCTCCCCCCTGCCCACACATGACAGACAAGAGTGCACACAACTCTCCCACACTCACAACTCTGAGGTTGGCTCACCCACACCTGCAGCAACAGGGCTGGCTCCATTGTGTTGCCCAGGTGAGGTGCAGCTGGTGGAGGGCAGGGGTGCTGATGGGGGAAGGGCCTCTCCCCCTGCCCATGCTGCCATGTGGGAGCTGAGAGGTGAGATTGGGTCTCCAACCCTCACATGAGAGGGTTGGCTCACCCGTGCCCTGGTCAACAGGGTCAGCTCTACTGTGCCGCCCAGACAGAGATACAGGTCTCGCTTTTCCAAGCATTGCAGCTAGTAAAGGAGTCAGCTCCCTTGCCAGCTGCGGGCAGTGGAGGAAAGGAGAGAGAGCATCTTTCCCTCCTCTCCATCGCCACACTGCAGACAAGAAAGGCAGTACCAGACATGCCCCTCTATTACCCTCATTGCCGGCTCACCTGCGCCCGGACTATAGGGTCATCTCTCCTGTGCTTCCCAGATGAGACGCGGGGCCCATTCCCTGGGGTGCTGCATCTGGTGAGGGGCTGTGTCTGGTCCCCACCTGCTGCAGGTGTCAAGGAGCAAGCGGAGAAGGGCGTCTTTCCCTCACCCACACAGCATGGCAGATGAGAGAGGCACAACCCCCCCCCCCCATTCTCATGTCTTCAGGGCCAGCTCACCTATGCCTGACGAACAGAGTCAGCTCTAATGTGCTGCCCAGGTGAGGTATAGGGCCCTCTTTTCTGAGTGATTCGGCTGGTGAGGAGCATGGCCCTATCCTCTCTGCCTGCATTAGGGTCACGGACCAAATCATGGCCCTTGGCAGAAGCACAAACCCAGACATCTGGCCCTGGGTGGCAGTAGGGTATCTACGTCAGCCCATTCCTCACCACCCTCGCCTCTTCCAGTCTGCCTCTCTCCCATGCACATGATTCATCCCCTCTCTCTCTTTCTGTCTCTATCTCTCTGTCTGTGTGTGTGTCTCTGTCTGTCTCTCTGTCTCTCTATGTATCTCTGTGTGTCTCTCTGTCCCTCTCTGTGCCTCTCTATCTCTCTGTCTCTCTATCTCTGTCTCTGTGTGTCTGTCTCTCTGTGCCTGTCTCTATCTCTGTCTCTCTGTCTTTCTGTCTCTCTGTCTCTGTCTCTCTCTCTCTCCCCATCTCACCAGCCTGTACTCACTTCACTCACCACAATGGTTCCTGATTGCCCAACCCCAGAGCCATTTCTTCCCGCTCCAAATCCGCAGACGTGCTGCAGAGCAGTGCTCGTCCTCCAGGCCTAGGAATGGCCTTTCATGTTTGATGAATGTTCTAAACAGTTTATAAAGTTTATATCCTCTTGTCACAAAGGCACTCACCAAATACCACCCTGAATCCACCCTACTAGGTTACTGGGCCCATCATCAACATGCTTAAACCCACTGAGGCTACCCACAAACTCCCTAAGCCCGTGCCCAGGTCTTTCTGATGAAATAGCTTTCAGAAGGAACTTTTGCATTTCTGAATGTCCCACAAGTGGGGTATTTCCTGTGTTCTTATTCTGGATTATCTTGTCAGGGTGTTTTTTTTTATAATAGACAATGTTGTAAGACAGCATTGTTGATATTCCCCTGAGCATTGAGAAGGCTCTCCTGCCATCCAGTACAATAGAGATAATGTGTTCTGTAAGTCAGACATCAGTGTAAGACTGTAGTGATGACACACTCCTGAACAAGGGGAACACTCCCCTGCCATCAAGTACAATAATGATAATGTCTTTCCTGAGTCAGACATCAATGTAAGATGGCACACTCCTGAACAAGAGAAGACTCACCTGTCATTCCATACGATAAAGATAAAGTCTTCCCCTGGTCAGAGAGCAGGTGTGCATTCAGCCCATTATTAATGAGTTGGGTTCCCCAGAACAAGGTTCCTAGGGGTGACTAGGATAACTAATCTAATCTAACTAAACTATTGTAGTGAGCTGCTTATAACTGATGGCAAAACATCACCTCAGGCTTTTACACGTTCCTTAACTACTAGTCACAGCTCTCCCAGGGTAATATGGTACTCACTTAATGAATCAAGAAACTCTGCTCAGATAACAAAAATCATTATTTCCAGGTGCTGGAGAAATACTTCGGTGGTTAAGAGAGGTTGCTGCTCATGCAGAAGGCCTGAATTCAGTTCCTAGCATCCACATGGTCGCTCACAACCATCCATAATCCCAATGACCCCCTATTAGTGATCTCTGTAGGCACCAGGCACACACATTATCACACATAGTACATGCCAGCAATACATTCAAACACATAAACTACAGTAAACAAATACTAAAGTTTCAATAGGAAACTTTCAATGGGGGGGAGGGCAGAGAAGGGGTGGGGTGTTAAGGGGACTCCAGATGTACACCATCAGGACTTCTGCTCTTCTTTTCTGCAGTCCCCTCACTCAGCCTTATCCCTAGCAGATAAAGGATGGCTACGGGACTCAGAGCATCATATACAACTTGCTTTATGCATAGGAAAGAAAGGATTTTTGTTTCATGAGAAGGAAATCTTCCTTAGTGGCTTCCAACAGACTCTTAACCTGCCACAGCGCCAGCCCAGGCATACAACCTCCTCCTGCCTCCATTTTCAAGTGATTGGTGCTTTTAAGCACAGCTACTTTTGTCTGGTGCTCACTGCTTTATAGTTGGTCAACAACAGTTTTTCAGGAAAGAGAAAAATTAAGTTACGACTTGGAGACTGACCTGAAGATTTGTATGTCTATCTAGGAACTGGTAGAATTCTTTACCATTGCCTTTGTTTCAGATTTTATTCCTCCCTTCATCCAGCTAGCCATCTGCTCGTCAACCCATCCAGGAAGAATGCATTCAATGCCAAGTACATTGCAGGCATGGTTTTAATTACTGAGATACACAGGTGAGTAAAATAGATCTCTGCTCCCAGGGAGAATACATTCTTCTGCCTCATAGTCCTTATTGTTTAGTGCAGCAGTCTGTTCTCTAGAGCAGTGGTTCTCAACCTGCGGGACATAACCCCTTCGGGAGCCACAGATCAGATATTTACACTATAATTACAACAATAGCAAGATTACAGTTATAAAGTAGCAACAAAAATAATTTTGTGGTGGAGGGGGTCAACACAACATGAAGAACTGTAGTAAAGGTCGCTGCAGCATGAGGAAGGTTGAGAACCACTGCTGTAGAGTCCCAAGAGAGATGATGGAAAGGCAGGGATGGAGGTAGAAAAGAGGTGAGAATGGAAGGAAAAGGGAAGAAGAGAGAGAAAGAGTAATTTCTTATAAAGAATTTGCTCAATGGTTTTGAGACAGGTCGGAAGATTAAAAGCCTAGTCCACAGCCAATAGTAATAGTTCTGAAGTAAAATTCTTACTAGATAGGAAACTTCGAGATTCCTCCTTTAGACTTTCATGTAATTGTATACCCTTACTAAGGGTAATCTCATTTATTTAAAAATCAATTGATTGCAGATTTTATCCACATCTACAAAACACCTTCAAAGCAACCACTGGTTTAGTGTTTCACTAAATCACCAGGTACTGTCATGAAGCCAAAATGACACACTAAATTGCCAACCACATCCCTTGCTTATCCCCTTTGTCCTGCTGCAAGCTTCTGGGGAATGGGGATGATGCTATCATAGACATGTCAATCTGTAATCCCCATAGAGCTTCACACAGTGCCTAGAAGCTAGTAGATGTCCAAGAACTGTGCACTGCGGAACCCCTAAGCTCAACTTTACGATGTGCTGTGTCTGCATGTCTCAGAAAGAAATGGAAAGCTCAGTTCAAAGAGGATCAGCCAGAGCTGAAGCAAGACAGTGAATCATAAAATACAGGAGCCAAAGTTCCTCAGCAGCTCAGTCAGTACTGAAGACTGCCCTTCCTTCAAGCCATACACACCATCTTGACTCTGGAGGAGATTCCAAACTATTGCATCCATGTCAAGAAATAACATTCCTCCAAAAAAAAAAAAAATAGTCTACTAAGTCCACTACCAGCCTTTTTTGGGAAATGAACTTAAGCCTAGAGCTTAAGAGGCTTCATATTTTCCCATCTGACTTGCATCTTTTCTTGGGCCATTTGATCTTCTTCTTTCCATGAAGCAGATGTTCCAGCCAGATTGCACAGGGAGCCTGATCTCTGATCTGCATATGTCTTCACTGGCCACCCATGCAGTGCTGGGTAAATTGCGGCTCCCATGACTCAGACTCTGGCATCTCCAAGCATTCCACATACCTGATATTTTCCATGCCACACCCATACCCCATCCTTAAGGGACAATGCATTTGTAAGCCTGCTCTCATGGTATACAGATGCTGAACCTATGAAGAAGGTTGTACAAATAGTTCTCCATGTGGGGTCAATCTAGCTACACTCTCAAGCTTGACCTTGTGCATCAAAGAACATAAATAAATGTTAAATAAAAAATTAGCAATTAATTGAGACTTACTCTATCCAGGCAGAAATATGCTTGAAACCCTTATGAAATGCATGTCACTACATCCAAGAGATACTGAGGGCCAATCTGATTGTGAGGATGTAGGTTGGAGGCCTAAGGAAAGACTAATGAGGCACTATCATAAACTTTGGTCTCTTCTCTCAATAGACTTCTTGTGAGAAAATAACCACTTCCACATTTACCAGTTGAAGGCAGTTACCATCTGAAAATGGAATGCCCACCCCCCCATGCAGTCTCATCTTTCAAGTACTTGGTCTTCCAGTTGCTGACACTGTCTGGGAAGGTGGTGAGGCTTGCCTCCTGGAGGTTGGGAGCTAGAGGATGGCCTTTAATGGTTACAGGCAGGTCTCGCTCACTACCCCTCTCTGCTTTCTGACCCATCAACAGGTGAAGGACTGCCACCTCATGCTCCTCCTGATAGGGCCCTGCTAGTTTAAACACCTTCCCTGCCATGATGGATATGTCTCCTAAAAGGAGGAACCAAAGTAATCCCTTTTCATTTAAGTTGTGTCGTTCAGGTAATTGCTACCGAGATAAGAAAAGAAACTAGCAGAAACACATAGCTCAGTGTAACTTTTATGTGATGATTATTCTTGGTTGTCAAATTGACTAAATGTGGAGTTAGTTAAAAACCCAAAAATCAAGGGCACACCTGTGAGGTATTTATTTTCCCTAATTTGAAGTAGGTAAATCCACGTCTAAGTGATATCTTTGAGGTAGGAAGACAAGCCTTCTACTGGAAGCCTATGTAAGGACATGGAAGAAGGAATTTTTTTCTCTTAGCCCGCTTGCTCTCTCCTTACTAGCTCATCCATTCCATCACTGGCATTAGAACCCACTTCTTCAGGATTTCAGTTTATACTGAAGACCATTGGAGCCATCCAGCATTGTAGAGTGAGCATTCTTGGACTTTCTGTTCACAGCCAGCCACTGTTGGGTTAGCTGAGGTGTGCAGCCTATAAGTCTAAGACCTCTTGTAAATCTAAATTCTTTTTCTACACACACAGAGAGAATCATTCTGTTAATACGTTAGGGTATTCAGAAATGTCTATTATTGACAAAGGAAATGGGACATATTGGGACAGTATGCTTGAGGAGGTCAAGAAGAAGAGTTGGTTCTCTTCTACCATATAGGTTGTTGGCATCAAATGTGGGTTGTGAGGTGTGGAAGCAAGGGTCTTTACCCTCACAGCCATCATACTGGCCCTTTTTAATAATCTTAAGGGGGCATTAGACTATGTTCTGAATAGACAGTGAATGTGCACATCTTATATAAAATATGTTTTAGGGAAGTGCAGCAATTTGACATTTCAATGTAGACAATCCTGAAGTCAACATTTTTATCTATATATAATTTCCTTTACATGTATTCTACAGAATTATTTATTTATTTGCAAAGACTTTTAAGGCATAACCCCACCCACATCATAACTGGTAAGATCTCATCAGAATCAGTTAACTATGGGGAAAAATCCCACTTATTCCTTACTAAGTGTGATGATTCATTCTGGTTGTCAATTTGACTGCATCTGGGATCAGCTGGAGCACAAACCTCTGGAGACTCCCATGAGGGATTTTCTGGCGCAGGTCATTTGAAGCAGTCAGACTCACCTCACATGTGTGGCACCTTCTGATGGCGGTCTGGATGTAAGAGCGAGGAAGAAGGAGACTGCCTTGTACCACCTTTCCCTCACTCTTGCTGACAAGTTAATTTATTCTATTGATGTTAGAACCAACTTCCTGAAGAGCAGAAACTATCTAGAAATCTTCTAGGCCTCTGGTACTGCTGAGACGTCCAACCTCATGGACTGAACCATATTCCCAGCCTTTCTAGTTAGAGATAGCCCTTGTTGGACTGCATCCTATAAGTCAACTAACAAGCACACACACACACAGAGAGAGAGAGAGAGAGAGAGAGAGAGAGAGAGAGAGAGAGAGAGTAGATAGATCTATAAATATAGATGATAGATTGGTAGATAGATACCATGTATGCACATATAATTCTAACAGTTCTGTTTCTATAGGGAACCCTGACTAACACAGTGTCTTTGATTAAAGATTTTCTCCTTGTTTGCTCCTATTTGCAAGCCAGGGAATTAAGTCAAAGACACTCAGAAATGTTAAGTTATGCCAATGACAGCTGCAGGCTATTGAAGACTACTATTTTTTCAGGCAGGCTCTTAATGTGTCATGCTGTAGGAGAGGAGTATGGTGAAAGCTTCCCTGGTCTTATTTCCTCGGGCCTCTTGATAATTGAAAAAAAAATATCTGTTTCCTTGTACTACAACCCTTCATAGTTGGACAAGAAGAAAAGAAATCAAATGAAACTCAAAAACCTTAACATCATCACAATAAGTGAATGCATGAATCCATAGATGTGTGGATGGAGGGATGGATGGATGGATAGGCGGATGGTAGATGGATGGAACTTTGAGGCCAAACAGGCTACAAAAGTCATAAAGTGTTGCAAATAATATTACCAAGAAAAATTCAAAAGACAACTGACAGGAAGTAGGGAGAGAATCATGTGTCCCCACCCCTAGCCGAGTAGCTACTAACAATTGGTTACTATTAGGGAAGAGATCATCTATTTTCTTTAAAGGGAATGGCCCCACATTCATATGTTGACAACACTAATTGGGCTCAGTGCGTTATTAAAAGGCAAGAAAAGGACATGAGGTTGTGAGAGGATTGGTATGGATCTGGGAGGAATGGGTGTGACTGTGACCCAAATACATTGTAAGCATGTATGACAGCCTCAAATAATAGAAAATATAATGTTAATAAAAAGACAAGCTCAGGCAGGCAATGGTGGTCCATGACTTTAATCCCAGCACTTGGGAGGGAGAGTCAGGTGGATCTCTGTGAGTTCAAGGTCAAGCCTGGTCTACAAAGTGAGGTCCAGGACAGCCAGAACTGTTACACAGAGGAACCCTATCTCAGAAAAGGAAGGAAGGAAGGAAGGAAGGAAGGAAGGAAGGAAGGAAGAAAAAGAGAGACAGAAGAAGAATGAGGAGGAGGAGGAAAGAAAAAAGGAAAAAAGACAAGCTAAAGTATTATTCATGAATCACGTATCTGACAAGGGATTTGTATCAAGAGGATTTGAAGAACTAATACGCAAAAATGGAATGATGAACAACCCACTTAAAAATAGGCAATGGCCTGACTAAAGTTTTCTCCAAATAAGATAAACACATGACCAGTAAAAGCACATAGCAATTGTACATACATCACTGGGTGGCAAGGAAACCAAAATCAAAACCATGGAGAGATGCATTTTCACATCACTAGCTTGGCTATACCCAGAGACTGATGTAAGTATGTGGCTGCAGGTCTGAGACATGAGGACCCTCCTACACTGCTGGCAAGGTTATGAACTGGTCTCCTGGTCCCTGGTTAGAATTCAGTTTCCCAGGAAAACTGCTGAACAATGGAAGAGTGAGCCGAAATTACGTTAGGCTGGTCTCTTGGCCACAACCCAGGTGACCACAAGGTTACTGGAACAATAAGTACTGGTACGCATCCGAAGAGACTCCTGAAAAGTTGCCAGGGTGTCGCACACATCCTGAGAAGTTAAACTTGAAAAAAGAAATGCATCGCATGGGGGACCATGCAAAATAAAACTGTCATTTAAAGGAACAAATAAGTAACCACTGAAACTAAGCCTGCAACTGCTGATTCTTCTAGTTGGAAGAGGCCCCCAGAGAACATCTACTTATCACACAAAACGTTTCACCTGGGACAAATGCTCACACAACCCGCATATGTGTTCCCTCCCCCTGGAGATTCCATTAGGCTGACTGCCTCGGGGTCATCACTGCGCAGTCACATCCCTCTGTCCCATATTGCTAACAGCAAAACTGACTTGTGCACACACGGAAGCAGAGAAAAGTCAAGAAACATCAAGCCTCTCTTGCAGTGATAAGCTACAAACGGGCCCAGAGACCATTGCTTTTAATTCAGTGTAAAGGCATTTCTAAACTACCCCTGCCCCCTTGCCCGGGAAAACTGGTCTTGGTCACAAGCTCCTCCAGTTACTGAAAGCCAGCCTTGCTGTAGGCCAAACTTTTGTTGTTGTTCTAACTAAAATATAGGGAACCTTTTCTAAAATGTCACATATGTCCCTGCCTTCCCAAGTAGCAAGCAGGTGAGAAGGCATGTATCAACAGTATTCACAGGACTCCAACCCTTGCTGACCCTGTGAGACTTAGACTGGTGTGATTTTGGAATCCTCTGGCTTCTCTGCTCTCCCCTCACAAGGAGGCCTCGCTGCATAGGTTTGTGTTCTTCGTCTCTGTTGTAGATGTAATTCCCAAAGAGCGAAACTGCTGACAGCAACTTGACTTTCGTTTTAGACATAATCCTAAACACAGACTAACCCTGACTTGCCATGCTTTAATAGCCTTTTCCACTTCATGCCAGAACAAAAGTGATACATATTCAGTAGTAACTCTACTCTGGATTCTGGATGCTGACCCTGTCTTGGGCTAGCAATATGCAATAATCCCTAGGATGTTAGGCCACTGCAACAAGCCTTACAGGCATCCAGTCTCCCCAAAGGTAAACAATGATGGCTACTCAGTTGGGTCTTATAAGTCTCAGGCCCCCATCTAAATCTCCTGTAGTTGTCCAATCATTCTGGTTTTCGTTTTCCATGTAGTGTTCAGTGAAGTACGTGTGTTATTCAATGCTTTGTTATTAAACAGGCTTTATGATAGACACTTTTGTCTAATGTTGGACCAATATAGGTGTCCTGTACATATTCAAAAGGAAGATTAAATAAGGTCTGATGTTTTGTAGATGAAGTGTGCTAAGTGCATTCTTGACTTACAAGGTATGTTCAATTTACATAAGGTTCTTGGGAGGACTCCCTTGTAAGTCAAAGATCCACTTTGAGGCTCTCTCAGAGCCCCCAGCTCATGTGATCCAATACTGCTTTCAATCCCCCAAAGTACTCTTGCATTCGGTTCATAGTTTTCACTGGAACAACAGATAAGTTGAGCTTTTGGACCACTGAACTCCAAAATAAGTGGCATGGTTAGGGATGCTATCATCATGTTTCAGCTCAGATTTTCCTTTGTAAGTGACCCAAGCCCAATTGATGTGGCTTAAACAAAGTGGGGAGTTACTGGTTTATAATGGCGAGCAATTGACCCATTTCAGCCACCACCAAGTCCTGGTTTCAGCAACACTGACTGGTGTAATCTCTGGACACCATCTGTTCTACTGTCTGTTGTATTGGCATGTTGTATTGAAATGACCCATGGCCTCCATGGATCCATGGCTTTGAGTCCAGCATTGCACATCCCCAGCAGAATCTGAGTACCTTTCCTCAGCAGCTGAGTGAACACCTCAGAAAGGTTTCCATTAGCCTGGATTGGGCGGGCCATCACAATGATTCTGGATGGTGTTGATGTGTGGGAAAGAGTCATAGACCACAGCAGACCAGACCAAACCAGAATGGAATCACTTTATAATTGGCTGTAGAGTCAAACTGAACTTTCCAATGGGTCCATTTTGTAAGAAACCAGAAGATTCCAGTCAACATAATAAAGAAGCCCCCTCTGTTTTAAGCCTTTTTAAAAAGGCTGTTTTAAAGAAAACACCATGTTCTGTACTCAGTTTCTCTCTTCAGCGTTTTTCTGCCCATGTTGCCTCCTCTCTGTTTCACAATTACAAATTAAAAACTCCGTTAAGATGCTCATGCTAAGGTTGTCTGTATTGACAAGGGGCAGGTTTTGATCGCATGATGATCCTGAGCTTCAGTTTCTCCAAATCTGAGTAGACTGAGAAAGGAAAAACTAAGGATGATGATTCAGCATGAAAGCAGGACACCATGAGAGGAAGAACAGAAAGCAGACACAGCAGTGAACGTGCCTGAATCTCCAGGGCTTTCATAACAAGGCAAGCCTGGGATAAGCATGTGTTGTTGAGTCGCGCCCATGGGTAACACTTCTGTGTGTCCCATATGCAGGAAGATAAACTTGGCTCTGATCTTCCCCAACACACAGTACCTTGAGCATTAGGTCTTTTAAAGTAAAGCATATTTCTTTCCTGATTACAGCGTGTTTCTATCATCGCCCTTCTAATGATTTTCTCACTTTTTCTAGCACTTGGAGCAAAACTTTCAGTGTGAAATTTCTCTTCTGTCTTCTTCAATGTCATCATGTGAGCAGCTTCTCAGTCTTGGTACTCCTTCTGGAACATCATTTTCTCCTAAAACAGGAAGTATGAGAGCCAAAAATAATCTTTCCTCTTAGCCCAGTAGCTTTCCAGTGAATGCTGCTGGAAGGTTTAATCAAAGGCGGTATTAGCAGCCAGAGCTCTCCAAACTGGTACTGCACACAAGACAGCCTTTTGACTCTGTAGGAAAGATCACCTAGACACATGTTCCTTCTCCCTGCACAAAGGCCCTATTTCCACAGGGAGTGGACTGAGCTCTGGCTTGGCACCCACCAGGGCTTTCTCTGATACGGAAGGCTTGCACTCACTCAGTTGTGCAGTCAGTGAGCTTAGTGAATAGCCAGGCATGCTACTTGTATCCCATCCACAAGCCTGCATAAATCCTGCTGGGCAGTAGAAGCCAGGAAACAGATCTGTTCTCTTCTCAAAAGCCCCAGAGCCAGGAACCCCCGCAAAGTTCTTGCGTCAGAACGACTACTCTTTCACCATGCTGGACGTTCTTTCTTGACCCCCCCACCACCACCACCTGGCAAGTGACCATAGCATCTCTTGGAATTATCCACCTCCTCTGGGTTCCCAGTAAGGAGCCAAGGGGCAGGAACTTGCCTCTACCACTTTCCAGCAGAGGGTGGCTTCCTCACTCAGTCACACAGAATCGCTCGCTTCCTTTCCTGATCACAGACCACATTTTGTTTATTGAGCTGTATTTACTTTTTGGTTAATGTTTATTTTGTTTGGGCAGGGCCGGCCCTTTTCTCCACCACCTATGCATATGGTTCAGGCAAAGCTACCCCTAAACCTAAGTCGGTTTTCACACCTGCACCCCTTCACCACAGAGATTGGTTCCCTGTCAAGACCTGCTCAAGCCAGCTAGTTCTAAGCCAGTCAGAACATTTTGCAAGAGTTATTCGAGGAAGCATATCCTACTTCCTGCTGAACTTGAAGCTGAGCCAATGCTGGGGACCCACTTAACCATCTGCCTGGGAGTTTCCTGGCTTTATAACTGAAAGTCCCACATCTGGGGAACCTCCTCCATGCTCTGTCACTTTAAGGGATGTGAGAACAAAAGCCCCCCCCCCAGAAGTAGAAAGCAGTTATTCCCTACCTTTCCACAGCTCGTTATACTCCTTAAACCAACATAAATAGAAGCTCCTGACACTTGTCACAGGAAATCTTTTCACTAACAGGACTAACACAAGTTTCTTAAGTTCTCTGAGGCTCAAGAAATACATTGGTGAAACCAAGATGACATCGCCTGCAGCTTAAATGTGACAACATTGTGGAGTGCGTACCTGAGGTTCCGTAACTGCCAAATAAGTCTCCCCTTTCTTTTATAAGTTAGAGGTGCATGAACCCAACAGGGTGATAGCTAGAAGGGGACAATAGATGTACCAGCTCTGACTGCTTGTCACATGGACAAGGGGAGCTGAGAAGCAGTTGAAAAGTGACCTTGCTGAAGTCCTTCAGCTAGTGACAGCGAAGGTCAGAAGAAACTTCCCTGAGCTCTGGCTCAGTTCTTTCCATTGCATCTAAGACTCTCCTCTGCTTTTCTGTCCTGGGGATACTAAGCTGTGGATGCATAGAGGACAGGACGGTGAGTTTCTCCCAACCCAAAAGGACAACACCCAAATATTGTGACTGTAGCATGGCAAAGGAGAGCCAGGATCCAGTCCAGAGCGAGGGCACTTGACCAGCCAACCTCAGTGGGCATCTAGCTAGAGTCTTCCTGGGAAGTGACCAATGGAACTCTTCTCCTGTAATAGTATTGCCTTCCGAGAAGACAAAGTCCCTTTGGAAATGCACACTTGACCATGCGCCGTGGGAATCCCTTCTCCAACTTACTACTAATCATGGAGCACATATTTTATGGCTGCATGTTTGTTCCCTGTTCCTAAAATGCATATACTGAGATGCCAACCCCATTAGTTGGATGCTATTGGGGGTGGCACCTTTGGGGGTTATTTGAGTATGAAGGGGAGATCCTTATACTGGGGTCAGTGCTCTTGACAAAATGCATATGTTCTCTGGATTTCAGATGCCTTCAAAAGCACGGATCTGGGCTGTTTTATCGAGTCCTTAGTATCTGTTACGGCAGATGCAACTGAGACTTGATCAATAACCTATTGTTAATTGCAAAATTAGGACACTAAATTTAAGCTTTTTTTCCCAAGAAAGTAAAGTTCCATTTCAAAAGGAAGCCACAGCTGTATTTGTAAATGTTTTTCCCAAAACAAACAATGGAGGATTGGATATCATAACCCTGCACCAAGCAGATTAAAGACAGGGATGGGGAGAAGATGTAAGAACCCTGGAGGTTGTTGTCACCTGAGGAATGCTCCAGTACTTGGATGTTCTGTTCTATCCTCTAGCTTGGAGGTATAGCCAGGGCTTGACAAAGGACCAGGCAGTACAGCCAGGCTGTCTGTTTGAGTGGTGATTTATTTACTGTGTCCACAGCCTCTGTTACAGCCTGAGCTGGTTTGAGTCTAAGATGACTTGAGGTCATAAAAGGAATAGTCTCCTTGACTGCCACATGTTTGGAAGAGATATTTGGGACATAGTGGCCAAGTGATTTCCCCCAGGACTGCTGGGCTTGAGCCCAGCCGCTTCAGATCATCAAGAGGAATGTACAGTGCTAAACCAAGGGAGTTTCCTTGAAACAACACAGCAGCCACACAGCTGCTATCTCGGGGTCTGAAAGGGGGACATATAATCCACACCATGCACTGATATGTGCCCACGTGACTAGGGCATGACTGAGGCCATGGGTTTGCACGTAATGTAGGTTCCATGGTGCAGAGTTGAAGGGTCCATCTTATCACACTGTTCAACCTCTCAGGTTCTGAACCATGTGACAAGGAGAGAGAGAATGAGATCATGATCTTAGAGCCAGCTTTATCATTGGTAAAGCTGATTCGAGGTCCTGGCTTCATCCAAAGGAGAAGGCAAGCCTTTCTCCTTCCTGCCCTTTGCCTTCCTGAGCCTTTGGATCTCGGAAGAGGCAGCACAGCTGGGCTCCTCGCATATCCAGGGCTTTTCCACCAGCACTTAGGGGTCTGAAAATCGTCTCACTCACAGTCCACTTCATCCCAAGTCTAAACGCAAGCAGGGGAGCCCTTGGTAACCCTGTCACGTCAGTGAAGGGTGAATAGGGAGAAAATTAAACATTAGGATATTTGTTTCCAAATACCCAATACTGAGCCCAACACAGACACCAATAACCAAGGGACAGCTCTCTTTGCTGGGCCGGGTTCCTGATCAAACTTTGGGAAGCTGTTGCCTCATTAAGCCTGGGTTAATCAAGAGAAGGGAAGTAATAATGTGATTAGATTGTAGTGGGCTTCTAAAAGTTGCTAAATTAACAACTCCAGATGGTTAATTCCACTGATTTTTTTTCCATCCTAGTATTCCCTCTGCCACATTTTCCCTCATAATCAGTAGAATTGGGAGAGCCAGGGCAACTGGGGGCCCTAAGGGAAAACTGACTTTACAACACACAGGTACATGAGTTGCAATTATTCCTGTGGATAGTTAAATTATTCAATTATTATAGAATAAAGTTAACTTCTGGGAATACTTTGCCATACATTTTATTAAAATTCCCACCTACAATGATATTGTACAAAACAACAGCCTGAGATCATAATCATTAGTTATTCTTTGATACAGTTTACTAACATTCAGTCTTCTCAGTTTCAGTTACTGTGTGTGTGTGTGTGTGTTAAGTTCTATCAATTTTATCACCTGTGTAGATGGTTACAATAGCCAAGATACTGAGCAGTTACCAGAACTCGGTGATCCCCTTACTTAACATGGTAAGAACATGCCATGTTTTGCTGACCCCAACAACATTTTTTTTTATTAAAAACTGGAAAAAGCATTAATTTCCTTTAACAAATATCCTATTGATGTATTTTGGGCCACAGGTAGTTCCTCTAACTTCTCTCCTTCTTGTGTACACAACTCACTCTAAAATATATTTCCCCCAATAACAATAAACACTGTGGTCTGACTTCTATTTCTTGAGGAAGCAAACGTCCTTCATAACATCCCTGATTATGTGGGCTACAGAAAGTCTGAAAAATGCTTCACAGTATTTCTTTTTTTTTCTCCTGTTTCATTCTACAAATCTATCAGAGTGTGAGAGAAGGTAATCAAATGTAATGCATAATGAGTGTAAAGATTTACATTTTTTTAAACTTGCATTAGGCAGCTTCAACACATGACTTATTCTCAACACTTTGAGCCTGCACCCACAAAATACCCAAAACATCCACAGCATCTGTGTGGCTGCCAGTTGCAAATGCTCACATTATGATAAGACAGTGGAATTTTTAAATAAACCAAACTGGCTTTTTGGCCAAGCCCTTTGTCTGAGTCATGTGAAAATATCTTTAATGCGATTGACCAAGGTGGCTTCACACTCTCAAAGGACTGAGGGGGAAGTGGGTTTGACCATTAGCCCAGCAGGACTTGGAGAATACAGTGTCCCAGGCAGTCAACCTGGCACTCAGCAGCCTCATTAGCATAATCCAGATAGACATGTCCCATGAGGCCATACTTCCAGTCAAGGGTGGGGTCAAAGAAATGAGTGGACCAAAGCAAAAGCCAAATGGAAAATCACAGACTCAACAACAGGGTGGTCCCTTTCCTTAGGCATCAGAATGGTAGTAGGTGCTAAAATGTGCTACAACTTCAGTTTTAGGGGTGAAACACAAAGAATCCACTTGGATCAGACCATCTTTGTTCCAGGAAGTTTATTAGATAGAAATGTCATTTATAAATAAATTTTAAAACCAGTGCTTTCCAGTTGTGCTGGAGGCAAAGTTTAAGAGCGATGTTGGGACTTGCAATGACCTTGGGTTCAAACCTTATTAGCAATCAGAATGGCTGAACCCCATACACACAATGAGTTGTGAGCTATGATTTTTATTTGGGGGTCTAAGTAACCCTCTGTAAGGTAAGCAGTGGCCCCAAACATGCCCTTTTAAGGTTCTAAATGTTCGATTCCGGCTATTTATATTGTGGCCATGAGTAAGAAGAGAAAACAACCAAATAGAAAACTGCACAGGACTAGGAGAGTGGAGTCTAGCTGGGTGGCCTGGGTTCAACACTAGAGACCAGTTCAGTACTGGGAACATCTCACAGCTAATGACAGTAAAAGACCCTTCCTAAATTAGTTACCAGGGCAACCTGATTATGTCCTCAAGGCAGGGTCATCTTAAAACCTCCGGGGGCCATAAATACTCAGAAAAGTATGTTTCCCATCCAGTCACCATCCCAGACCAAAATGTCATTCAAAATAATATTTATACTAAACCGTAAAATGAGGATAAGGAAGGACATCCAGGCATAAGAACTAGCTTTTCCCATAATGCCTATTTTAATGCTGCTCCAATCTCGTATCTTTTTCGAAACCACTTGTTTTAAACCACAGTTTAGGTGGCCCGTTTTAGTCTGGATTCCGTGCTTTCAGCTCCACTTCCAGGAAATGGATCAATATTTGTGAAGTCAAAGTTGCATAGCCTTGAGACTCCGGGGGCTGATTTCCTACTTAAATAATGAAACACCAACAGGACAGACACTCAGTGGACAGCTGTTGTCTGACTCCTGGCTTTGGTAAGGTTAGGACCACAAGTGCCTCCCTAGTCTCTCTTACCTGGACTGAGTCAGCTTAAGTCCTGTTCTCAGCTACACCACAGGGGCAGAGGAGGAGAGCAGCGTTGTGATAATAGACCAGCAAGATAAAACATGGGCTTCAGCTACAGCAGGCAGAGAGAGAATGCACTGGACAGAGGAAGGTCGATAGTGGAGGGTCAAGAGAGGTTTGTGATGGGTTAAGGTTGGGAGTTAAGGAGAGGGAGAAAAGAGTGTTTCTTGCTTTATTATAGGGATGAAGATGATGATCCTAATAAGACATTTAAGAGAGGGTGGAAGGACAAGACAGTCAAGGAGTAAGTACAAGGATGGACATGATGTCTGGGGTGCACTGGAGGCTGACTTGCTGCTTGTGTATCTATGTACACTCAGGTATACATCAAGGGGAACTATAATATTCATCCAGAGCTTACAAGAAGAACTGGGGGGGGGGGTCTCCGAGTGAGTGAAGATAAGAATCTGATGAGTATAAAAATCACTCAGTAAGAAGTGAGTAACAGGAGAGTGAACTCATTGCTTATGTATAGCTGTGACCAAAATCAACTCACATAAACAAGTTCGAAGAGAAAGAATTCATCTCATTCACAGTTTCAGATGATTCAGTCAATGGTTGCTTCTCAAAAGTGCTTGAGTAGAACATCATGATGGAGGAAAATCTAACAGAGGACTTTCTGATCTCATGATAGACAAGAAGTACAAGACGAAGGGCCTAGAGACTGGGTACGATCTTCAAAGATCCCCAGGGTATCCATTTCTTTTCTGTTGCTATGATAAATATCCTGACAAAAGCACCTTAAGTTTTGCTTTGGCTTACCGGAAGTTCTACAGCTCATCATGGAGGGAGCACAGGCAGGAAGCAGAGACAGAGGACAGAAAGTAGAGCAAGGTTATAAAACCTCAAAGCCTATTGTGGTGGCTTGAAAGGAAAGAACCCACAAGGGGAGTGGTGTGATTAGGAAGTGCGGCTTTGTTGGAGCTGGTGTGGCCTTGCTGGAGGAAGTGCGTCACTATGGAGGTGGGCTTTGAGGTCTCATATGTGCTCAAGCCACAGCCAGTGTCTCCGACCACTTCTTCTTGCCTTTAAGTCAAGATGTAGCACTCTCAGCTACTTCTCCAGCTCCATGTCTGCCTGTACAATATTATGTCACACCATGATGATAGTGGACTAAACCTCTGCAAATGTCAGACACCCAATTAAATGTTCTTCCTCTGTAAGAGCTGCCATGGTCGTAGCATCTCTTCACAGCAATAGAAACCCCAAGACACCCATGATGCACTTCGTCCAGGAAGGTTCTGCTTTCTCAAAGTCCCATGATCTTTGCTTACAGTCCTATCAGCTGGGGACCAAGTATTCAAACACACAAGTCTTTATCCTTTGGCTCTACTTGTTCTTACAGATGCCACATCAACGATCATGGCCGGTGTGTATAGGTGCTGTAGGTGCCAGCTTTTTTAACCTATAACAAGATGGCAAGAGTCTCAAGAACATGAAACTCAGAAAAGGAACTATATGTGCCCAAAGAATAAGTGAGTCAGGGAAGTTCATGACTAGCCAGACATATTGCTTGGTCCATCCCTGGAGTCTCTTTTATCTGAGTCAGACACATTTGAGGACACTGGCATTTTTCCTCTCAAAATTTCATGTACAAAATTTTCCCAAATAATGTTCTTCCTTACTTCTGACTTAGGGAATCCAGCTGGGCTTTACTCTCTTGGCCTTATTTCCTCATTACCAAAACTTGAGGTCTTATCTCTGCTGTGGTAATATCACAGTGTTGGGAGGTAACATCAAAAGGCCATCTCTTCAACAGCATCATCCATGTATAGTCTTTATCCATTCTCCTCTTTCTAATTATCCAAGATGTCAGGTGATACCTCTATAGATCCTGAAATCTATGTAAAATGGAAACAAAAATTCCAGTTCCATACTTGGTTCATGTTTTCATAAATTTTATTTTTAAAAAAAATTTAAAAAGGAGAATGTTCAGTCTTATGACCTAAAAAAAAAAAAACTGGCATCAACCTAATTTCATGGACCTTCTTGACATTGCATATCTGCCACCACCCTACCACCATGGACACATGGACAGGCATAAAACCTCATCCTGCTCCTGTCTCTATTTCTCCAGTTTTTAAAGGAAGTAAGGGAGAGGGGTCATTGAGTTCATTATAGATTCTAAAGTGATACTGATATATAAATAATCCATTGAAAAATTTGGCCTCCTGGGGGCTGGAATCATAGCTCAGTGGTACAGCATTTGCTTATCACATATGAGACCCTATGTTCTATTTAGAGCACCAGCTCCCTCCACCACCAAAAAAAAGGAAGCATCCCTACCAACCTGTCTCATCACTAGGCAACTAGCCTATTGGACATTTCTTGCAAACTCCCTTATTGTGTCCAACCTAGCTCTGATTCTCTAAGAACAGAACTATCCCTGTGTTGATTTCTGAGCATTTTTACTAGCTCTTTAATTGACTTCTGGCTCTTTATCACCTGCTATCCCAAACATATTAATAGAGTGTTACTAGAAACAAAACCAATTGTGTTCCTGAGAAGGCTTAGGTGACAACTGCTAGGATCGTGTATTTTTCACACTCATTCTCCCTATATATACAACAGTAAGGCAACCCTGTTGCTACATTGAGACCTATCATATTTCTGAAATTCCCACATGCATACAAGAAGCCCTTGCCATCTGGTTTATGAAATAACCCCAGCCAGATGCCCAGCGTCAAAGGCACAAGGGCTTTGGAAGTTCTGACAGTGGAGGATAGCACAGACCTTCTCAACTAATAAGTCACATCTCATTTATGTGCCAAGAGACCATGTGGATAAACATGGCAGGATGTTAACACACTGAAGACCATGTTTATAACCAGGAAATATTCCCAGAAGTTGAAGGTCTATCTAAATATCATTATGTCTGAATATCACTACATACTTATAAAACCAGTGAATACTATTTTGGGGCATTTGGGGGTTGAATAGAGTAATTAATATCTCTCATATCCATCGTGGAGACCATCCCAGATAAACATCATTATCTTCTTGTCTATTTGTTACCAGTAACAAATTTGGTTTGGAAAGTGGATGCCAGTTTTTAATCTTATTTTTCAAAATCTTTTCAACAAAAGTATACATGAACTATGTTTCTATCTGGTGAATGGAATGCAATTGTTTCTGTTTTTTTAATTGCTTCTTCTTAATTTCTAATAATTTATGTTAGTTTTTGTTACTTTTTTTTCTGTGTGTGATGGGAGGTCATGGAACAACTTGAAAGAGTCAAATTTCTCTTCTCATTATGCAGATACTAGGAATCCATCTCAGGTCATCAAACACAGTGACAAGTCACAGATCAAATTGGCCTCATACTCACAAAGATCCACCTGCCTCTGCCACCTGAGTACTGGGATTAAAGGTATGCACTATTATACACAGCCCCTGTTAGTTTTTGATATCAATAATTAGCTCAAACCTTATTCTTAATAAATGTCATAAGTTCTTCATAGAAATATAATACTTTAGTAGCCAGCAAAATAGTTCAGCAGATAAAGGAGCTTGCCACCAAACCTAAGGTTAATTCCCAGAGCCCATATGGCACAAGGAACGAACTGACTTCCACAAGACCTCCATACATGCAGCACAACATGTGTGTAACACACAGAGAGACAGAGAGCAGAGAGAGAGTGAAAATAGATAAATAATTGTGAATACATGCTTACCACCAAAATTAGTATGCCTAAATGAAAGTTTAAAAAAAAAGCAGAATTTAGAGCATTTTACAGTTTGGCTCATTAGTGGACCTCTAAGGCTCATGTGTTGAAGGCCTGGTCTCCAGCTGGAGGAAGGTGGTGGAGACTTTAGATAAGACTGAAATGGAAGAAATAAGTCACGGGAAGTATATCTTCAAATGGTGGTATAACCCCCCCCCCAGTCTCTGCTCACACCTTCTTCCCTCTGTCTCTGTGTCTTGGCCACAGATACTATAAGGTGACCAGTTCTTCCCTCCAAGGGATGATCCACCAGAGACCTAGAGTAATGATACCAAGAGACCATGGGCCAAAATTTCTCAAATCATAAGCCATAACGAATGCTTCCTGCTTAGAAGTTGTCTCAGATACTTTGTCACAGCAACAGGGCTATAAAAGTCCATGACTACTTATTTTAAAAATATATTTGAACATACACAAGCATAAAAATCTGTAAAAAATTTAGAATGTTAAATATAGGATTAAATGTAAGTTTGTTTTACTACTCTTTTGTGTATTCATGGATTTCAATAGTTTAATAGAATTTAGTTTTAAAAATGCAGATAGCCCAAAAACATTAAAAAAAAAACAATTTTTCTGGAACCAAAAAGGGCCTATAATCCTCTTAATTATTGTGCATTTAAGTATATTTAAGTTTTTCTGACATTTATTTTCTCATCAAAGTGATCAAAAGTTTGATGAAATCCAGATGACCATCAAACAAACTTACATGCTTATAGCTCTATTTAGACATTATTAACAAGGAGAATCAAAAATTTGAATCCATGAATCATGGTTGTTCTTTGATGCTGCCTTAACAGCTTATTTCAGGGTAATGTTGTCAAGAGAAGCAGCAAAGCTAAGCAAATCAAACCCAGCACCATTTACACCCTGCCTATCTCACAGGAGAAACGTTTAGAAATCTAAAGTTATCCTCAAGTATAAGACAGAAAGCATAGTCTTTTTCCAGAATCAGTTACAATAGTACAAGATGGATTCAAAGATGCTATAATTCACAATAACTCTTGCAATCCATGAAGGATTGGTTCCAAGACCTCTTGAAGGTCTCAAATTCATAAATATACCAGTCCCTTATTTAAAATGGTGTCATATTTGCATAAAACCATGAACTTCCTTCCAGGTGCTTAAATCATTCTCTAGACATTTGTAACACCTCAGACAATGTAAAGTCTATCTCAACTGTTGTACTATGTTGCTTAAGGAATAAAAATGTGATGGGAGAAAAAGCCTCTTGGCATTCTTGTGTGTGGCGTATCTTGATTTCCTCATTCAGATGGAACTCACCTACCAGAGAGACAACATTCCTAGGCTGGGACCCTGAACTGCTTAGATGCAAGGAGTAGATCTGCTGCATGCATTTATGTTGGTCTATTTCCTGCTTATAGATGCTTCAAGATCTTACCATCCTTAATTCCACACCATAATCATAATTTTTTTCAGCTTTCAGGGATATCCTCAACACTGCATGGAGATAGTAATGCTAAATTTCGTGAGATATATCATGTGTCTAAGACATCATCAAATGTGATCATTTCCCTTACAGAATTATGGGTTCACAAGTTTAGTGGCCATAGAATCACTAGGCCACTAGAACTAGAGCTAGGACTCGAGGTGACATTTTCAAGAATTGAGTGTACCATAGAATCAGTTTACAGTGACAATGAAGAGCCTTCTATCCAGCAGAGAGGGGGCATCAACACGACAGAGACTGAAGAAAAATGAGATGGTGACAGCTTCACATTGCATCACCAGAGACTTCTCAATAGGATGGTTCTATGTGGGTGTGGTGCTCACAGACCCTTCCCGTAAGGTACAGTGCCTGCCAGGAGGAGGAAGCTGAAGGGAGGACAGGAGAAATGGAATCAGAAGGACAAGGGGTAGGAACGGCTAAAATCATCATTCCAGTGCCCTGCATTCTGTGACTCCTGGTGTCAATGGATGTTGAATTCATCTGCTAGGATGCATGGTGGGAGCCAGGTGGACTTAACCTCTCACAGGTGCCTGGCGCACTGTGAGTGCTCAGGCATGGTCACTGAGCGGTTGGCAAAAGCCAGCACAAACACACTCAGTAATGCCCCAGCAACCTGCTTGCACCCATCAGCGATGCTAGACAATGACTTTTTCCTTCCCTGGGCCCCAGCTGGCTTCCAAACACCTTCCTGTCAACCTCGGGTTCCAGCAAGACACTCAGACAAATATCAACTCTGCCTTTACACACTGTACTGGCCTTTGAAAGTCCCTGGGTATCTGCCACATTATCCATGAGAGAAACAAAGTGAAATTTAGCCTCCAATAACTTTCAAAGAGGTTGGGAGAGGCTTCTGGCTAATTATAATGCTCAGAAGCTCCTGTCACAATGACCTTCCCTTCAGACACACAGAGAGTAATGAGATACAGCAGCCTGCATGGAGTTACACAGTCTGAGCACGTCCACACAGTAATGCCAGGCAGTGGCTCACTCTTTAGCCATCTGTCCTGCCCTTCCCAGTCATCACAGCAGAGGTGACAATGGGACCTCCTACTTTGCAGGCTTGTTCTTTCCTAAATGGCAGTTAGGAGGAAGTCCTCAATACAGCACTGACAAGTGCCTGGGAGCACTGGGGATCTGACCTAGACTCAAATACATATCCATTGTTTATTAGCTCTGTGGCTTTGGGAGGCATTACTGGATTAGGCCCTCTTCAAATTCATCTGTTGAGGTCTAACCCTGAGTGCCAACTGCATTTGGAGATTGGAACTCTGAGGATATTATTAGGGTTAAATTAGGTCATAAAGATGGAGCCCTAATACACTGAAATGCTATTATTGCAGTACAAGGAAGAGACACCAGGCATACTCAGACATAAGGGCATGTGAGGATCTACAGGGAAGGAAACCTGTGATACACTGGCCTTGCCATCTCCAGAAATGTGAGAATATACATTTCTGTTAAGTAAGCAATCTAGTCTGTGGTATTTTGTTACCACACTGACAGGCTTTTAATCTGCCTTGGATCCTCTCTATAACGGAGATAATCAGAGATGCAACCTCAAAGGACCAGTATGAAGGATGAATAAGCTAACACCTATGAAGTGATAGACCAGTGGCTGGCCCAGAAAACAGGCCATACTCGCATACACTACATCTTCATTTTAATGGTTCAACTCATCAATTTCGCAAATTCGTAATATGAAGTACTGTGAAGTCACAGCCCAAATTGTAAGCCAGAATCCTTGGGGTCAGGATTTAATAGACTGATTACTGTGTCATCATAACCTGACATCATCTAAGTCTCCTTTACAGAAGCTACTACTCCTCTTACTCCTCACAACAGCCCAGGGTAGCAGCCAGGAGCACAGGATGAGAATTTAAAGTGAGTTCTAACCAAGAACCAGTCAGTGTTCCAAGTAGATGATGCAGGCAAGATCTCTATTGACCTGGAACAAGCATTCCACCATAGGAGACAAATACTGGATAAGCACAGCACAAACAGAACAGTTTCAGAGAACAGTTAACTACAGTGGCTATGAACAGGATGACAGGTGTCTTAGAGTTTTCATTGCTGTGAAAACTAAGACCAAAAGCAATGTAGGGAGGAGAGGATATGTTTTGCTTACACTATCATATAACAGTTCATCACTGATGAAAATCAGAACAGGAACTCAAACAGGGCAGGAACATGGAGGCAGGAGCTGGTGCAGAAGCCATGGAAGGATGCTGCTTCCTGGCTTACTCTTCTTGGCTTGCTTGGCCTGCTTTCTTATAGAACCCAGGACCACCAGCCCAGGGATGGCACCATCCACAATGGCTCCCACATCAATTGCTAATTAAGAAAATATCCTATAGGCCTCCTTACAGCCATATCTTATAGAAGCATTTCTCAGTTGGAGTTTCCTCCTTTCAGATGACTGTAGCTTATATCAAGTTAACATAAAATTAGCCAGGACAACAGAGAAGGGCCTTGCCACAGAAACAGCATTCTTAATAAGACCTGGTAATGAGAAAGAGCCATGCATGGGAAGGTCTAAAGTGTGCATAGATCTTGAATGAAGACCAATTTGAGATTCTTAAAACCAAGAGTAAATAGGGATTGTGACAACAAGACATCTACCTGGCAGTCTTTTTACTTGGTGCAAGAGAATTTCATTTACTACCATGGAAAAGAAATCCATCAGCACACCTTTAGCCATCTCAGAAAAATGGAGGCTTCTATCAAAGAAAGCTGTCAGAAGAATGTATATTTAAAGGAAAGGCAATGTTAGAGGAAGAGATAGAAGTTGATATTGGAGAGCACACAGAAGCTGTGAAAACACACGAATGTCATAGCATTGTGTGAGGGTCAATTTTGATTGTCAACTTGATTGGTTGGCAGGTACCTGGGAGATATCAGTAAGGCATGCCTTCAGGTGTGACTATGAAGGCTTCTCCACAGACAATTTCATCAGGAGGGCTCTGACATCATGTATGATCTAAGCCAGTGATAGGTTCAAAAATGTGAATAGACTACTAGACAGTGATGGAACTATGGAGAGTAGAGTCTGCTTGGAGAAAGTATGTCACAAGTGTGATGTCAATAGGGGCTTGCCCTGGATCCTTCCTGTTGCTGTTCCTCTCTACTTCCTTTCTGATATAAGGTAAAGACTCTTCCATGCTCCTACCACCATGGTGTTTTTACCTAATACATGGAACCAAACAAGCATGAACTAAATCATCTACAAACATGAGCCAAAAGAAATCCATCATCTGTGAGCTGTTTATGTCTCAGGGATTTTCTCACAGCCATGGGAAATATAAGACACAGGGTTGCTTAAAAACAACTTGGGTTGATCACCTTGTTTCAAAGATGTTGAGACAAGGGCTATGAAAACTCAAGGTTTGATTAAGAACAGATATCACAATGGCATTAAAACTGGGGGTTGGTGCCAAACTGTCCAACTCTTAGACCGATTTATGTCAAACAGGTGGTCCTTTCCTCTTTTTTGTTGTTTGGATAGTGTTGGTTTAGAGTTTTCTGTTTTTCAAGTGTAGGAGTCTCACACTGTGGTTCAGGCTATCCTGAACTCCTAGTCTTCCTACCTCAGCTTTCCAAGTGCTCAGCCTAAAGGTGTGTGCCACCATACCAGGTTAAATACCTGAGTTCTTGAGTGCTAAAAAAAAAAAAAAAGTAGTGCTTTGACATGTGTTCATTATACCAATAGACTCATTTCTTGTGCTCAAAGATGCTCCACTTTGACTTAAGGATAAAAGCCATTAGAGGTATAGCCTTCTAAATAGGTTCCTAGTCAATATACCAAAACCTAAAACACCTTGGAAAATTCCCAAAGAAAAGGAATTTTATTCAGCCTTTTAGGTTCAGCTCCCCAGAAAGAAGCCTATATGAACATTCCTCTCTCTATTCACAAAAACCCCAGACATTGTGACCGTGTCTCCCATACGCTCCCCTGTCACCCATCCAGTCTCCCCACATTTGTCTCCCATATTTCAGCTGTTGACACTGCTCTAATTCCACTCTATATTGACAGTCTGGAAGCAGTGTCTTATTTTTGTCTGTGATTCTATCCCAAATGCAGATGCTCCATAAAAGCTATGTCAGTTCATTTAATAATATATTAAAGTATGGTTGAAATAATGTTTTTGTCCACTTACTTATTTAGTACTGAAAGATTCTATTACAGACACTGAATCATAAAAAGGACAAAAACAATGCCCTCCAATCAAACCAAACCCTCATTCATCCGTAATATAACCTGTTTATACCTAAGAGAAATAGGAAGCAAAATTCAATAACAATGGGCTGGGGAAATTGCTCAGTGGGTAAAGTGTTTGCTGGTCAAGAATGAAGACTCAATTTTGGACCTTTTGATACTATGTAAATGCCTGAAGGGTGTGGTGGCTCCGCTTTAATCCTACTACTTTGGGGGATGGAGACAGGAATTTCCTAGGACAAATTGGCTCAAGAGACTAATTCAGTCAGTGAATGATGCCAAGTTCAATGTGGCATGTAAGATGGAGAGCAATCAAGGAAGACACCTACTGCCAAATCTTATCTACACAAATACACATACACACACATTTGCCCACATACATGGAAACACTAATACACACACAAACATACATACATACATGCCATAATTTGAAAATTGTAATAAAGTACCAACAAATTCAAGATGTAACTGTCCTTAGAAAGCTAATGGATCAAGGAGAGGCTCACCTTTACTGTGGTACTGGAAACACCCCTGCAATGTCTATTGGTCTATGTGTGAGCCTAGGTTGACTTTCAAACCATAGATGGTTTGTGAACTATCCTTTAATAACGCTGTAACATTTGAGCAAAAGACTGATAACTGCGAAAGTGTCATATCTACATATGAAAGTGGGAAAGAATCTGTAAAGGTCAAGAAATCAGTTTTTTCCTGTGTAGGAATGCCTTCTGCATTTAAATGTTCTAATATCTTTGGCCCCACCCACTAATTAACATCACAGTCCTCCAGTCCAAACAAATGTCAAAGTGCCCTCTAGGGGGCACCATTCTCCCCAGGAGACTTGCTGCTGTAGACCTCCAGACTAACCCCTGACAAAGCTTAAATTACACTTTCTATTTGATAGAGTTATTCTATCCCTCCACTAGGAACATGGTATGAATTTTTATGTTCTCACTTTGTAATAAATTTGAAAACAATTCTGAGTTAGAGATAAAACTTCTCTCAAAAAGAAAATCAAAATAATCAAAACTTGAAACAAAAGCCAGTGAAACCCAAGTTTCTGACATCTCTCCCTGTAGTGAGATAGTTCTGTGGCACTGACCACGCCCATTGGGGGTGGAGCCATGGGCGGAGTGACCTGTGGAAGGAGGTCGGAGGGGGCCAGGAAAGGCGCTCTCTTGCTGGCTGGTGTGACTCGGATAGGAGAGGATTGGGTTGAATTTCCTGGTGTTCATCTGTCTAGGTTGTAAGTTATTTCTCCCTGAATAAACATCTATTCAGCCTACAGACACTGTAGTTCATTAACAGTTGTGACCCATTTGTGCCCACTAGTCGGGGTAAAAGCTTGACTAGACATAGAGCAAAGGATCACCAGCCTATAATTCACACCACCAGAGGAACTAGGATACAAGGTGTATTCTAAGAGATTCACATAAAGTCCCTCACAAAAAGGGACACAGGGGAAGTGGGGGGGGGGCAGTGAATGGAGAAAGAGAGGGGGAGGAGAAGAAAACACGTGCGACTAGGAAGATTGAGTCAGGGTAGAAATAGAAGACAGGAGAGGGAGAGAGAGAGAAAGAGAGAGTGAGAGAGAGAGAGTGAGAGAGAGAGAGAGAGAGAGAGAGAGAGAGAGAGAGAGAGCATAAAAGAGGGAGCCAATATTGGTTTGAAGAGAAAACTGAACCCAAAGAAAGGTCTAGAGACCTACAAGACTGCCACCAACTAACAATGAGCATCTGTGGAAAGGCTACCATAAATGCCCTTCCCAGAGAATGAGATCAACAACTAACTTATCCATGGAGCCCTCATCTAATACCTGTTGGAAACAGAAGCAAACACCCATACCTAAACACTGAGTCGAATTAGAACCTAGATTCAGATGGAGAGGACAAGACCAGGTTGCAGAAACACATAGAGACAGCTGACCTGAACAAGAAGGAGCTGACGGGCCCCCAGACTGATAGCTGGGAATCCAGCATGGGACTGACTCAGGCCCCTCTGAATATGGGTCTCAGCCAGAAGGACTGAGCAGTCTAAGAGACCTCAGACAGTGGAACCAGGATGTATCCCTGGTGCACAAAAGGACCTTGCGGACACATCCCCCATGGAGGGATACTGTCTTAACCTAGAGACAGGAGAGAAGTCCTAGTCCTTACTTCAAATGACCTGTCAGATCTACATGACCCCACCTGGATGGCATTGCCCTACATGTGGAATTGGGGTGGGGGGATGGGAGGGGAGGGTGGTTAGGGTACATGTGAGGGGGCAGAGAGGGTAAAAGGAACGGGGGGAGGAAGGGAGGGAGGGAGGGAGAGGGAACTGGGATCGACATGTAAAATAATAAATTAAATTTAAAAAAAGCTTGACTAAAACAAAACAATGAAGAAAGAACACTAACAGCCCTGGACCAGTGGCTACATTGTGCTCTGATGGCAGTCAAACCATTTCAGAACCCTGTGAAGAAAAATGAAGACACAGATCTAAGCAGTATCAGATTCATCTTTCAAACCCTCCACAGCTCTATTTTGCATACTTGTTTTGCGTGTCTCTCCGTGGAAATCTAACCCTTGGGTGCTCCTCCACAAACCATCAATCTTTGAAATACAATTTAAAGATGAGAGGCTATGTGGCAAGAAAGTACAAGCATCCAGGATTGATGAAAAACAAGGGAGACCTTGGGTTTTAGGAGTGCCTGCAGACTGCAGCTAGAGGAGCAAGCTCTTCTTATTGCTATGGTAACGCATGAAGAGAGATGGTATATCTTTTGTGCTCTTCAGAAACTGGAAACCATTTGTAGTTACCCAGTGTTAACAAAAATTTCCAGAAAAAGAAAGAAGGGAAGGAAGGAGGGAGAGATGAAAGACTTTCTCTCTTTGAGGGGTGAAGTTAATTTCTTCTCCTGGTCTATGTAGGTTAGATTTGTGACTGACCAATGTCGCCAGACTAACATACTTTTGAGAGTAAGTTTTAAAAAGCATCTACCTACTCCATCTTCCCTGTGGGAAACCAGCTACAATATAGTAAGTCCAACTACTATGAAAAGCTATAAGGTAGTCCAAAACAGCCTTGGAAAGAGAGACAAACCCTCTCAGTTCCCAGTTTCAAGAGCAAAGACTTGGGTAATCTAGTCTATCACAGGTAGTCTAGCCCTAGCTTCCAAAGGGAACAGAAAAGCATTCAGCAGGGATCAACTCAGGCTGCAAGACCATCAGAAATAAAAATCCGTTTCTGTTCTTTCAAGAATATTAAGGGTGGTTTATAAAACTACAATTGAAAATTGAAGTAATTTCCAAAACTAAACAGTGTATTGAACTTTGAGGGAAAACTTTAGCAACTGGCAAGTTACTGTAGCAATTTGCATAAATTTGCAGTAACCTACTTGAATGAAATGCCTTTATGATCCCCACTTTAGACACAAGGGGCAATTCCTGTCCAAGTAGTAAGTTACAAGCTTCAGATGCAAATAGTCCATATATGTGACTACTGTACACAAGATCCACAGTTCGGGGGACTTGGGGGCAGAGTTGGCAGAAAACAACACAAAACTCAGCAAAGAAATGCTTCTCCTGGGAAGAGAAATGGAGTAGATTTGAGATTATGGATGGACTGTATGAAGCAAAGTGATGGGAATAGTTCAAGAATGCTTGAAACCCTGTAAAGGGAGGTAGACACTGCCTGCTGGGGGCAGTACAGAAGTCAGGTTAAGAGTTTGGAGAAATGACTTTACTGGTATGATTTGTCATCTACTAGGGGCTATGACAATGAAGTTCTGCCTTCTATCTGTCTGACAATTTGCTATACATTAACAGGACAGGGTTGGGGAGAGAATCTCAATACAATGAGTTTTGAACATTGTACTGGCTAGTTTTATGTCAACTGGACACAAACTAGAGTCACCAGAGAGGAAGGAGCCTCAACTGAGAAAATGCCTCCATAAGACTGGAATGTAGGCAAGCCTATGGGACAATTTCTTTTTATTTTTTGTTTGTTTGTTTATTTGTTTATTTATTTATTCTTTTCTCATATATTACATCCAGATCACAGTTTTTCCTTCCTCCTCTCCTCCCTGTTCCCTACCCCCCCCCACTTCTCCTTCTTTCCCAAGATTCACTCTTCCTTCTTCCTTCCCTTCAGAAAAGAGCAGGCATCCCAGGGATATCAAGCAAACATGGCATAATAAGTTATAATAAAACTAGGCACATCCACTCATATTAAGGTTGGACAAGGCAACCCAGTAGGAGGCAAGGGTCCCAAAGGCAGTCAAAAGAGTCAGATAGCCCCCACTCCCACTGTTTGGAGTTTCACAAGAAAACTAAGCTACACAACCATAACATA
Source organism: Phodopus roborovskii (assembly GCF_943737965.1). NCBI lineage: Eukaryota > Metazoa > Chordata > Mammalia > Rodentia > Cricetidae > Phodopus > Phodopus roborovskii. Next base: position 24,210,142 of record NW_026126460.1, on the reverse strand, counting down.
TTCAGAGAACCTACATCAGACCCATACAGGCTCCCTGGTTGTCAGCTCTATCTCTATAAGCCCCTATGAACCCTGATTAGTTGATTCTGTGTGTTATTTTCCTGTGGTGTCCTTGACCCCTTTGGCTCCTACCATCATCCCTCTCCCTCTTCCTTCACTAGTGATTGATGTTGAAGGGCTCATCATGTTGTGGGCAGGGACACCTCTGGCCTAGTGGTTCTGGGTTCTATGAAAAAGCAGATTGAGCAAGCTATGAGGAGCAAGCCAGTAAGCAGCACCCCTCCATAGCTCTGTATCAGCTCCTGTCTCCATGTTCCTGTCCAACTTGAGTTCCTATTCTTATTTCTTTTGATGATGTGCTATGATGTGGAAGTGTAAGCCCAATAAACCTTCCCTCCACAACTTGTTTTTGGTTGTGGTGTTTCATCACAGCAATAGAAACTCTAACTATGGCAAACATATTCACTCCCTAAACCCAGGAAATACTTTACAGGTCTTTACAGTAGGCTTCAGTGGGAATTGATACATGTATCCATACATTTCTAATCTAGATGATTTTCAAAGGTATGTCATATACACATATTATGTAAATAAATTATATATTATGTAATATGTATTTGTGTGTGTGCACTCTCGTGTGCATATGTGTACACATGCACATGTGTATAGCATGTGTATGATGGTGCTCACTGCAACCTGAAGAAGGCATCACATCTCCAACTGTTATTACAAGCAACTGTGAGCCATCTGACCTGAGTTCCAAAATTGAACTCTTCCTGTGGAGGAGCAGTAGGTGCTCTTAATCACTGAGCATCCCTCTAGTCCTTCTCAGACTATTTCAATCATGCAGGTATGTTTAAGAACTAACTTTAAGCAGATACAGCTCTTAACTCCAGGAATAAATAGCTCAATAGCAATGACTGCTTGAACTCACACATCGGTCAACTATGAGAGATTACTACCTTACATACTTTAGTCCAGATTTACCCTGTTCATCTAAGTTGTACAAGAAAACATAAAACACACCCCCCCCCAAAAAACACAACTCTCTTTGATTTGTTGGCCCTTGCAGGTGTAGAATGGTTGGTGACCTGGGAGGTCACCCAATTTGAATATTTTTGAAACAAAAATAAGTTTGAAGTTCACTTTAACAAAAAAAACAATAAAAACCCCTTCTAAAGAAAAAAACAAAAGCAATAAGCCACGTATGTATCTTTATCTTTTCAGAGACCCCCTTCTAAAATACCCAATATGATCACTGAATAATCCACCACTCCCCAACAGAAGGACTTCCCAAATGTTTTATCTTAAAATTTTTATTTTTTGCACTTTTCTCATCTTTGCCTTCTTTAGCCTAAATGATAAGCATGCTTCATGAAACATTGCCAACTAACTAGTGGTGGGGTTTTTTTCTGGCCTCTTTACTGTAAATTTCCTCACACTCGTATCCTACGCATTTACCTCTTTTGTGATTGGCATCACACCAACACTGCTTTCTTTCACAAGATCTGTTTTCTAGCCACCACATAATGTAAAACGGTTCACACACACACACACACACACACTTTCAATTTTGAAAGTAAAGTAAAATCACTACTACTTAGGACCAAATGAGGAGCAGCAGGACTAAGGAGACAGTCTAGTGGACTTCACAGGGGTATTCAAACAGGACATAAGAGCACTTGCAAATCTTTTTGTGGCTCTGAGTATCAAATTTTTCATCTCAACTTTTCAACTAAGAATTCCTCTATCTCCCATAGCCCTAGGCACCATTTCCTATTGGCAGCGCCTAGACACTGACCATTTCTCAGACACTAACTTTAAGCAGATACAGCCCTTAACTCTCTAGTTCCAAATTATCACAAAACTATGCCTGCCCTGTAGCTATCAGCAGAGAACTTTTCCCAGTGGAGACCCAGTGCTGACAAATTCTGTTCAGTGGGTGGAGGTGCACATTTATTTAAAACACTTTGCCATTTTAAAGATTCTTCAGATATGTCTCCAAAGAGCTATCCAACGTCACAGATAAAGGAGATAGTGCCTAAACTCTCCATTTCCTTTCTCTTGACTTTTCCTTCTTAGAATAAGAAAGGATTTCCAAGAATAGCAAATGGGGATGACTTGGATGTGTGTCAGTTCAGTTACTCTGCTTGAAGGCAATCTCCTCTGGCCATTTGGGGAAACATTTTTGGTTTGTAAAGTGGGTAAAATTTCAAAGTAGAACCCATTTGAAGACATCTATTTCCAGGAAGCCATAAACATCCTTTCCAAGTTCTTTGCTAACTTGGACCTAACACAGATTTGGCAAAAAAAAAGGCTAGCTTGTTTTAGGACCTGAGATTTGGTGTGGTTTTATTTGGATACTGTTAGTATTCTATTGGTTTTCTCTGTCACTCAAAGCAATAGAAAACCAACATGCATTATCATCACTAAACAAACTAACAGCCAGAATCAAGGATTGTAAATTGCATTATTTAAAAATTGGCATTCAAGAATGAATGGCTTGGCTATCTCCAGACACCATTCACAGCGGGGATTGTCCATATGAATGTCATAACCAATGAAGCATATCAATATTCATCAAAAAATGTGCCTTCTAATCACAATCAACATGTTCTTGCCTAAAACCTAGACATGATACTAGAGTAGTTTCTTGTAGTCTGGCCTAACTGTAATATCCTAGGCTTTCATGACATCTTTAAGGTAGACCTGACCACCATCCAAACATCCAAACTTCTCTTAAAGATTTGTTTGCTTAGATGCTAGAGGGGCTCCTAAAACATAGCCTAAAAGACCAACACTAGGCCTGTCTACTCCATCCGGCTTTTGTTCCAACAGCTAAATGTTATTTCTTTTTCTAAATCCTTAAATGCTCCATGAAACACACTAAATCATGTGCAATCAATAAAAACAGGAGCATGGTGAAACTATAAATTTGGAGGAAAGCAGACACTTATCAAAAAACAACATTGGTTGGCTTGTAAAGTCATTTATATGGCTTGGCCCATGAGAAGGTGATGGGAAAGACCTCATAAAAATGGGGAGGGCTTGAAAAGAAACAACTAATTGAAAATACGCAAGTTCAAGCAAATTCCCTTGAGGAAACCACTTATGTAATGTGATTTATGGGGTTCTGGGAAAGGTCAAAAATACCAAAAATGCTACCTACCCTCTCAGACTCCCACAGGCCTCACAGTACCCCATTTCTCATTTTGACCTAAATCTTCACATCTATTGAAATTTTAAAATATTATCACCACTGCCACATTAGCATCAGTTGTATATAAAGTCATATGTCATCACACAAGCTACATGCATTCAACAAAACTCTGGGAGAGAAAACACATGAACAGAGATGGGATGAACATAGGATTAAACCAGGTCTAGAATCTCTAAAGGGTGAAGGGGTGAAGCACCACTAAGAGGAAACTTTAAATACTAAATCAGAAGAAGTAGTAAAGCAAGTCCATGAGGTTAGAAAAGAGAAGAAAACTAATATTGAGTACATAGCTACTATCTACCACGCTGGGGATGCTTAAGGAGTCCCCATTTATTCTCTTCTTTCATATTAGAATTACCTGCTAACTGCATATTATAGATGCTATTTTTTTTTTAGCTTATAAAACTGTGGACTCTGGGGGGATAAGAAATTTGAGAGCACTAACAAAATGTAAAATGAAAATGTGGCTCCACAGCTGTTCGTTTCAGAGCCTAGCCATGATTCTGTATTCCAAGATAGTTTCTTGCATGGGGTCCTTGCTTTCCACACTCTCTAGAATGCCCAGCATAGTGCTTCACTCTTTACTATACAGATTATTGAAAAAATGAGACAAAGAAACCAAGGTCTGCAGAGATGCCTCAAGAGATAAGAGCACTAACTGTTCATGTGGAGAATTGGGGTTTTGTTCCCAATACCTACATAGTGGCTCATAACTGTCTATAACCCAGATCAGGATTCCAGGGGATCAGAAGCCCTCTTCTGGCCTCCTCAAGCCATTGGTACACATGTGATACACAGACATGAAGGCAAATACCTCACACAAAAAATAAAAATTAACCCATCTTTCATAATTAAAAGGGGGGATAGACAAGTCAAGAACCAAATTTGCCTGCTTTATAGCTTTGCTTTAAAGCAATGGTTTTTGAATTCTGCTTTTCACCATGTAAATTTACCCTCGAAGGTAAGACTAAGCTCAAACCTAGTCTACTCACCATGGCAGTCACATGCACATTGGCAGAGCCATGGGACTATCAGGGAAAAGACCACTGCAGAAAAGATGTGAATAAACACCCCACAGTTGGAATATGCTAATGGTCCAAGGGCACATGCAAAGCTGGTCAGTATCCCCAGCATCAGGCAGATGCATGCTGAAACATCTCTGCAAGATCACTCCACATCTACTGTGTAGATGAGCTTGACAATCATGCCAGATTAATAGTAATGCTCAATGGTGGACATTCTTAAACATAGCAAGAGGAATAAAGAATGGCTATAGCCACATCAGAAAACAATTTGACATTTTTATATGAGATGGAAGCAAATTACAATATGATCCTCCCTACTTTTTATAAGGTTTCCTCATAAAAAAAAAAAAAAAAAAAAAAAAAAAAAAAAAAACCTCTTAGGCAGTTATCAAAGAGAAGTGATATCTTCACCAAAATTTGTACATAAATACCTTTATCAGCTTAATCATAAATGCCCTGAATTACAGATGTCCCATATGCCTCTGAAGAAGTACATGGATAAATGAACTGCGAAGTTCCACAAATGAGGCATTAGCAATAAACATGAAACAATAACTGATATACTCAACAATACGGATAAAGTTTGAAGGCATCCTGTTTAGTAACAGAAGTAAGACTGCATTAAAGTTCAAATACAGACATAATGCAAAAGTCCTGGAAAGAAAGAGCTCATCCACTGAGGTTATAATCAGATCAGTTGTGCAATAAAGATTAGGATATTGTGTGAAAACAGACTGAGGAGGTGCGATACTCCATGGTGATGATGGAACTCTTTATCTTGGTTGTGATAATGGTTGATTTGATGCAGAAGTTTGTCAAAACCCAAAGAAATGTGTGCCTTGTACCTCTACAGCATCAATTTTGAAACACACTCAGGAATTGTTAAGACACAACTGGGTCTTTGGGGCAATTTTCTTCATTCAGTCCTTTATCTATTCTAGTTTCTAGCTCAGCTCTGTTCTCCTCTCAAACCCCATGAAGGATGGTGACCCCATCTGTCCTGCAAACATTGAGCCGACTTCATTACAAAAATACCCCAGGACTAATGCCAGACCTAATGAGTATCTTAGACCACTTGGAAGAAGAAAAGATATTTTTGGCTGTGGGTAATTGAACTTCACTTCAAATTAGAATCTAAGCTGTTATTTTCTCTGAACTAGATCCAAATCACTCAAATTCCTGAAATCCATCCATGGTTACTCTCTACCTGATGCCAAAATGTCCTGATGAAAAGTGAAATATTAAGCCAGCTTTGTGAGTTCTCTTTCCTAAAATCTAAAGGCTCAGCTCTTTGGCAGGCCAGCTGAACAGTTAACTGACGCTCTCACTGTGGATTGGGAAGTCTCAGAACCATGCAGATGTGCTTAGCTGCCAATGATGTGATTCTCCACATAAGAGACCCTGAAGACTCCAGTAAAGAGGAAGGATACACACACACACACACACACACACACACACACACACAAATCAGTAACCTTCTATATAGCAATGGCAAGCATATTGAGGAAGATATCAGAGCAACAAACACATTCACAATTGCCTCAATAAAATTAAATATCTCGGCAAGGAAGTAAAGGAATTCTACAATGGAAAGTTTAAAACACTAAGAAAGAAATTGAAGAAAATGCTAGAGAAGAGAGAGATCTCCCATGCATATAGTTTGAAGGAATCAATGCTGTAAATATGTCTGTAATAATCCAAACCATTTACATTCTCAATGCAATTCTCATCAAAATCCCAAAACCAATCTTCACAGAGATAGAAAAAAAAGTCTCAAAATTCAGTTGGAATACATAAGACCCTGACTAGTGAAAGCAATTCTGAGAAAAAAAAAAATCCATGAGGCTGGAGAGCTCCACTGATGGCAAGCTATATTACATAGCCATCGTAACAGAACAGCATGGTACTGGCATAGAAACAGACAGAGCAATGGAACAAAGTAAATAATCTGAATCCAAACCCACACAGATATGCCATGTGATTTTTGACAAAGACGCCAGAATTATTCAGAGTGGAAAGACAGCATCTTTCACAAATAGAGTTGAGAAAAAGGGACAGTCACAGGTAAAAGCATGGAACTGGATCCTTATCTCTCACCTTGCACAACAAAATCAACTCCAAGTGAATCAGAGACGTTAATAGAAGTCCTGAAACTCTAACATTGCTAGAGAAAAGTGAAATCAAGAGGTAGGAATAGGTAAGAACTTTCTGAATAGGAAATGTGGCCAGCAATCAACACATGGGACATCATGAACTTCAAAAAAAAAAATCTTCTTTACAACAAAGGAAACAGTTAATTTTTCATAAAGAGGTGGCCTTCAGAAAATCTTTGCCAGCTATATATCTGGCAGAAGACTAATATCTAAAGAATTCAAAAAAAAAAAAAAAAAACAAAACCTAAGCTACCCAAATAAGATAAGTGGGCCAATAATTTTTTAAAAAATATTTTAATGGGACCAATGTCCCTGTATGCTTTCTACTGCTGTGATCAAAAGCAACAGGGGGAAGAAGGGGTTTATTTCATCTTGCACTTCCATGTAACAGTCTTGGCAGAAACTCAAACAGAGCAGCGAGCTGGAGGCAGGAAGGGAAGCAGTGGCCGTGGAGAGTGCAAGTGACTGGCTTGCTCCCTAGGTTTACTCAGTTTGCTTTCACATGTCTGACATGGTGCCTAAGCCCCAGCCATAAGCACATGCCCAGAGGTGGCACTGCCCACAGTGGGCTGAGCCCTCCTAGTTAATCATTAATCAAGAAAATGCCCCCACAGACCAGTCTGGAGGAGGCATTTCTCAAGGAGGTCCTCTTTTCCCAGATGACTTGAGTTTATATCAAGTTGGCCAACTAGCACAAACGTCCTGAGCATCAGGGAAATGCGAATCAGATGGCTGAGATTCAACCCAGCTCAACCTGATCAGAATGGCAAACATCAAGAAAACAAGTAACACCAAATGCTGATGAGGATGCAAGGAAAGGAAACCCTTACCCACTGTTGGAGGGCGTGTACTCTGGCATGAACACTGGAAAAATCATTCTGGAGGCTTCCTGGAAACTAAAATTAGAACATAACCCAGATATACCAACCCCAGGAGCCTACAGCCTTTTCATAGAGATTCTTGTTCATCTATGTTTGTTCCTGCTCTCTCACAACAAGGAAACGGAACCAGTATATGCATCAACAAATGGCTGGATGATGAAAATGTAGTTTACCCAACACCCCAAATTCAACTGGAAGAAGCCATATCAGTCATTGCCCCTATCCTTTAAGTGGAGGGGGAGGGGTGCTAAGAACAGGTGCTAAAATTTGGCTAAACAGGCTTAAAAGACCCCAAAGGGGGAAAAATTGTTTCTTTCTTAGCTAAAATTCAAAAATATCATTGGGCCTTTTGGCAGCCTCATCCTTGCCAGTGACTACATATGCCAAACATATTTTGGAGACCCTGATCTCTAATCTGGTTCCTAAGCAATTCTGGGGTTAGATTCCCAAATGGAAGAATAATAAGATAGCAATAAAACCCTGTTAAGAGTTTAAAAAAAAAAAACTTTTGGTCAAGAGAATGGTACTTTTTAGGCCAGGTTGATCACTTGGTCAAGGGACTACCCCATAGGAATGTGGGCTCACATTAAACCATACCTAAATTATCCATTAGAACAATGATTTACTTTTACTTGAAACTTCAAATGGCTGACATGTTGGCTAAGCCTCAGAAGAGGGTAGAGGGATGAGAGAGGGAATGTTTTAATAAAAAGCAGCTCAGCATGGACTCTTCCTGGACTTTCCCTTTGTGTGGGGTCTTGGCAAACCCTTTTTACAAAAAAAGGAATTGCCTTGCTGAGCTAAGGAAGGAAGGAAGGAAGGAAGGAAGGAAGGAAAGAAGGAAAGACGGATGGAAGGCAGGCAGGCAGGCAGGGAGGCAGGCAGGAAAGAAAGAAGGAAGGAAGTATTGTGGTTAAATAAGGATCAGGACAAACAAATAGGCTGAATAGATGTTTATTCAGGGAGAAATAACTTACAACCTAGACAGATGAATACCAGCAAGTTCCACCGGATGCTCTCCTGTCCCAGTCCCGCCAACAAGAGGCACGTTCCCAGCTCCTCCTCAGACCTCCTTCCACAGGTCACTTCCGTCCCTGGCTCCACCCCTCAATGGGCATGGTCAGTGCCACAGAAGGATACAAAGTGAATATCCCACTACAATTCCCCTTTTAGTCTAAAAGAAAAGATTTAGGCTTGATACAAAACTATATACAAAACAGTGAATAACAAGTGTGCTCTAAGAAAAGGAAAATTGAGATCAAAACAACCTGCATATCTAGTCCTAGGGTAAAAGCATAACGGAGTTTACAATGGAGTTGTCCTAAGCTGGAAAACGTAAGTCTAGTACCTAATATATCTAACTAGGAAGAGAGAATAATAGTTGTCATAGTTTAATCTTCAACCTCATCAAGAGCTGAGAAGGAAAATAACGATACTAGGGTAGACAGGAAGTGCAGATGGGCAACTTCCAAAAGGTGCAGCGAGGACAGAAACAGCAAGCTACCTGGACAGTCACCCAAGGTCTCACAGCAATGTTGGTACACCCAGTTTTGGCTAAGGCCAAGAAAACTTGACAGACCACAACAACAGCAGGGAGGTAGAAAGGCTGTCTTACCCTGACTTGGCAAGGTCCAGCAGTCTTCTATATTTGTCTCCTGTAAGCACATAGGACTGCATCCAAATCAGTGGTCAAGGTGGGGGCAATTCTTTGCCCAACAGGCCATTAGCTGAGGCGAGAATGAACTCCAGCAGGAGCAACAACAGTGTCCAACATATTTTCGGGAAAGTGCACGGTGCTGTCAGGAGCAACAGTGTCTCATGTCAACAGAGTACTAATGTTAAAACATTTAAATACCATGTTCTGCATGTCTATGAAGTGATTGAAGATTAAGCATCTATATCTGACTAATCTCATAGGTAAAGGAAACATGAGTGAAGATAATCTGTACGACTCAGGAACTTAGCTAAAAAACTGATTGAAACTTCCCTGAGTAAAGCAGGAACAAATACCTAAACAATATAACTATGTACATATACATACATATAAATCCCTAAAATAGAGGTAGAGTAGAAAAGTCAAGACAAGAGGTAGAACTATAAAGGGCAGCATGATAAATATCCCAAATTGTATCAATATACAAAATGTCTTGAATACAAGAAAAGTATACATACATAGAATATGGCAAGAATAAATGTGCATAAAACATAAGTGGAAAGATTTCACACAATATAACAAAATATAAACTTAATTTTACATAGCTTACCACAAATAAGAATATATAACAATGTAAGCTGTAAAATACGATTAAGGAAAGAAGGAAGGAGTGAAATTTTACTTAGCCATGAGAAAAAGTGAAATGTGCCATAAAATGGTTAGAACTGGAAACTATTAAAATAAATGAGGTATCCCTCATAGAAAGACAGTTCTCTCTCATTTGTGGATTCTAGCTTCTAGTTGTTACATATCTGTATTTAATAGGAGTGAGTAGGTGTAGGGGCTACGAAACTGAGTAAGGAAAATGAGAAAGAAAAAGAGGCTTTAAAAGAGAGGGATGGGAGAACAATACAGCACATGTAATTTGAAAGTAGGCGTGCCTTTAATCCCAGCACTCAGGAGGCAGAAGCAGGGGGTTTTCTGCAAGTTCCAGGCCAGCCTGGTTTACAAAGCCAGTTCCAGGAAAACCAGGCCTGTTACACAGAGAAATCCTGTCTCAAAAAACAATAGAGAGTGCATGAAGAAATCCTGGGGGTGGAAAGGCTTAAGCAGTGATGGGGAATGGGAGAGAGGAAGTGGTGTGAGAAAACCAACCAAAACACAGGGTTACCAAAATGCTATAAGGAAGCCTGCTACTTTGTAAACTATTGCTTACACTCAAAAGAATTGTGCAGTTAGGTTCTGTTTCTGAAGTTCCTTCCAACAACCACCCCTTCTCCTAAGGTCCCAATGACAATACAAGGCACTGTTCCAAGGCACAGATTCATTCTGGAGAACCACTGAGTTCATTGTGCTTCCAAACAGAGTGTAAGTAAAGGGTTGTTCACAAGGGTATAGGTGCTCCTACCCCAACAGGCCCCACCTTAAAAGCTTTACCCAAGAGGGGTAAGGCTTTCCCATAGCTGCAGAGATGACCCTCCCCTCTTCAGTCTTCTCTTGCTTATGTACTCTAGTCTCCTCAGAATCCACATATAATTAAGGCAAAGTTACACACATCAGGTGCTAGGAAGAAGCTCTGTATACAGATGAGGGTCTCATGGCCCTCCCATACCTCCATAAGGGGATGTAAACAATCAGAAGGCCCAATTGGAATGGTCTTTTCAACAAGGTGCAGCTTAATGCCCCAAGGTAGTAGTTGCTTGGAGGATAACCGTTTGTAGTATAGGTTCTCTACAGAAATCAAAATGCAAAGTCCCAATGTCCTTCATTAGTGATAAAATAGAATCCAGGGCAGTAACATAATAGAAATTTAGGTTACAGAAGAATTCTGTTCTAGTTTTGTTTCTTCTGTTGTGGTGTTAAAATATACTGACCAAATAATAATAATAATTTAGGGGAGGAAGAGATCATTTCAATTACAATTCCAGGTTATAGCCCATCATTACAGGGCATCACAGAAGTAGCCGTTCACACCACATCCACAATCAAGGAAAGGAAAGTGAATGTGCTGGTGCTGCCTGCTTGCTTGCTTGCTTCACTCTTATATCCTTCAGGACCCAGCCTAGGGAATGGTGCCACCCAAAGTAGGCTGGTTTTCTCTATATCCACGAACAGCCTAGACAATCTCCCATAGACATGGCCATATGACAACCTGATCTAGATAATTCCTCATAAAGACTCTCTTTCCAAGTGATTTTTGGGTTATGTCAAGTTGACAGTTAAAGCTAAGCATTGCAAATTCTGTTCAACTGCTTCTGTTTAAAAATGGCTAAAATGTAATAATGAGAAAATGAGATAATGACTACCCATCCTTCAGAAACTTCTTTTAAATGTTTTTTTATTAATTCTTTGAGAATTCTATAAAATGTGCTTTGGTCATATTCACCCTCAACTACTCCATCTAATTCTTCCAATTTTCATCCCTACTTCCCTACTCACCCAACGTCATGTGTCATCTGTCTCTGTCTGTCTACCTATCTATCTATCTATCTATCTATCTATCTATCTATCTATGTATCATTATCAACCCATAAAGTCATTTTGTGGCAACCATGAATACTCCTGAGTGTGGGACCATCCACTGGAGTATGGTCATCCTCTATCAGGCTTAAAGGAAAAATAAAACAAATTAAGCAGACTCTTCCTCTGCCAGAAGCTGTAAATCATTAATAGATCCTCTGCTAGAGGTGGGACTTCATAAATACACACACACACACACACACACACACACACACACACACTACATTAGTATTTTATCTGGCTCAGTCTTATAGATCTGGTGCATACTGTCACAACTTCTCTGTTGTGTCTCAGAAACACTATTTTGAAATAGTTGTCTGTCATCTCTATCTCTTGCAATCTTTCTACTATCCTATTTGAGAACCTTTTCCTCCTTTTCAAAACATAGTCTACCTAGATCCTCCAGTTGACAGCTAATAATGTTTTCTAAGAAAATTCTTAGCCTGATGAGTTGTAACTAGCTTTTTTTACACATCTGTCCCCTCTACTAATATAAAGAAGCCCTACCTAAAACTCTGTACACTCAAATCTGAGCACATAGAGAGCTTCCAAAGTGTGATATCATTGGGTAATCTTCTGCACAGAATCTGAATAAATTATATCTTCAAGCACTGTCTGACTCCATATTCAAAATGAAATGATGGTAATAGTCAGGAGAGATCTGAGACTTATTTCATTTTAGTCCTAGGCTAAAAGTTGAGGGACCTAAGGTTTTTGTTGTTGTTGTCATTGTTTTGTTTTGGCTTTTTTGTTTTTGTTTTTGTTTTATTTTGTTTTGTTTTTGCTTTTTTGGCAAAAGCACACACAAAAAAGAACACTAACACCAACAAGGCAGCATCATTTCTGGCATACGACAGGAATATTGCAATACAATGAAATTTAAATGCAATTATAAATACTTGCTCTTGCTGTGTTAATATTAATTGAAACATACCTGTAACAGAGGTTGGGTGTTCTGCATTTGAAATGCTTGAATTAGAAGAGCTTCAGAATGCTTTTCTTTCTTTCATTTTGTTTTGTTTTATAACATTTCCAAATGTTCTAATGTGTGTGGGGGGGATAATGTATGTGATTCATATATTATATGATGACATAGTTGATTAGATCCAAGTCTAAATATAAACTTGGTTATGTTTTGTGTATCCTTTATACCATAATTTTATATAGTATTTGTAGTACCCTGCATTATGGCTGTGGCCCATTGCAGGAGGTCAAGTTGTCATGTAAGGCACTTTCAATGTTTTGAATTTTAGGGAAAAAAAATGAAGATTTTAAGTTTAGGGATGTTTATAACATATTAGCTGTCACTTTAATCTTTTCTACATGGAGATACTTTTCCAAGGTTTATAAGTATGTTAACCTTGGTGTCAGTGAAAGGTTCTGACTTATAATTATTTCTAAAATATATTCATATGTGAAACCTGATTTTTACATTTTAAAGCCCATTTTTATATCGCCTCCAGCTATGCCTAAGTGGAAAATAAATCGTTTTAGACAAAAGAAGTCAAATTTTCCCTAACACATGTTTTCAAATTTCATGCCCCATAGCCTATCATATTTTTCCATTTTAAAGAATCATACTTTGGAAACTGAAAATATTCTTAGATGTTAAATTGCTCTTCTCCCGTGACATTTTGATTAATAAAAGTTTAGACTCACAGTGTGAGGGCTACATCTCTTGCAGTGAGAACATGCACTTTAAAACTCCTGAAGAATGCTTAGAACGCCTTTGCATGAGGCAAGTGTTCCCAAACTTGAGTCCCACATATTTCCTCTGTCTGTGCTGTCTATCACTGGGGAGCTTGAAGAGATGGGTGGATAGGGCAGGGCACGGACCCTGACGCAATGAAATCGGATCAGAACTAAGTTAGAAATTTCCATAAAACAAAAGAGGAAAGAGGAATCTGGTTTTTCCATGGAAGGCTGAAATTCAATGAGTGCCTGGCAAATAAAATAAGTGTGCTCTCTCTCTCTCTCTCTCTCTCTCTCTCTCTCTCTCTCTCTCTCTGTGTGTGTGTGTGTGTGTGTGTGTGTGTGTGTGTGTGTTTGGGTTTTTTTGGGTTTTTTTTGTTGTTGTTGTTTTTGTTCTGTTTCGTTTTTTAATAAAAGTTTCCAAACAGTTTGAAGGTATAATTTCGCCCTTTCTTTTTTTATTATTATGATTTTTTATTATTTTTTCTTATTTTACATATCGAACCCAGGTTCCCTCTCCCTTCCTATTTCCCTCCCATGCTCCCTGACCCCCTCCCATCCTATCCCCCCCACACACACACACACACTCCACAGGGAGGGTGATGCCTTCCAGGAAGATCAACAAAATCTGTCAAGTCATTTGGAGTAGGGACAAGCCCTCCCTCCTGCCTCTAGGTTGAGTATCTCTCCATGGGGAATGTGCTCCCAAAGTTCTTTCATGCACCAAGGATACATCCTAGTTCCACTGTCCAGGGTCCCTTAGACAGCCCAGGCCTTCTAACTGAGAGCCTTTCTTGTTAACTACTTAGCATTTTCTGCCCTAAAAGGAAAGGATCTTTGTCTTAATTAGGTGTTTATTGCTGTGAAGACATACCATGAGCATGGCAACTCTTACAAATGAAAACATTTAATTGAGAGGACTCACAGCTTCAGAGGTTCAGTCCATTGTCATCATGGTGGGAAGCATGGTGTCGTGCAGGCAGCCACGGTGCTGGACCTGAGTCCTACATCTTGACATGGAAGCAACAGGAAATGGACTCACTGTCACACTGACGGGAGCTTGAGTAAAAGAGAGCTCAAAGCCCGCCCCCACAGTGACACATTCCTCCAACAAGGCCACACTTCCTAATAGTGCCATTCCCTTTGGGGGGGGTGCATTTTCTTTCAAACCACCACAGTCTCATTTTCCCTGAGTTACCTAGAGGACTTTGAAGATGGGCAGGCTCATAGTGAAAATAAATCTTTATGGGGTCATGAGTAAGTGAATTAAAATGATCTTCTTTCTTTGCCTGTAGTATTCCCACATCTACTCTGAGCACTGCAGTGACTGCTGTATGAAAAGAAAGTATGATCGAGGCCCCTTCCTGGGCTCCCTAAGGCTCCATTCAAACACTCACAGTGGCAAACCATGACCACAGAGGCTGCCCTCTCTTATTCCCCAACAGGGTTCACCTGCTTGTTGACCCCTGGGAAACTGCTGACCTCACTTGGCCATGGTATTTATCCCATCACAGGACTTTACCCCAGAGAACCACAGCCTCCATCTCAGCACCCTTTTGTTTCCAGTGTAAATGTACAAACACAACTCTCACCTCAAAAGGGGAAAAAAGTCATTTATTCTGGAGCCAAGTAGAGTAGCCGTGGCCCAGAAACACAGAGTTAGGTTACCCTAAATTCACTGTTCCAGTGTGGTAACAGTTTGATGAAGCTTTTATAGTAACAGAAAAAAAGAAAGTCATAAATCAAGACATTTCTCAAATACATTGGTAGAGAAATCAGTAGACACATTCAAACAAAGCATGGGGCATGTATGCTACAGGCCTCAGACATTATTTGAGGACACTCTGAGCCTTTGGATTGGTGGAAGCTAATGGTCTGTTAAGTTTCTAAAAGGTGTTTACCTATTATCTCCAGGATGGTAGAACAGACACAGAGATTAAGAGATGGTTATTGAGGAAACTGAAAATAACCCAAGATAAATCATGATTAGGTTCTAGGCCTGAAACATTTCAACCCTTCCATGATCATTGAAATTTTAATCAATTAATCAGCCTCATGGAAGTCTTAATGCAAATTGTTATTCTTTCCAGGGACAAGAACTTCCCTTCACACCAGTTTGTCTTTGAGGCAGAATGGCTTTCTCAGCACAGGGCTGCTCACAAGACAACCCAGGTCATTTGGATGGTAGTTTAGGGTTTTTAAAATACTTTGAAGCATTCCTAAGGGGTCTGCAAACTCATGAAGAAATATCTATAAATTACATAAGAATGTTTTCAAATTTAAAGGGAAAATAATTTATCATCTTTCTATGGTTCTATGGGAAAGGAGGAAAAATTGCAATGCAAAGGCAATAAATTAAGTCTTTGCATCAGACAGATGTGGACTTTAGGCTAACCCTAACAATGTTCCTTTTTATAGTACATTTCTGACTTGTGAGATGAATACATAGTACTGTCCAAAGGATGGGTAAAATTACATATTTAAAAAAAAACTGGAAGAGCTGGAGCTCAACCATCTCTGTCTCCCCAATGTTAAAATCTTTACAAGCACACACTATACACTGGCTTTTTATTTGTTTGTTTGTTTGTTTGTTTGTTTGGACATGGATCTTGATAATGAACTCATGATCGCCTCATAAGAAAGTGCAAGGCAAGCACTTTACCAGCTGTTCTGTCTCCTAGTCCCATTATCTGAGTTTCCTTTACTGATGCTGTGATAAAATACCCTGACAAAGTCAATTAAGAGGATTAAAGCATTTGTTTGAGCTCGCACTTCAAATTATAGCCCATCATTGTGAGTAAATCAAGGCAGCAGGAACTTGAAGCAGTCAGTTACACCTACAGTCAGGGGAAGAGGGAAGAGAGTAGATAGAAAGATAGAAAGATAGATAGAAAGATATAAAGATAGATAGATAGATAGATATGCCTAGTTTTGCTTAGCTCACTTCCTCTGCTCTTATACACTTCAAGATCCCCTGCCTAGAGAATGCCTCCACCCATAGTGGGTGGTTGTGGCTCTTCTCACTTCAGTGAAAGAAATCAAGGCAGTGTCCCGCAAGTTTGTCCATGGGCCAACCTGATCTAGACATACTTGAATTACTCATAATAGTGCATTTTTTATTATTGTGAAGACTCACCAAGAAGTAACTATCATCCCAATGGCACCACCTACTTTATAAGAAAATCCAAGTCTAATGTAAAATAATAAATTTTAAAAAAAAAACGCTTTGACTCCAAAATTTAAGTTGAAGAACAAGTTACTGGGGAAAAGGATTTCTATTTTTGTTTCCACAGAAAATGAAAAGATGTGGATTCCTTCCAGACTGATGTGGTTTGATCACGCCAGACCGCCTGAAACAGAGTACAAGCTGATCCTACATTCCAAACAGCTGGACAAAACAGCCCTACAGACTACAGCTAGGATATCTGAATCTTCTTCGATTCCCCCAAGACAGCGCCCCTTACCAGCAGGAAGTAGTTTGGAAAGAACAACGCCCAAATTCCCAAATATTGTGTATAAATGTTTGTTTTCATTTAATTGGACTTTGTTATATAAAATTAAAAAAAAAAAATCCTCAAAGTTTTCCAAAAAAAAAAAAAAAAAAAAAAAAAAAGAAAATCCAAGTCTACCCACTTATTCAAAAAGTTGATTTTCAAGGTGATTTGGGTTATAACCCACATATTTGAAATGGTCATTAATCAATTACCAATACCTAGAGATTAAACATAATTGGAAGTGGTGATACCTTGACTTCATCAAGACAATTCTACATATTTAAAATATACCACTTTAAAAAATTACAGCCAATTAATTGACTATCACATTAAAGATTGGGTCCTTGAAAAAAAAATTCAAGACATCTGATTTCTCTAGAAGCCCTGTAGCCCCTCCCCAACAAGCACCTTCTTCAGCCTTCCCCAACAAGCACCTTCTTCAGCCTTCCCCAACAAGCACCTTGTTCAGCCCTCAGCATACTCATTGGGTATCTTTCACTGAGAGCCATAGCAAGCATCAGCCACTACAGAAGAAACACACATGGGTAAAAGTGGATTTGCAATCTGAACTAGATAGCAATTAATGGCAAGTAAAAAAATAACAGATCCCTGAGTGGTTTTTGACTCTTTGGATTAGTCACACTACACTTTGCTTTTCACAATCAACTTTCCAAAAACACTAAGTTACCCAAAACAATTATAACCCATCCCTTCAAGGGCACACTTCCTTTGTACTGTGCTATCCCCACCACGCCACACAGCCCTGAATGTACTGATTACCTGCAGGTGATCAGGCCAGAATTCTTTCTGCATCTCTCCATGGTTGCTCATATCTTCTTTCTGAAAAAAACTCTGTTTGGTGCCTGGGCATGCTGTCATCCTGTTCAACTTTTGACTGCTCCTGTTTTTCTCTCCTTCCTCTGGCAACCCCCAAGAACTAGCTGGTCCCTGAAGGACAGCACTTTGCCCTCTCCTCCCCTCTGTTCCCACTCACCCTTGGCTATTTCCGCCATGTGTAAGGTTTCACGTGCCTATATTTCCATCCGCAACTCCCAAACCTCCTCTGTCTCTCACTCCAGCTTCTTGCAGAAAAAGTTCCCATACTTATTCTCCAAAAGCTTTCTGGATGTTATGTCAACACCTCCAATTCAAAACTCACACCACAATAAATTCCCTGCAGCACTTCCTTCCTGGGGTGATAAGGCCTTCTTCATGTTTAAATTCAGTTGTCATTGAAACTATATTATGATGTGGGACCTTTAAGGCATAGTCATGGAAGCATCTCCTTTGTCAGCTAAGGTCAATATCTCAAGAATGATACTCACAAATGGAGTGGTTTGATCCCCACCCCCACTCCCCAGCCCCCTACCACCCCACCCCACCCCCACCGCCTCTTCTCCTAGTAATGTCTTCTACACAACAACAAGCTCCATACCAGGCACAGTACCTTGATACGGGACTCTAGAACTATAAGAAATCAATTTCCTTTCCTTAGCAATTATTGTACCCCATTACGGCAGCACAAAGTGGATGGAGACACCAATAGCTTTGTTATCTGGATTTCCATTCTCAATTATGCATAGTCAAAACCTTATTATCGATAATCTTTCATCTCACCCTCTCCTTCTCTAACATTCAAGTAGTAGCTCAATCTCTTTTATTTCAGCTCCTCGCTATTTCCCACTTCCCAGTCTCTATGGACCCAGTCTCCAGGCACAGTCTCTGTACACCTTTCCAGTCCAGTCCAAGCACTCCTCACTCCTCCCCCTGGACTTCTGCATTATCTGCCTTCTTCAGTTCATTGGGCAGAAGAGCACATTCCAAAGGAGATTGGGTTTTTATCATTGTAAGCCATTGTCTAGCACGTTTCTTCCCTGTGGCAAAGAGATAAGATGAGAAATAGCTACATGGGACTACACATATAAAAGAGTGATTAGTGGTGTGCCTGCTGGTTCCTGCAGCATCTGAAATCTGAGTCCAGGTCTGAGCTGCCAGTGTTTGCTTTCAAAGGTTATCACTCATACCCGAAAGCATCCTACACAGAGGGAAGCAAGGGTATATGACTCTCCGTGCTGCTGGAGCTGAACAGAATGAATAAAAATGAAACCAAAAACCAAAACCATTATGTTGAGCCCAGTTTGAGCCTTTCCCTATTAATAGCAGTTCTCCCTTTACTGGGATTTCTAGTGAAATCACTTTGCATTGTTTTAGAGGTTATCTTTCCTTCTGACCACACACACTATCACACAAAACACAGAAAGGACTGTGGGAGGAGCAGATGGGGTGGCATCAGGGACAGTACATCTCAGGACAGCTCAAGGTGAAAAGCTTGAGGAAGAACATCCTTGAGGCATGTCAACCTCAAGGATATGAACCAAATATCAGGAGGACTGACCAGCGGCTGGCTTTGCTTCTCTCTCCTATGCAACTTTGAGCAGGTCACATGATTTTTACTGGCCTTAATTCCCATCATTTAGTGGAGGGGTTGTTTCAGATGACCTAGAAGACATTTCCCAACACTAAGTGTGTAAAGAGTATGGTTTTTCCTCCCGCCGCTGGTCCCCAAATAACACACAGAGACTCTGTATTTGATATTATACTGTTGGCCAGTTACTACTTTCTTATCGGCTAGCTCTGTCTTAAGTATTAACCCATTTGTGTTAATCTATGTATTTCCACGTGGTCTTCTTACCCGGAGCCGGCTGCCACATACTGCTCTCTCCAGACTCTCCGTGTTGGCTCCTCCTTCTTACTACTTCCTCTTTCCTCCTTGTCTCCTAGTCCCTCCTATCTTACTTTCCTATTGGCCAACAGTGCTTTATTCATTAACCAGTATGAGAAACATATATACATAATGGCATCTCCCATCATAAGTGTCTAATCAGTGTCATTAAACTCTGCATTAATCAGATAGAGGAACTTATCATGTGTTACCCAAAACAAAGCCTCTATGCTTTTGTAATAATCCAGACATCTCCAGAATTGTCACCTGTGATCAAGCTCTTCCAGCCTGCCACAGGCTCCTCCTACATATTCTTTGTGATATGAACCATGGGATCTCATGAGTAACATATAAGAGGAAGATAGCTAAAGAATCCCATGTTGGCTTTTCAGTGATTCTGTTCAGGAGTGGCATGCTATTTCTACTCTTCCTATTATCCAGAAACCCTGGTAGGAAGGGAAGGAGAGATGGGAAGGAGGTATGGGAGAAGAGGTAGAGAGAAGAAACTTCATGTTCTAAGAGGGAAGAAGTGCATGCTGGTAAACCCTCATTGTGTCTGCACAGTGAACATTAGTGATTCCCCATCCATGAAATAATGACTTCATTTTTCCAAATGCTTTATACAGAGTTCCAAATGCTTTATACCAGTGAGAAAATGTGTTCAGAGAAGTTGACTAACATAAGCAATGTCACAGAGCCACCTCATAATGTCTAGAACAGGACTAGATTCTGTGTCTCTTATTTTCTGCTTTCTACTGGCTGAAAGAATTCCAGGTTTTCCTATCAGAAGACCTGCATCTGACATTCATTAAACTAACAAGAATGGGATCTGCTTGAATATTGTCCCAGTTAGCTTTCTATTGCTATCATAAAATACCATGCCTAAAAACAACTTGGAGGTGGGGAGGGGCTTATTTTATCTTATAGCTTGTAGTTCACCATCTAGAAAAGTCAGGTAGAAGCTCAAGGCAGAAACTGATGCAAAAGACCATAGAGGGTGCTGCTTACAAGCTTAGACCTTGTGGCTTGCTCAGCCCAGAAGTGGTATTCCCACAGTGACCTGGGCTCCCACATTATCAGTTAAGAAAATGTACCACAGGCTTGCCCTTAGATCAGTCTGATGGCAGAATTTTCTCAGTTGAGGTTCTCTCTTCTAAAAGGTCTCTAGCGTGTGTCAATTTAACATACAACTAACCAGCACAACCTCTTATGTGAGAGGGTTCAGTTGTTAAGGACACCTGCCCCAAAGCCTAACAACCTGTGTTTAATCCTTGGTACCCATGAGGTAGAAGGAGAGAATGACTCCAAAGGTTGTTCTCTGACCTATGAGTTTGCTCTTGTGAGTATATATATACACACACACATACATGCACGCATGCATGCGAGCGTGTACACACACACACACACACACACACTAAATAAATAAAATTTTTTAAAATGTAGACCTAGCTCACAGTTTCCTTGGGAAGACTGACAGGTATAATCAAAGTGAAAGTGCACATTACAGAGCAAAGAGTGCATAAACACTACGTCCATTCTGACCATTTGACGATAGCACATTGTACGTAGACTGTTCAAAGACATAAGCCACATATTTTTTAACAGCCTAGAGCCAGACCTCTGTATATAGAAATTTTCTTTCAGTTTTATAATCAAAAGCAGAGTTGATTGCATTAGACTTCATTGATATAGGAACCACAACCTTCTTGGAGGTTAGGCAGGGGCTTACATTTTCCCAGCACCTGATGTCGTGCTGGAACTGCACAGAAGCTCCGAGTGTGGTGTTCTTTAGATTAGATCGAGTGTGGACATGTCATAGTATACACGCCGAAGGGGTGTCATGAGCTCCGCATCGTGCACGGTAGTTACGATCGCTTTCGTTTCTTTTGGGTGATGACAAGGAGCAAAAGAAGAAAGCAGGGAGAGAAAGAAGAAAGAGGGAAAGAGGGAGGGGAGGAGAGAGAAGAGTGAGAAGCAGCACTAATAAAGACTAAGCAATGGCTGAAAATCAAAGACAAGAGTAGGGGCGTGGTCATTCATTTGTGAACAGGAAAATAATTTCCCCAGGACGAGAGAACAAAATCTCAGCCCTGTGGCTTTCGTAGTACAGTCAGTGCAAGAAGAGAGGCCTGGATACTGGAGGAAAGGGGGGGAGACAGTTCCTGCCCCCCTTCTTTGACCCTGAGGCAAAGGCCGGGCTTCAACTTCAAAAAACAGCTAGAATGATCCAGCATCAGTGGGCCACAGGCTCCTTCAGTCAAGTGACCTTGGCTGCTTGTTTCCATGGTAACAATGTACATCCCAAACTCTTCTTCCTGTGTAAGAGGAAACGTTTCAGAGAGAGGGGAAGGCAGGATTTCACACTGGCTTTTCTCTCTTCTGACCCTTCTTCTGAGTATTGCAGTCTCCTGAGGAAAGCATCCCCAGAAGAGGATGTCTCTGTGACACTATTAGCGATGCATGCCTGCCCAGGACACAGTTTTAAAGGAAGATGCAAGTTGTATTGGCTTTGCTTTCGCACGTGCTGGGTGTTTCCCAGCAGCCCACTATTTCTTTCAAGATTGGCTCACCAAATAGCAGGCCCAGCATGTTGCCCTTGTGTTAAAAGAGAGAAGTCAGACAGCTTGGAGAGCTTGCCCAAAGCTCCAGAACACACAGTAGCAGAGTTGAGCTGGAAAATGGACTCGACAAATCTGGGTGTCTACCAGCTCCCTCAACATATGGTGCCCCTGTAGTCCAACCCTAGTCTGAACCACTGCCCCCTACCTCCCTGCAGCTGGTTGAATGTCTGCCCCCACCCCAGCCTCGACCTCCACTCTGTATCCTGCAGTTTTCTTCAGGGTTAAGTCCTGATTTTAAGAGTATGGAACAAAAATATGCTATGTTTAAATATGGAGTTTAAAATGCACTGTAAGATCAACATTCTGCCTGTCCGACATCTTGTGTTAGAGCAGCTTTTACCGGGTGATACATAATCTATCTTTCTCCAGCCGAACCATGGAGGCACGTCTTACCACAAACCCTTCGATCACAGCTCCATAGGCACCATAGGGTCCACTTTCCTACCAGAATCTGGAGCCAAAAGCACTCAACCCTTGGCTCAACTTCAGCCCTTCCCAGTAGTTTGGATCCCATGATTCTGTCCCTGAAAGAAACTCTCCCTTTGCAGTATCTCTGTGTGACGCTGACATACAAAGGTATACAACAGCATGGAGCCAGCAGGATGTCCATTTACCTCAGCCTGTACCATTCACGTGCATTTGAAATATGTTTCTAATATCTGAGGTGCACGGGGCCAAATTCCCTTCACAGTTTTTCACACGCATGAGTAAACCCACACAGACTAAAACCCCTTGGGCCTTAGGTTCTGCTTAGAAGTTCTTTTTTTTTAAGAAAACAAATATTCCATTAAAACGACACAGTGTACTCTGCATATTTTTAGGACAATTAGAGTTTAGAATTCCCTCTTCTTCCGCCCATTGCAACAAAAAAAAAAAAAAGTTTCTTAACTGTTTCCTTACCAAGAATGAATAAAAACTGAGGTAAAGGATTTTCTTATCTTTAGCATACTCTTCCCATGCTGCTTGTCAGTGTTACTGGATGACAGGTTGAGGCCATTGTTACACATATTCCAGAAGGATCCAGGCTTGCTTGCTCAATTACCAGGTCAATCCTTTTTAGGTAACTATTTGCAAACCTATGGGAACATTTACTTGAAATAGAAAAAAAAAATGAAACTCACAAGAAACAGATGCACATAAAAGTAAGGAGATTTTCTCCTTGTGTATGTGGTTTGAAATTAGGTCATAGGCTTTGGTCATTTTTCTTTAGTGCTTATGACTGGGAAAATAAACTTATAAAGAAGAAACTGGCTCAGCCTATGAGATAGAGATACAGCAAGACTAAGAGGGAGAGACCTAGAAATGGTTTTTACTAGGGAGGAATCTGAACCAGAACCCCAGATGTGGACTTTGCATTTGATTATGTGCATAAGTCTGTTCATATGGCAACACCCTGCCCATTAAGCCCAGACTGCTGGGGCCACACATGTGGATGGTGTTTGCCAAGTCAGTGTGCAAATCAAATGTTTTCTTACAACCAAATTTGGAGAGACATCTTAGCAGCACTTGCCAAACCACTCAGATTCAAGTCCAAAAGCTCCCGGGCCTTTTGAGAAGGTGATGTAAAACCACCCTTGGCTTGTTCTCACATGCCTACAAAGTGGACCAAAAGATGGAAATGACGTTACCTGCTCACTCTATGGCAAAAGACATGCATGCATTGTGGAGGCCTGACCCCTGAGGTGAGTAGAATCTTGTGATGGCTTGTAATGGCATAAAGACTAGAAATTATAGGTATATTCAAGGATCAAAGAACTATGACTTCTCAGGGAAAATGTGTTTATTTAAATTAAAAAAAATATCGTGAAAATTACAAACCATTAAATACAAAAGACAATTGCCTACAACTCAATGTATTAGAAGGAAGTATATACATCACTTTGTAACAGGCGCAGACAGACTTGCACCAAACCAGGATTAAGCAATGGAAAATGTGACAACGCACATGTCTGTCGCAGTAAAGTTTCAGAATTCAAGTGATTCCAGGCAAGAGGCCAAACTTAGCTTGGCTTCTTTCAACTTAAACGGCCCCCTTTGGAGTTAGTCCACACTCTGAATCTTAAAGTGAACAGAGGGCCCCTTTTCCCCTCCGAAGTATGTTACCCCTACCTCTGTGTCAAAAACTGATTGGAAAACCAGCTCCTATACTGTTTGCCTCCCATGGGTTCAGCAGTAACCTCTTTGTCTCCAACCCAGGGAGACTCAGGATAAATAAAAATTAAAGAGGGTTTTCACTAGTCAAACTTGGCCTTTGGGGTTTGCTTTTTGTTGTTGTTGTTTGTTTGTTTGTTTTTGTTTTTCTGCTTCCTTCTGGAGGTCTTCAGTGGGCTGCTTGCAAAGTTCTGGACCACAGATGATATGGAACACCGGCA
This sequence comes from Phodopus roborovskii, assembly GCF_943737965.1. Lineage (NCBI taxonomy): Eukaryota > Metazoa > Chordata > Mammalia > Rodentia > Cricetidae > Phodopus > Phodopus roborovskii. Next base: position 24,185,788 of record NW_026126460.1, on the reverse strand, counting down.
AGTGGTCCTGGGAGTCTCCTTTTAGCCTTCTCTTCCCCTCAGCTGGGAGTGTTAACGTCCTCCCCTCTTTAGAACTCTGCAGAGGAAACTGTGCTGCCTCTCCCGTCCTGTCCTGGGAAAGCTACAGTAGGGATGACCGCTGATCAGCCCCAAACTCCCCAGTCACACATATCTAGTCTCCAACTGTGCCTTTAAGTCAACACATCCTTCTCTAGACTAAGCGGCCAAAGGGGAAATACTTGGTCCAAACTTCCTCACACCAGGCCAGGGAGGATTTATCACACAGTACAGAGTCTAAAGATGTCCTCCCAGCCCCCTGGGGCTGCACTGCCTCCCGATCCTCATGAAGGCAATGAGCCTCATGATGACATGCCCAGGACCACACAGTAAATGATCGTCAGGGCTCAGATGACGAAGCACAGTGTTTGGACCGAAGCTCTGTTCAAGTTCTCCTCAATGTGCCCTTCTAGGTCTCAGCTATGTGACAACACCCCAGATGGTGAGGCCTGCTTGTGTCCTCGCTGGCCTCGGGAAGCTAGTCTGGGAAAAAGAGCCTTAGCAGAGCCATCGATGATGTTGCCTTGTGTAACCCCACCATTACCCAATCTGTAAAGGTCAAGAGGACCACCCTCAACAGCCATCCTGAATGCAGGCTTGATTCTGAGGAGGCCCTCTGACAAAGAAAGCCACGCTCACCTGCAATGTTGTACAGTCACAAGTCAAGAGTTCAAGCTCACAGGTGAGACAAAAGCTCAAAATAGGTCATAGCTTATATCCCCAGCTGATGTGGACCTATGTACACATTGCTTTCTCCCCTTGCATTGTGCAAACAATCTAGGTACTACCTCCAGCTTTCTCCATATCAAAATTTCCCGTCAAGCATTCCCCCTCCTAATCCAAAAGACCTCCAAAAGAAATGTGTAACTCTCAGTGGCCAAATGTTACAGGCACACAATAAAGATACTTACAGCCAATCAGATCTAGAAGAACAAAGCTCTAGGCAAATTAGCAAATCAAATGTAGTCCTTCAGCCTGCCCTAGGCAGTTGTCAGCCCTGGGCACAAACAGATGCTGCAGAAGTTACCCAGGGCATCCAGTGAGAAAACAACACATGATCCAGCCAGATGCTGAACAGGGACCCCCAACACCCAGAACCAAGAGTAAATGGTCATGCCGTGGTGTCTCTGGGACATTTTCAGTGGTGGATCCGAACCACAGGAACCTCGATGACTCCAGCTAAGCCTTGTCTCTCCCTCCCGCATCTTGGGGGCTTGCCCACAGTCTGTTCAAAGTGGCAGCTGCAGAGCAAAAGTGAAACCAGGCAGTTGGCAAACGTCTTTCCTCTGTCAAGCGTGGCTTATGGAGCCACCTCCAGAGGCCTGGGGGTGCTAGGAATTCTGGTGGATGTTTTCTGAAGACCCTTCACTGCTCTCATTGACAGCGGTCTCGGAGGTCTCCTCCAGCTCATCGTCAGCCCCTTCCTCCTGGATGGTGAGGTGCACATCTGGAGAGGAGGACTCAGAGCTCACACTGTCCCCTTCCATTGAGCAGAGGGTGCAGGACAGAGCAGGCGCCACGCTCTCTTGCAGCATATTCAGCATCATGGGTACCTGCACTGACCTCAGGCCCGACATCATGGGAAGCGGCTTCATGGCCTCCCCCCACAGCCTCTCCTCATCTTTGTACAGCAGCAGGAGGCTGGACTTCTTCTCCTTCCTCTTGGATTTCATGTAGCCCAGCATGATTCCAATCAAGAAAATGCCATAGAAGGACATAACAACCAGAATGTAGAAGTATTCATTGCCATTACCACCGCTGTTACTAGGCACATGGGACTCCAGGGGGCTGCTGGAGGCTGCGGCGCTGGGGTGTGTACTGTTCAGAGGTTCCATCCTCAGCATTGAAATGCCTCTCACACAGCCCGGGTCTGGGGAGAAAGCTGCAAGTTAGACCTTCCACATGTATCCACAGCACAGGCAGAAGGCAAGCACATGGCCCGTGAAGTTGCAATAGATCAAAATAGGTAATTAAGAACAGGAACGAAAGAAACTGCAGAATGTAAGGCATCTCGTCAAACAGCTAATGGGGGTTACTTCTGAGAGCCTGGAGCAAGTAAGAGAAAACAAGGGAGGGGAAAACTTTCACCAGATAGAGAGACAGATGATAAGTAGATGATAGATAGATAGATAGATAGATAGATAGATAGATAGATAGATGGACTTCATTTGCACTTCAGAAAATAACCCTGCATTAGTTCTAAACTTTAAGTATTATATATCATATAGGGTTTCATAGGGAAAAAAAATAGTATCTCAACATTTCAAAGGCATGCTTTAGCTGGCAGGGCAGAAATGAACTTTACATTTTATTTCAAAAGCTTCCACTTTCTTAAATCCAAAGTTACATTTCCTTAGAAGAAGAAAACAAGCAAGAGAACTTTCTCTGCTAATAGTAAAAACTATTCCTCTTGCGTGTCTCTGAAGAGAAGGAGCCTCCTTAACTTACCAAAGGCTGCCAGTGCGTCCCAAGTGTGGAACTCCTAAACGGCTGAATCCGAGGACGTTTCTCTTCTGTGTTGGGCTCTGAGCTCTGACAGCCCCGCTGCTGGCCTTGGGATATATAGTCAAGAAATGCATCGTCACGTGTTCCGGGAGGAAAATTTACAACTGGGGTTGATTGTGGCGGATCAAGCAGTGAACTCAAAGCACACAGTTCAACTCTCTGAACTTTGCAGCTGTGAAGAGGGGGGGGGGAGTAGGAGCTGCTTGCTCCTCCCATCCCAGCTCAGAGCAAGAGGCTTCAGGTGGCCAAAACTATGTGAGAGAAGAGGAGAAAGAGAGTATTGCATCAGACATGTCCCCCAGAAGCCTGCTGTCACCAACAAAGAGTTTATGTTCTGTTTCCCTTGCAGGAAATAACCAATATGTCATCTATAGGTTTTCACAGGAAATCCAATCCTGTCATTAGAATGAAAGACATTGGAAGCAAGGGCAGAATTTATAGTGAAGAAAAAACAGCTCGTTTTAAGTTCTATCACTAATTGATAAACCCTTTCATATTCCATGCTTCGGACTGGTACGGTAAAATTGTTAGCTAGTGAGGGACAGCGAGCAAGCAGGGTTCTGAAAACCAAACTTTAAGTTCATTTCCTCTTCGCCACTGTAAGATGCAAGGCTGGCTAGTGCAGATTAGCCTTTTAAAAACACAGAGAGTCTACCTGCCTCCACACCAAGCTCATAAATATATTCTTTATAGTTTTATAGCTTCTTTGGGGATCTTCCAGATTCTTTCTCCCCAGGGCTTGGTGGACATCTATAATCCAGTAGTTAAGAGGCTGGAGCAAGGGAACCATGAGTTCAATGTCAGCCTGGGCTGCAAAGGTAAACCCTGTGGGAAAATAAAAATCTTCCAGATCCTCTTTAGCGATCTGTGTGAAGTGGGAACATGCTGCTGAGAGCCGTTGAGAGCTCCATTCTGCCTTACATGGTCGCCTCTGAAGCAACCACACAGACTATGCACACATGGCTGGGTATCTCAGGCAGGTCATGAGAGAAGCAGGCATCCTATCAGTGAACCACCAAACAACAAGGCTCAAGTTCTAAATACCTAGATGGGCTCTGTCTTTAAAAGGCTGCTGTGAGTGACATGGGAAGAGCCACCAAGGAGTTGGTTGCCAAGTCACTTGCTCCCTGGGATGTTTACTCTAAAAGGTTGCCATCCTAAGTCCAAGTAAGCTGGCAGTAAACTGCCCCTTTCCTCTAGTAGCCTCCAACCTCAGAGCTGCAGCAGGACTGGAGTGCAAGCCAACTCTAAACATAGCATCACTCACTGGTGGGTCCACTGTCACGGAGTTGAAGCTGAGGAGAGGCATGGAAACTTTCCTCTGGCTGCTCAAAGACATGTGGACCATGTGCTGGAATTGTCATTGTGAGTCTGGCTTTATGACTGATGAAAATTTACACAGGCATGGTGGGAAAAGAATTGAACCAAGAGTCCATGGTCCTGGACTACCCACCTGATGTTTTGGTGGGTGGGCACCCCAAAACTCCCCAGCTGGCACTGAGGTGTTACCTGCCATTGATCTCAACACCAAGGTTGGAATCAATGACATTTTCTCATATTTGTACAGCTGTGCTCAGCACTCTGCCAGTTCAACTCCACAACTACATGGTAGACCTAGCCTTTCCCACCGGCCCTCTACATAAGTGCTGGCAGATGTTCTTCTATATGTGCCTGTGGTGGCACATCTGGAAGCTTAGAAAAGAAAAGACCCATGGGAAGCATTCTTATTGGTACTTGCCATAGTATTATTGCTCAAGTACCTTAGGATGTGCCACCAAGTTTAAGGAAAGCTACACAGCCAGGTGTCAGAAAGCAGAGGCTCAGTAGCCAACAAAATTAATCACAGGCTTGATCCTACAGCCCCAAGGACAATAGTCCTGGCTTCTGGAACAAATGTAGAAAGAGTCCAAAGCACTAGGAAACTAGAAACAGAGAAAGAGTCCAATCCAGTGCAGGGGTTGTCCCAGGCATCAGAGAAGGAAGGCCCCATGAAAACAGACTGCCTGCTGGTGGCCCTGTGATGATACCCCCAAACTGCAAGAGTCCTTCTAGGAAACGATTCAAGGAAAGCAGTGAGGCTGACCCCCTCCCCCCGGTAGAGATGATTGCTTAATTTATGTGGTCTGGTGAGCAACCTGCCTCAACCTCCTAGCTCTGAAATCCCAGATGTATGCTATTGGCATTCAGCAGTTTACATGAATGCTGACACTTGAACACAAGTCTTCATGCTTGAGTGGCAGGCATTTTCCCAGCTGAACCATCACTCCCTGTTCAAGATTTGAACACAAGTCTGTGGAACACCAAAGCCTGCTTGCTTCTGCTCTCCTTTGTCTTGCTGAAGGGAAACTAAAAAGTGATTCAGAGATAGAGTAGAAAATGAAAGTTTGGTATTTATCCAACTTCTTTGGGGTCTTTATAAGTCTTAAAATAATATATCTAGATGACCAAGTGCTCATACATAAGTATGAACATTCCATTGCAAATTGTTTTCTTTTTTCCCCCTGAAGTTCATGCTGTTCTAAGCATTAGAAGCTGTGCATCCTTAAAAGATTCTAAAAGGAATATGTTGGTGAAAGAGTAATACCCTTGTCCTGTATCCATGTGACCCCAATTACAGCCATTCCCCTTTAGCCTACATGCACAGCTTGTCTGTGGTCTCATGTTTTGATGTGGTGTGTTGTTTTCTTTCTCTCTCTCTCTCTCTCCCCCTGACTCACCCCGGCACACACTTTCTCTAGAGCTTTCAGTATTTGAGGACTTTCATTTCCTGGTGACGTCATTTTCACCAGATGACCCAAGAGTCCCTGGCTGCACATCTCTGAAATTATGTTAACAGCTTCAGTGACTAAACAAAGTCCATGCTGGGATAACAGCAGAACCATGAATCTCATCGGATTAAACATAAGCACAGAGGGCAGAGATCTGACCCAGCTCTTTCTCACCCATGCTACGTGACTGGCTCCATTGCATAATTTCTCTGTTTTTGCTTTAGCCACCCGCAAACATGTCAAGAGGCAGGCGTGTCAAGAAAAGGATCGTTATTTGTGCCAAGATCCTCAACAGTGTCCCATCATTCATCTCTCCCACTCATGACCAGCCTGGACTGCAGGTCTAATAGAGCGTTGCAGAACAAAATCCCCTGTGCCCACCATTGCTTTTGTCCTTCCAGAACCTCTTTCTGAGAAGTTGTATCTGGGAATGCTCAGGATGGGTCATCCCTGAGTCACCCTCCCTGGACGCATAGTTCTCAACATTCCTAGCACTTGGAATGAGACAGGGACAGGGCTGGGTATCTGCCAGGAATGTAGTACCACCTCCAGGTCCTCCCTATAACACAGGCTATGTCTAGGGGCATAAAGCTATAAGCAGGGCATCGTAGACATCATCCAGAGATGGTTGGGAAGAAAGAACCCACAGCTCATGACAGTAAAGATTAACACTGTTATTAGATCACATTTATTATTTATTTTTCAAACTTTTGTCTGGTATTTATTTAACAAATATTTGGATAATACCTACAATGTACCAGGAATTGTGCTAAGCACTTCTTAGATTTTTTTTTTTCTACTTAAGCCTCAGAAATACCCTATAAGGTGGGGCTGGAAAGACATCTTACTGGTTGAGAGAACTGACTGTTCCCACAGAAAACTTAAGTTCAGTTCCCAGAACCTATGTTAGGGTACTCACAACTGTCCATTACTCCAGCTGCTGGGGATCTGACACCTCTTCCAACCTCCTTGAATACTTTCACTCATGGGCACATACAAACACACACACACACACACACACACACACACACACACACACACACTGAAAAATAAATAAGACAAATCTTAAAACAAAAACTATAGGATAGTCTTGACTTAACTTTCCCTGGGGAGATGTAACCAAACAATTGTTCTCCCCAGATACATGCCAATGACAAGCTAAAGTAGAACCTCACCAAAGTCCAGCTTGGTGAGAGCAATGAATTTATTACCCTTATAAAGCATAGATAAGGGGTGGCTTACACAAGTAAACCCAAAACAGCTACAGCACTGCAAAGGCCCATGCTCTGAAAGCAAGGAAGTTTCAGTAATCCCCCTGTCTCCACTCCCCACAGTACCAACAGGTGCTGGGAATCCAACTCACTTCTTCTGGAAGAGTAACCTGTGCTCTTAAATCATTGAGTCATCTCTCTAGGCTGTCAAGAGTTGACAAGAAGTTATTGGATCTGCCCCAGATTTCATCACAGGACAGGGAAATGGTGACTGTAGAGAACAGATATAAAGAGTGGTAAGACCCACAGCCGAGGCTGCTGTGACACCTTGTAGGACCTGCTTCTTCATCCTAACCATCACCTGTGTCACAGCTTGGAGTGGTACCAGGCACATAGCATATATCCCCTACCATCATTAGAAACACTGAAGGGGAATACAAAAAGACAGTGAATAAAAGCTCTATGCATCATCTAACTTAAATTTAAATATGAGGACCAAAAATTATTTTTCACTGTTTCATTCCTAGCACCTAGAGTGGCACCTGGTCCACAGTGAACCTAAAAATATGTATTGCTAGAGGATCTTCTCATACTTTATTTGATATTTGCAAGAGGCAAATGAAGACAATGAGCAGTATTTTTATGTAAATGTAGATGGCTAAGCCTAAAGGGGTAACATGTCATGTCACACAGCAGGAGGCATGGAACCACCGAAATGTGCCCCACCTCCTACCAAAACTGCGCCAGACACATACTCCCTTTCTGGGACACACAGTGCTCAGCGGCTGCTGGTCACTTCCTCTGGCCCCACTAATGAAGAGGTCAGGCTGGAAGAGGACACTGAAGATGAGCATCAGGGATTCCAGCTGAGAACAGAACTGACATTTACTTTTTCAGTGTTCTAAAGCTTTTAAAAGTTTTCTTAAAACCTTCTAAGTATCAGACAGTTGCACAAGAACCCAATCAAAACCAAGATCCACTTAGACCTAATTCTTGCGTGTACCAAGGGTGCCTTGCTCTGGGAAGGGATTCACACGCATTTAAGAGCCTGTGCTGGGATTTTGCAAAACAGACTAAACTAGAGATAGCAGGAAGTGGGGATCTCCCTTCCTCCAGGGATCTGCTTCCTGAGACAGCCAGTTCCCATCACCTTTCTCCATCCAGACACAGCTGGGATTCTAATACATGGGGCAGCCCAAGGCAGGCAGGCCAAGAAGGAACTCTGCTTTTTCTCTTCTCTTTTGAAGGTTCACACACACACACACACACACACACACACACAAATAGATAGATACACACATACAAATACACACATACATGCATACACACAAATACACACATACTATACAGATACATACACAGATACATGCACATATATATACATACACACAAATACATGTATATATACACACACATGCACACACAAATATGCATATCCATGCACACACAGGGAAATGCACACATACATACATATGCACACACGTGCATATCAAGCAAGTGATCAGTCGCTGAACTACACTGCTATTCCCAAAAGTCTCTATCTCCCCACAATTCCGTCTTGTATTTTCAGAGTCAGCCCAGCTAGACAGAAAGAATGGATTACTCCTCAAGGTAGCTCACCTTTAAGAAAATCACTCATTCTGCCTTTACCTGTCAGGTCACCCTGAGACCTATTCATATCAAAGGTGAATCTTCAGACAAAGAAATGATTGTGAAAGTCACACATACAAGGAGAAAAGAGGACATGGGTACTAGAAATGACAGCCAATAGCCAGGGCCATGCCAAGAATATGAGCTCATTCTGGCCTCAAGAAATAATTCTTCGAAGCTTGCAGAAAAAAAATGATATCAGGAACACTGGCATGGGTCAAGCAGTAAGTGTGAATAGAGATGAATGCATCCCAGTTCTGCTGGGGTTTCCTGAACATTGAAGAAGACATGTGCAGTACTGAGACTCAGGTAAACTCAGAGCTAAGTGTCCCAGGGTTAATATTCCCCAAATTCCACCCAAACCCATCAAACTCCTTGCACCAGGCCTCATTGTGCAGGATGACTACATCTGTTTGGTCTGTACCTGTTTATCCACTGACTGACAGATTCACTTATTCAAATAAATATTTCTGTCTTGCAATAGATAACTTACAAATCATATAGTCAGGACAACACAAATGAGATGGCAAGCCAAATAAGTCAAAAGCAGAAAAACATGGGCTTGGGGCTTTGTTGAATGTTAGCTTCATAGCTGAACAAACAATTTGGGCTTCCTCTTTGAATTAGTAAAGACATGTCTATAATGAGTCATTTCTAAGTCAGTACTATAGGCCTGTGTCTGCTTGGTGCAGAAACTCCCCAAGCCTGGTGACAGCGTCACACACCAGTCAACAGGCCTAGAAGAAACCTGAGTATTTAAAGAACCTCTTTTGAGAAAGAAGTTGTGTAATAGGGACTGTCCTTCTGTATGTATGTTTCTTTTATTGGTTGATGAATAAAACACTGTTTGGCCAATAGGAGGGACCAGGAGAGGGGAGGGTTCTGGGAAAGGTAGGCAGAGAGAGACCAGAAGGAGATGTTATGTAGCCAAGGAAGGAGTAACAGATCCAGACCCTTCTCCAATAAGATAAGACCACATGGAAATAGTTAGATTAATAAAAACAGGTTAATAATTAAGAGAGAGCTAGCCAACAAGAAGCCCTAGTGATTGGCTAACAGTTTTGGGGTTTTTTGTTTGTTTGTTTGTTTGTTTGTTTTGTTTTGTTTTTTAATGCTGCAATAGCTAACTTTATTTGTTCAAGAGCTCCTAGAGCAAACATCAAGCAAGCCTTGGCTTTGATCTGTGAGCTCATATCACATGTCAGGGGAGAAGCAAATTGTGACCTACGTACAAGGCTAAAGAGTAAAGGCTCATGGTTAGTGACACTGTAGGTGTGAATCCTACAGCCTAGAACCTGGCAGTCACAGGTCCTTTAGGTCCTTCTGGATGTCCCACAGGGGTCCACACTCTTCCTGAGGTGAGCAACCTCATTGCCCTTCAGCTTCGGTTGATGACACTGGTCAGTCCTCTGGCATTGAGGATGCATGGAAGACTGAGGAAGACTTCACTCTAAATGCCAAACTCCCCTTAACCATTGTAGACACAGGGTGAATCTGGGATAGGTTTCTCAACATGAATTCAATGAGGTCAGCCACACTTAACCCAATGGCCCAGCTGGTGTATCCTTTTAGCTTGATGACTTCATAGACACTATCCACCACCATCTTATGCATTTCCTTCCAGTTCTCACTGCCATTGTCCCTTCCCATTTCTGGATTCAGTTCCTGCAGGGAGACCCCTGCCACATTCACCCCACTCAACATAGCCACACTGGAGTCGCCATGTTCTCCCAGAATCCATCCATGGCAACTGCTGGGGTGAATGCCAAGCTTTTCAGCCATGAGGCAGCAAAAGCAAGCAGAATCCAGATTGCATCCACTTCCAATCGCATGGTGCTCAGTTTCCAGGTAACATAAGTAAGGATATCCACTGGGTTGGAAACCACAATGATGGTTCAGTCAGGGCTGTACTTGATGGCCTGAAGAATAATGAACTTGAACACATTGACATTTCTCTGCACCAGGTTGAGCTGACTCTCCCTCCTCCTGCTGGTGGACTCCTGCAGTCACCACCACAATCTTAGAATTGGCTATCACTGAGTAATCTTTTTTTTTTTTTCTTGTTTTACATATCTATCCCAGTTCCCTCTCCCTCCCTCTTTCCCTTCCTCCCATGCCTCCTGACCACCTCCGCCCTCCCACCCCCTCACCCCTCACCCCCACTCCACAGGAAGGGTGATGCCTTCCAGGAGGGACCAACAAAATCTGTCAAGTCATTTGGAGTAAGGACAGAGTAAACTTTATCTGCCACAATCTTAGGAGTCTGAAGGAACAAGTTCCCATGCTACAGATCCATCATCTCTCCTTTGATCTTGTCTTCTAGGACATCCACAAGGGCAAGTTCATCAGCTAGAGACTTACCCAAAATGCTGATAGCATGTGCCATTCCAAGTTGTCCAATACCTACAATGGTAATCTTATAGTTCTGGAGGGCTGTTTCCTCTTCTGCAACTGGGGTGATGAGAAGGGAAACCACTCAACCACTGACCCTAGATCAGCAAGGAGGAGGAGGTGGAGCCACCGCCCAGTTTTATAATTACTATGTCTCTGTGTGCTTATTTGGGGCTTAAGGGGGACAGGACCTGATTAGGAAAAAAAAAAAACTCCAGCAATAGTTTTTTGTTGTTGTTATTGTTTTGGTGTGTGTGTGTGTGTGTGTGTGTGTGTGTTAACAATAAAAGTATATGAAAGGCTTGCAAATGACTATTATTCCTAAACTCAGAAGTTGGAGACTGGTGGGTCAGAAGTTCAAGGCCATTCTGAGCTACATATCAAGCTCAAGGCCAGACAAGTACATGGGAGACTGTCTCAAAAAAAAGGCAATGGCCAATGGTTTTTAGAAATCAAAGTAAATTTTACCTCTTTTGTCAAACCAGAGAAAAAGTTTGATTGGATTATCGAAGTGTAGGTATGGGAACATAAGCATGTCCATGGTGTCAAGGGACCATATAGGTTCCTATACCACATACCTGGACCCTTTTCATACCCCACCACTGGCCAATACTGAGCAGTGCACTTGACAGTATGATGCCAGTCATGTTACCAGTACCTTGATTGCAACTGTCTGAACCCAGGAATGCTGCATGAGCACTTTGCTCTGTATCAAGTGCCTGCTAAGTATTCCTTATTAGCTAGTACTACAAGTCTTTATCAGCATCATATGCTTAATATGCTCAACACTTTTAAAATGAGATCTAGTTTTTACATAATTAAGCTTTCCATTATAAATGATATAAATCAGTATTTTTAATTGACTCATAATATTATATTAGCATCCTGACTATCTAACCCCAGCATACTCTCATCATTCCAAAGACACACAGCATATTCCTTGCCACTCATTGCCATTCCCGCCTCCTGCAGCCTCTGAAACACCCACTCCGCTTTCTACTTTGGATCTGCCCATTCTTGGCAATCACAGAAATGGGGCTTGGCAAATGACAAGTGAAGAGGGTTTTCTGATTGTCCAGAATATCAGAGCTCTACACCCAGTACCCATGTTAGGATGCTCCAGCCCTGGAGCATCCAATGTCCCCTTCTGGCCTCTGAAGAAACCTGTATTTATGCGAACATACCTACACACACACACACACACACACACACACACTTTAAAATAAATAAATAAATCTTGGGACTGAAGAGATGGCTCAGCAGTTAAAGAGTACCTGCTGCTCTTCCAAAGAGCCTGAGTTCAATTCCCAGTATTCACATCAGGCAGCTCGCAACCACCTTTAATGCCAACTCCAGGGACTCTGACACCCCCTTCTGGCTGCCGTGAGCACATGAAAACACATATGCACATATACTCACAGAGACACATACACATATAAAAAATAAATCTTGAGGGACTGAGTTGTGACTATGGGGTTCTTCATGACTGACTTCCTTCCCTTTGTAAAGTGTCTTCCAGATTCTGCTACTTTAAAGAACCATCTATCATAGAGCATTAGAATCTCATTTTAGTTTAGATACACTATCTTAGCTTGTTCATACCTCTATGACAAAATTCCACAGACTATAATTTCTAAAGAATAGAAATTCATTTGATGCTTCCCAACACTGGATAAAATTGGCAAAGGCCTTAGTGTCTGGTGACATCCCACTTTCTGTTCTCAGGAAGATTCATCGCTGCCATTGTCGTTGTTGTTGTTACAGCCACTACTGCTGATCCTGCTTCACAAGCTGAAGGCAGAAAGAAAAATGGAACACAGCGGACCTAAACATATCCCTCCATCCTTTAACATCATTGTCTAGGGATTACATATTTTAGAGACCAACATTCACAGCTCAGCACTGCTCTTCATTTCCCACTTGTGTTGAAGCTAGGGACCTAGGTCTGGCTAGAGCAGGCACATATCTTCATGAATTACATGACTTTCTGGATCCCCAGCAACATGTCAACATTTTTCAAACTCCCAGTAAATGTTCCATACTTCAGTTTTCTCTTTTAATCTGTTTTTTTTTCTTTTCTTAATAAATACATTGCTTACCCCCTCAAACTATTCATTGTCTCAGACAACCACAGAGTTAATCAATTGCCTGTGGTTATTTCCAACAAACATCCCTGAGTGCATAGCTTTTCTCACTGAGCAATATGTGAGTCAAGTTAACAAAGACAATCTTGCAAACAGGGTTATGAGAGCTTTAATCATCAACTTGACACAACCTAGAATCACATGGAAAGAGTCATATTGAGGAATTGTCTACACTGGATTTACCTGTGGACATGCCTTTGAAGGATTGTCTTAAGTTAATTGGTATGAGAAGATCCAGTCCACTATAGGTGGTACCATGCCCTAGGCAAGAAGTACTGAACTACATGAATGGAAAAGTCAAGCTAAGTGCAAGTAAGCCAGCATGCATGCTTTCTTTTCTCTCTTCTCTTGAATATGGATATATGACTGTGGAAGTTTCTGCCTTAACTATCCCATAATGAGAGACTAGATCATGAAATGTAGTGAGATATTCAACTTGTCCACACCTGATGAAATTGTAAGTTAAAACAAGCCCCTTTTTATACTAAGTTGTTTTGTGTCAGGATAATTTGTACCATCTTAATAATAGAAATTAAACTAGGACAAAGGTCTACCAGGAAGTAGCAATAAAGACAACTTAATAGCAATTCTTTGAGAGAGGGTCTTTAACAGAACCCCAGTCCCCATCCTGCTCCATCTGGTTAGCTGCCTGACCTGCAGTAACTGCTTGATAAATATCTGTTACTACTGTTGTTGCTGTAATCATTATCTCATTTCTCCCAATATTGAAAAGGAAACAACTTATTTTTTTCATTTGATGGATTAAGAAAGGTATTAAGGAACTTTTAAGAATCACATAACTAGCTTTGCTATAAGATGGTCACCAGACCTACGTACGCTGTCACATGCCACCAACCAGCCATAAAAATAGACAAGACCAAGCCAGGCAGTGGTGGCACAAGCCTTTAATCACAGCACTAGGGAGGCAGAGGCAAGCAGATCTCTGTGAGTTTGAGGCCAGCATGGCCTACAAAGCTACACAGAGAAACCCTGCCTAGGAATAAATAAATAAATGAAAACAGCCAGGGCCTAGAAGCAGGTTGAACAAAGGCTGAGCCATGCCTGTGCTCACTATGTCCCAGAAGACTGGTGTCTTGCACTGTACTTCCCTGACTCCTGCATATTCAGAAGATAAGGAAGATAAAATAATCTGTGCACACAAGCAGTTTACAGGAAACCCTGGAGAACAGGGAAAGGACAAATGGAGGAAAGACTCCCAAGTGTACCAGCAGCTGGAAAGAAAGAGTATCTTCCTCTCCGTTTTGTATGTTTAAATTTTTCTTTTACTTATTTGCGTGTAGGGGTGGATGGGTGAGTGGTGGGTGCCCCTTAAAGATACGGATGGGTAATGCCTTCTAAATCCAGAAGAGAGAATTGGATCCTTAGGATCGTTTGGGGGAAATTTAAGCCATCCAATGTGCACGCTGTGAATGGAACGTCAGTTAAGTGTAACAAGCACTCTTAGTCACCCCTCCCTCCCTGCTGCTTTCCACTTCACTTGCCAGGTCAGACTGCACCTTCCTTCTTGACATTATTTTTAGGACATAGAAGGCCACTTTTTACCTACCAGCCACTTCTCCATGTCCTGTAAAATGATCAGTCTGTTTGGATGAGAATACCTCCTTCCCACATGGAAGGTAACTGCCCCCGGAGATGGGAAATCAGAGTCATGTTCGAACTCTCAGAAAAATGTCTGGGGAAAGACAAGGCCTCCCGTGAATATGAGTGAAGAGCATTGGTCTTCTGAGTTCCAATGTGAGCTGCGAGGGCAGTAGCATCAAGGGCCAAGGACAGATGACCCTTTGTTTAGCTCCTGCTTCCCTCATCAGTACCTTATGCGGCCCTAGTAAGAAGAGAAATTGCCACCTGTGCTACAAGATCTTCTTCACCAAACCACTCACCCAATCAGATCCAACTATTCCTCTCCCAGTAGAGCCAGGCAGTACAGCATAGGGGGCTAAGGATGCATCCTTTTACACCCATCTTGAAGCTCATTTGGGCACTAGGACACTCCAATAGATGTAGGAAAGAAGAAAGAAGGCCAACAGACACATTAAAGTCTGTAACCTTTATAAACATGGAAGCTAAAAGAATATCTCTTTTGGAAAAAGAAATGGGATGTTCCCTTTAGGTCCATGTGCCCTGATGGAGTTCACTGCACTTTGCCCAGACAGCCTGAAAGAGTCATGTGGCCCTGAGCTGCTGCCTGCTGGGTTCCCCAACAGTTCCTTCTGGTATGCTGTTCATCCCTTCCACATTCCTCCCACCTCCCACCTTCACTTTCTTCTGTCCCCAAAGCCCACTATAAGAAACAAGGCCCCACGCCATCCTAAAAATACCTCTCTTCCTTTGTCCTACAGACATGTTGCCCATCTCTGCTCTCCAAAATGCTTTGCTATTAACAGCTTATGTTTCTGAAAACATCAAGGATTTACCTGGGTGTAGTGTTTATCAAGCTATAAGCTCTCAGCTATGAAAACAACATCTCATTCACATTAGTTTTCTTCACATAGCCCATCCAGAGCCTGACATTATTATATGAACATTGATCTGTTCCATTTCTCAGTATTCTAACACTTTTCAGAACAAAGAGCTTCCTTACAAGATGGCTACAATTGTGAACAAGAGCTTCTATCAACCTAAAGCTGCATCCTTCTAAGTTCTGACTCATCACTGCCTCCCCCACATCCCCACATGACTAACTTAGAGTGTTTTCCTCTATCTTCAACACAACAAACTAACAAGTATCTGCAGTTGGTTCCATCCCACGCTCACTCCCACCAAACTCCTCTTCTTAAACATACTCGAAGCCTAAAAGAGACCATCGTCTTGCCTTGGTAACTAGACACTAGGGAAAAGAAAGGCAAGAAAGAAAAACTGAGTTCAAAGACTATGGTTGAGTAGGACTTCTTTGAGGTTTGGATAGGATCCAGTTCTCTGATTTTCGGATTCCTTCTCAGGGAAGAAAGACGAGTCCTGGGAATTCTCAGAGAGAACAGTAGAATTGCTTCACTCCCTCAGAGGGCACCCAAAGAAGGACACCATGTAGCTGGACTATGTCAGGTGGGGCCCTTGGAGACCAGTGGTCCAGGGCAGATTTTCTACAGTTGGCTCTACTATAATGGTATGGCCAGTCATGGAGCATGGAGGCCTGTCCAGAGCTCAAGTTCTACTCCAAAGGAGGAAGGGACCTTAGAGATCACCTAACCCTGTCCTTCTGTCTACAAACAAGAGTAGGCCTAGGGAAGAAGTAAATTAAACAGTTAACTTACATGTGTCTTCATAGACCTAAATATACAGTGTGATCTATCAGGCTCACATGTAGCCTCCAACTACTCATGTGGAGGGCAAAGTTCAAGAGAAGAGAAGGTGGAGTGAGACAGAGCAGAAGAGGGAAGGCCAGAGAAAGAACACGCAGAATACTACACAGATGTTAAAGCGAATATAAGAAAAGTGACAAATACATCTAAATAATTAAAATATGCCACTGAAAGATAATCACACAAAGGAATATACTTCGCACCTCTTATTTTCATTTGTGCTGGGAATTGTTGGTGGATATAAATAGAAACCTGGACCAAGGAGCAGCTTTCAATCAAGCTACTGGACAGAAAAGACAGCAGGAAAGAAGAAAAGCCAAGGTTTGAGTGGAACCTGTGTCAGCTGAATCCTAAGTCAGTGATGATCACATAGTCACCTGCCTTGTATGTTACCTAAACAATTTCATAAGCAAGGAAAATAAGGCAATTGCTCTGAAAAAAATCATATACCCTCTCCCACTATCCCATTCTCTCTTTGGAATGTGATATAGTTTATAGAGAGATGCAGATGCACAAAGAAAGAGAGTAAAATAAATCCGAGGATAAGTCTGTAGGTAGATGGATGGAGAAACAGACTGACAGCTGGATGAAGAGTTATTACTATCTACCAAGTCTTTCCACAAGTGGTTTGATTAATCTTTGCAGTGACCCATCTTGCAGTTGAGACACGGAGAGGCAGAGTTCACAAAACTACTAAGTGGTAAAGCCTAGAATCAAACTTTGACATCATGCTGCCTACCTCACCATGATGGCACTTGACCCAAAGAGGATGAGAGCATTTCAACCCTTCCTTGAAAAACCCAAAGGATAATGGAAAAGAGGAAATAAGCAAGTAAAGGGACAAAACAAGCTGTTTGTTGGGCAGACAGGAAAAATGTCCCCCAGGACGCCTCCACGGTCACCCTGACTTCATCCTGCAGCTGAAGAGGGCATCTGTCCCAGAGGGGAAACCAAGTTTCTTCCCGCACGTACTGCCGAGAGACTCTGATTGCCAACCAGTGTGCATTGCGAGTCTCTTCTATCTGCTATGCTTTTGATGGTTCTGCCAAGGATCAAAGCCAAGGTCTTGTGTCTGCTCTGCACACACTCTTCCACTGACCTACAATCTCCCGTCCATCAATCCTCTTTTAACCTAGATCAATTAATGCCTCAGCACACATAGATGCCTTCTACATTTTTAGCAACTTTACCCACTTTTAAAAATCCATGATGACACAAAATTCTTAAAACACTTTATCCATACAGAACATCAAATAATCACTGTTAAAATTCATATTCAGTCAAATTTGGACTCATTCTTACTTGAAAGTCACATGATTGTTTAAAGCAAAAACTCTAGAATCTGTGCTGTTTAACCATCTGCTTTGGGTCTATTGCTCTTAGCATTGAGGTTGTAACTAAATGACACATATTTTACATTAATGGAAACATGGCCATGTAATGGAAACTGGCCAACATCACCATTCTCTGGCTAGTTTCTTTTCTGTCTTTCCCAATAGAACAACCTTTAATCATACCAAAAGTTGCTCATGTCAATACTTTCAATAACATAAGAAATGGGACATAAATTGCCAGAATATATGCATGAGAGACAATCAAGTCTAGCAGCTCCATGCTATGGGAAAAGAAGCTAGAGTCTGAGAGAAAGTGTTTTCCTGGAATAAACAATAGGAGCTGACCCATCCTGGGCATGTTGCTCAGAACAAACTCTTCAGTAAGCAACACCAGGATGGATAGGTAAGACCTTAGGACACATCATCTCCTTTGAGCATTATTCTCCTGTTGCCATGACTAAGGCCACATTTAGGACAGGCCTTCCCCCATAAGTTAACTGTCTCTGAAAAGATCCAGATGCCTACTCTGTCTCTCAGCCCTAAAGCTAAGTCCTGCAACTCCCCAACCACATTCAGTTTCAGAGCCTGCTTGCTCTCTCCTTACCCAACACTTCCACCACCTGCCTTGGTCATCTCTCTTTCTACCTTCAGGATGATTTGTCTCATGGTGGCCATGCATTTGTCTCTGACTACCTACCACTGAGGCTACTTTAGAAAGCAGTAGCCAAGTACAGAATTCCAAAACTGAGGCATAGGGTATTCTGCATGCCACTGGCCCCTGAATTGGTTTTGAAATGAAGACAAGTGATCTGGGCTATTGTCCATGACTGACCCAAGAAATAATATGGTCTGGGTTAGACATTCTGATTTACTATCTAGTCTTGAGGGAAGTGCCTGTTGTTGTCATGGGTATTCAGGGATGGAACGGATGCCCTACACCAATGTGTAACAGTTGGAGAGATTTGGGTAGTTAAAGCTACCTGCTAGGAACCCAAGCAGCTAAAGTCCAGCATGAAAGGACCAGAGGCATAATGGCATGGAGGCCCAACTGGAACCAAGCACCAACGGAAAGTGTATACGACTTATTAAATGAAACATTTGCTCTATTTTAAAAAATGATTTGTTTCCTGCTACTGAGCGCGCCACTAAAAGTCACACCTGGCTAGCCTGAATGGATTTAATAGCTGTGAGCCTTAGGTAACTGTTACTGGGAATCCGTTCTAATTCATTATCTATGGTTGTGATAGACACCAAGTCCAAGACCAAGCTGGAGATAAAAGTGTTTGTTACATCTCATCAGTTACAGCGTATTATGGAGTGAAGCCAAGGCAAGAGCTCAAGGGAGCAATGTAAAGCAGAGACCACAGAGAAATTCTGCTCACAGGCTTGCTCTCTGGCTCATTCATGTTCAGCTACCTTTCTTATACAGCACAACTGCCTAGGGATGGAAATACTCCCAGTGGACTGGGCCTTCCTACGTGAACCAGTGTCTCCATTAGATTTTATGTTGCTATGGTAAAATACTATGACCAAAAACAACTTGAGAAGGAAAGGGTTTATTTTATCTTATATTTCCAGGTCCATCTCTGAGGGAAGTCTGTGGAGGAATTCAAGAATGGCCCGAACCTAGAAACAGGAACTGATGCAGAGACTATGGAGGAATGATGCTTACTGGCTTCCTTTCCTTGGCTTGTTTAGTCTGTTCTCTTCTACATCTCAGAACCACATGATCAGAGGTGACCCCACCCACAGTGGGTTAGGCTCTCGCACACAGTCTCTAGTGAAGAAAATACCTTAGAGATTTACCTACAGACCAATCTTTTGGAGGCTTTTTCTCACTTAAGACTCCCTCTTTCCAGAGAGATCTTTGTTTCTGTCAAGCTGACAAAAAAAAAAAAAAAAAAAAAAAAGCAATCAAGAAAACTCCTATAAGGCCCACCTGTATCTGAAGAGAAACTGATAGAAGTGGATGAAAATGGGTAAAGGAGAGGTAGGGGGGAAGAAATTACAAGGAGGGGAGGGAAATTTTAATTGGAAGTTGTAAGGAGTAGGTTTTCCTCCCACGGCTGGCCTTGTCCCGCCACCGCACCAGCCCCAAATAACACACAGAGACTCTGTATTAGATATAATGCTGTTGGTCAGGTACTAGTTTCTTATTGGCTAGCTCTGTCTTTAGTATTAATCCATTTCTGTTAATCTAAGTACTTCCACGTGGTCTTATCTTACAGGAGAGAGAGGCCACCGGCGTTCTACTCTCTCCGTCTTCCATCTTGACTTCCCCTTCCTACTTCCTATTTCCTCCTTGTCTCCTAGTCCTTCCTATCTTGCTTTCCTATTGGCCAACAGTGTTTTATTCATTAACCAGTAAGAGAAAAATATTTACAGAATGACATCTCCCATCAGGAAGTAAAATAAACAAACTTAAAAAGGGAAAGCCAAAAGGAAAAAAAAGAAAGAAAGGAAAGGAAAAGAAGAGAAAAAAGGAAAAGAAAACTCCCTACAGACATACCACAGGTCGATCTAGTGGAGGCCATCCCTCAGTGGCGGGTCTCTCTCACAAGGTGACTCTAGTTTTTGTTCAGTTGACAATAGAAACTAACCATTATAAGGGCCTGTTCCTCTCCACTCAGAAAGTTCTGTGAAAATAGTCTTGCCCTCCCCTGCTCATTGTAGACTTCACCTACAAAGTTTTGACTCTCTGGACACCTGGCTTCACACTCAACCCAGAGGAAACCATTCTGCAAAGACTGCCACCACCTGTCTTGTCCTCTACAAACCCCTCCTTAGGAGACTAGGAACCAGCAGTCTCCTAGCCTGGAGATTTCCAATTCTATAAGAAAACTATAGTGGGCTTTCTAGTGTGTGGCTCACCCAGCACCCAAAGAAACAGTATAAGTAATCCTGATCTTAGACTTCCAATGATTTCTACCAAAAGGATGCAGCAAAGGCATACAAAAGGATTCATTTTTAGGAAATCACACCTCCAAAGCTCAGAGCATATCCAACATCGCCTTGGTTTTTACTGCCCATCAATGAAGGTCATTTTTACTGCACATCAATGAAGGTCATTGCACAGGGCCAACGCTTGAGAAGGAAATAAATGGAGTTGGCGTAGGAACTGGCTTTCGAGAAAGACAAGATGCATCCAGTGTTATATCATTTGTGCATCTGTCTTCCAGTTGACCCTTCAAGAGAGGGCCACGTAAAGCATTTATGATGCTTGGCTGACTGCCCGGTTCTGCTAACAGGATTGAGTCAGGACTCTCGGGGCTGTCTGTGGACCACGACTGTACTTCCCTGTCTCTCTGGCTGCAGTGGAAATGGGGATGAGCTAACTCTCGATATTTGCCTGTGTCATGTCTGTCAGCTTGCAGTGAAATTACAGGGTGATATTCCAGTTTTCTCTACCTAACCTTGGACCTGTTAGGGCTCATCTTGATGTATAAATCAGTCAAAATGCTGGGAAATCTGCAGTATAAAGAATGCTAATTAGGAAGTAAAAAGATGAGTCTCTCTCTCTACTCCTGTGTCTTCATGTGCACTGTAACTCTTCAGTACAGCTTTTCTTAATAGCTTTATCACTACTTTTCAATATTGAGCTGACAATCATTTCTCCTACCATTAGCAGGTTTAAAATAAAGAGAGTCCAACAATGGGAGTCATGAACCTGGGAGACTCTGTGGTTCTGCGCTAGCAAAGAGAAGGTCCCTGTACTATGATGTGATTCAGAGAACAAGTGAGGAGGGGACAGGGAAACCTGAATTCCACCAAAGAAGGAGCTTCTGTGAGTCTTATGTTGGAAGAGTTGGTTCAAATTTTCCTCCACCACTTAATAAGCCACCAACACAAATTATCACTCCGAGAACTCCACGATGGCACTGCTCTCTCAGCATCTGTCTCAGGTCTCAGTCACAGGTCAACCTGAAGCTTTAGCTACTGAAACAAGTGGCACCTGTGCTGTGTAAACCTGTAAAGCGTCTGGGGGTGAGTGGGACAGCTGGCACTTGTTGGACATGGTCTTCTAACTACAAGTTGCCTCGAGACACAATCCCACTCAGATAGCAGCTTTAGTGTGGGTTACTCTTTCCTAGTTGCTCAGAGAAGCGTCAACTTTGAGGGAAAGCTATACAAAAGACAGAGAGGCAGGGAGGCAAAGCAGACTCCCCAGTGTCTGCCTTTCAGTCCCTAGCTTTGAAAGTCCCAAAGGACACTCCCACTGCTTCCTATGGGTTAGCAGTGAGTCATTAGACTGACCTATATTCAAGGGCAATTACATCTGCCTTTTATTAAAAGGAGTATCAAAGAATTCCCAAGCATGTTTGAAGCCTACGGAGTGTTGTAAGGCCTGTGCACACATTCAAATCACCCAAGAAGCTTTAGGCAGGTCCTGATGCTTGAGAAAGACCCCATCTAAAGAATTCCTCAGTGTGAAAACCAGGCAGCAATGTCTTCCCAGCACATACTCAAGTTGAAGGATTGCTGGTTTCCATAAGAAGGAGGTTCCTTTACAACATGCAAAACAAAACTAGCTTAAACTTTTCCTCTTCTCAAACTAATCCAAAGCTCTGCTTCTCAGCACCAAGACAATACAGTACCTTCAGTTCATCAGAAATAATTTTTGAAATATCTTCTTTATGCCCTGGATTCAAATCTGCAGGTGCTATAACATACAATTTACACATACAATTTCCAAAACCATATGTGAGCCTAATAAGCTTGAATGGAAACTACAATAGTAATTTATAATAAAATAGTATGAATAACATGAGATAAATGTTCATTGAAAAGATGCTTCTACCATATGTGGAGTTGCCATGGAGACAAAGCTACAAATGTGTTGTGATACAGACATGAATGTCAGAAGCAGTCTGAGCATCATGCTATGACCTCCCAAAAATAAAGCTGTATCAGTTCCCTGGGGTATCCATAATAAAATCCCAAGGCTGGCTTAAACCACAAAAGAAAAGAAAAAAGTTTCTCAGCTCTGGAGGCTAGAAGTCTCCAGATCAAGATGTTGATAGGTATTGTTTCTTCTAAGGCCTTTCTCATTGGCTTGTGAATGGCTACCATGCCATCTGTCTTAACAGTCATATCTCTCTCTCTCTCTCTCTCTCTCTCTCTCTCTCTCTCTCTCTCTCTCTCTCTCTCTCTCTCTCGGACACTCCTGCTGTCTCTCTGAACTGATTCTAATCCCTTCTTCTTACAAGGGCGCCTTCATAAACAATTAGGGACCATGCTAATGAGCCCATCTGAACACAATCATCTCCAAGTATTCTCTCTAAATACAATCATAAGGCCTTAGGATTCGGAGCATCCTACTGGGCCTCTGGAACTGTGCAGGCTGAGAGAAAATTTGTGCAGAACTGGTAGGCACTGAGAAAGTCAAGCACCACCAGCTTTGCCTCACTAAATGACAAAAACATTAGTTCAATTGCGATGACATTTGAGATATTCCCTAGAGAAAAGAGTTGGGACCCTTGAGGAGGTTTGATTTGAAGGAATCCTGTTTTCTATCATAATCCAAGTGCTTCTTAATTTATCAGAGAAAAATCATTATCACTTACCTTAGTTATTGAAGATTTTCTAGAATTGTAGAATTGTATCAAAATTAAGTTTGATACTTAAATGACTACAAAGCTAGTTGCTGTACTGATAATTACCAAAGTAAAAACAGGCCTTCAAATGAAAGCTGTCTTGCCTTTTATGCTTTCCCAACTCAATGGTTCTATCCATTGATCTAGTACGTAATTTAAAACAGATACATTCTATTAGTCATTAGAATTACCCTCTCCCCTTGTTTAAAGCTTGGAAAAAGCCAAAACAAATTGCCATTGATCAAATCAACTAAAAATGTGGTGAATGGGACCTTGAATTTGATACGGCCTGCATATGAACCATTGAAAAGTATGAAGAATGAAGAAAGAAAGGACATCATTGTTTATCTAGCTATATTATTGTGCTCAGAGTCCCAAAACCAGTGGGGGCAGCCAATCCAGCTTTGTAAGACAGCTCCTTAGCATAACTCAGATGAGAAGTCCAGGAGAAAAGCAAAAACAAGCCATACACACACACACACACACACACACCACGCCCCACACACACACATGCATGCGTGCACGCGTGTTGTGTGCAACATCTCTCCAAGCCAAAGGATCGTTCTCAATGTGTGAAGCAGGTAGAGTGGCTCTATAGAGCACTTCACATTCCATCAACATTAACTTTGTCTATGACTGCTCAAGCCTGAAATTTCACTCCCATTATTGATGTATAACTCCACAGGCAAGAATAACCTGAAACATACACCATACAAATAAATGAGCTGAATTTGAATGGTCAGTTTTTAAATATCTTGAAATGTGACATTTTTATTCCATGTTGCCTCCTCCCTTCTCCAGCTCTGTTGAGTCTTTGACAGATGACACAATTCCAGAGGCCAGGCTGCCCCAAAAGACTGAAGACTGACTACCAATTCGCCATCTTTTTCTGCTCTCAGCATAGAAGTTTCTTCAGTGTAGACAAGAGAAAAGAGCTACAGTTTCTTTTTCTTAGTAAATCTTCCTTTGATTACAACTACTTTTTCTTACATAGCACGAGAGAAAAAAATATATTCTTGCCTATATTTGAGAACAGCAAACACTTTATAAAAGATTAAGAGGAATAGTTTCTATGACCAATATGAACCATAGTACAAATGACTGCAGTAACAGCTTAATACATATTTTTGAATAGATGAATGGATGATAATGACAGGTTCAGTGATGTATAACCCATGTAGGTGACTATAGTGACAGATGTGAGTTCCAACTAGATACCGTCTTCTAAGGGAAAGAAACAAGGGATGATTTTATTTTACCTGTGACCTTCAAAACCATGTGGTTTAGATCATCAGATTAGTGAGATGGGCTCAGTACTAGTAGTGCTCCCCAACCAAGCCCGATATCCTATAGTAGAGAGAGAAGAAGAAAGCCAGCTACCAGAAGTTGTCCTCTGAGTTCTATACAGGCACAACTTTTTAAAATATATATATATTTTAGATCTTTTAAAAGTAATCATTATTTATATTTTGAGACATTAAATAATCCTCAAGGACTTTGTTCTGGAAAGAATAGCTGGTGTTTACAGTACATGACATGCTTATGTTAGTATTCAGTAATTTCATCCCTGCTGTAGACTCTGTCCCTGATGTATTAGGAGTGTTGTAACAGGGTGAGATTAAGAAGCAGGCTCTGCGCCAATGGTTCTCAGTTATCTATCAGATTTCCATGGCGACCCAGTACTAAGAGTTCACTTTTATACATTATGTGGTGAGAAGTGCATTTGCTACAGAACATCAGAGAAGACAGTAGCCAGGACTGTACTAAGCTAACCTTTTCCACTTCATCTTCTCAAGCACATTTAAGAAAATGGTCTATGATTGATTAGATCATACAAACATAGTTGATTTATCTAAGTCAGCACCTTGAACAAAAATACCCAATATGGGTGCAATTGCAATTCTATCATCCCAATACTGATACAGTTAAACTATTCTGCTAATTATAGAAGAATTGAATTTGGACAACAAAACTCATCTTTCTTCTATGCTATTCCTAATATGAATCTGTTATGAGTAGTTTTTTTTTCCCCTAGCCTGGTCACTCAGCTGCACAATTATGCACAACAACAACAATTATGTTGGCTAGCTCTGTCTTAAATATTAACCCATTTCTATTAATCTAAGTACTTCCACATGGTCTTATCTTACTAGAGAGAGGGGCTGGTGTTCTTCTCTCTCCATCTTGAATCTCCTCCCTACTACTTCCTCTCTCCTCCTAGTCTCCTAGTCCTGCCTGTCTTGCTTTCCTATTGGCCAACAGTGCTTTATTCATTAACCAATAAGAGAAACATATTTACAGAATGACATCTACCATCATCTCTTTTCTGTCTAAAATAAAGAGAAGGGTTTTAACCTTAGCATAGCAAAATATATCACATAACAGTTATCAAGTAAGAATCACACTTAACAATATTCAGTCCATTAACATTTAGTAAGATTTAAAGAAAATATTACATCATCTATCCTATCTTTGTGAATCTAAAGTCTTATATGTAACTTATCTTTAATCTTAACTAAGGAAAACTATAACCATAACTATCTGTCTTCAACTCTACCAAAGACCACACAAGGATAATATGTAAACTCTAGAAATGACAGAGATGATACACTGCCTGGTCAGTCACCCGAAGTTCTTCTGTAATCTTCCATCTTCAGCCCATAGGCCATAGTGTGTCTGGCTGAGTCCTCAGCAAAGCAGGAAACTTTAAACTGTCCACCTGTATTGGCAGTTTGTCAGTCACTTTTCTCTGTGTCCTAAAGACTGTCTGACAGACTCTTCCATGAAGCAAGAACCCTGTAGCAATGTCCATCTTACATCAGCAGTCACTTTCCTGTGAGTCCTGCATGTCCAGTTTATACAGCATAAAGTCAAACAGTCCAGACAAGAGCAGTATCTTGTCCAAATGGCTAGTCTTGCCATATTGGAAGTAAACTCCATAATGAGTTGTTTGATGTCTATCTTCTTTTTGATACAGGTGGTGCTGCCAGGAGAAGTTATGTCTCACTATCAAGAAAAACCCTAAACCATTTTAAATGCCATATTCTATAGGTCTTTGAAAGTTTTGAGGAATGCCTATCCATCTCAAATACATCTTGAAAACCTAACTTAACTCTAAGTTTTAACTATCATAGGTAACTATCTATAATCTGTACTAATTTATACATTACATTTCTAAATGAGCTATATAAATACAATACCTAAACAAGAGGAGAAATATACATATCACAAAATTGACCTTAAGTTTGTATCAATAGTGAAAATCCATTCCAGAACAAAGTAATCATTTCTATACCATAATTCCCTTTTTACCTTTAAAAGAATTGGTTGTGATCATTAACCATTTATAACCAAGCCCATTTAAATGACAAAAAACTTTTATAAACAATATTTGGGAATTTGGGCATCGTTCTTTCCAAACTGCTTCTTGCTGGTAGGGGATCCTACCAGCTGTCATGGGGATCCTAAGAAGACGCAGTAATCCTGGCTTTATTCTGCAAGGCTGCCTTGTCCCTACTATTTTGAATGTTGGATCACCTGGAATGCTGTTTCATGGAGTCTGGCTTGATCAAACCACGTTCGTTAGTCTAGAAGGAATCCACAGCTTTTCATTTTCTGTGGAAACAAAACTAGAAATCCTTTCCCCCAGTAACCTGTCCTTGAACTTAAATTTTGAAGTCAAAGCATTTTTAAAATATATAAATTGAATTAATCCAGCAGCATATCTTTTAACAGTTGTTATTTCCTCAGCAGTCAAATGATACAAAAACAATATAATACCGTACAGTATCCAGATTCTCTCTGTGCTTTCCATCTATATGTGGCTTTTTTATTACTCTATTTCTTCTACTTCTATTTTTTTTTTTCATTTTTTTGAGACAGGGTTTCTCTGTGTAACTTTTATTTGTCCTGGAATTAACTCTGTATACCAGGTTTACTTTGAAATCACAGAGATCTGTCTCCCAAGTGCTGGGATGAAAGGCTTGTGCCACCAAACCCAGCTATTCTTCCTTTTATTATTTTTTTAAACCATTTTATCCTGTTTCTCTTTCTCTCCCGAGCCTACATATATTTTAAAACACACTGTAAACCTTTAGAGGGGTTTCTTAATCTGAATCTGTCTTTACTGTAAATGTTTATCTTTTTCTGGCCACGAGTCTTTTATCTGATAAACAACAACATTGCTAAAATGAAAGCCACAGCTATATTAGCCGCAGTCTATCCAAAATGGCAGTGGGTACTTTTACTGCCAGAACTGAGAGCTGTGCTCACTGCCTTGGTCTATGCTGCCATCCAGCAGCATGTTGCCAGCTTGGAGATGTGGTCACTGCCAGTGCCAGCTCTCGTACACACCAGTAAGTTGTTAGCAGAGCTCTTTAAAAGCCTTGCAGTTTTTTTTTTTTTTTTTTTTTTTTTTTTTTTTGCCACTTATGCTGAGTCAGGAATTCTCCCTTAAAGGAGTCGCGCAAATCTCTGCTTGTCTCTAGCAAAACAGAATCTAACTGAGAAAAAAATGCTGCTACCAAGAAGCCTTGCTTGTCTTTATTGTTTTGTTTCTAAACCCTTTTTTAAGCTTTTAAGTGAAAGTCAACGTTGAAGGCACCATTATGTTATGAGTTGTTTTTCCCCAAATAGCATACAGAGACACTGTATTAGATATAGAGCTGTTGGTCAGTTACTAATTTCTTATTAGCTAGCTCTGTCTTAAATATTAACCCATTTCTATTAATCTAAGTGTTTCCTCGTGGTCTTATCTTGCTGGAGAGAGACCTGGAATACTACCCTGTAGGTCCCCCATCTTGAAACTCTTCCCTACTCCTTCCTCTCTCCACCTAGTCTCCTAGTCCCACCTATCTTGCTTTCCTATTGGCCAACAGAGAAACATATTTAAAGAATGACATCTCCCATCATGAATCACCTTAGTGGCCCTCAGAAAACTGATGCAAGGAAATTGTTAAGCATTAGTGCATAGCTTCCCTTGAGACCCAAGGAATTTGACAAAAGTATAGATATATAGGTTTATTTGCAGGCCCAACACCTATAGATTTCCAAGTCTTTGAAAAACCAACCACTATATATTTCCTCAGTTACTATGTTCCATACCTGGGAATAAAGTATAACAGACAGCAAAAAATGAGTAAGAGTCCCCTCAAGAAACTGAGCTGTCTGAGCATGGTGATATACATACACCTTTAATCCCTACTACTTGAGAAGTTGAAACAAAAGGATCGTTATTTCAAGGCCAGCATGGGTGACACAGAAAGAACCTTTCATATGCATGTGTGTATATACATACATGCTATGTGTGTGTACACCTGTATATAAATATATACATAGTGAATAAGAAAGACAATATATTCCTGGTGGTGTATACCATTAATCCCAGCATTCAGGAGGCATAGGGAGGCAGATCTTTATGAGTTTGAGGCCAGCCTGGTCTACAGAGCAAATTCCGAGATAGCCAAGGCTACACAGAGAAACCCTGTCTCAGAAAAACAAACAAAAAGACAATCTATAATGATATATACTATAATACTAACTGTGCTATACAATTACTACTGAGTTCTAGCAATGTAGTTTATTCAAATGAGATGTGAATATGTAGAATAAATATCAGAATAAATGAATAAATAAATAACACACCTAAGTTTTACACTGATTACATATTTGTGATTGTGTCTTAATTACTTTTCTATTGCTTTGACAAAATACTACGAGCAAGGAAACTTATAAAAGAAAGCATTTAATTGGTCTTACAGTTTCAGAGGGTTAGAGTCCATGATGGTGGGACAAAGGCATGGACGCAGGAACAGCTTAGAGCTCATGTCTTTGAAAGTAGGAAGCAGAGAGAGCGGAATGCTACGAATAGAGTCTTTTGAAAGCTCAAAGCCTGCCCCGAGTGACACTTCCTCCAACAAGGCCACACCTCATAATCCTGCTCAAACAGTTCTATGAAATGGGAACCAAATATTGATGTATATGAGTCTATGAGGACTATTCTCATTCAAATCATCACAGCTGTTAATGTTATAGGTCAACTAACTGGGCCATGTGATGGCCTGGTTTGTGTTCAGACAAGCTAAGTATTTCTGCAAAAGTATTTTAGAATTAAATTAGCTCTTAAATGACTACAATGAGTAAAGCACATGACTTCCATAATTAGGTTAGCCCTTATCAATACATTCAGCCTAAATAAACCACCAAATTTAATCCTCTCCCTGTCTGATGTCCTTTGTTTCAGTCGCTTCAGACAGTTATATTAGAACACCATGCACTGAGCACCCCACAAACAACAGAAATGCTTCTCCTAGTTCTGAAGTCTAGAAAGTCCAAAATCAAGTCATTGGAAGAGTGAGTGACTGGTCGTGCGTGGCCTGCTTCCTTACTCAGAGATGGCTATCTTGCTGCTATGCACTCAGATGCTAGAGAGGGCTAGTGAGCTCTCCAGGGTCTCTTTGAAAATGGCAGCAATCAATCACTAGTCTCCTACCAAAGGCTACATTGCCACATGTCATCACATTAAGGGCTAGGAATTCAACACACAGTATCTAGGTGGGGATGGAATTACTGTTCATGTAGCCACCTTTGGACCAGAACACCAGCTTCCCCCTGTCTTTACAACATAACTGAGATACATGCTCTTTTATATACACACACATATATATAACATATATTATATATAAACATTAATATGTGTGTGTATTTTGATAGATTATGTTAAGTATATTCTTATGCTTGTATGGTTCTCATAACTTTTCCTAATACATCCAACTGAAATTTTTCAAATAATATATGTGGTTCACATTACAATTGTGTTGGACTGCACATATAAGTGCATCACTCATAGTGTATTGATTTTAGTAAACAACTTTGCGCTGAGGAAAAAGCAATGGATTCCACTGGGAAGTGATTCTGAAAGTTGATGTTGACATGAGAAAATACGGAGGCCTACAAGTGTTTTCCGTGACTGTAGAAGAGCAGGGTAACCGTTGTGAAAGCAGACAGCAAAAAATGGGGCTGATAAGGAGCATGGAGAACCACATAGGGAAAGTCTTAATTACCACAGTAAAGAGCCCAAGTTTATCCTGGGGACTGAGACAAACCACCAAAAGATTTCAAGCAAGTGACCAGCATGACTAGGTCTTGCTTATTCTGAGAGCAGAGAGATGTTTGTGGGGGGGGCGAGCAGCCACAGCAGCATGAGGAAGGAGACCATGCCAGGAGATGATAAGAATGAAAGTTGGATCAATGATGGGGAGAGGAAACAAGTATGAGAAGCATGGTAGATGACTTCCACAGCATCAAAGAATAGAGGGCTTGTATAATGCAGTATATATACCACTTACCTACGGTCACAAGGGCAGATTTCCTTGCCCCAATCCAATGCTAATTTATCTCATTGTCTAGCTGGGGACATGCTCATGATCAGCCAATAACATAATAAAGTTAACAATCACTTCCAGATTCTCCTTTTAAGCAGGGGTCTTTTCGGGGCTTTCCCGACCCCTTCTTGAGTCCTCTGTAAGAAGCCTATAAGAGCAAATGCTTGCCTGGTGCTCCATAGAAGAACATTCTTTCCAGGGAATCCCTCCTTTTTCTCATGCTGTTCTATGGTTGATAAAAAAAAAAAAAAAAGAGTCCACAAGGCTGGGGCATGGACAGGCATACATTGCTTCTTTCTGCTTTCATCTTCTACAAAGGCCATTGAAGGCCTGTTTTATTAGTCTTATTGTGTTTACATAACAGCTGCTTCAAACTTCTGTCATGTTTTCAACTTCCCTTGGAGAGAAAAAAAAAAAAATGCTACTCTCCCCGGACACACAAGAAATCAGGAGGAGAGTTTCATTAGCGGTCTTCAGAAGCAAGCACAGAAGTGTTCTTTGGAAGGAGGAATGGACAAAGCTAGCAAGAGAGTTATTGAATGCTACCAAAAGAAGTGTAGATAAAGCTATGGTAAAGAAATAATGAAGGTTAGAGAGAAATTAAAATATTCCCATCACTGTAATAGAAATGTGCAGATGGAGACAGCTAAATACTCTATACATCCACTAGCCACAGCTGTATAATTAACAATGTCTTTTTTTAAATCAGAGTATATCTTTATTGTCAAGAATCTGAGGGAATTTGTATTGACTGGATCTTCAGGGAAGCTATGGAGTAGAATCTTCTGGGCAGTTGTGTACAAAAAGGGAAAACTGGGTCTTACACAGAAACCCTGTTGATTTTCACATATTAGGCTATAGAAAAGTGCAGCACACTACACCCTCTTGGTATTTATTCATTATGCCTCTATCTGCATGACTGCCTGCATGCCAGCAGAGGGCATCAGATCCCATTATAGATGGTTGTGATCCACCACGTGGTTGCTGGTAATTGAACTCAGGACCTCTGGAAGAGCAGCCAGTGCTCTTAACCACTGAGCCATCCCTCCAGCCCACATCCTCCACTCTCAGAAGCATTCAGTTTTTGTCTGTATATGACTTACTGTTCTGTTATGTTACTGTGATAAAACATGACCAAGGAAATCTATAGGACAAAGAGTGTATTTGGGTTTACAGTGCCTGGTCGATGAATGTCCTCATGGCAGGGAATTATGGCAGCAGGTAGAAGCCATGATAGCAGAAACAGCTGAGAGCTCCCATCTCTAACCATAAGGAGGAAGCAGAGAGAAGTTTGGAACCGCCAAGCCTACCCACAACCACATGCCACCGACTGGAGATAAAGTATTCAAACATCTGAGCCTATGGGGGACTGTGGTGAACGGAATAAGAATGATGCCTAAGGGCTCATATATTTGAATGCCTGGTCATCAGGGAGTGGAACTTCTTGACAGTGATTAGAAGGTGTGGCCTTGTCGGAGGAAGTGTGTGTGGGGGGGGGGGGGGGAGGGTAGCTTTGCAGTTTCAAAATCCCAAAGAAGGCCTACTGATTCTTTTTTCCTGCTGCCTCTGGACCCGGATATAGAACTCCCAGCTTCTCCGGCGCCTTGTCTGCCTGCAGGCTGTCATGCTCCTCACCATTGCTGTAATGGACTAAACCTCTGAAAGTGTAAGCAAGCACCGATTGAATGCTTTCCTTTATAAGCGTTGCTGTGCCGTGGTGTCTCTTCACAGCAATAAAACAGTAACTAAGACAGGGACATTCTCATTCAAACCACCACATTTACTGACCAGCAACATAATCAAAAGTCTAGTAAAGGAAGCTGGAGATGGCCTGGACCACTCGGGGTAGGTTTGTTGTAGGAAACAGAAATGAATTTTGATCATATGAAGTTAAAAGGGGAAAACATAAAAAAAAAACCTGAATTTTAAAAAGCAGAAGCAGGACTAGAGAAATGCTTTAGTTAAGAGTGTTTGCTGCTCTAGCTGAGGTGCTATGCTCAGTTCCCAGCACCCGTATCAGTGGCTTACAACCTTACCTGTGTGTGAGCTTCAAATATTCCAACATCCTCTTCTGGCCTCCATGGACACGCACACACATAGGAATGCGTACACACACACACACACACACACACACACACACACACACACACACACACGTAGATAAAAATTATAAAATTCCTTAAAAGACCAAATTTTAAAGGAAAGCAGAAGGTCCAAATTGCTCCAAGTGAGATCCACTCTACACAGGTGAGAGCTTTGTACCAAGGTTAAAAAGTACCAGTCGTATATCTTATTTAGGGAAAATGGGGTTTTTTGATTGGCAGTAACTCCAAGCCTAGAAATCATAAAGTTGAGTCCTGTGAAAGGGGAAAGAGGAGACACTGGGCAGGCGAAGTGTCCGATGCCCTCTAAGATCCCCATGCTCTCCCATCAAGCATGCTCTCTGTCGTCTTCACCCTCCTACCGCTCACCGTAACCCTACCTTCCATCTGCTTTCTCCAGGAAGGGTCCTCTGGTTACTCCAGTCCTTACCAACCATTGACTTCTAAATGCATAAAACACAAGAGTGATCCATGTTGTCAGTCATTCAACAAACAGTTTTGAGCCCATCCATCTGACAGTTCTTGTTTGCTTCTCACTAATGTCCTAGGTATAAATCTAGTCATATTTGGGAAATATGATTTGGCAGCATTTATTATAAAGCCACTTTTCCAAAATATGGCTCTGTGAGTAGGTGTAAGCTTTGAGCCAGATGCTACAACTTGGATAAAGGTTTTAAATATTTTTTAACAACCTATACAACTTGACTACCAATAAAGCCAAATTATTTAGAAATATTTGAAAGACTGATTCTAATTTTAAGAGATGGCAAGCAAATATGCTTAATTTGCACTGAGATTACTGTCAATCTTGCACTCAATTAACATGTATCTATTGAACGTCCTCACATTTAGAATCGACTATATCTTTTTCTCAGCATCTCATGGAACTTTCCAAAACTGACCACATACTCAGACACAAAAAGCAAGGTTCAACAGATACAAGTGAATTAAAATAACACCCAGCACCCTATCTGACCACCACAGACTAAAGCTGGGTATTAACAACAGAAAGCTTACGAAGTCATGGAAACTAAGTAACTCACTACTGAATGAAAAATGGGTCAAGACAGAAATTAAGAAAAAAATTAAAGACTTTCTAGAACTGGATGAAAATGAATACAAAAAAATACAAAAACTCATAGGACACAACACCAGGAGCTGGAGTCAGACAAGGCAGATGCTGGACACACCATATTAGTTTATTTCGGGGTCTTAGTTTTTGTACTTGTACAGTGGGATTGGTACACATACAAGGTAATTATGTTGTGAAATTAAAAGAAATATTTATTAAAGTTTTAAAAATAATATAAGTATTTTTCTCTGTGCCTATTAAACAATATGCATGTGCATACATACGGGCAGATCCAAACAGTTTAGTGGGTTATTCTTAAAAATTTGTGGAGACTTATGGGATGAGAACATTGGGGGATGAGAAATCTGGAGGGAGGAGATGGGGATGAATATGACAAAAGTACATTGTATACACATAAGAAATTTTCCAAAAATGAACGAATAAAAATACTTCTAAATCTCAGACCTTTGAGTAATATCACCCCACCCAAGATGCCACTGTGCCCACAGCATCAAATGGCATCAGCCTGGCTGTAATTCTTCCTCCAGAACTCTTCATCCAACCTCACATATGATACAAGTGGAAACAGGGCTCAGTTACCATGTACATTGTCCAGAAATGCATTCCTTTTCCAAAACCCACCATTTTTCTTTTTTTTTTTTTTCCCCAGCTTTAGCATCGTGCTGTCTAGTTTTTTGAGTAGTAAACTGAGCAAACATGTTTTAATGTTTACAGAAACCATATACTTAACTCTATTTTGTTTCATGTTTAAATGGACCTCAATGTCTAACAAGAGGAAGAAGAGGATACGGAACCTTGTAAGGCCACAGGGAGAGTGTGGGAACTAGAATTCCAATTCTAACTCATCCCATTGCAAGCCTAATATCCCTCATCTTGGGTGAACCTACTGGAAGTTTCTACAGGAAGGTCAAAAGGAAGAAAAGACATTTCCCTACGCCTTGTTTCTTCTGACTTGGGTCTGAGCCCCAAGGAAACTGGGGAGCCTCAGGCCTTACAGTAAAGTGAGCACAGCATCTTAATTGGCCACTGGCATCTGAGAACCCCTGCACAGCCACTCAGGAGAGGAAAGCTCAGTCACCCAGAAACAAGCATCACTGGGCACGATTTCTTCTTCACAGAAGAAACTATGTCAGGACTGACTATGATTCTCTTCATCCCGTAAGCAAAAAGGAAGAAAAACTAAGAGTTGGAGGGACCGGTCAAAGTTAACTCCACAAGTTCATCCAAACACACTGACCAGACCCTCTCTTTTCTTCTTTGTAATCATGCTCTACTCATTTTCAGTGAAATGGAATCATGTTTATTTTTTGTTAATTATCTCCCCAAATCAAGAAATATGTGCTATATTTTAGATTCATACACATATAAATCTAATGACAAGAGTTCTTCTAGCCTTTGTAAAGACAATAGATTCTTGGCATGCTGAAGAAAGGGAGTTCAGCAGTTAAGAGCACTGGCTGTTTATCCGTAGGACCTGGGTTCCCAGCACCTGCAACTCCAGTTTTAGAGGAATCTGATGCCCTCTTCTGGCCTCCAACGGCAACAAACATGCATGTGGTGCACAGACATACATGCAGGAAGAACATGTATGCCTATAAAATAAAAATAAATTTTAAACTTTTTAAATAAATAATTTTTAAATTAAAAAACATTAGATTATGTAAGTGGGAAATAAATGTGAACATATCCAACACTCTTAGAGATTCATATGAGCATTCGGCAAATGCTTTCCAACCTTGAACTGTCTAATTTTCTTCCTGAGTGTCTCATAACCTATTTGCAACGGCAGCACCATAAACTTTTCTCTTAAACCAAGCATGGTACTAATATACCCAGGATTCATTGCTCTCTAAAGCTCTGTTCCCCCACCTGAGGATACCTGACATATCAACATACAATCGAGATTTAAAGTCAAAGTAATCACTCTGAAGAAACAAAACTACACATGTCTCCTTGGGAAGGCCAAAATAAAAACCCCATGTGGACTGTCCAGACACTGTGTGACTGCTTAACCTCTCCTCAGGATGCATTCTCTCCAAGTGCTGCCAGAAACAAAAGAGCCACTGTACGTATTTCACAAGCTTGCTGTCTCTAAGAGAAAGGCCAGCTGGACCAATGTGTCCTCATTTGCATTTCTCTGTCCCTAGCTGTCCCTCTTGAGCAAATACAACAGAGCTAAGATGAAGTCTGGGTTTTTTCCACACCCAAAATACTTTATTAGCACCCTGGAAATGCTGACGTTGTGTGCTTTTCCAATCCCCTTCCCCAAATAAGTCCCAGTTAAATGTAGTTGACAAAAACTGTTGCATTTCTAATAATGGTAGGATCAGGCCTGTCAGCAGTGACCGTTGCTATAGTTACCTGTAAGGAATGGCAAGGACCGTAGCTGCCAAAATTAAAGTGTCAAAGATAGAGAATGACTGCATATTACTTGGTAAATGATCCCACCTGCCACCACAGCTGATTATTAGAGAGGGATGTGGTATGCCTGCAGTCCAAGCTAATAGAGGAACGACCAATGGGAGAAGGGTCTCTGTGGTCCCTCTCCTGGATCTTAATGATGGGTGAAAACTGATCCCTTGATATCTCTAAAAAGCAAGTTTTCAACCTTCACTGTTTTCAAAGTTTGGGAACACATATCACAATGATTGGCCCATTGGATTACTTTAGGCACCACAGCATCTGCTGTGGCCCTCCAGGAAAGGGAGAGCATGGTTAATAAGTGAGGGCTCGTATATCTGTAATAGCAACCAGCAAGATTGCCCCTTCTCCTTATATCACCAGTTTTACTCCAAAAAATATTTATGTGGGGAATAAATCCTAACAATAGGCTTTACTATCAAAGTATATTTTTACTATCCTAAAGGAATTGGCTCATCAAACTGCTTACGCTATTTACATATGCTGGTGTAACCAGATTTAGAGATTTTTAACTGTATTGACTGAGCCTGTGTCCTCATCTATCAACATAGGACTCATCTTGCATAAGATTAACCCCAGTTGCTTGGTCAGCCATTTGCAGCCTGTTGTGGACGTTTGCAAAGGAATGAGGAACAAGAGGGCGCTCCCTCAGAAAAAATAATGCTAACATTATTAGTTAGCAATAAGAGGGGTTAAAGTCTTGATGGTAAAAGGAATATAGTTTGCCGGGTGTTGGTAGTGCATGTCTTTAATCCCAGCACTCAGGAGGCAGAGGCAGGCAGATCTCTGTGAGTTTGAGGTCAGCCTGGTCTACAGAGCAAGTTCCAGGACTTCCAAAGCCACAGAGAAACCCTGTCTCAAAAAAACAAAATAAGGAATATAATTCTCCCAATCACTGTGCCTTACGTGTCTATCAATTTTCCAAATATATTCCATTTATCAGACAAGGCAAGGAGAGTTATCCTGGGAGGTGCAGGACTCTGGTCAAAACAGCTGCAGCCACTGCCCAGGAAATAAGCGACGGAAGCATCCACAATACAGCAGCCTTGTCTCCCCACTGTGGGATGGAGCACAACCCACTCACCTGTTGCTTACCTTGCTTTACCATGAACTGAACAGCAGAGAGAGTCCATGACTAACCTGGGCTACACCTACACAGACAGAAGGAAGAAGAAAATCCATACTAAACCTCAGCTATGAGAAAACCATCAGAGCAAGTACAAAATGCACAACTTAGAGTTTCCATTTTTTCCAGATATCTTCTTTCATTTCTCACAAACAAAAACCTGTGGAAAGAGAAAGCTATTGATAAATGTTAGTCAAATTATTAACTTCCAGGTGAAAACTGTTTTTTCCCTTCTCAAGAATCTGTCTTTTCTCTCCCAATATCATCCCCATCATTATTGCCTAGGTCTATTTTTATTATTTTTCCCCTTCTTCTAATTATCTCAACTTATCTCTTTTGCTCTCATCTCCTAGATTATTTCTTCTAGTTGTCTTTTGCACCATGAGCATTCTTAATTGCTCAAATACCTGAAGGCTGTTATTCCAGGATGTGCTGATACCATGTGAAAATAAAACAGGCATCAAGCAAATGATATTTTTTTACTGCATTCATTTTCCTATGCATTTGTTTGTTTGTTTATTGCATGCGTATGCGTGTACACTGTGCTATAACAAGCACATGGAGATCAGAGGACAACTTGCAGGAGCCAGTTCTTTCCTACCATGCAGATCCCAGGGTTAGAACTCAGGTCGTCAGTCTTGGTGGCAAGTGCCTTACTTGCTGAGCTATCTCACTACCCAGGATGACACTTTCATGTGTGTTTTTCTCCTCTCCCACCATCATGTGTGTGCTTAAATTCTGTGCCAATTTTTACTTTAATTGGTCTAGACGATAATCTCATGTTTTGTCCTCAGTATGTGCAACATAGCTACATGCATATATGCTCAATAAATACTTGTTAAATAAACAGACATCGTTTTTGGTTTTTTTTTTTTTTTTTTGTTTTTTGTTTTTTTGTTTTTTTTTTTTTTTTTTTTTTTTTTTTTACTTTTAGTAAATAGAAGTACAAGAGCTAAATGTTCAAAAACAATGAGGGCAGGGCTTTTAATTTTGTCCTCAACTGGAACAAATATCTTAGAATCACAATATTTTTTCGGATCAAAATGAATAGTAAGAGATCGTTGCTGCAGTTAAGGTGGAGTAAGAGTTCTTCCCATCCACCTTGCTCTCATGAATAGAAGTGAAATGGGAAGAATGAGGAATGAAACGCCTTCCTGGAGATGCTGGAAAGTACATAGTGAGTCACCGAAGTGGCGATGAGTATCACATTTTTCTAGGAGTTTCTCCAAGCATGAACTCAGGTGGTCTAAATCCCCACTCTGTATACCCCGGGCATTCACAAGCCCTCTGAGCACTATGCAGCTCCTAGTACTCTGTAAGAAGGGGAGCCCCACTCTATGTCCAGAGGAATGTGGTCCCCAGAGTGACGGTAGAGTGTGTTTCACTTTCTTTTTTCTCTCCATTTGTTTTAACTGTTCAGCAATTGGCAAACATGCAATAGTGAAGAATGAGTGGGTAGAGAAACAATACCTAGCTTCTGTGTATGGTGCCCAAGAGGAAAAGGGTCCTTGGTAGCAGAAATCACAGATGGCAGGAGCTCAAGGAAGCCATATTTTAAAGTCATGGAGGAGACCAGAGCTCATAGGAGACTGTCTGCCTAGCAAGGGTGTGGCATACACAACCAAAAAGGAAGTGTGCACATCTCCAAACAGTGATACAAGGAGCTGGTGAGGCCCACCTAAGCAAGCTGATTAAATAAATAACATTACCTCTGAGACACCCAAGGTCCTTATTATTCAATGTGTTCCAAGATACAATCTTAACACAGAGCAAGGATAACTCGACATCTCAAAAGGGAAAAAGAAAGCAAACAAGTCATCAGTCCCCACACAGACACTGGATCATTTATCACAGACTTTATAGTGGCTACAAAAGTATGTTCTAAGAAGTGAGACAACTCCTCTTGTAGTAAATGAAAAAACAGAAAGCCTCAATCGAGAAATAAAAGATATAACAGAACCAAGGGTAAAAAACTGAAAAACACAATTGTTTCATTAAACTCTTCACTGAATGGTTTCCATATTGAAATAGAGAACTCAATGGATGGTCAGCGATTTGAAAATAGTTTAACAGAAGTTATTTATTATCAACAGAGAGAATTGGGGTGTTTCTTCTCTCGTTGGTTTGTTTCAGTTTTGGTTGTTGGTTGGCTTTGTGTTGTTTTGCTTTTGAGACAGGGCTTTTCTGTGTAGCCTTGGCTGCCCTGGAACTTTCTATGTAGACAAGGTTGGCCTTAGACTCAGAGATCTGCCTGCCTCTGCCTCCAGTTTGCTGGGATTAAGGTGTATACTGCCACCGCCGCCCAGCTGAGAAATAATATTTTTTCTTTTTTTATTTAAATTTGCAACACGCTTGTTTTACATGTCAATCCCAGTTCCCTCACCTATCCCTCCTCCCCTGTCTCCCTCCCAACCCCCATTCCATCCCCTTTCTGCTCCCCAGGGAGGGTGAGGCTTTCCATGGGGGGGTCTTCAATGGCATAGGCCCTCCCACATTTGTCTAGGCTGAGGGAGTATCCCTCTATGTGGAATGGGCTTCCAAAGTCCATTCGTATACTAGGGATAAATGCTGATCCACTACCAGAGGCCCCATAGATTGCCCAGGTCTCCTAACTAACACCCATGTTCAGGGGGTCTGGGTTGATCCTATGCTTGTTTCTCAGCTATCAGACTGGGGTCTATGAGCTCCTCCTTGTTCAGGTCAGCTATCTTTGTGGGCCTGTCCAACCTGGTCTTGACCCCTTTGCTCATCATTCCTCCCTTTCTGCAACTGGATTCCAGGAGTTTGGTTCAGTGTTTAGCTGTGGGTATCTGTTTCTGCTTCTATCAGCTACTAGATGACGTATTGTTAACTGTGATTCTTATTTGATAACTGTTGTGTTATGTATTTTGCTATGCTAAGATTAAACCCCTTCTTTTTATTTAGACATAAAAGAGGAGATGACGGGAGATGTCATTCTGTAAATATGTTTCTCATACCGGTTAATGAATAAAGCACTGTTGGCCAATAGGAAAGCAAGATAGGGGGCAAGGAGACAAGGAGGAAAGAGGAAGGAGTAAGGAGGAGTCAACATGGAGAGATTGGAGAGAGCAGAACCGCTGGCCTTGACCACATGGAAGTACTTAGATTAATAGAAATGGGTTAATATTTAAGATAGAGCTAGCCGATAAGAAACAAGTAACTGGCCAACAGTGTTATATCAAATACAGAGTCTTTGTGTATTAATTGGGGCTGCCACCGCAGTGGGTCCAGGCTGGCAAGGGAAAACTTACTGGTAACAATGAAGGCTCTAGGTTAACATATAAGGTAGTCATTAATCTCATTATCGGGGAAGGGAATTTAAGGTAGCCTCTTCACTATTGATTAGATTGTTAGTTGAGGTCATCCTTGTAGATCTCTGGACATTTCCCTGGTGCCAGATTTCTCTTAAAGCCTATAATGGCTCCCTCTATTATGGTATCTCTTTTCTGGCTCTCTTCTTTTCTTTCCCTGACTCAATCTTCCTGCTCCATCATACCCTCCTCTCCCCTATTCTTCTCCCCCTTCTCTTTCTCCTAACTCCCCACATGCTCCCAATTTGATCAGGAGATCTTGTCCCTTTCCTTTTCTCCAACAGACCAGGTATGTCTCTCTTAGGGTCCTCCTTGTTTCCTAGCTTTTCTGGCAGTGTGGATTGTAGGGTGGTAATCCTTTGCTCTGTGTCTAAGAACCATATATGAGTGAGTACATACCATATGTTATAAGGATATTGACCCACTCACTTTATTGCCTTGACTGGGGTCTAAGGTCTTCTGTCAGCCATCGCAGTCATTCTGCCTCAGGATGGCCAATGGTCATGTCAAGCCTGGAGGAAATGGCTCTACTACAATAGAAATCTATGTTCCCATAAAATTCATTCAGACTTGTGAAAGCCAACAAAAAGAACAATCTGAACAGCCAGGGGTCAAGGGAATCGGCACATGAAATACTGAAGACAGAAGAGTTCAAGTGACTACAGATTCCTCAACAGAATCCAGAGGCGGTGCAACAACATTTTTAGATGCTGGGGGGAAAAAAGAACTGGTCAGCACAGATGTACATTTCATCAAAGGGTCCTTCAGAAATAATGTGGAAGATGCCAATAGTAAAGGGCCAAGAGAACATATCAGGTAGATCTGGCCTAAAGAATTCTTAAAGAAGGAGCTTCAAATGGAAAGGGAATGTCCCTAGAGAGCTAACCTGAACCCATAGGTAGGAAAAGAGATCTACAGGATTGGGAAAGAGTCCATAAAATGATTCTTAGGTTCCTTGGAATGTGTATGAGAGTTGAAAGGAAATGTGGTAAGTTTTGGTTTGGATATAAAATGGCCCAATAATCTCATAGGTTTGAACACTTGATAGCACTGTCTGGGAGGATTATGGAGCTTGGCTGGAGGAAGCATGTCCCGGAAGAGGGCTTTCAGGTTTGTAGACTGGCCCCACTTCCTGCTGTTATTTTGTTTCCTGACTGCCAGGCTGCCCCACAGTCCTGCCACCATAGACTGTATCTCTCTGGAGCTGTAAGCTAAAAGCTATCCTTTCTCCCTTAAGTTGGCTTTGTCAGGCTATTTTATCATAGTAATAAAAAAAGAAGATACTAACACTAAGTACAGAATGCGAATTTTAGGGGTTGGGGATTGAACTTGGCTGTTGAGGCAAGGTTTTGCTAAGTAGCCAAGGATGGTCTTGAACTTGGTATCCTCCTGTCATTGTAAATATCCGGGGACAACAGTTGACAAGACTAGCGACTCCAGTGGTACATATTTTGTAATTCCCCTGTGCGGGAATTATAGGTGTGTGCCACCAGATTCAGCTATAATATGTTTTTAAACATGCATGATTATAATACATATGGCAAGGCTGTACAGAGGGAACCGTAAAGAAAACACATTACAATAGGCTTCTACATCCCCCAGAGAATAAAAAAGTTCTAATTCTAAGCAAATTGCAAACAAAGAAGGTCATCAAACAGATCACTTCAACAATGATAAGAAATTATGCGGTACTAGGTATCAGCTGAAGTTATTCAAACCCGAGAGAAAACTATTCTACCACTGAGACACACCCTCAGCCCTGAAGAAAATTTTGTGAGTTAAGGACAAACAAAAATTTATTGAACAAAACACAAAATCACTAATAAAGGAAATCAAGTAATTACCGTTGGTTAACAATTGAAGTCCGTGCATGGTTATCACAAAATAGATCTGAAAATCCAAGCCAAGTCAACAGCTGCTACACCGCTGCTGCCAGTCTACTTCCTCATCCCAAAAAGGGCCTTCTCTCTGCCTTGTCTTTAGGTCACATCCTTCCCAGTAAAAACTCTGCCCTTTGAACTATACCGGTCCTTCCCATTGACTAGCAGACTGGTGACGGAATTCCCACAACAAGTCACCAACCATTAATGAAAGTTATAAACTGTATTTCCTCCCATTTTGATTTTTTTTTCCTTTGAGGGGCATTATTTTCAGTCCATTTCTTTGGATAAAATATTTTCAGTGCATATATCATACAAAAAACTCAGACACAGAAAATACACTTTGAAAAACAGACTAATTAATTATAGCCAAATAGTCTGATTTTTTTTTAATGACAATAAGTTTTGAACAGATACCTTTCCCAAAAAAAAAAAAGGAAGAAAGGAAGAAAGACTCCTATATATAGGAGCTGGGGAATATAACAAGTGATGTGCTTTCTAGGCAAACATGAGGACCTGAGTTTGACATCTCCCCCAAGAACTTAAATTAAAAATGTGATTTCTATCAGGTTCACACTTTATAGTGACACACACTTTAATCCTAATACTCTGGAGGAAGAAGCAGGTGGATCCCTGTGAGTTCAGGGCCTGTGTGATCTACATACTGAGTTTCTGGACAAACAAAACCTCATAGTAATGTCCTATCTCAAAAGTTAGAAAAAAAATTAAAAACCTAAAAGATAAGTTCTCAGACATGGTGATATGCATTTATAATCACCACTCTGGGAAGAAGGAGACAGGAAGGTCCCTGGAGCTCACTGGCTGGCCAACCTTACCTACTAGAAACTCTACCTCAAAAAAGAAGGCAAGTACTTAAGTACACATATGCACACCCACTCACTCACACACACACACACACACACACACACACACACACACCTGTAGACTGACACAAAGAAGTTACATAAGTTACCAGTAAGGAAAAATATAGTTGTCTAACAACACCTGAGATACAGAATACCCAAATTAAGATCAGAAAAAGATGAAGCTACGTTTCTATGAAGACACTAGACTTAGAAGAGTAGGTAGTGAATGTGTCCCACATTGTGAGTAGAAACCACCAACTCTAACATTGGTGAACTATCACCTAGGAAAATTGTTCAGCATTTCCAACTGAACAAATACATATCCAGCAATTCTACTCCTAAGCAGAAAATCTTAAATTGGGTTTTTTTTT
This sequence comes from Phodopus roborovskii, assembly GCF_943737965.1. NCBI lineage: Eukaryota > Metazoa > Chordata > Mammalia > Rodentia > Cricetidae > Phodopus > Phodopus roborovskii. Next base: position 24,142,241 of record NW_026126460.1, on the reverse strand, counting down.
TAAAACAAGAGCTAAGAAAAGTGAAAATCAATACCCAAAGGGACAGAAATGTTCATAGCAGCTTCATTTGGAACAGGCCAAAGTCTACTGGTGGGGGAATGTATGCACTGATTATAATATACTCACACAGCAGACTACTACCTAGCCATAGCAAGGAATGAAACTCAGATACAAAACATCCTGGGGAGGTCTCAAAAGCATTACGTAAGGCAAAAAAAGCCAGAGGGCTAAAGACACAACCTGAATAATTCCTTTGCCTTAGTCACTGTTCCATTGCTGTGAAAAGACACCATGACAAAGGCAACTCTTGGAAAAGAAAACATTTAATTGCAGACTTGCTTTCCATTTCAGAAGTCAGTCCAATATCGTCATGGCAGGGAGCATGGCGGCACTCAGGCAGACATGGTGCTAGAGAAGTAGCCAAGACTTCTGCTTCTGTAGGCAGAAAGAGAGAGACTAAGCCTAGTGTGGACTTCTGAAGCCTCAACGCCTACTCACAGTGACACAGTTCCTCCAACTCGGCCACACCTCTTAATCCTTCTAATCTTTTCACATAGTGCCACCCCCTGGTGACTAAACATTCTGATATATGAGCGTATGGGGGTAATTCTTGTTCAAACCACCATAATTAGTAGTGGAGAAAACCTAATCTATGATAACGAAAACATCAATAGTTGCATGGAGTTGAATTCCAGCATACTGTGGCATGAACAGGAACATGAGGGAATTTGGCAGGGTGGTAAAATGCACTGTATTATAATTTGTATGATGGTTCTATGAGCAGATATGTGTCAAAGTCCATGTAACTCTCCAGCTGGGATGAAAGCATTTTACTTTCTTAAAAATATACTTAATAATAATAATAAAGCTGATTTAAAATTCTCTAGGAGAGCCAATTTTTTTTCCTCTCTGGTTTATAATGTTATATTAAAACAGGAAGCTGTTATGGGGAAGATTTGGCTTCACCTTCTCATTGACATAAAGACTTTTTAGTTGACTTGTCAGCTGCCCCAGAATCTGCTCCTCTGTTCTCATCCTCTGTCCTCTCCTTGTTAAGCAAAGAATGTGTCCATAGAGTAGAGGAATAGCTCTTTGGTTAGTTTGCAAGAGTTTTGTCTCAGAACCCCAGCTGTAGATAAATACTGATCTCTCCCGTGAACCATCACAGTGCTTAGGAGAATGGCAACTTGTGTGAGGCAAGAGGTAAGGCAGGGTACTGTGACAATGGTTCCACCAGAATTATAAGCCTAAAATTGGGGAGATTAATATCTCAGCCAAGGTGTGTCTGCTTGCCATCCTCAATCATCATATATTCCAAGACAAATGACACTCACAGTAATTTGAAATGAAATTTTTAAAAAATGGATGGGGCTGGAGAGAGGGCTCTGCAATTAAGGTCTTTGGCAGCTCTTCCAGAGGACAAAGATTCAATTTCCAACTCACATGGCAGCTCACAACTCTCATTAACTCCAGTCCCAGAGAATCTGACGGCCTCTTCTGGCCTCAGTGAGCACCAGCCATGCACATGGTACACAAGCATACATGTAGAAAAAAAAAGTATACACATAAATAAAAGAGTAATTAAATGTGCTTGCTTATATTAAAAAAAAACAAAAAACAAAAACAAAACCTGTCCTCCAAATATATAGGAGGAAACATCAGGGTGGAGATCTTTTTTGTGCCCCAAAGATCTCCGTGATGTTTTTGCTTTTCATACAAAAAAACAAAGATAATTGGGAGTGAAGAGAGGAGGTTTCTTTCTTTCCTAACCACTATAGTCCTTTGGGGAGAAAAATACACAAATATACATGTGCACACTATCTTCATAAACATTAGCATCTTAGTGTAGTTGGGCTCTTGGTGAGTCTAACATTTTATTCCTGTGAATATTTCTCAGCAGCCTGACACAGTAGTTTCTCTCCTGCTTTCCCCAGTGCCTTTGTGTCAGAATATATGTAAAAGGAAATCAAAAGTCTTATTTCATCAGCTGACCATGGAGACGACACTGAAGGGAACACAATCTAAGGCTGGAAACCAGCCCTCCTTCTCCCAGAGGAAAATTACCAGAACTCGCTGCAGAGTGACTAAGGACTGCCTGGTATTCTCATCTCACAGGAGACTGAGCAGACAGCTCTGTAAACATTACAGAGGGAAGCCAGGATTCCGCCCTGAGACAGAGCAGGCTGCTTCTAACCAGGTGGTCTAAGCACCTTACCTGAGGACATTAGGCAGCCTGGAATGCTCACAGGCAAAAGGCCTGCAGAGGTTTCCTGGCACAGATAGGAACCAGAGAATAGCCCTCACCACGAGGAAAGACATCAGCTTCTTGGTGCTGTGACTGTGGAAATAGAAGCTCTTCTCTTGGCAGCCTGTTGGCTTACACAGGGGTCTGGGGGACATGAGTTGACACTGGACCTCCTGCTTGACATCTGTTCTGAGACAGCTGCATCCTCAAAACCCACAAGATGGCAAAACAGAAAAGGAAGGGGAATCAGAAAGCAATTAAAATGTGTTCCAGGGAAACGAAAGACTTCCACGTACTGCCTGCTATTGTCTTTGGCATGGGCCTGTGGAGGCAGACATCTTCTGAGTGCATGCTGTAGTTCAGCTCCCAGTGAGGAGCTGGGATGTTCAAAACAGCCAATGAATGAGTGAGACATTGCTGAGTTTTCCTAAAGAGCCACTGTAATCATGAAAATGTTTATGAATGTGCTAGGGGGTGTGTCTGTGGGCTGTGGGGGTGTGTCTGTCTGTCTGACTACCAGTCCTTGTGTGTCTGTGTATGTGTTGGTGTGTGTGTTGTCTTTGAGTAATTGCCTATTGGTCTGTGTGTGTTGGTGTGTGTATTGAGTGTTGAGTGTGTGTGTGTGTGTATGTGTTTGATGTATGTCTATGTATGTGCTGATGTGTATATATGTTGGTATGTGTGTGGTACACTTATGTATCAGTAGGTATGTGTTCATATGTGTATACATATTAGTGTGTGTATATCTACCTGTGTATATGTGTGTGTTAGATTATATATTTGTGTGAGTATATTGGTGTTTGTGTGTGTGTGTGTGTGTTCATTAACTGAATCCTCCCAGTTTGTGAAGTGCTAATGTCTAGGAAACTATGCTTTCTTGCTTTCTTTCTTTCTTTCTTTTTTTTCCTACGTTTAGCTAGCCAGATGATTAAAGTATTATCTTCTCAGAATGCCCCACTACTAAGAGACTTCCAAGCCCATCGATAAACGATACATTTGACTATTTTAATAATCAAACTGTCTTCCCTTAGTAAGAAGGAAGTTGAGCCATTTCTAAGAAAAGTAAGTCAGGACAATTCCACTAAGATCAACAGTAGAGTGAAGCACAAGACAGAGCCACTGCCTACCCATGCCCAAACACAGCTGAAAATACCCAACCTGTGAACTTTGCTCCCAATCTCCTCCGGCCCATAGGTTGCTTCTCACTCCTCATCTTAGAAATGTTTTGCCCTACAAGGCGCATTTCTTCCCATTAAAGCTCCTCTGACCAAACTTAGTCCAGACTACCTCAGGGGAACCAGTTCATTCTCACATCCACCAAAGGGGATGGAGAGAGCCCTTCTTCTCGGCCGCTTTGGGATAAACTGTCTAGGAAGAGAGACACTGTTCTAAACATTCCAGACCGGAGAAGAGGTGCCGCTCTAAGCCGTCAGCTCTGTACAGACAGACTCTCTGGGGAGAGAACCAGCGTCTACTTTCGGAGCTGAATATCGAAGCACGATTTCCTGAGGAGGTAGCTGTTGATGGTGAGAACAGCCAGGCTCCATCAGTTCCCGCCTCCACCGTGACCTTTTCTTCTCGGGGCTAGAGCATGACCCAGTGTGCCTGAAGGGTGGAAGGACACAGCACTAACTCACTCCTGAGCTTATCCACATTTAGAAAGGTAAACATCACCGTGGCCCATCTGTCCACACGGGTGGACATCCTGGGCTGTCTCAGGGAAGCCAGTGCCTTTCCATCTGGTTACCCGGCTTCCAGTGGAAGCTGGTCTAGTGCTTGAATCGGGGCCAATAGAAAGCTGAGCGGACCCTGGGGGCGGGGGGCCTTGGGCTGGACAGGAAGGTTCGCAAGTGCTGGATGGAGAAAGAAAAGGGAAATAAACAGAATGTGAGGCAGTTGAAATGCGAGCCCCCGAGATCCCTCTGAACTCTGTACATGGAGAACATGTTCTCTCCCCCCGGAAGCAGTGACAGACCCATACTGCCTGGCCATGTGGCCAGAATGGAACCCCAGCTTGCTTCTGAAAAGCTGCGGGATTTTCCTCCCTGGTTCTGATCTGGAACGACTTTTGCAGAGAGCATTACCTTGGGTCTGTTCCCTTTTATCTCAGTCGCCCCTCTCTGCACTCCACTCTCTTGGAACTTCCCCTCAGCTCCTCTGTCCTTTCCTAGCTGTCCTCAGCCTTCTTTTCATCCTCACAGAAGTAAATGGGAAATCAGTTCTCAGGAGGTGAAGAACAGGAACGCTTTTCTCATCACAGAAGGGAACCCGTGTTTGTGTTTAGGGATTGTATCCGGCAGAGTGCGAGTGCTCTCGCCACAGAGCTCCAGAGCATCAGCTCCACAACAGCCTGCATGGAAAGTATCTCTACTCAGTTTATGGTGCTGCAAAAATTTGGGTGTTTTAAGGTTTTCAGACAGATTGGAGAAAGGTATTCTGGGAATATAGTAAAATGAGCTTTTAATTCTTTCTAAAGTCATCAAGAAAGGCTTCTTGACAATGGTATTACTTGTGTTAGCTCTTGAAGGGTAAATAGTATTTTGTTTTTAGACGATGAAAATAAAAAAGACCTTAGGAGATTAAATGAAAATCATCTTAAAATGTGTGCGGTGGGGGCTGGAGATAGAGCTCAGTTGGGAGAGTGTTTGTCTAAGCATTCTGGAAGCCCTGGGTTTAATCTCTAGCATAGCATTAAGAAAATAAGTATGAGCTGGGTAGTGGTGGCACACAACTTTGATCTTAGCACTACCAGGACTACTCAGTGAGACCCTGTCTCAATAAATAAATAAATAAATAAATAAATAAATAAATAAGATAAAAATAACATTAGCATTCAGGCAGCTGCTATTAAAAATTAAACTAACTGCCAGGCATGGTGGCACATATCTTTAATCCTAGCACTTGCAAGGCAGAGGCAGGGGAAATCTCTGTGAGTTCAAGCCTAGCCTGGTCAACTTGGTAAGCTCCAGGACATCCAGGGAGAGATAAAGAGACCCTGTCTCAAAAAAAGAAAGGAAGGAAGGGAGGGAGGGAGGAAGGAAGGAAGGAAGGAAGGAAGATAGAAATTAAAGCACATGCTTACTCAGAAAAGGACATGGGGGGGGGGAGGGAGGAAGGAAGAAAGAAAGATAGAAATTAAAGCACATGCTTACTCAGAAAAGGACATGGGGGGGACTGTGCTCTATATTTCATGGTTTAAGCATTGTCACATGAAAACTAGAGACATGTAAGTTACAAATTACCATGATCACGTTTTCACAGTAAGAAGGTAACTCTGGCTGCTGTGTCAGGATGGGGGTAGCTAGGGTAAGACCAGAAGCAGGGAACTGTGGAGGAGGCCCCTGCAGAGTGCCAGCAGGAGCTGGGATCTGGACCATCAGTACAGCAGGTTTGGAGGAGGCAGCCTCGCACTATCACCCTGTTTCCAAAGTAGCCCCTCTCCCTTCCAACGCCGTCTCCGAGAATCAAACAAGAAAGCAATGCCTGCAAGTCAAAGCAAGGACTGTGTGTTTCCTTGGCTTGCATTTATTAAAAATGATCTTTTCTTGAGTTGTAAATATGCTCTTCCACACAGTGAGTGGTGGCGGTGACATGACAGCGGTGATGATGATGACGACGATTTAGAAGGTGAAAGTGGACTTGGAGCCACCATGAAATGAAATTTGCTCTCTTCTGGATGCTGATGCCTCTCCCTTAGAATATGGAATTTGGGGAAGTGGCTAAGCCATGATGGCTCAGCCTTCACCACTGGGAGTAGTAACGATTTCAAAGAAGCAACCTTGACCACCAGGAACCAGTGACTGCTGGACACCACAGGACACTTGCACTTATAAATTCATAGCAGTTGTGACATCACAAATCAGAAAGATCTGTGCAAGCTCAATCCAGACAGAAATCTCACATGGAAGAGCTGAGGTAAGACAGGAGACCTGTCCCCAGCTAAGGAGCTATTGACAACGGGTGGCTGTCAAGTGGGTGAAGGGTCGGTTTTCTTTAATGGTGTTGCACCTGGTAGGGAGACCGGGCTCCAGTGCAAGGCCACACACCCAGGAGTATATGAGCAGTACCAACTGTACTTGACAATATTTTTTTAAAGCACACAAAGCTGGGTGGGTAGGGAAGTGGGGGGGGGGGTCTGGGAGGAGTTGGGGCAGGGGTGATTATGATCAAAACACATTGTTTAAAATTCTCAAAGTTCTAATAAGAAAATGATGGGAGGGAGCTTGAGGAAGGCTGTGTGCCCTTCCGCCAGCACAAAACACATTGAAGTACCACCTCCAGCTGTCACCCATGGCCCACTCCACTGCTCCTGTGTGTGACAAACAAGAAAGAAAGCAACATGGAGGGACTCCGAAATCACAAGCGTTCGTTGAAAGGACCTCAGGACTGCACTCATCTGTAAAATCTACAATAGCTACATGTGTGGAAGTTAGTTATCAGCTACCAGAGCCTGGGGAAGGTACAAGAAATGCAAGGATGGGTGGGGATTCATGATCAGGTACAAAGTCATCCAGAGAAGAGGAGTAATTCTGGCCTGCTGTTACACAAAAGGTGATTCTGCAATGTTGTGTCAGTGATCAAACAAGTCAGTAGAGAGACCTTTTCTGGTCTTGTTACGAGGAAATGGCGATTGCCTGATGCTAGATAACCTAAGTATTCTGAATTGCTCATTAGATGAAGGGTAAACATGCCCACACATCACAGTGAACCCCCTAAAGATGCACAGCCATTATCTACCTATTAAAAATATTAATAAACTGTAGGATAACCATCCAAAAGGCAAGGATGCAAGTTCAAGGTTACAGAATGTCTGAGGCACATGCCCACTTTGAAAAGAAGGATGCTGATGCTAGGGATGGGGTCTTCCCTGGGCCGCACAGAAATGGCTCCAAAGATATGGTACAGGGTGGCCAGGTTCTAAGAGACCCTTCCACACTCAAAGCATCTTGCAGAGGGAAGAAAGAAGCTGCTGATTTCTTGGATGAAGCATGGATCACAGATCTAAAGACAAAGACCTGATGACAAGTGGCACCCCACCACGTGGCACTCCTCCACACTTAGGAGGAGACTGGACAAGGTAAGGCAGGTGGTGGGCACTGGCTAGTAAGTAGGTGGAGCACATGGAGGGATTGCTGGGCTGTTACAGGAACTGGGAGTCAGGAAGGCTTCCAGAGGAAGTGGTTTTCCTTCAGGCTTGCTAAGAGCAACAAAGACTCTGGGAAAACAGGATGCCGTGGGAAGGTGGGTGACCCAGAACTTGCAATGTGTGCTTCTTGAGCTCAGAAAGTGTCTGTTCACAGTGACATCTTTTAGACCGCAGCCCCAACCCATAAACAAGGCTCTGAGTCTTACAGTGTTCCTTTCTGTCAAAATACAGCCTAATCCCCTTGAAGGTCGTGTTGCCATGGCTTCAGGACTCCTTCCCCGTCCTAGACTGCAAAGCACAGAAGTCAGGTTTCCAGGACGACACATCTATCTGATGTGGAGAACAGAGGAAATGAGCAGGAACCAAGAGATGGAAAATCACAGTTGGTCAGGCGCGCAAGTGAGTTGTTTCTGTGAGCTTCGAGGTCACAAAGTGATTATCACTGAGGTGCCCTCCACTGGCCAAGCAGGCAGCCTCTGGGTTCCTCCTTTGCCCTAGTGTCACTGGCAGGAACAAGCATTCAAAGGGGAAGCATCTCCACAGGTTGTTCCTCTTGGTTCCTTAGTTCAGAGATGCCCATAATAGCATCCATGGGAGAAGAAAGACAGGCCTACAGTGCCGCCTCCTTTGACCCACACTTTAATTTTATGTGGGAAATTCCCCTTAATCTTACAGCAAAGGTCTTCACGTTTTCCTTATTTTTAATACCTTAAATGACAGAACAGAACCAAAAATTCTTTGTTCAGGACTTAACCTTGTGCTGTGTATTCTATCTTTCTTCCCCCATCCTCTAGCTCTGTCTAGGTAATTTGCTTTATAATCTGTTTAGTTCAGTTCTACAAATAAAGCTGAGAGCAGGTTTATTTCCCTATGTGCCCACAGCTAGCAGGCACAAAGGGAAAAAGGAAAGGGACTCTGTTACTTCTCCCCACTCAAGGCACATAGGGGAAAGTAGGAGACCCAGAGGTCCCTCTCATGCCAACCTGCCCTCCACAGTCCAGGACACTCCTCATGACAGGTGGAACAGCTGGAGCTAGGTTGAGAACGGTCACAGAAGCCTTGGAAAATTGCAGAGATGCCCTGAATGCAAAAGTAGCTCATGACCACCAGCCATGTTGGGCAGGGAGGAGAAACGGGGCTTCCATTGGGGATGCAAACCCCTGGGAGCTGGGGAGCACTTTTGCTGGATTGGACTGAGACAGAACTCAAGTAGAGAGCCAGTCAAGTGCTCCTTTACTTATTTGTCTCTGGCTTTATTGAAGTCTAATTGACAAATAAAATGATATCTGTCCATGAGGTTATAATATATGTACATACTGGGGAATGGCTGCTGCAATCAAGTTAGCTAACACATCTTTCATCTCAACTTGTTATCTTTGTACCTGTGTGTTCCCAGAAGGAATGAAGTCAATGCCTCAGACAAATAGAAAAACAGCCACACTCTGCTGTCCTTTGTAGAATTATTCACTAAATACAGAATTGTCCAAGGCATCTATGACACACATCCAAAATACCTGTGAGATAAATATGTGCGTGCATACACACATGCAATGAATATTATTCATCCATGAAAAGGAAGGAAATCTTGCCACCTGCGAGAACACAGATAAACCCAGAGGGTGTTGTACTGAGTGAAAGAATTCAGAAAGAGGAAGGCAAGGGTGGCATGATCACACTTCCAAGTGGAATCTTAAAGGTAAAGTTCAAAGAAACAGAAGCTGGGAGAGGAGGATGGGGACATGTGGGGTAAAGGTTGCACCTTTGAATGCGTGAACTTGGTACAGAGAAGGCTAGAAAAGTTATGGGTGAAGCTGCCTTTTGTTAACGACTCTAGAGGTGGCTGGACCTGGGAGAACGGAGCTGATGAATGGAGTTAACTAAAGTCTCAGGGAATAGCCAACTTTATTTGGAACACACCAGACAATTTCTACTCTAGGGGTTAAGAAGAATCAAATGAGTAAGATGTTCAATCACAAGGACAAGACACGTGGCAAAAAAACGTGTCTTTTTCAGAGGCGTCTAAGCCAATAACAGTAGCCAGGTGTGATCAATAATCTGAAGTAAACTCACTCCTATCTGCTACAAGTGGGAGGAGCCTGAAAACACATTCTGTGTTTTGAAGAAACTGAGGTCATAAGACTCTTGTTTTTTTTTTGTTTGTTTGTTTTTGTTTTGTTTTGTTTTGTTTTTTCCTAGATGTTTTCTCATAGGCATTCTGAATTCTCACACAACTCCATTCTTGGATCACGTTCCTACAGCCTATGAACAACAAGTAGACCTTTCCACGCTTTCTCATACCAAATCTCTAAAAAGCAATAGAGCTGTTGTGTTTACAGTAAAGCTTTGCTTTTGCATTCTAATTTCTGCTCTCTGCCAAAGTGGCATTTGTCGTGTTTTTCGACAGTTAATGGAAGGAGTCATGTCTAGGAGAGAAAGTTTAATCGTAAAGACCTATACGTGAAAGGCAAGAGATGTCTGGGAAGTTGTTGCTGACACAGGGCCTGGGGGGGAGGGGGTTGGAGAAGCACCAAGTCCCTGACATCAGGAGACCCAGCTTCCAGTGCTGCTTTCCCATCAGCTGCAAAGAAACTTCAGTCTAAGTGGTTAATCACCCAGAACCTGGGCTCTTCACATATCACATGGCAACAGTTCCAAAAGCACAGGCTGAGATGCAAAATGCTGAGATGGTCCCCAGGTTTTTCTGGCATAAAGGATGGTGTCCTACACAGAGACTTCCCAAACCACTCTACACAAAAGGGGTTCTCTCCCTTTGGCTCTAGAAGCTATTCAGATGGCAGAAAGCAATGGGCTGAGACACAAATAATCCATTCATATTTCCAGCTAGAGGAGAATTTCTGCAAATCACAAATGAAGCTGTCAGTGCATTTAAGGCCTGGAATATGTAGTCTGAATGCCTGGTACACCCTTAACCCACCAGCTCCTCCCAGGGATGGAAAAGTCTGAAGAGCACAAGCCCATTCAAGCGTCAGCAGTCAAGAAATACCACAATGTGAGACCCGATGTGGACATCATTCTCTCTAGGGAAATCCACATTTCCCAAGTTGAAGTATCACCTGACCCCAAAGTTTCCACCTGACTGAAAACAAGTCTGATTGGGGGGGGGGGGTTGTTTTGTTTCATTTTTGTTTTTTGTTTGTTTTCAGTTTTTATTGTTTTGTTGTTTTGGTTTTTTGTTTGTTTGTTTGTTTGTTTTGACTTTTAAAGACCTGTCATGGCCAGAAATGGCCTTAAAATCCCCAGACTCTTTGGAGTCCCCAAACTATTCATTACCATCAGCAGATCTGGTGCCACTGATATTTCTCTGTATTTCCCTCTTCCTCCATTGTAGTCCTCACAGTCATGAGACCCTGCTTAGAGCATGGCTTGGAGGATGTCTAAAATGGACTCAGTTAAAAGGATTGAGCTAGGGACTGGAGAGGGCTCAAGGGTTAAAGAGCACTGGCAGCTCATGCAGAGGGCCCAGTGTGTTTCCCAGAATCCACATGGTAGCTCCAGTTCCAGGGGATCCAATAACCTCTTTGGCTCCTTGGACACCAGGCACACACAGGGTGCATATACATACCACATATAGGAAAATACCCATGCATATAAAATAAAAGTTTATCTTTTTTCTTAAAGGAGCAAGCTACTGATATACCTAACTTGGATGAATCTCATAAACATAAAGGCCCAGTGAAAGAGATTAAGCACGAGAGAGTATACACTGTGTGATTCCATTCACACAGAGATCAGAAATAAAAAAAAAGCAAACGTATGGTGAAAGGGGTCAGAACAAAGGGTCTCCTGAAGGGTCTTAGTCCAGAAGGCCATGCTGAGGCTCTCCTGCAAGATTTACATGACAGCTATGTAAATACATGCCTAAGTAAAAATCATCACAAGTAGAATTTAGGGATATGCTCTTTAATGTAAAAAGAGCCATACTTTAATAAAGTCGGAGAAATGGTTCAAAGGAACAGCAGAGAAGCAGAGGGGCTGAGACGGGTCTGGTGACCTTAACATTTGAGGATGGATGACCTAGGTGGCAGCAAAGGATGCAGGGATGAGGAAGGAGCTGATACAGGAAGGCATGGGAAGCCACTTGAGTGACTGAGTGGTGACAAGGAAGGGTAGGGAGGGAGATAGAGGGAGAATGCAGTCTCATATGTAGAAGTAACATACAAGGGTGTGTGTGTGTGTGTGCGTGTGTGTGTGTGTGTGTTAGCTCGTATCGAAGATGGTCAGGGTTTTACTTTCTTTTTCCATTGCTATGATAAGACACCCTGACAAAAGCAACCTAAGGAACGAAGGCCTGACTTCAAGGACCCACCCATCACGGCAAGGCAGTGAGGGCAGCAGGAACTTGAAGCAGGTGGCCAGGTGGAATGTAGCCAGGCAACAGTGAATGGTGAACACCGGTGCTCAGTTTTCTCAGAGTTATGCGGTCCAGAACCTTCTCCCCAAGGAATGGCCCTGCCCACGGTGAAGATGGCTCTCCCACGGTGATTAATGTAACCAAGTGAGTCCAGATTCCAAGTGAATCCTGATTCCGTCAGTCTGACAGCACTGCCCACCCCAGCGAGCCCACCACGCCATCCTGGCCTTCCTTGTGTGCATTTATTTTGTGTACTCCTTTTCTTCCATAAACGTCCGATTGATCTTTTTCAAATTGTCTGCACCCTCTTCCCAGCAACTGCACACAGCTGTAGCGCACAAAAGGCAGAATACAGCATGTGTGTCCTGGGGCTCATGCTTAGATCACCTCCCTCAGGGAGAAGGGCTCTGATTGGAAGTCCACTTGTTCCAAAATGCAATGCCTGGAGTCTGGGACATTCTGCGTGTGTGAGGTGGTAAAAATAAATTGCTTAAAATTCAAGAAGACATTTCAGAGAAACAGAGGAGATGAAGACAGCCCTAGTGGCAATAAATGACAGACGGCAAAGGACCCAGACAGGGTTCTGAAGGAGGAAGACAAGGTTGCCTTGCCCCCGGGTCTCATTAGACGAAATAACACGAGGAGATGACATCTTTAAAGATATTTGGAAGTTTCCTGAGAGATCATGAATTTGCTGGTGGCAGTATTAGATTTTCAAAATACACAGTGTGCCCATGAGAGCAGCTCGGTTGGCAATTAGGCCAGCACCGGGTCACAAGCGGCTTCTCCCTTCTCCAGCAATGAGTCACCGGCTGCTAATTAAGAAATCCGTGACATGGCAAAGTCTTGCTGTAACCTAATGGTCTATAGCCCTTGGAGATGGTGACTAAGAGCATTGGTCTGTTCGGGATTTAATCTTTAACTTGATTTAAACTGTCCACCCTCTGCATTCTCCTTCCACACAAGCCACACTAAAGTTACCAGGCTTCACATACAGATGGGCTGCTTAGTAAGACACGCTGGAATCCACACTGGTCGGATCCCATGGAGACCCTCACACTCTCCCTGTGTAATGGCATCAAGAAGACTGAGAGGTGGTTCAAATGCCTACCACAAAGTCTTGAGTTCAGATCCCCAGCACCCATGTAAAAGGCCAGATGTGGTGGTACAAATCTGAACCTTAGCACTGGGAGGGTTCCCAGAACCACTAGCTAGGCAGTCTAGCCAATCAGCGAGCTCCGTGGGTTCTGTGACTTCGATGGTTTGAATGAGAATGGGCCCCTAGGCTTCTATGCTTGAACGCTTGGTCCTGGGTTGGTGGAACTTTTGGGAAGGATTAGGAAGGTGGCCTTGGAAGTGTTGTCACTGGCAGAGGGCTTTAAGGTTTTCAAAAATCCACTCTTTCTACTTAGCGCTCTCTCTCTCTCTCTCTCTCTCTCTCTCTCTCTCTCTCTCTCTCTCTCTCTCTCTCGCTATCTCTGCCTTATGTTTGTGGCCCTCAGCTACTGTGCTAGCACCACGCTTGCCTTCCTGCTGCCATGCTTCCCACGATAATGGTCTTAGGTTCACCCTCTGAAGCTGTAATCCCCATGGTATCTCATCACAGCAATATAAAAGTAACTAAGACAGTGAGAGATCCTGTCTCAGGACAAAAAAAAAAAAAAAAAAAAAAAAAGTGGGTGGAGAGGAATAGAGGAAGACACTGTATCATCAACTTCTGTCCTTCGAATGCATATCCACATGCATGCAAACAAACCCACTACATACACTACATAAGCACGTGTGTGCATGCATGCTCACACACACACACACACACACACACACACACACACACACACACACGAAACCACATGCAAATAAACAAAGCTCACAAAAGGGCTGGACAGTGGTGGCACATGCCTTCAATCCCGGCACATGGAAGAATGCAGATTTAAAACTATGGGTTAATTTAAGGTATAAGAACAAGTTAGGAACAAGCCTAAACTAAGGCCTAGCTTTTACAATTAATAATAAGTTTCTGTGTCATTGTGTGTGTGAGAGAGAGAGACAGAGACAGAGACAGAGAGAGGGAGAGAGGGAGGGGAGAGAGAGAGAGAGAGGAATAGAGAGAGAGCTGGAGGCCCAAAGAAACTCCATTTACAGAGTGGCAATTCGGTGTCCCTTAAAGTGCTCTGAGGTAAAACTGAATAGCTCTGCCACCTGCCTCTATGCTGGTGAGCTCTGCTCTCCCACTGTGCTCCCACCATCCTTCAGCGCATCCCAAAGAACATCTTCAGTCTTCCAAAGACTGGAGACTGGCAGCTCAGTGCCGGATTAGGACTACTGAGGCATCGAGCTTGATGTCTGAGTGGCTGGCTACCAGGTTTTCAGGCTCTACTTCATGAGGACAGCTATTAATGTTCTGTCCAGCCCCTGTGGGTAAATCAAGCTAATAAATACCTCTGATAGCACATGTTCATTGTAGCCATCCATGCCTCTAGAGCAATGGTTCTCAACTTTTGGGTTGCAACACCTTTGGGAATCAGACAACCCTTTCACAGGGGTCACATATCAAACATCCCATATGTCACATATTTTCACTATGATTCATAACACTAGCAAAATTGCAGTTATGAAGCAGCAATAGGAATAATTTTATGGTTGGGGGTCACCACAACATGAGGCACTATATTAAAGGGCCACAGCGTCAGGAAGGATGAGAACCACTGCTCTAGAGAATCCCAATACAATGTCTTATAACAGACTCATATTTCTTTGCATAGTTTGAACCATTTGCTGTCATTACTCCAATCATGAGAGGATGTTAATGGAGAGAAGCCACAAAGGAGTTGGTCGTGTCTTCATGTTTAAGACTCTTTGGAGGAAGCCAGTTATGACCTGGCAGGGAGCCATTATGTTCCCACAAAGGAGACATTCTCCAAATATTGCACTTCATTGTCAGATTATGAATCTGAAGCTAGCCAAGACCTCAGAGACAAGGTCCTCCATTAGTCTTGATTACTCCACTGCTAGTGGAGAAGTCACCTTTGAACTAGTGCCGGGATGTCCCCCATTTAAAAAAATCAGGACTTCTCACACAGGACAGCCAGTCTCCCATGGCTCTCAGTGAGAAAGAGATGGAGCAGCTGCCATCATTCGTGCATTAAGAAAATGTTGCTTTTTCCAGTGCCTGGAGAGCAGTCATCCTGCCTTGCTTATTAGCAATACTGCGGTGGATAATCTCAATTGTCATCTTGATGAGGTCTAGACTCTCCTGGCAGATAGGTCTCTGAGCATGCCTGTGATGGATTGATTATCTTGATCAGGTGAACTGAAGTGGACAAACCTGTCCACCATGAATGGCACCAGTCTGTGAGTGCATATGAAGGAGAAATTGATATATGCACAGACATTCATCACCCTCCCCTTCTTGGTGTAGGTGCCGTCTGGCCAGCTCCTTCCAGTGTCTGCCACTGTGACTTTCCCACCATGTTGAACTATACCTCTAGCTATTAAGCCAGAATAGACCCTTTCCCACTTAAACTCACTTCCATCTGGGTATAGAGTAAGATAAAGACTCTAGCAAGAACAATGTAAAAGGTGGGCATTTTTGCAAGGCTGACAGATGTCAGCAGAGACCTAGCATGAAGTCACACATACCAATATGCATAAACTCCATCCATAAACAGTCATACCTAGTCATCCTTGCCTGAGCACCAGAGCCATTGGCCAGGGCATTGTGGATCACACCAATAGTGTTGGATGACATTGTTCATTGCCAAAGCCAAACACAATACTAAGAAGAGTAAGGAAAGGATCAAAGCACAAAGGAAGTGTCAAAAAATTATGCTCCCCATTGTGTATTTTTCATGGGTCTTAACATCTTCATTTACGTAGCAAACTTTTCTTTAAAAGAAAATGAAGGCTAGGGAGATAGTCCATTAATAAAGTGCCTTTCTTGAGAAAAAGAAGAGTGCTTTCCTGTGCCCCATCCCCAGCATCCATGCTGAAAGAAGAGAGAGAACGCAAGACTTGATGGCGTGGCTAGTACTTGTAATCTCAGCACTGGGGAGGCAGAGATGGGTGGGTCCCTGGCGCTCAGTAGCCAGCCATCTTAGTCTACTTGAAGAGAGCCAGGCTAATGAGAAACTATCTCAAGATATGGGTGTTACCTGAGGAACAACACCCAAAATTGTTCTCTGACCTCCACATGTACACACACACACACACACACACACACACACACACACACAAATGCACACACATTCAAACCCAAAAAAACTGAGCACGGTGGTTCACATCGGTCATCCCTGCACTCAGGAGACTGAGGCAGGAGAATTGCCCTGAGTTTGAGGCCAGCTGTAGAGGAAGGTCCTGTCTCAGAAACACAAATGGAGCTGGAGGAGCTGGAGGAGCTGGAGGAGCTGGAGAAGCTGGAGGAGCTGGAGGAGCTCCTCCTCATCTTATTGCTGAAGCTCCTCCATTTCTACTGAAATGTGTGAGGTCGTTTCTGACTGTCAGTATGGGATCCAGCAATTTGTGTGTTGAGCTTATCAGACACAGACTGATCCAGAAGCTCAGGTGTGGGAGTCATGTCACCGCACAAGCATCTCTGATAATGGTGATGGGCAAGCAGCTTTGGACCCCAGGGGCAAGCCCTTTCCATGCTGAGTCAAGGCTCTCCATCTGAAGCCTTCTGTGTTGTTTCATGCTTCTCCTTAAAGCAGCTACCAGGAGGCTGATGTAGCCAGAGCCAAGTGGAGAAAGAAAAGCGGGTAGCCAGCCGCTTCTGCTTACCCAAGGCTCTCCCTGATCCCGGACCTCAAAAGCGCCCCAGGAAAGCTTGCAGTTTCTACTCCAACCAGCCTCTGACGTTCTTCCCTCCCAAAGCTGAATTCACCAGAGCTCTTCCTGCCAGGGAGATTTTTTTTTTTTTTTTTTTTTTTTTTTTTTGAGATCCTTATACACACAGCATGAGTTTGTCCTCTGGAAATAATTGGAAAGTAGCCAGGAAAAGAATTACTGAAAATAAGCACTTCAGTAAATGCTCCATGAAACCCGATGCTGGGTCTGAGGAGTAGCTGTTCGAAACAACAAAAATCTCTCAATCGAGTGTGTGTGTGTGTGTGTGTGTGTGTGTGTGTGTGTGAGAGAGAGAGAGAGAGAGAGAGAGAGAGAGAGAGAAGTTGAAAATTTTTTAATCAAATTAATTCAACCAGGGCAATAAATTAATTTTATATTCCAATGATAGGAAAATAATGTGATCCCTATCTGGAACCCAGGAGAAATACAAGTTTCTCATTTCTCATTTTGGGAAGATGCCAGGGGCCAGTAGGTGGGAGAGGTGAGGAGGCCAAAAGAGCAGTTTTTCTTTCCTAATCTTCTTATTTTATTTTTAATTGTGTAACGTGTATTGCCGTGCTTAAGCCTCCCTAAAAAATAAAACAATTGGCTCCAGACCTCCATCTGATGTAAGGCAGATGTCATGGAAACTGCACCTAAGCCAAAAGCAGGGGACCAGGGAAATGATAAAATGGTTTCCATGACTCTAGGAAGGGACATCGGTGTCCACACAGGGACATTTGTCAAATGTCAGGTAGTCTCCCTGGCTGAGTAGCCTTCCCGCTCCACTCCAGCTGCTTCCCATGAATATTGTACCCAACCTTCAAGCCGAGCTCATACGTGCCACTGGCACCTAGTGGATGGAAACTGAACAGGCAGGACGCTGCTGGTACACCTTCTCCTGTGCCTGGGCAAAGGCTGAGAAAGCCTGGCTGTGTGCTAGCATGGCTGGATGCCGTTTCGGTAGGGTGTCGGCATGACTATGTGCTGTTTTGGTAGGATTCGGGCATGGCTGGATGCCGTTTCGGTAGGGTGTCGGCATGACTATGTGCTGTTTTGGTAGGATTCTGGCATGGCTGGATGCCGTTTCGGTAGGGTGTCGGCATGACTATGTGCTGTTTTGGTAGGATTCTGGCATGGCTGGGTGCCGTTTCGGTAGGGTGTCGGCATGACTATGTGCTGTTTTGGTAGGATTCTGGCATGGCTGGGTGCTGTTTGGGGAGGGTGCTGGCCGTTACCCTCCACTTACAATGCTTAGTTTCATCCTTCCACTTCAAACTTCCCCTTCTCTCAAGAAATGCATTCTTCAGTGGGGCAGCCACTGCAATAAATAACTGTAAATGACTGGAATTGAACTCATTAAGTCAGTAAAAAAAGAAACATGAAAGGTGAAAGTAATAAGGGGGACTGATTAAAAAGAGAAAAAATGACTATCAGGAGTTTGAGGGGTGAATGTGATTGAAATATGAAATATATTATGCATAAGTAGAGAATGATATGATGAAACCCATTATAATGTACACTTAATACATGCTAAGAAAAACCCATTTTTAAAATCCCCTCTTCCCCCCAGCCTCTCTCTGAGTCACATCCTGCTCTCCAGCCTCTCTCTGCCCAGCATCCAGCCTGGCCTCCTTGATCCCATCTGAGGACTGCTAGATCACTGTACTGTCTGTCAGAACGTCTCCCCCTAAGGTGTCCAGAGCTCGCTCGTCAAGCCTTCAGGTCCCCATGAAATGTTGTCTTTCTCAGGAGCTCTTCCATGGCCATGGATTTTAAGATACTCCCACCTGATGTCCCCACAGTACTCGTTGCCGTTACACACACCGGATATTTCTCTTATCTAAGCTGTTGTCAGTGTCGCAGTAGGATGCAAGCTCTCCAAAGGCAGGAATTGTTTTGATTGCTGAAGCCACTGCACACAACTTAGTGTTACTCATAAGAAGCGTCCTATGCAATGAACAAACCGCCAGTTAGACGTCAAGACTGCCTTCGAGCAGTCTACACTCTCCTACCCACCCACCCACCCCCCCAAACACAGCCCCCTCCCCATTATCAATAACCTAGCTGACCTTGATCACTTGTACACATTCCTGGGAGCTTCCCTACACGTTTCATTTAGTTTATTAGGAGCTCGACTTTCCACTGAGTATTCAAATAGAATGCTTAAATGCCAGATATCTTGTGAAGACCAGAAAGGCTTCTACAAACCCGTCTTCCAGACTTGTGCCTGTGCACTGGAACGTTGTGAGCAGAGTTCCTCCGCCATCTTGTGGGCAAGTGTGGAACTACAACTACAAACAGGCCCACATCCTGCTTCCACGCATGCGCGTGAGAAATGCGTGCTTATTGAGGCCCTTCCCTAGCCCAAAATCACTCCACCTTATCCCCTAGCCAGGCCTCTGTTCCAAAAGTTCCCTGGCTAGAATTGTTTTAAGGTACTGATTCTCACTCTCAAGAGCATGCCCCCATCCTCCCAGCCACCCCCGAAATCAGGAAGCCCTATGAGGGAGAAGACCCAGGAGAAATGTGAGAAGCTTGGGGCCCTCTCAAATCAAGCCTGATGCACCAGCTTGGGACGTCTTCATTCCAATGTCAGAACTCAAGTGCTAGGTATAAACACTCCTAGGAGAAAGGACCACCTTTCTCCTATCACCGATCACCGGCTAACAAGCAGGTCCTTGTTCAGAGGGCAGAGGTGAAAGGTTATTGGTCCACTAGAAGGCAAATTGTAGAGGCAGCTGGATGTGAAGGGGCAGGTCTGTGGCACAGGCCAGCGGACTCCAAATTCAGCTTTACACGCATATGAATTACCTTCAGCTCTGCCTGCCTAGGTGTACATGATAGCACATAGTCCACACCATGTGCTAAGATTGGGGAGCAAAACGAGACCAGGGAATATCTCTGTCACCTCAGCTCAGCCCGTCCTGACAGCAGCCACCCAAAGCCATGGGGAAAGGGCTGTGGGCTGAGTGAGGCAGCTTGTTGTAATGAGATGAATCATTTGAAAAGACCCCATTTGTGAGATATGGGTAGGTTCTGGAATCACATTAGCCAAGATTATGGAGACTTTTTGCTTTTGCATTATCTATAGACTGCCACATCTCATGCAATGCCAGCCTCATCCCTGAGACACAATGGTGAAAGTTGGAATGAACAGATTATATTTGGTGGTACTGGGAGTCTGGTTACCAGAGCTTCCTATCATCTGGCAAAGTGGATGTTGTTGCCATCAATGACCCTTTCATTGACCTCAACTACATGGTCTACATATTCCAGTATGACTCTTCCCATGGCAAGTTCAATTGCAGAGTCAAGGCTGAGAGCAGGAAGCTTGTTATCAATGGAATGCAACGACCATCTTCCAGGAGCTTGATTCCATCAACATCAAATGGGGTGATGCTGGTGCTGAGTATGTAGTGAAGTCTACTGGTGTTTTCACCATCATGGAGAAGGCTGGTGTCAAAAGGGTCATCATCTCCCCCTTCTGCTGATGCCCCCATGTTTGTGATGGGTGTGAACCCACTAAAGAGTGTCAACAAAGCTTCCAGCATCTTCTTAGCCCCCTTGACTAATGTCATCCATGACAACATTGGCATTGTGGAAGGACTCGTGACCACAGTCCATGCCATCACTGCCATCCAGAAGACTGTGGATGGCCCCTCTGAAAAGCTGTGGCATGATAGCTGTGGGGCTGCCCAGAACATCATCCCTGCATCCACTGATACTGCCAAGGCTGTGAGCAAGCTCATCCCAGCACTAAATGGGAAGTTTGCTGGCATCGCCTTCCATGTTCCTACCCAAAACATGTCCATTGTGGATCTGACTTGTAACGTGGAGAAAGCTGCCAGGAAAGGTGGAAAGTCGCTACACAGTCATATCTTGTGATGGCTAACCTTGGTTGTCAACTTGACATACTTGGAAAGCGAAAACTTCATCTGAAGAACTGAACTGCCTCCCTCACATTGGACAGGGGGCATGTCTGTGAGGCATTTTCTTGGTCACTGATTAATGTAAGAAGGTCCAGCCCACTGTGGACTGTAACATCTCTGAGTGTGTGGACATACACATATGTAAAAGGAAGGCAGATGGGCATGAGCCTGGGAACAAAGAGAGAAGTGGGTTTCTGCTCCAGGCCCCTGCCTTGGCTTCCCTCAATGATAAACCGTAATGTATAACATGAAATAAACCTTTTCCTCCCCAAGTTGCTTTTGTTCCATCTTTATTACAAACTGTTATTCAGCCTCCAAAACATCCAGTGCCTGTACTATATCATCTATAGAGATGTTTAAATGTGGGTTTATTCATTGTGTTGAAAAATTGTGTTAAATAGACTCTGTGAACTAATTAGTGTAGCTTTGTTGATTATTGGAGCACAAAAAAAGGAAAACGTTATAATGAGTTGACACAGGAAGGATATCCATTGCTTTCCTCCTGAGTCACCTCCATCCTAGACCAGATACTCTCTCAGACTCCTACAGGGATGTCTACTTCCTTCTCTGGAGTTAGAATATGGTCTCTAAAACATACCTCACACACACACCCACCGCCATATTCAATGTAGAAGAATGACTGTTTTTCTTCCCATTTTAATCAATATGGACCATTCCAAAGCCATGTATTAGATAAAGGAGGAAGCTGGACACTATGGGAATGACAGTTAAGAGGATCCAGCCACTTGCCAAAAATGTGACCTATGAGACTGAGGACTATGTCGTGATGTTCCTCTCATGGTTTTTATTTGGGAGTGCTGGAACTGACCACTTGGTTTTCTTTCAGTTGTTGGGGGGAAAACATCCGGCTGCTCTGGGTATGAGTGAGGCAAAGGGAAGGAGAAGGCTCTGCCCACAAGGGAGGGAAGGGAACAGTCCTTCAACTCAAAAAAAAAAAAAAAAATGGAAATTCCAAGCAGAAGTAACCTCCTTGCTCCAGCAAACAAAAACAAGAGATAACAGATAGTAAAACTCCCAAACTCCAGTTTTTCTAGAAGAAAGGAAAGTCAAGAGGATCATAACTTTAAAGGATTTAGACCATGGGTGTCTATACACAGAGTCCTTGCTCTGCTCCGTTTTCTTATCCCACCCAAATCCTGTAGATGTATAGATAGGATCCAGGTTGGAAATATTAAAGATCACAAAGTAGAGATCCAAATGCCTCTCCAGATGTGAGCCCCTCCTATGAGAAGGCACAGCTGTGAGGTCTGGTGACAAGAATCATGCAGTGACACTCAATGCAAAAGCCATTATCATTGGTGAATGTGCCTTCCACATGAAAGTCAATAGAGAACAAAATGGGCTCTTACTCCTTTGCAGACCATAATATAGTTCAGTATTTTAAAGACTTGAATCCCAAACAGGAAGATGACTTGAGTAGCTAAGGCAATGAGTAACGTAGAAAGTGGGAGTTCTAGGGACTGGAAAAATAGCTCATTTCATAGAATTCTCCATGAGGCCCTGAGTTGGATTTCCAGAATCACAAAAACCAGGCATGACAGCACATTCCTGTAATGTCAGCATACATAGAGGCAGGAGAATCAGAAGTTGAAGAAATCTAAAGGCCAGGCTGGTAAACGTGAGACATCATTTATGTATATATATTTGGGTTTTCAAGACAGGGTTTCCCTGGATAACAGCCTGGAACTAGCTCTGTATTCAAGACTGGCCTCAAACTCAACAGAGATCTGCCTGCCTCTGCCTCCCAAGAACTGGAATTAAAGATGTATGTCCTGTAAGTGAGGTGTCTTAAAAAGACTTTGGTTCTAATGGCAGCACTTGAGTCTCTTCTTCAGAGGCTGGGCCTCCTGTCCCTGAGGCGGGTCTGTGTCTAAAAGCAAGATCAGGAAATTGAAGTTCTTTGAATTCCAACCCCATGGGCCCTTACCGTGATAGATGGGACATGAGTATAACAGTCCCCTCCACAGCCTGGAGTCAGGTATCTCTGCAGCAGGGTTTACACTCCAGAGCCTTTGCAGGGTGTAGGAGTAGCTTCCTTCTGTGGGCACTACTAGTGTGGGCTACTGCTTCTCCTACCATACTTTCCCAGGAGTGTGCTCCATATATCCCTTGCACACACATCTTCAGCTCAGCACCCGTGTTTGAGGACTCTAACCTGAGGTAAGGGAGAAAGAGGAAAGAGGTAATCAGGCCAGATGCTATGTGATACAGAGCATCATCAGCCATAGTCCTTTGTTGCTGGAGTTTCTTGTCCCACCAGGTCCCTCCACCGGTCAGTCCCAAATAAACACACAGACGCTATATTAGTTATAAAACTGTTGGTCGATGGCTAGGACTCCTAATTGCCTAGCTCTATCTTAATTATCAACCCATTTCTGTTCATCTATGTATTTCCACGTGGTCTTGGCTTACGGGAGAATGCCGAGACCTCTTCCTCCTTTGTGGTCTATATGGTGTCTCTTCACAGCCTCTCTCTCCAGCATTCTCCTTGTCTCCTCGCCCCACCTCTCTTCCTGCCTCTATTGGCCAAACAGTGTTTTATTCATCAACCAATAAGAGAAACGTATATACAGAAGGACATCCTCCCCTCCCTCCCATCAGCCCCTTGGTGCAGCAGCCTGCACAGGACGCACACCTAACCTCCGTGGCTGCCTTTTGCTGAGATTTGAGATAAGATGTTGTTATCTGGTGGTCCTGACTGTCAAGACGACAGCCCTCCCCTTGCCACTCTTCTCTGGTGACTTACCTAAGCTGGAAGCAAAACTGCTCAGGGTCACCCTACCTTGAAGGGGCTTCCTGTCCCATGATTCACAAAGCTAAAAGAAGAACGCTTCACAGTTCTTAGGGTAGCCAGGCAATTGCTCCCAGTGAGCTACATTTATCTCCTTCCAGTCTCCCAAAACATACATGGGGCAGGATGGAGCTTCTTTTATTTTATTTCTCCTGTTTGGGTTGAAGGGAGGAAAGCAGAGGCTCAACTTACATTTTGATCTAATTAAGTTAGAGCCCTCTGAGGCAGACACAGGCATCAGACAGGAAGTCTATGGAGGTGTGTCAAAATGCAGCCGTGTGCTCCCGACCCTGTGTGAGAAACACTGGGCTCTGCACCCTAGAGCAATCCAGTTAAGTGGCAGATCCTGGAGTTCTCTGCTCCGTGGGAAACACAGTTCTTATCCCTGGTGAGTTTACTTTCCCATAAGCCGTGTGAGCCCATCCAGTGTTGAAAAGTCAACCCCCACCAGCAAAATTTTCAGCTCAGCTGCTGGTGTGGTCTTTGGGAAAGATGTGCCATTTTATCATTCATATTTGTGACATCTTCTAACTGCTTCAAGGCACTGTTTTATCAATGTGACAAAATACTTGAGGGAAGCAAGGTAAGAGGAGAGAGGATCTGCTCAGGCTCATGCTGTCAGAGGTTTCACCCATTGCCCCCTGACCCCATTGTTTTTGGCCTGAGGCAAGTCCTGTCATGGTAGCATGGAAGAGGCTGCTTATCATGGTAGACAGATGCAGAGATATACAGAGAGGAAGAGCTAAAGACAAGACATACCCTACCAGAAGAAACCGCCACTCATGAGACCTCAGAAACAGGCCAAAAAAAAAAAAAAAAAAAAAAAAAAAAAAGGAAGTTTACAGAGATTTTCAAAGCTAATGGACTCTGTGTGAGCCCAATAAAGACTGCTTGTGCCTCAAGAAATAAAATATAACAGGCTGGGCAATCCAGCACTTAATTAATCCATGGATTAGGTCCTCTGATAAGACTGCAATACCCATGGGTTGATAAGGGATGAAGCACTCTGGATAGTTTCAGGGAATTTTTAGATCACTGAGCACTGGCTGTTTTTCCAAAGGACCTGGGTTCAATTCCCAGTACCCACATTGAAGCTCACAACTGTGTGGGTAATTCAAGTTCCAGGAAATCTGACACCTTCACACCAGTGCAAATAAAATAAATTTATTTAAAAGAAGAAAAAGAAGCCAAAGGGCTCATGCAGTGTCTGTTACTGGGACTCGATGGATTCTGTTTTTACATTTTCCAATGTGACTTATAGTAAAAAGAAATTCATACAGTGGCGGCAAATAATTCAAAGAACTAAAAAGAAAACTTGGAAATGAAACCATAAAACAGTCCAGAAGAACACAATGCCAGTTCACTGGGAGAGGTATGGGCTTTATTTAAGTTACTTCATATTTGTTAATGAACACTAATTTTAAAATAAAACCATTAAGGTCTTGTATAGGAAACTTTTAGTAATCA
The DNA here is from genome assembly GCF_943737965.1 of Phodopus roborovskii. Lineage (NCBI taxonomy): Eukaryota > Metazoa > Chordata > Mammalia > Rodentia > Cricetidae > Phodopus > Phodopus roborovskii. Next base: position 24,117,446 of record NW_026126460.1, on the reverse strand, counting down.
CATTCACAAATAAAATGGAATTCTAGCTATTAAGTCAATTAAGATGTGTATATCATTTGTTTAAAACTAATTTTAAAAAGGTTGTTTATCTTATAGGTAGCTGCCTAGGTTCTTCCAAGACTTAGGTAAAAAAACTGCTTCGCCTTAAAAACCAGGAACATTATGATTTCAAAACATGTATCTGTATCACCCATCTAGTAGGGTTCATTTAAATGAATTTACTTCTTCACATGACTTGGGTTAGAAGAAGCTGTTTTAGTGGAACCAGGATGTGTCCCTGGCATGAAAAGACTTTTGGAGCACATTCCCCATGGAAGGATACACCCTTAGCCTAGAGGCAGGAGTGAGGGCCTAGCCCCTACTCCAAATGACTTGACAGATTGTGTTGATCCCTCCTGGAAGGCATCACCCTCCCTGTAGTGTTGGGGGGGATGGGATGGAAAGGGGGTCAGGGGGCATGGGAGGGAGAGAGGAAGGGAGAGAAGGAGGGAGGAAGGGAAGGGAGGTGGGAGGGAGGGAGGGAGGGAGAGAGGAAGGGTGAAGGAAACTAGGATCGATATGTAAAATAAGAAAAAATAATTAAAAAAGAAGAAGCTGTTTTAGTAGTTCATGTGTAGGATTAATGGAACTGGATGCTTTTAGTTGTTTAAATCATCATCATTATGAAGCATAAAATGCAATATTATTTATGGTAAATAATCTCCTCATCAGAAACCAAAAAAAAAAAAAAAGAAGCCAATCATAAATGACCACACATTATACATGTATATGAAATTCCAGAGTAGGTAAGCCCAAAGAAACAGAGTAAATCAGAAGTTTCTCAGAATGAGGAAAGGGAACAGGAAACGGTTGCTAATGAGTACAGAGAAATGTTAAAATTAGATGTCGGACTGTGTACACACATCTCTTAATGTTAGGCATGAACTTTAAGCTTTAAGTGGGTGAATTATATCTCAATGAAATTATTTTTTATACTGCATAATTCAATTTCAGTTTTGGAAAGGTCACCCTGGCAGTGGTGTGGGAAAAAGTCTGAGAAGTATTAAAAAAAAAAAAAAAAAAAAAAAAAAAAAGAACACAGCGGGGCCAAGTGAGGAGGTTACCCTAAAGGTCAACATTGACAGATTAGACCACAAAGGTGTGGAAGGAGGGAACCGTCTGAGAACTCCGTGCCTGCTTGGCTCCTGAGCATGGGTGCATCATGAAGCCAGCCGAGCTCCTGGGTGGACCTGAGGCTTCATTCCTTATATTGGAGCAGAACACAAGGAGATCAAGCTTGTTTTGGTGGAAGGGCAGCATGGGGCTGCAACTGAGATTCCAAGTTTTGATGGATGGCCAGAGGAGGACAATCACCATGGGAAGTGCTGGAGAAAAGCCAAGACATGTCAGGGGAAAGCAAAGGAGGCCTCCCAAAGAGAAGCAGTGCCTCGAGCACAGGTCTAACCTGAAGGAAATAGAGGCCAACTGCAAACTTTAGATTCATAGACTTAGTGTCCCTGGGCTCCATGTCAGATCTGTCTCCTTAGAGGGATGGGGCCAGAAGCCACCCGCACTGTCATGGAGTGAAGAATGAGGTCAAGAGATAGAGGTAAGGCCTTTGAGTCTGATTCCACAAACACACGCAGAATCCATCCAGGGTCCTCGAGACTAGACCAGCAAAACAAGTGGGGATCGCGACCAAGGAAAACCTCATCCTACGAAAGGCCCTGGAGTCAAGTTGGATGCCAAAGGATGAGAGCAAAAGCACATTAGCTTAGTTGACTTAAAAATGGGTAAATTCAGAGGTCACTCAGCTAAGGTATATGTGATGAGCCTCCCACCAGCTTGCTGGAGAAAACGCCTCTGACAATGAGTTATGGTAACTGTTGCCTAGGTTACCTGACAGAAACTTTTGCTAAGAGTTCCTCCCAAAAGCCCGCAAATGTCTGATGAATAACTGAAATGGGGTCCAAGGCAAGGCTCCTTCCTTTTTTTAATTTTTTGATTTTTTTCATTTATTTTACATCCCAACCACAACTTCCCCTCCAACTCTCTTGCCCTCCCCCAACTCCTGCCTACTCCCACTCTGTTCAGAGAGGGGCTGGTCTCCCATGGGTGCCAACAAAGCATGAACTATCACGTTGAGGTAGGACTAAGCTCTGCCCCTTGTATTAAGGCTGGGCAAGGCAATTCAGTATAAGGATTAGGTTCCCAAAAGCTAGCCACAATGTTAGGGATAACCCCAGCTCCCACTGCCAGGAGTCCCACAAGCAGACCAAGCCACACAACCATCACACATATGCAGAGGGCATAGACTTATCCCATTCAGGCTCCATAGCCATCCAGTCCACAATCTGTGAGCTCCCATGAGCAGTCCAGTTGCTTCTGTGTGTCACCTTTTGATGACCCTGATTCTCCTGGCTCTTCCTACCTCTCAACAGGGTTCCCCAGGTTTGGCCCAGTGTTTAGCTGTGTTATCTCTGCATCTGTTTCCATCAGCTACTGAACAAAAGCTCTCCAATGACAATTGGGGTAGTTGCCAATCTGATTACCGGGAGAAGGCCAGTTCAGGCACCCTCTCCATTATTGCTAGGAGTCTTAACTGGGGTCAACCCTGTACCTTCATGGGAGATTCTCTTGCATCAGGTTTCTACCTGACCCTGAAATGCTCCTCCTATCAAGAGATCTCTTTCAGTAGTCTCCCCTTCCATTCACCCCTCAACCCAATCCTTTATGTTCCCATCCTCAACTACTCCCAGTCTACCCAGTAGATACCTTCTCTTTCCCCTTCCCAGGGAAATCCATGTGTTTCTCTTTGGGCCCTTTTAGTCTTTCTGGGATCATAGTACATTTTATCCTTTACTTTACAACTAATACCCATTTATGAGTGAGTACATACCGTGTTTGTCTTTCTGAGTCTTCATTACCTCACTCAGGGTGATTTTTTTCTAGTTCCATCCATTTGCCTGCACATTTCATAATGTCATTGATTTTACAGTTGAGTAATACTCCATTGTATAGATGTATCACATTTTCGGTTGAGGGGTATCTTATGTTGTTTCCAGTTTCTGGCTATTATGAATAATATGCCCAAATTTGGTTGGTATAGCTGGGTCTTGAGGTGGATTGATTCCCAATTTTCTAAGAAACCACCATACTGACTTCCTAAGTGGCTGTACAAATTTACACTCTCACTAGCAGTGGAGAAGTGTTCCATTTGCTCCACATCCTCACCAGCATGAACTGTAATTTGTGTTTTTGATCTTAGCCATTCTGACAGGTATAAGATGAAATATCAGTCGTTTTAATCTGCATTTCCCAGATGGCTAAGGATGTTGGACACTTCTATAAGTGTATCTCAGCCATTTAAGATTCTTCTGTTAAGAATTCTGTTTAGATATGTATCCCATTTTTAATTGGATTATTTAGTTTTTTGATGTCGTTTCTTGAGTTCTTTATAATTTTGGAGATCAGCTCTCTGTTGGGTGTGGAGATGGTGAAGGTCTTTTCCCATTCTGTGGGCTACTGTTGTTAATTATTGACACTTTCCTTTGCCTTGCAGCCTTTTCATGAGGTACCATTTATTGTAGATCTCAGTGTCTGCATTACGCTCTTGATGATAGCCACAAATATAAAATATCTTATAGTAACTCTAACCTGTTATCTTTCTACATGTTGTGTCTGACCCTGCATCTTCCTGATCACTTGGCTCAGATTTTACTCAGCTTAGTATATAGACATATTGATCATCTTAAAAAATGTTTTACCCAAGAATGTAGCACAGGGTAAATTTGGTCTGTGCCCTTTGAAGCTATCACATTTCTTCCTATAATTGTATTGTTTCTTTCAACTGCCCTTCCCTTACTCAACAAGGATTAATATAAGGAAAGAAACAAAATCCTAAAACCTGTAAATATGAAAAAGTTGAGAAATCTTTAATTCTGTAATACATCGTCAGTGAATGGCAAAGACCAAACTCGAGAAGATGGCTGGTGTGGGGAGATCTTCCCTTTAGCTTGCCCTTCCCTGAATATGAAAGAATTCACAGTAAGAAGAAACTGTGAAGGCATGGGAAAAGCTATAGCCGTGAGCTGTACCCTTTCTATCTGAGGAAACTTCCAGAAAGAAAATCTGCTCATACACATTTGCAATACCCACAGAACCATTCTAGAGAGGAAGTTTCTAGAAAGCCACCCTTGAGGAGGTCTTTAAGCTGGGATCTTGTTTTTATTTGGTAATTAAACCCACACTAGGAAGAAAACCCTTTCTTCACAAGAAACTGGGGACTGATATGAAAAGGAATCACCAACAGGAGATACTGCCACTGAATGAGTCTTCATACCATTCCCAAGGGTCACTAGATAAGAACATTAGATGGAGAAGGGCTAGTTGAAAAGCTCATACAACACTGAATGAAGACACATATGCACTATATATTACATTAACTCACTCACCAGCTCCATACACCATCCCTGGAGGCCACTGATCATGTTGAGGCACTGGGTTTACTGAGATATGTGGCTTGATACATTCTTCCTACCATAAGCCTGGGATTAAAAGTTGGAGAAAAGGGCTGGAAAGCTGGCTCAGAGCTTAAGAGCATTGGCTGCTCTTCCAGAGGTCCTGAGTTCAATCTCTAGCAACTGCATGGTGGCTCACAACCAAGTATAATGAAATCTGGTGCCCTCTTCTGGAATAAAGGAGTACATGCAGATGGGGGCACTCATACATGAAATAATTAAGATCTTCTTTTAAAGTTGGAGAAAAAAAGGACAATAATTTTACTCAACAAATTTTAATAGTAAATTTACAGTCTCTGTTTATCAGTACTTTAGCATAACTCTGTGCAGTCAAAACCAAAAGAAGTGAAGGAGGAACTAAGGGTGAGCGAAGAAGTAAGAACACAAGAATGCTATAACATATTAACACAATTCTTCAAACTCCTTTTTCAACCAATACCTCAGAAATGCCAGTCAAAGTTTGATCTTTATGAGGTTTTCCCTTCTTTAGGTAAAACATGGTATACTAGAAGCTCTTATCTTTATTCTTCAAACGTAATGTCATTACAAAGAACTTGTTTAGGATGCGTACTTTCTCCAGCAGAAAACAGCATTAACCAACACACAGGAAACCATCTCACAGTAGGCAAGCAGCAGAAGCAGGCAGGATGCAATGTTGCCTTTCAGTGTGGTCCAGCATGCATTGTTTAACAGCAGCTCCTCTTTAGAGCACTGCAAACGGACACACTCTTCCTCTAAAAGGAACTCACACACCAGGTATCTTTGTAAGTGTCATAAAGAGTTGTATCACGTGGACTATATGGTTTAAGGCTGTAAAACATTTAGTGTTTTATTAGCAGATGCTATTCTGGATTCACCTTTTTAAACAATGCTGAAAAATGACAAACTTCTCACAACATTGCAGATGTCAATGAAAGCTCACAAACTCAGTTTTAGATAACAGGTGCCACTTTCAGCTCTGCTGTAGTCAGCAAAATGTGTTAAGTAAAATGGCACCACCACTAAAACAAACAAACAAACAACCACCCAGGCAGGCTGAGTGTGAGCATGAGGAGGGGTGGCCACCAGGACATGTGCTAGAGACAGCTACTTACTGATGTTCATTTATTCCACATTTAGCTTATTTCTAGAAAACAATAAAAAAAAAATGGCTCTGAACCATTCTTTTAGGATCCATGCTATTTACACTTGTACATATTCGAAGAGCTTACTTTGAAATTCCTTAGATTCTGTCCTAGCTAAATAGTAATTAATAATCCATGGGTTTTGCTAGTTTGGGTTTGGAGGATAGGGTCTCGTGTCTGGTGTTTTTTTTTTTTTTTTTTTTTTTTGTTTTGTTTTGTTTTGTTTTGTTTTTTTCCTTTTTTCTTCTTCTTCTTGAAACAAGAAAAAAAAAAAAATGAAGGAATTTTCAAGTCACCTTGCCTGTGCTAGAGAATGGTTTGTTTGAAAAGGGTCATTATCCAGTGGATGCACTGGATACATCCAGTGGATGTATCCCTGGTGCACAAAAGGACTTTGCGAACACATCCCCCATGGAGGGATAACTGCCTTAATCTAGAGACAGGAGAGAAGCCCTAGTCCCTACTTCACATGACCTGTCAGATCTACATGACCCCAACTGGATGGCATTCCCCTACATATGGAATTGGGGTGGGGGGATGGGAGGGGAGGGTGGTTAGAGTGCATGTGAGAGGGCAGAGAGGGTAAAAGGGAGGGAAGGAGGAAGGGAGGAAGGGAGAACTGGGATCGACATGTAAAACAATAAATTAAATTAAAAAAAAAAATGCTTTGACCCCAAAATTTAAGTTGAAGGACAAGTTACTGGGGAAAAGGATTTCTATTTTTGTTTCCACAGAAAATGAAAAGATGTGGATTCCTTCCAGACTAATATGGTTTGATCAAGCCAGACCGCCTGAAACAGAGTAGGAGGTGATCCTACATTCAAAACAGCTGGACAAAACAGTCCTACAGTCTACAGCCAGGATATCTGAATCTTCTTGGAATTCCCCATGACAGCACCCCTTACCAGCAGAAAGTAGTTTGGAAAGAACAACGCCCAAATTCCCAAATATTGCCTATAAATGTTTGTTTTCATTTAAATGGACTTTGTTATATAAAATAAAAAAAGAAAGAAAGAAAAGGGTCATTATCATATTCTACTGTGGTACCTGAGACTTGCCCTCTGATATCTTAGAACTAAACATAATTCTAAACTTAACCAGCTTTGCTGTTGAGAGAAATCAGCCATTGCTCTGACCTGATGAGCCAGTACCTCTTAATCTGACATTCATTAGTGCCTTTCCAAAAGCATTGAACCTTACATTCAATTTTTTAAAAAATTAAAAATCCTTTGTACAGGGGCTGGAGGGACGGATCAGCATTAAGAGCATGTAACACTCCTGCAGAGGGCTGGAACTGTGTTCCCATCACCCACATCAGGCTGCAACTCCAGCTTCATAGGATTTGTCCCCTTCTGACCTCTTCAGTCAACTGCACTCACACACATACCCTGCCACCATACCCATACATATAAAGATTTATCTTTTTTTTCTCTTCATCACTTTAACACAATGATTCTGAAGGCAAGACATCTGACACAAAATTCTCCCCACCCACAATGGGTTAATTATCAGCTCATAGCATTCTGATAATGAGAGCTCCATTTACTTCTTTCCATGCTTTTCCTTCTTTGGAAAGTTTTCTCAACCATAAACAATTAAATTTCAACAAAGCAAAAAGTATTCAAAAATACAATATACAAAAAACACCAAATCCTCTACGGGGATGGCTCCAAATTAGTCCGTGACATGGGGGAAACTCCAAGGCTCCTCTTACCATCGCACCCTACCCCTCCGCCAACACACGGATAAACGCCTACACAGGTCTGCATTCTCATGTTCATTTTGTTCTCTATATCTTCTCTTTTACTTTTGATGCCTAAAGGGACTAAGATCAAGAAAAATGTCTGTCTGGTTATGGTGGTGTGTGTGCACTACTTTAATCCCAGCGCTTGAGAAGCAGAGGCAAATGGATTTCTGAGTTCCAGACCATCCTAGTCTATGTGACAAGACCCTGTCAGGGAGAGATGAGAAAGGGAAGGGGAAGAGGAAGGGGAAGGGGAATTTAGAGAGGAGGAAAGACAGTCCAATGAGTATACTGCCCCACATGACTTCCAGCCCTACCTAGTGTATCCTAACTGATGCAATAGAACTCTTCACTAGAAATGACGCAGACAAGCAGTATTCACAGGCAGGCTAAACTGTCATGTTCTAATATGAAATGCTATGGTGGTAAGGAAAGATGATTTTTTTAACAAGCTACCACCACTGAAATACCTGTCTACCTATCTCTCCACCTCTTGCACTCTCTCACGCGTGAGAATGCACACTATTAAAATAATTCTAATTTTTAAAATAAGAACTATATGATGTTAAAAAGTAGATAAGTTTGAACAGATAACCTGAGGCAAATAAGTATATATATAGTCTGCAAAATAAATAGCAAATTTCTATCCTTTATTTTTGTCTTTTTTTTTCCTCTGTGAGAAAGGCTCTCACTGTGTAACCGTGGCTAACCTGGAACTCTCCATGTGGTCCAGGCTGAGCACAAGCACATCTGCCTCCAAGTGCTGGGATTACAGGTATGCGCTACCACTGCTAACACACAGCTCTACCCTTTACTTGTAAGACTCCGCTGTCATTCAGACTGTGACCACTTACTTTTGTTATGAGTTTGAGACGCTACAGGACAAGCACTGAGCACACTGATGACCAGCATCTGGTGCCAGACTTACTGTGTTCACCTTTGTCACCGAACTCCATGGCTGTCTTGCTACTTCATCTCATGCAGTGCCAACCCAACTGCTTTCCCAGGAGAAAAAAATAAGTATATAAACCAATAATGTCACGCAGGTATCAGCAAGGTCTCAATGTCTTAAAACATAAGTCTGAGTATATTTATTTATCTCAAATGCATACAAGACAATAATTACACAGCAACAAATCTTTTGTTCAACAGTGACTTGATTCATAAGCATTTAAATTTACATAATTTCACATTGATATCCTTTTGTTTTTAAATACAATAAGTAAAAAAGTCCCCCAAATAACCAATTTTTATATTTCCTATTTATCTTTCTATACATCCAAACTTTAAAAAGTTACAAACTGAACAATTGTACAGAACATATAAATCATGTTTAAAAACTTGAGGTTTTAAAATCACTGCTTCCCCAGTATGATTCAGAAAAATTCTCCTATTGACAAACACAGTCATGGATGCCAAAGCAAACTGGAGGAGGGGGAAGAAACAGACAGACACAAGTTTGCTGTCTTAATATTTTACTAATCCTGTCAGTTAAAAATGGTGATGTAGTGAGAAGTAACAGCTGGGTTTAATATGAGGAATGGAGTTTGCCTCGGCCTGAGACATACATTTCAAGTATTTTCCTATTTGATCTGAACTCGCTTTAGCAAACTGATGCCAAAACTAATTATTTTCTCCCATACATCCGCTCAATGTCTGCCTGGTAATGTGTTTTAAGCTCTTTGCGTTTCAACTTGAAGGCATCTGTCACAAGACCAGTTTCAGGAGTCCATGGGTCAGGGCTCAAACGAATTTTCATTGGAATTTCAAACTTTTCCAGACTTGCTGAGATGATGAAAACAAAACACAACAGTAAGAATCCACATTCATTAGAAATGCAGTCAAAGTCTCAGCAAACAGCAAATACCCAAAGAAACAAGCAACCCTGCAGTGTCACTGCAAAGCCTCAAACAGACACATTTTTGACACATATGAAAACTATAATAGCAAAAACCACTTAACAAATTAATTTACCCATAGGAGAATAAATTGAATGAATGATATAGGTATAAAATGGAAGGCAGTCTTGTCATTAAAATGACTGCATTTATGTGGGTATCCAACTCATTACTGAGCTGCAAAGGTACAGCATGCAGCATTAGCTAGACAAGAGCACATGCTGACTTGCTGGACAGGGACACACCACATTACACCATGCAGCTCTAGGACTGGGACCAAGGAGGAAGGAAAATGGAAAATGCCACTTCTAAGAGTAGAGGTGGGTTATGTAAATTGACTATTTTACAGTTGTGCAAGCTGCTGAATATAAAAACCATGTAATTATACATGTTAAATGAGCAAGCTGTATAGTATGTACACTGTATTGCAGTAATTTTTACATGCAAAAATAAGTAAACAGTATCTAGTTGGTTTTTTTTTTTAAGTTTTTTTTTAATTTACTTTTATTTGTGTGTGTCTGTGTGTGTGTGTGTGTGTGTGTGTGTGTGTGTGTGTGTGTGTGTGTGTGTAATTGCATGTGAGTACAAGTCCCTATACCAGAAAAACTGTCAGTTGCCCTAGAGCTATGAACCGATCTCCATCCTCTGATAGCAGCAAACACTCTTTTACTGCTGAACCAGACCCAGTATACAAGTCTTAATGCTTGCACAGTCTACCTTTCTTAATAACTGCACATGTTCAATGAATATTAATCAATAGAATTAACATTAGATATATACTAAATCAATGTAGCATTAATCAAAGTTTTAAGTTACTAAAATGTTACAAACTATTTTCAAGCTCATAAATTCTAAAACATAATCAGAGTTGAAATAATGAACCAAAATAATTACCTCATTTGGAAAATGCAAATGAAAATGTTTTACAATCATATTTAAAACTAAAATGTAATACTTATATTATATTTAATATTTCACTTAGACACAGATGCTTAGTACTGAACAAACAATATCAGTATTTCACAGGGAAAAAAAGAGAGAGAGACCTCCAGGCAGCTGTGAACACTTGCCAGGAGCAGGAGCCACTATCCAGTGGAAAGACAATATAACAGGAATAGAACCAAAATTATAATGTATGAAAATGTCATGAGACATATAATTAACATAAACTAATACAAATCTTTAAAATACAAAAAGAGGATAGGACATATATCTTATATCGTACTAGTGACCTTTTAACAAGGACCACCGTGCCCTGGAAACTGCAGGGCTCTGAAGAACAGCAGAGGCAAGCACAGAAAAGGCAAAGGCCAAACACAAAGGCCAAACAAAAGGATAAGAACAGCCAAGAGACTATAAATCCCAACTTGGTACTTCCTGATTGCAGTGCTTAATACTGTCAACTTAGTAAGATCTAGAACCATCTGGACAATGGGTCTCTGAGAATGCCTATGGGAGATTATCCTGATTAGGTTAACTCGGTTGGGAAGACCTGCCCACTCTGAGAGGTACCATTCCCTAGGCAACATAAAAAGGATGAAACCTAGTTGAAAACCAACACTGACCTCTCTCTGTTTCCTGATTATGGATGCAATGTGCCTGCTTTCTTCAAGCTTTCTGCCACCATAATCTACCCACCATGATGAATTGTGAGCCAAAATAGACTTACCCTTAAGTATTTTATTACAGAAAAAGAACTAAGATGCTGATAAATTCCATATTATATAACTATTATAATAGTGCCATGTGCACATTTTAAAAGAAAATTTAAAATTTTTAAAATGTATTTTAAAATATCAGTTTAGAGCAGGCAGTAATGGTGTACACCTTTAATCCCAACACTCAGGAGGCAGAGGTAGGCAAATGTCTGTGGCCAGCCTGGACAGAAAAAGTTTCAGGATAGCTAGGGCTTACTCAAAGAAACTCTGTCTAAAAAATTAAAAAATTTAAAAAATCAGTTTAGTGGGAGCAAATGTTTGAATGTCCCACAAAAGGGCCTAAATAGTGGAAACAGTTTCCAGGAAGCAAAGGCTGCATGCTAGCCCTTATAGCACAACAGGTTAAATAAATGCATATTTTTTTCACATCTCAATTCCAAACATCAGTTTGCCAGAACACTCACCTGAAATAGCAGCTTCAGAAAGCACTTTAAGGACCTCGTTTTCCATTTCACTGCTGTTACATAACTCTTCCCAAGTCCCCATAAATCCTTTTGTTCTAGCTAGCTCTGTGAGTTCCTTTTGATTTGGCACAACAAATCCAATTACATAAGAATGGTAACTGAAACACAGAAAGGAAATTTTAGAAAGAACCAAAATAGCATGCAACATGCTTACCAATGTAATCAATTACCTTGGCACTCTATAGCCAACTCTTTACTATTGGAAAAACTAGGAACATACATATTTAAAAATCAACATCATACTTAACTTGTGCAATGCCTCTTACCACTTAGTACATTTGAGAGCTCTGAGAGTTCACTGCAAGCAAACCTCATAAAGTCTAACTGTGCCTAACTATAATAATGTAATATTAATGTAATGTACACATTTTTAAAGAAAATTATATTTTTCCAAATTCTTTGAAATGACCAATAAATTCTTGGAAACAAGATAAGAAAAGTAAACTGTAAATTATGTTTCTGAAGAAATATAGCAGGCAAGTCAAAATCTTGTGATGTGCCAGGTACCTTTTATCCCAGTGCTTGGGAGGAAGAAGCCAAGTTCGAGGACAACCTGGTCTACAGAGTAAGTTCAGGACACTCAGAGCTACACAGAAAAACCCTGGGGAGGGACTGAGGGAAGGGCAGACGGAGGAAGGGAGGGAGGGAGACCTGCAATGGTGCTTATTTTCTTCTGAAGAAGAATTTGTATCACCAAACGAATAGTATTGTTTTGAAAAATACAAAACCGTATGCTTGCTGGGCAGAAAGCCTGTGGACCCTGAACTAGAGAGGCTAAGGCATGAATGCAAGGCCAGCCTGAACCCGAAGAAATAACAGCATCATGAGGAAAGGAACATTTGGAGTTTGTTTGTTTTGAGACAGGGTTTCTTTGTATAACAGCTCTGGCTGTACTGGAATTCACTCTGTAGACCAGGCTGGCCTGGAATTCAGAGATCTGCCTGTCTCTATCTCCCTAGTGCTGAGAATAAAGTGTGCGCTGCCACCACCACCACGTTTGGAGTTATTCTTAAATAAATAAATCCAGCTCACTAGCCATAAAGGGGAGGTGGCGGGCCCGTAAGTCAGAAGAGTTCCATATGGGCGCAACTGCTCATGGCACACCCACCAACTTCTACACACTCTGCACAGACTCCTCATGCTTACCTGTTTGCATATGCACAAATGTTATCTATCAGAGGGAGGTTCTTCAAAGCTGCCTCTACTTTCCCAAGAGAAACATACTCTCCTGCCTGCAGTTTTACAAGGTCCTTTTTACGATCTGCACAGAAAAGCAGAAGCATTGAGAACAGTGGCTAACACCTTAAGCACATAAAAATACCAGCACCAAGTCATTTAAAACTTTTCCCAACTAAGCATTGATGGCTGCCCTTGAGTCGAGACTACATAATATAAAATCAGACCCTCATTTTCTACTATTAAGTCCTTTAGTGGGAAAAGTTTTACTTAAGAAACATCAGCCTCACAATTTCAATATATTCAACTAAGCTGATATGCTCCTGCCACTCACTAGTACCCCAGCTATGCAAGGCAATGGGCAAACACTAAAGAGTAACACTAAAACAACACTCCACACAGCACAGTCAACCTGTGGACTTGGGAGGAATCCTTGCCAGTGGGGCCTGAGGTGAGTTTTGTTGATAAGAGTAAGAAGTATCCAGGTGGGACAGCACTGGCAAGGGCCATGTCAGTGAAAACACTGGAGCATAATAAAAGAGGGGGAAACAATTCTAAAGAGGCAGGGACGGGAATGACGGAATGATGGCCGGGAAAAGAAACACCTTGAACTGAACTTCTAGCAGCCATTAAAGGTTTTTTAAAGCAATGAGGCTTCCCCATCACCTGATGGAAGTAAAAAGGTTTGGAGAGGTGCATAGAGGCAGAAAGGAAATCCTTATGGGAGGGTGGCAACAAGTACAGGCCAGGCCTACAAATGTGGAAAGATGGAGAGAAAACATTTTGAGGCACATCTCTGTTAATGGTACATGAAATAGGGATGCAGAACTGATGGAAAGGAGGCCTCTGGTGCCCTTCTGACCTTCATGATATGACCAGGTATTGCACAGTGATTTCCTACAAGATAAATCACTCAATCAAACTTTCCATCCTGCAGGGAAAATCCACATGACTCAGACATTATGAAGGTAGGCTCACTTTGGAAATAACACAAAAGCTCTAGGACAGCAGTTCTCAACTTGTGGGCCACAACCCCTCCAGGGGGTCAAATAACCCATTCACGGGGGTTACATAAGGCATTCATAAACATAGATATTTACATTATGATTCATAACAGTAGCAATATTAGAGCAGCAATGAATTAATTTTATGTTTGGGGATCACTACAACCTGAGGAGCTGTATTAAAGGGTTGTAGTACTAGGAAGGATGGGAACCACTGCTCTAGGAGTCCCTGATGCACTGGACTCCTCCCCTTCTCAATCTTACACAAGCAGTAAAGGCTGCTAAGAGATGCTCTCAGAGAAGCCAAGCTGCCCAGAAGAGGCTCAGACCAACTGAGCTGCCAAGAGACCTCTTCAACTTGTCAATCTGCCAGCAAGTCACCCAGAAAGCTCACCAGTTGCAGCGTGTGTGAGCTCACTCATGCTGGGTGGGGGTGGACTTTTGGTGATGCACTTGTCTTTGAGTCATTCCTCCTTTGGGTAACCTTTCACCCACTACCCACACTCCTTCCTCTAAGTCCAATAAAACTCCTTCATTCACTAAGTCAGATTTTGATGACATCGGTTTCTACACAAACCATGGTGAATGACTAACGTTAACTAACAATGATGACAAATCTGTGGCTGTACAGCTTTCGCAACCTTATCCATAATATGTCAAGCTTAAAAACACTTGGTCCCTCTTCACTATTAAACAGTGTCTCTAAACACAGGCACCTCTCTGTAAAGTCATTTGGGAAATACTCACTTTTAAGAAAGGGTTCAAGGGCTGGAGAGATGGCTCTGCTCAGGCAGAGGACATGGGTTCGGTTCCCAGCACCCACATGGTAGCTCACAACAATCTGTAACTCCAGTTCCAGAAGATTGGGCACCCTCTCCTAACCTCGATGGATACCATGCACACATGTAGTGCACATACATACATGTAGGCAAAGCAGTCATACACATAATATAAAATAAGATAATCTAAAGGAAAGAAAGAATGGACTAAATGCCTCACCAATGATCTTCAGACAACCATCGGGGTCAAACTCTCCAATATCTCCAGTGCAGAGCCACCGCTGTCCATTTTCATCTTCAAAGAAATCAGCATTTGTTTTTGCTTCATTTTTGTAGTACCCCATTGTCACATTTTGGCCACCAATAAGAATTTCACCTCTGGGATGTGGTTTATCAGTATTAAAATAGCCACCTAATAAACACAAAATAAACCATATTGGTATTACATAAAAATTCAAATCTTATTTTAACCGAGTAGATTCCCCAGGGGAAATGAAGTATATATTGTGGCTAAGCATTACCAATAAGATAGAAACAAACTTTCAGTTGTTCAATAATGAGCATCCATGCTTTTAAGCTACTATTCCTAGAAAAAAAGTACATTCTAAACTCCAGCATTCTCCACCTATTAGGTAAAATAATTACAAAGTTTCTACTTGGTCCATATATCATGCTAGCAAAATGATAAAAAGAACTGCCAAATATTAAATAATAAAGCAAATGCCTTCATAAAAATCAACTATTATATACTCAGAAATTTGTTCTTTCAAATAATTTTAAGCCGACTCTAAGCTTAAATTTTATTGAATATTTTTCTAACGTCTGTGAAAAACAAATTTTATCAGAGCCTTAGAATCTTTAGAAAGGAAAGGTATGTCCCAATAAATCACAGATAATCTGTATGCTAATATGACACAAACATTTTATAGTGACTTTTAAAGAAAAAAACAAAAAACTTTTATAGAATTATAATACAATTTTTTTCTTCTTAAAAACTTTGTTTGCAGCCCTCAAGGAAAAGGAAAAATAGAGAAATCCACATAGAAGAAAAATGTGGTTTCTTTTTTTTTTTTTTTTTTTCTCCTACAAGGTAAAATTATGACCATTCTTTTACTACATTTATTCTCCTCCTTTCCCCATCCCCCCACTCCGTGTATGTGTGTGTGTGTGTGTGTGTGTGTGTGTATGTGTGTGTGTGTGTGTGTATGTGTGTGTGTGTGTGTGTATGTGTGTGTGGTGTGTGTGTATGTGTGTGTGTGTGTGTGTGCGCGCGCACACACACAAACAAGCACACACATATGCATGTATGCAGGCACACAATAACTACAGCATATGTGTAGTGGTCATTACACTTTGTCAGAAATTCCATTTTACAGCCATGTGAGTTCTAAGGATTTAACTCCAGTATTGAGGATCAGAGACAAGAGCCTTTACCTTATGAATCATCTTTGTTGGACCTCCTAACTTAGTAACACTATTCACTTAGCCCCTCTCTCAAATTTCTGCTATCATTTTTACTTTACATAATTTACTTAATGAAGTAAGAAGCAAGAGACTAGGGAGACTGATCAATTGGTGTGCAAGTAGAAGACATGAGGTCAACTGCCAAAACTCATATTTTAAAAAAAAAAAAAAAAAAAAAAAAAAAGCCATGCATGGTACATAGACTTGTAATCTCAGCAGTCAGGAGGTAGAGAGAGATTCCTGGGGCTCACTGGCCAGCCAGCCTACAGTCTTAGTTTCAGAAAAAAAGGAAGACATGGCTGCTGAAGAATGCACCCAAGATTGATATCTAGCCTCCACACACATGAACATGCACGTGTGCACGGCACATACAATACACACACACACACACACACACACACACACACACACACACACACAAAATAATAAGCAAAATAAAAATAATTCTATTCTTCAGAATCAATTCTGAAGCATGCAAACTAAGTTCATCTGTTCAGCTCTATATAAAACACAGGTAATATGATTAACAAACTGCACACTTAGAATTTTACAATCTAAAATATGTAACCAAAAGAAATAGAGTACATTTCTCATTTCGATCTTATAAAAGTTAATGTTCTGTGATTAAAATAAGTTGTTACCTTCCTCCCAGTTCTTTAATTTGATTTCACAGCAAACTAATGGTGCTCCCACTCTGCCAGTATTGTAGTCCCACACTAAGAGGCAAAGGAAAAAAAAGTGATTAAAAATGACGATTATTCTAAACCTTAGATAGCCGCCCTCATCCCCAAAAGAATCCTTACAAATGGAAGAGAGCCAGCCACAGGATACTCAATACAGCTACACTGCTTGGTCAGAGAACTTTTTTAATTATTACTGAAACTGAATTTACTTGTTATGTTTATGAGGCAGAGTTTGGGGTTTATTAAAGGCACTTTTGAATAGATTTTAAGCAAAATACAAGAAAGAGAGGCCCTCAGGAAGTAAAACACACCCAGGTACATGGGCACAGCCTTCTCTTAGACTCACCTGCTATGGCCATTGGAAAAAGAAGTTTTAAATGGTTTGGAGTCCACACTAGCAACTGAGGGTCCTATGAAATCAGGCATGCCTACTCTTAAGTCCCCCGAATCTCTGCCCACCACATCCTCACATTAGGACCCAGCCCACTCATGTAAATGGATGCCTCGTTCATAAGAGGGCAGCCCCTACCCTACAAGTCAGTGAAGCACAGCAGCTCACGCCTAGTCTACTTCCTCATTAGGTCAGTATTGTAATGCTGACAACCTCTCCCATCTTTCCCCATATCACTATTTCAAGGCTGTTACATCCCTCTCATCACCTCCAGCTATCATACCCTACTTAAGAATCATACAGTTACAGTTGAAAGCCAGAAGAAAACTGACTGCTCCCAAGATCTAGGAGCAGGTCTCCAGGATGATGGGTTATTGGTACACTGTGATTCATCTTCAAAGATCATCCAAAAACCAGAAATAAAAGGCTCACTCATGCCACATGTGGTGGCTCACACCTGTAATCTCATCACTGAGGAGACTAAGATAAAAAAGTCTGCTATGAAACTGAAGCCAACCCAGGCTACTAAGTGGGGGCCTGGCTGGAAGAAAAATAAGGATTCAAAGAAGAAATTACATTCACTTGCATTTGCAATTGTTTCCTTGCAAACACGACTTACAAATAACTTTCAAAATACAAAGACCATACTAAGAGCAGGACGATGAAGAAGAAGAGTGGCACATCGAAACACTCGACAAACCCAAGAGATGCTCAGCTGGCAGGGTTAAGGTGTGGCTATCTAGAAAAAAGTAGAAGCATGGGGTTTTCCAGTGCTGGGATGCAAACAAAGCAGCTCTTCTACCAAAAGGATACACAGAGCACACAGGTCCCCCTGAAGCACTAACGGAAGTGGATCACCTCCACAGCACTTACCACCTCACTGGGGCAAGCTCCAGCAGTCATCATGTCTACACCTGACTCCAGTTTCTCTCTACACATATATAATCCCATAAACACTTCTAAATCTGAGCTTTGATAATTAAAAAAAAAAAAAAAAAAACCACTAGCCTATAACTTCTGGAACAAAATAAATGTGCAAAACAATGCTTCTTGCAAAACTTCTTTCCCAGAATATTCAGTTTTTAATATCATTTAAAACCTAGAAACCGTGGTTACTCATGTATTTTTTACAAAATAATTCATACAAATTGGGGGTGGGGTGGGGCGGGGAGCTATGCTATGCCCCAGCCTCTGACAGGCACAAATTTCAGATGACAGCACCTACCTTCTGTAATCGTTCCCGCCCCAGTTGATTCCGTGAGTCCATACCCCTGACCAACGGGACAGCAGAAACAGATATTCATGAATCGCTGTGTTGTTGCAGAGAGTGGTGCACCACCACACAATAAAAGGCGAATATTTCCACCCAGCAGCCTTCGAACGTTCCGGAAAACAAAGCTAAAAATATCAATAGAAAAGCAGAATGGTAGTTTGAAATTTTGGTTCCCAGTTGTTGGTAGGTGTGCTCTTTTTGAAGGAATGGTGTCACTATGAGTAGGCTTCGAGGTTTCAAAACCCAGCACCATTCCCAGTTGGCTCCTCTACCTTCGGATGCCTCAGATGCCTCTCGACATCAATAGAAAAATAACTAAGCCAGCAGAATGGGATTTTTCCAAATCTTTAATGTCTCAGTTTTGTATACAGAGCTTCTGAGATTAAGTTAACATAAAGTGATGTAGCCAATTCAGGAGATTATCTTGAGCCACTCTTTCTGTCTTAAATATCAGCAGTAAAACCAGCAAAGAAAATGTCATTTCCTCTCAGTTATGTTTCATGCAATATTCAAATATAAAATTGGCAGATTTCATTATTTATAGTAATATTTCCCTTTTTATGATCAGAGAATCTGTTATTATAAATGCATACTATATATCACATCTTCAAATACTTCATTAAAAGCAAATTAATTTCCTGCTTGTATTTATTCATTAGAGATTCATGCAAATTATATATACAGCAATCTCTTTTTAAAAATCTAATTCAAGCTTTGAGATGTTTTATGTTTTAAAAACGTGGCAAATTGTCTGGGAGAAATTTTAAAAAGAAAGTATTTCAAATATATACTTGATATCTTTCTGAAAAACACAAGTAAAAGATTGCTTATAGCTCAAGTAAAATTCAAGGGGCAGGGCTGGGAATATAGCTTAGTGGTGGTGCTCTCTTCCCAAGAAGCAGACTCTAGGGTCAGTCTCCGAAGCTATGGAAGTTGAAGTTCGTTAAACATTTTTGAAAAGGGTGAAGACTAGGTGGCAATCGTTTTACAAGTTGTGGTAGTAGCATACACCTTAAGGCTAATGCTCTGCCAACTGAGCTATCCAGTCTTTATATAACCTTAGCACTTTTTTTCAAAAAGAAAAAAAAGTATTAGGCTTTCCATTATCAACCTACATATCACCCTAAAATAGATAAAAGTTAAAAAACAAAAACAAAAAGAAACAATATAGCATCTGAAAACTATCTTTATATTCCCATAAAAAAAATAAACATACAGCTGGGCAGTGGTAGTACACGCCTTTAATCCCAGCACTTGGGAGGTCAAGGCCTATCTTGGTCTACAAATCGAATTCCAGGACAGCCAGGGCTACACAGAGGAACCTGTCTCAAAACAAACAAACAAACAAGCAAACAAAAACCCAACCATATTTTCACTTTATAATTTTCAAACTATTTGGTACTACTCCATTAACACTACAAAAATATAGTTGAAGGGGGAAATAATCTTTTAAAACTTTAAAAATAAAGGTTGATCATTTTCAGCAATATGAATATCAAAATACATTTTAAAATAGCGCTTCAAAACTTATGTCTTTAAAAATGTTAAGTATGCTGGGTGGTGGTGTTGCTTAACTTTAATCACAGCACTTGGGAGGAAGAGGCTGGTGGATCTCTGTGAGTTTGAGGCCAGAGCAAGTTCCAGGACAGTTACACAGAGAAACCCTGTCTCAAAAAAGGAAGGAAGGAAGGAAGGAAGGAAGGAGTGAATAAAAAATGGAAGTACAATATTAAGCACAGAAAAATGATAACTGAAAATTTTCTGGTTCTTATGTTACAGTCCCTTTGACTTCTCAAATGAATTTCTTACTACACAGCCCAAAATGGCTTGGAACTTGCTATGGAGCCCAGGCTGGCCTTGGACTTTTTTTAAGATCATGTGTGACCCCACACAGAGAGGCCAGAAGGGGGCGCTGGTGTTCAGCTCACACACTCTTCCACCTTTCTGCAGAACACTGAACCGCCTCTGCAGACCCCAGCCTTGGCCGCTGGATCCTCCTGAAGTGCAGGGACTTCAGGCCTGCGCCACCACACCCATGGTAAACTAAATGCACTGCCCATGCCTCACGTCCCTGGGCTATTGATATGAACTAGTGTTAACACAGAGAAAGGGCTTTACTCACCGGTCACACAGGGGAGTACTACGCCCTTTTGAAATCTGTTCCATCTTATAATTATAGGCCAAAACAAACAAGTTTCGTTGAAAACTATTCATTTCATTCACTTTATTCATGACATTTTTGTAGATCCGATCCATGATTTCCTAGACATATAAATAAGTTCATTAATTATATGAGCAATCTTCCTATGATTAATACTTCTATCACATATATGATGTAGGGCGGTTGTGGGGTGCATGTACCAGGCTGCATATGTGGAGGTCTGATGACAACTACCCGGAGTTGAATCTCCCTCCACTTTACGTGTGTTCTGGGAACTGAACTTGATTCCTCAGACTTGTGCAACAAGCACTTTACCCATTCAGCTGCCTCACTGCCAAATAGTAAGTCGTTTTTAAAGATAAATTCTACCAGTCAGAACTAAAAACTGTAAGTAGAATCACAGTTAGTTTTAAAGTAGTATTATAACAGGCAATTCTTACCGGAACAGCTGCCATCAGTGTTGGCTTCAACATGGATGTGTCTCCTTTGCTTCCTTTTTTTATTTTTGAAGACTACAAAAAAAAAAAAAGTAACCGATATAAAGATCTTTAACTTAAGCCAGACGGTAATCCTAGCACTAGGGCAACAGAGGCAGTCGGATCTCTGTGAGTTCAAGGCCAGTCTAAGCTAGAGTGAGTTCCAGGACAACCAAGACCACATAGAGAAATCCTGTCTTGAAAAAAGTTCTGTAACTTAAAAACTCAATGGCATTCTTAGCTCAAAAGCACATGATAAAGTTATCCTGTCAATGTTTCTATATACTTTACTTGCCTGATCTGCTAAAGTCTGTGGTGAAGAGTAGCCGATTCGGCACCCATGAGAAAGACACACAAGCTCAGCACTTAATTCTAGAACATGGGCCAGGGGCAAATATCCAATGTACACATCTTCTTCTCTGAAAGAAATGACAAACAAAAGCAAGGGTCATGGGAGCTCTCTGTCAAAGTGATTGCAGCAGGCAGGCATCCAGACACTTGGAGGAATAACTATGCACCCATTGAAGCTCCCTGCTGATAGGGTAAAGGTGAGACAGAAACAAAGCTACAGTTCAATCCCAAAACAAAGAGAACCGTCTTCTGTTGCAGAAGCAAAGTACTAAGGCAAAAGAGAATGGTGCTGGGGCTTACAGGGTCTTTTAAACGACAAGATGTCATTGTAGGACATGACCTTTAGAGTTAGTGACTCTCACAGAACAGTTGCCTGCTCTAGGAGTTTGATCCAGTAATAAATTGTAAAATATGCCTTATATGCAAGAAAATATGTGTATTTTTCTAGAAATGGCCCTGCATCTACAGCATGAACAGCAACAAAGTAAAATCCAAAGGGAGAGTGCTGCCCAGGGTTTAGATCTGTTCCCAAACTCAGACCCACAGCTAATCGCTGTGTCTAAATGTGTGCGTGCTGTGCAGAAAGGCAAGAAAATGGCAGGGCAGTGTGCCAGCTCGGTCAACAGAACAATGGTTTCATCTCTCAGGTTCTTAACTCCTCTCACCCCATCAGGTTCCTTCTGGGTTGTGTTTTTTTTTTTTTTTTTTTTTTTTTTTTTTGTTGTTTTTGTTTTATTTTTGTTTGTTTGTTTGTTTGTTTTTTGGTGTTTTGTTTGTCTGTTTCAGTTTTTTTGGTTTGCTTTTTGCCTACTCCACTACACTCTCCCTGACGAACCAAGAGTAAAACTTCAAAATCCCATTAGTTGACCAATACCTCTCTGGCCACCAAGCTGCACTTAACATATAAAAAATGACTCTGTACATACAGAAGCAAGACCAGCTGACTGAAATAATTTAAATTTAAGGTATTTAACACAAAGTCAGTTAACCTTTGCATCTTTAACATACTAAGTCACTAAACTACCATTATAAAATCACATGCCTGTAACAATTTTGAAAGGCTGGAGAGATGGTTCAGCGCCTGTGCTGGGCACTCACAGCTCCACCTCCAGGAGGATCTGATACTCTGTGCAGCTTCACCAGCAGAGATGGGAAGACACACACACACACACTCGTACACTTTAAAATAAATCTTTTAAAAGTGTGACTTTTTAATTGATGTGCTGTAAAACGTCCCACAGACACTTGGGAATGACTTAGCCATCTACTAAAACGGCACAAGCATTTGTGTTCTATCAGGTACAAATACAAAGTTACTCTGCGCTTTATCATGACATACCCCAGACTTGGAATCCTTCTCGCCATCCCAGTTATAGCAGCAATGATGTTGCTGTGGGAGATCATGACTCCCTTTGGAATCCCTGTGGACCCACTTGTATACATGATCACTGCAATGTCTGAGGGCAATGGTTTGCTGTGAGATTTGTTTTCTATATTGAAGAAAAGAGAAACACATACTTCTGAGGAATTCAGCTACATCACCAATTTTCTTCTCACTCATTTACATAATTCAATCAAAACATTTAAACAACAGTCAACACATAAAGAGACAGAAACAATACTGGGACAAACAGGTTAAGTCCATAATATGACAGGAGCTGGAAAGAAAAATAATGACAAGGTGAGATAATAATAGATGCTATTTAGATACAGCATTCTGGGAAAGTGTCTTTGAAGAGTAATTTTAACAAAAACCTAAATAAAGTAAGCAAAGTAACCACAAAAGTCCTGGGACCAGGAAGCCTGTATTTCCAGTAGATATAAAAGCAAGCAGGGGGCATGGTCGCAGATGTCTGCAATTCCAGAACCCAGGGCATTAAAATGAGATTTTGAGGTCAAAGCCAGCCTGGCCCACAAGGTAAGCTAAGCCCAGGGTCATTTTGGAATGACCCTGTTCTATTTCAAAAACAAATAAAATAAAATAAAATAAAGAAGTAGTAGTAATAACACAATACAAAAGCCTTAAACTGGGAATGTCCTTGGCATCTATAAAGACAAGGGAATGATGAGACTGGAGTTAACAGTGGACCAGCAGCCAGGACCACAAGCAGCCTCAGAGAGCACACTGAGAACTGCATTGTCACTCTGCGATCAAAAGAAAAGCAGTTTTCAACAGCGGCAGGCTGTTGGCAAAAAATTACTTTGGAGCTATGTAACTTTGGCTGCTGGGTATCCACATAAATTTACAATGGAATAAAGGAGCCAAACCCTACTCTAGTAATTGAAGACATAAAAGGGGCTTGAGCTAAGAAGATACCTACAAACTTACTAAAACATTTTCTGCTCCATGAAATGACTTTCTTGGTTATACTCAACACTCTAGTGTTGCCTGTTTGTGGTCACAAGACTAAACGACTAAGGGCATCAGTCAACATGCTACAGAAAAGGCACAGGACACAAATGTATGACATCCACACCATCCACCTGCCTAAATTCATCCCAAAACTAATACACGTGTGGATTTCTAAGAAATATCTTCTTCAAGCATGTCTCCCTTCTCTCCTACCCATCCAGACAATTTCTTAACAATGCACCATACACCATATATTTCCTCTTTCTCTAACTAGACCTCATGGCCAACATTCTAAGTATCTACCAACACCTAAAATTCAACATGCTCAAATACTATCATCCCTGTTATATCAGTAATATCATCATGATCCTGTCCCTAAGCAGAATCGCCAAGTTTCCCACTACAGAGGAAACAACCACAGCAGCCCAGCACTCTGCAGGAACAGTCTACATTTTCTGAAGCTCATTTCTTTGACAGTTATGAATTCTAAAGTGTCTATGCCTTTTGTGAGCTGGAAGATAAAAATTCTTAAAAGCAAGTAAAACCCTAAGATGCAAAGGAGTAGTTCAGGCTTAGCCACTCTAGCTGTACACACACTAATTCTAACGGGTAAATGTAAAGGTGTTACTTTAAAAATCAACTTTAAATTTTAAAAACTAATAGAAAACTGAATGATGTAAAAGCATTTTAAATCTAAAATAAACACTACTATGTTGGCTTACTGTTATGTTTTTAAGACAGGGTCTCGTGTAGCCAGTCAATGACCTTCAATTTTTGATCCTCCTATCTCCACCTTTCCAGTGTTGAGATGACAGGCATGTGCCATCATGTCCAATGTTAACTCAATGCTGGGGATCAAATCTAGGACTTAGCACATGCTAGGCAAACACTCTGCCAATTGAGCTACATTCCCAGCCCATACTTAAAGAGCAATAATAAATAAATGCTGGCATTTTCCTTAGGTCTTTCTTTAAAGGCTAGATAAAGTATTTGCAGAAGAACCCATCTCTATAGTTGACAGTCTAGAAGACTGATGTGTCTTAGGAGCTAACTCCAGGATCAAACTTCTGGTTAATTCTAGAGAACAAGGTGAACAGAAGGGGCACATATGTTGGAATGATGACCACACAACATACCCACGTTGGCCTTCACTCCAAGCGCCTGCACTGCAGCCATGGTGTGTACAATGACACCCTTGGGGAACTCAGACCAGGTTGGAGGCTTCCCATCAACAGTAATAATATGGCGTAGACGTGGGACCAACGAGACTATATCCTGAAGAGACACAAACATTCACCATGACCTGTTAACCAAGTTTGAGGGACTAATCCAAGACACTCGAGAGTATTTCACCATACTGAGTGTCCAACTGATTTCTTGCCCTAAAAAAAGTTAAGTAGTGGCACTGGGGGAGGGAGGGAGGGAGGGAGGGAGGGAGGGAGGGAGGGGGAGGGGGAGGGGAAAGGGAAGGGGAAGGGGAAGGTAGGGGAGGTAGATTACTGGTAGAAAGGATGGAAGAGAGGAAAGTGCAAAGTAGAGGGGTTGTACTCACTATTCTATAATATAATGTATGCTCTTTGAACAGTTGTTCTTCTTTGAACAATGTTCTGCAAAATGGACATATAAATACAGAATAGCTGAACTACATACAGGAAAGCCCAAAGTCCCTCAAGAACATAAGGGGGACATAAAGGGGAAGGGAGAAAATCCACTTATAAGTTTATTTTTTAAAAATGCTTGAGATGGCAATGTTTTCAGAGGCAATTGCCTAGAAATTACAAGAATACTTTTCCTATTATTTCATAAAATGCCTCCCATTTCAGTACTTAAAATCTTCATTTTAAATCATTATTCAGCGATTCATAAATGAATTTCATATAGCAGCTGCTTACAACTGCTTGTAACTCCAGTTCCAGGGAATCCAATACCCTTTTCTGGCCTCCTTGCCTCTGGCCTCTCTTTTCTCTCTTCTCTTCTTCTCTATCTCCCTCTCTTCTTAGGTCCCTCCCTTTCTTTTCCTTTCCTTCTTCCTCCCTCCCTTTTTCCTTCCTTCCTTCTTCCCCCATCCCTCCTTCCTTCCTTACTTTCTGGAGATAAGATCTCATGCCTCAATCGTGTTAGGTAGCTGAAGATGACTTTGAACTACTGATCTTCCTACTTCCATCTCCCAATACTGAGATGTATGTGCTCGTGTGGGTGCCTACGTACATTTGTTTGTGCTCTCTAAGCCTTCCCCAACAGGGTGTTCTAGCCTAGGACTTTTATTATAAGAGTTCCTGGGAATCCAACTCAGGTCCTTACAAAGGCAAGCATTTCATTTGACCTACATGGTACATATACATGCATGCAGACAAAGCAACTATCCACATAAAATAAATAAAAAACGTAGAGGGAACAGCAAGATTGCTCAGGAGGTAAGTGCACTTGCCACCAAACCTGATGACTTAAATTCAACAAAACCCAAAAGGAAACTCAGGGTGAATAGAGGGAGAGTTGACTCCTACCGGTTGCCTGTAGAAGAAAAAAAGGCTTGTGCACACAGATAAACACTGGAGAAGCCAGGAAAGTAAACACACAGTTTCCCTCTTCAATGGAATGAGGGTACAGGAATGCACTTCCTGGACTGCAGGAATTATGTAGTTCTACAGCCTGGTGATCCTCTGCTATCTGATGAGATAGGTCCTGCCTGTGTCTCCCGGAATTGAAGTTTTTACTTATCCCAAGACCTTTTTCCCTAAATATTAAGCATTGTGCTTTGATTATAAACCCACTCTTATGAGGATACCTGTGCTTTAAACAGCATGAGTGACGTCTATGTTATCTTAGGGCCAGGCCAATCCTGACACCCACAGGCATTATATTTACCTCAGTCAAGTTCCCTAGACCCTTACCTTGGGCACTGCCTCTTAGAGGACAGTACCCATCCTTGTGAAAGAAGCCAGATGTAATTTGTAAGGAACCTCAATGTAAACATGTCGTAAATGGTTGTACACTTGGGACTGAGTTAACTATTATCTGAATACATTTTCCAAAAATTGGTCTGTGCTTAAATATGGCTAGAGAAAAATGATCTGGACCAATCCTTCCTGGTCCAGCGCCAGTTATAATAAAATCGGGCTGAACTGAATGTCATTCTTTTATCTTCATGGGTCGTTTTTGTCCCTGCCTGCTGTAAAGCCTGCAGGGGAATCACCACAGCTGTCCTGACTTTCTACAGGCGTGTTATAACACATGTGACCACACATATGCATGCACAAAGAGCACAGAAACACAAATTCAAAACACAGAGACATTCAAAACTATTAATTTAGTCTACATTCACTATAAAACAAGCACAATCAAGTTGTCATCCCTTTCAACAGACACTAGCATAGTAACAATTTTTAACAATTCCTTTGAAATCCACTTTTATGTTCTAAAGAAAAAGAACAAAATCTCACAGAGATAACTGAGGATCAGTATGACTCACAAAGCAAAGTCAAAGCATTATACACTTAGAGTTAACTTCAGTCCTTACCTTCAGCTTTGTTTGCAAGAGTTCTTTACTAGTAATGATGTTGGTCACCTCTGTCTCATTTAATCCGTGAACAATGGCTGGACCTCCCAGGGTAGCATAAAAGGTAACAACTATGAGAAAAAAAACACAGGTTTAAAAAAAAAAAAAAAAGCACAGCTATTTCACAGCAGCACTTCTAGAGGCACACGTGAATCATAAAGGAGGGCTTTGCATGCACAGCCCACGAGAAACTACCATGGTTGTGTACATCACTCCACTGTACTGCTCAACATCATGTCTACTCACTTTCCTCTAACTTTCCCAAGGCTTCTAGTATTTTAATGAAGATTCTTAATATGCTTGCTTCACCTTCACATTATTCTAGGGCTAACATAACACAAAGGAATTATACCTGAGCCTAGAATGTCAAAATCTTCCTTGCTGGCGCTCAGAACTAAATGGGAAAAGAGACAAGTCCAGTGGTTCTCAACCTTCCTAATGCTGTGACCCTTTAGTACAGTTCCTCATGATGCGGTGACCCCCTCCCACCATGAAATTATTTTCATTGTTATGAAGTAAGTATAATTTTGCTACTGTTATGAGTCCTAATTCAAATATATGTGTAAAGTCTTATATACCCCCTGTGAAAGGGTCCTTCCACCCACTGGTTGAAAACCACTGGACAAGCCAGTAAGACACATTGAATGTCAGATTTGAAGTATCATATGTCAACAAAATAACAAAAGCCAGTAGTGGTTATGACACTTATAATCCTAATACTTGGCGAGTAAGACTGAAGATTACCTTCCCTTACACAGTAAGTTTGATCACTACATGAGACCCTGACTCAAAAAACAATAACTAAGGAAAAAGAAAATGGTATTTATTCATAAGTGGTACAGCTCATTTTAAAGTTCAAAAATCAAAAAAAAGGTTTTCTTAGGAACACTGAAATCACATATTATATACAACATGGATTTTTTTTATATTTACTTTCCATATAACTGGAAATAGAAGTGAAATGTTTTTAAAAGCAATAGTATTTTCAAAATATTCTCAGAAGAAATGTAAACTCAAACCTTGAAAGCAAAAAGTCAGTACCTATTTTACAAAGTAGAAGTAGGCTGGGTGTGGCAGTGCATGTCTTTAATCCCAAGCAGGGTTCAAGGCCAGTGTGGTCTCCAGGCCAGCCAGGGACAAACATGACACCCTTTCTCAACTAAAGAAAGAAAACGGGGAATAGCTGGAGAGATGGTTCAGTGGCTAAAAGCACTTGCTCTTCTTGCAGAAGACCCAAGTTCAATTCCCAGCAACTACATGGTAGCTAACAACCATCTATAACTCCACTTCCAAAGAAATTCAGTGTTCTCTTCTGGCCTCCTTGAGTAATGCATGCATCCATCACATAAAATAACTCTTTAAAAGGGGAAAGGAAAGAAAAATAGAGGAATTTATAGCAAGTCTGCTGGAGGCATTGTTTTTGTTTCATGTTCATTTATCATGACATTTGGCACCATGACCTCCCAACAGACCTTCCAGGATTGTTTTGCAGGGTTAGCCACCATGATCAGCACTTGAATAACTTCAGCAATACAAAGATTCTCTATCGCATAACCTAGTACTTGAAAGTCTATCTACCAAGTTACGATAGAGGTGTATTCTAGGTTAACTGTAGCTACTAGCAGCAGTGGATTAACAAAATGGCAGTAGGGCCGGGCGTCAGTGGCGCACTCGGGAGGCAGAGGCAGGCAGATCTCTGTGAGTTTGAGGCCAGCCTGGTCTACAGAGCGAGTTCCAGAACAGCCTCCAAAGCTACACAAAGAAACCCTGTCTGGAAAAAAACAAAAACAGCAGTAGGTTCAAAAAGGACCCTGGGAGATGACAGCCAAGCAAGGATCCTGTAAGTCAGGTTTAGTTTTCTAGATGAATAAAGACCCCTTTATTTATTTATATTTGACCAGCAGGGGTTCTTCCCAAACTGATATTTCCAACTAGACAAATAAATAAATAAATATATGAGCCCCAATAAACACCCCTCCACTAAAAAATTAGTATCAGAATTAATCTCAAATATTATTTTAGGGCCAAGTGTGGTGGCAAACACCTCTACTCCCAGCACTTGGAGGCAAAAACAGGTGGATCTCAGCCTCATGACCTCATAACAAGTTCTAGGACAGCCAGGGCTATGTAAATCTGCCACCAAAAAAAAAAAAAAGAGTATTGCTTTAAAAATTGTCGCTCATACATACGCTGGAAATTATACATGAAACACGCCTGCGCAGCAATCATCCATTCAGCTCTCGTCTCACAGAAGATGGCGATGTTGGTCTTTGGTTTCTGGCCCAACATCTGCAACCCATTTCCAAAGTCAAGGGCTCGAAGGAAGACATCTTCATAGGAAAGCCAATTATAGTGTCCCAGGATAACCTGATGAAGCAAAGCATGAAAGACACAAATATCTTTTAATGTGACCAAAATGGTAATTTACAGAAAGAAATCAGAGGAAACTTCAAACTTTACAGCCAGAAAGTTATGTGAACATAAAACATATTAGCTTCAAGTGAAGATAAGATACAGCTTTGAAAAAAGCTTTGTGACATTGTCTGTGGCAACCCAAATCCCACGCTAAGCTTTTAACTATGACAGAGGGAGTAATTGGCTTTATTTTTGGTTTTCAAAATAATTCAAAATTGAGCTAAAACATCAGGGTCTATATAGTTCAAGACCAGCAGGTATACAGTGAGACCCTATTTTAACAAAGGCAAGCTTAGATGTGGTGGCACATGCTTCAGATCTCAGCATTTAACAAGTACAAGAATCAAGGTCATCATGAGTTTGAGGTTACATAAGATGGGTGCAGGGGAGAAACCTGTATATGTTTGATGAAATCCTAAAGGACAATTTCATAGACAAATGGCCCGATACTAATAATTTGTTTAGAGCAAAATTTTACTTATTCTCTGCATGAGTTTTTGGATTTCATGAACAGATGGTATGTAATCTATAGCTAGAAAGTGACTCTACTACTCAAGTTCATAAAAATAATGAACCATTTAATCTAAATAATTATCCATCATGATAAGCAAATTACAAAGTCTCTCTACAACCAAATGGAGACTGAGTTATATTATTAAAAGTTCCTCCGGTACTTAACCAGCCGGTAGTATTTTATTTGGATTTGACACCAATAATAAGCTCCTTTTAAAGCTGGTTAACATATTTCTGTCTTTAGGGACTTTCAACTTAAATACAACCAGGAATTGCCCATTATATGTAAAAACTGAATAAAAAGCAAACTACACAATACATGTAGCTGGTTTCCGAGCATGGCTGTGTTAATTTACATCTCAAGCATCTTAAAAATCATCTCAACAGAGACTAGAGAGATGGCCCAGAGACTGCTTTTTCAGACAACCCTGCCCACAACCATCTCTAACTCCTGGTCCAGAGGATCCAACACCCTCTTCTGACCTCCATAGGCCCTGGCACACAAGTAGTACATAGACATACATGCAGGCAAAACACTCGTACACATAAAATTAAATCAAAAATCAAGACCATCAGATCACACTTATTTCTAAAACTGCAACAACGTTCAAGAACATCTTCTAAGAGGTTAGATGAAGATGACAAGGGATAAGTGCTACCCTCTGGTGTCCTACTGCGTAAAATGTAAGATTATACTTCTTCAAGTGTAGCAGTCCCAAACTCTCACCTTGCTCTGCACCCCCAGGAAATGTTCAGCATGGGAGCTCCAATGACTTCAAAAGGAGCTCTGTGTGGGTGAGAAGACAGATGAGAATGTGGCCAAAATGTGTGGGAACCAGACTCTCGAGGACTCCATAAAAAAGTTCCTCAAATTCCCACCTCCACTACAACCATCTGTTTTTACTTGTTAAGCAGGATATCTAACAGATATATCAAACTTAGCAAGGCCCAAACCAAGCATTCTCTCACTAACCCTCTTCACACATCTGCTCATTACTGCTATGTAAGCAGAAGAAAGCACACCATCCCCCCAAACTGCTCCAAACTGTGACTGAAGCTACTTGCCTTTACGTTCCTCTCTAGTCTCATTTCTTCATCTGCCCATAGTATCAACTTACCTACAAAAGATGGCTTAAGCAAGCCATCTCTTTCCCATCCATTACTGTCAAGACAGGCCATCTTCTCCGTTACTCATACCACTCTTATCCTCCTATAAACACAGGGTCTGCCTTTCCAGTAGCACGCAGGCCCACAGGGACTGGAAGCTATAAACCTCTCTGTGTCTCTTGAAAATTCCTAAAACACAACCCTATCCCTTCTGTTCTTCAGAAATGCTAGAACAGGGTAAGGGGGTGCTCTCTCCAGGATCTTAAATGATGCACCCCAAGCACCTCACTCAGATGAGCCCACTACACTCTCTTCCTGCCCAGAAGGTTCTTTATCCAAGTTTACTAGAGCATATTCAGGTCTCATCTAACAGCAACCTATCAGGCAGGCATCCCTTAATCACCAATCTGCTTTAACACTATTGTTGATCTTTCTCTCTTCCTTTCATGCAAAGAATGTAAGACCCATGCCAAGATTAACCAGTGTCTAATTACTGTTAAGAGACTCAGTGATGTGCTCAGTGTGTGGAATAACTGGAGCCATAACAATTTTTGATTTCACCACTAGGATTCTGCTATACAATGCAAGCAGGTTCAATATTCCTGACAGTACAGCTTGATGAGTGATGGGAGATGCCATTATGTATATATGTTTCTCATACTGGTTAATAATAAAGCACTGTTGGCCAATAGGAAAGGAAGATAGGAGGGACTAGGAGACAAGGAGGAAATAGGAAGGAGGAAGGAGGAGTCAAGATGGAGAGTCTGGAGAGAGCTGGACGCCAGCCGCCTCCCCGGTAAGAGAAGGCCATGTGAAGATACATAGAAATGGGTTAATAATTAAAGGCAGAGCTAGCCGATAAGTAACAAGTAACCGGGCCAACAGTATTGTATCAAATACAGAGTCTCTGTGTGTTATTTGGGGCTGGTGGCGTGGTAGCAGGACAAGACCGGGCAGCAGGCGGAAAAACCGTACTCGTTACAGATGGCGCCCACGTGGCTAGTAAGAACTTCCACTTAAAATTTAACAAAAGGTTAAAAAAGGGTTTTAGAAACAAAAGAACAGAGATAAGCAAGGTTTCTTGGTAACAGCAGTTTTCTCGGTTGGACTCTGTTTTGCGAGAGACAAGCAGATATTTGCGCGGCTCCTTAAAGGGAAGGTTCCTGACTCAGCTTAAGCGGCAAAAAACCGCACAGCTTTTAAATAACTCTGCTAACAATTTATTGGTGTGTATGAGAGATGGCAATGGCAGTGACCACATCTCCAAGCCGGCAGCATGCTTTCTGGGTGGCAGCGCAGACCAAGGCGGTGAGCACAGCTTTCCGTGCTGGCGCTAAAAGTACCCGCCACCATCTTTGGTAAACCGCGGCTGACACAGCTGTGACTTTCATTTTAGCAATGTTGTTGTTTACCAGATAAAAGACTTGTGGCCAGACGAAGATAAAGATTTACAGTAAAGACAGATTCATATTAAGAAAAACCTCTAAAGGTTTACAGTGTGTTTTAAAATATACGTAGACATAAAAAAAATGGTTTTAAAGAGACAAAGAGGAACTGGGTGTTGTAGCACACACCTTTAATCCCAGTGCTCAGGAGACAGAGGCAAGCAGATCTCTTGTGATTTCAAAGTAAACCTGGTATGCAGAGTGAATTCCAGGACAGATAAGAGTTACACAATGAAACCCTATGTCAAAAAATGAAAAACTAAAAGTAAAATAAACAGAGTAATAAAGCCACGTAAAGATGAAAAGCTCAGAGAGAATCTGGTTACTGTATGCTATTGTGTTGTCTCTGCATTGTTTGACTGCTGAGAAAATAACAACTGATAAAGGAAATGCTGCTGGATTAATTCAATTTATATATTTTAAAAATGCTTTGACTCCAACATTTAAGTTCAAGGACAAGTTACTGGGGAAAAGGATTTCTATTTTTGTTTCAACAGGAAATGAAAAGCTGTGGATTCCTTGCAGACTAATGTGGTTTGAGCAAGCCAGGCCCCCTGAAACAGTCGCTGGTGATCCTACATTCAAAACAGCTGGACAAAGCAGCCTCGCAGACTTACAGCCAGGATTTCTGCATCTTCTTAGGATCCCCATGACAGCGCCCCCTATCAGCAGGAAGTAGTTTGGAAAGAACGACGCCCAAATTCCCAAATATCGTTTATAAATGTTTGTTTTCATTTAAATGGATTTGCTTATAAATGGTTAATGATCACAGCCAATTCTTTTTAAAGGTAAAAAGGGAATTATGGTATAGATATGAATACTTTGTTTTGGAATGGATTTTCATTTATTGATACAATTTAAGGTCAATAAGGTGATATGTATATTTCTCCTCTTGTTTAGGTATTGTGTTTATTGAGCTCAGTTAGAAATGTAATGTATAATGTAGTACAGATTATAGATAATTACCTATGATAGTCAAAGCTTAGAGTTAAGTTAGTTAGGTTTTTCAAGATACACAGAGATGTATTTGAGATAGATAGGCATTCTTCAAACCTTTCAAAGACCTACAGAATATGGCGTTTAAAATGGATTAGGGTTTTCGTGACAGTGAGACATAATTGCTCTTGGCAATACCACCTGCACCAGAAAAGAAGATGGACATTGAAGAAACTCGTTTTGGAGTTTGCTTCCAATATGGCAAGACTAGCCATTTGGACAAGATACTGCTCTTGTTTGGACTGTTTGACTTTGTGATGTATAAACTGGACATGCAGGACCCACAGGAAAGTGACTCCTGATTCAAGATGGACATTGCTACAGAGATCCTGCTTCATGGAAGAGTCTGCGAGACAGTATGCAGGGCACGGAGAAAAGTGACTGACAAACTGCCAATACAAGAAGACAGTTTAAAGTTTCCTGCTTTACTGGAGAGTCTGTCAGACACACTATGGCCTATGGGCTGAAGATGGAAGATTACAGAAGAACTTCGGGTGACTGAAAAGGCAAGATGTCTCTGTCATTTCTAGAGCTTATATATTATCCTTCTGTGGTCTTTGATGGAGTTGAAGACAAATAGTTATGGTTATAGTTTTCCTTAGTTAGGCTTAAAGATAAGTTACATATAGGACTTTAGATTCACAAATATAGGATAGATGATAGAATAGTTTCTTTTAGTCTTGCTAAATGTTAATGGACTAAATATTGTTAGCTGTGATTCTTATTTGATAACTGATGTGTTATATATTTTGCTATGTTAAGGTTAAAACACTTCTTTTTATTTAAACAGAAAAGAGGAGATGATGGGAGATGCCATTATGTATATATGTTTCTCATACTGGTTAATAATAAAGCACTGTTGGCCAATAGGAAAGGAAGATAGGAGGGACTAGGAGACAAGGAGGAAATAGGAAGGAGGAAGGAGGAGTCAAGATGGAGAGTCTGGAGAGAGCTGGACGCCAGCCGCCTCCCCGGTAAGAGAAGGCCATGTGAAGATACATAGAAATGGGTTAATAATTAAAGGCAGAGCTAGCCGATAAGTAACAAGTAACCGGGCCAACAGTATTGTATCAAATACAGAGTCTCTGTGTGTTATTTGGGGCTGGTGGCGTGGTAGCAGGACAAGACCGGGCAGCAGGCGGAAAAACCGTACTCGTTACAGATGAGTCTCAGAGCCACTATCTCATTGTAACCTTTTCCAGGTGCTCTACCGTTGAGCTACATAAACGCAGTCCTCGTGGTACCCTTGGGGGCACTGTGTTCTTTCACACTTGGCTTTTTTTTTTTTTTTTTTTCTGTCAAAGGAGGACACACACAATATCACTGTGTATGTCACAATATCAATTATCATTCAGAGAATACTGTCTAAAAAAGTATAACTGCCTGGAATATGAACCTTACTGTTTTAAAACTTTTCCAGGAATATAAAAAAAAATGCAATGCTTTGATGACAGTGTCTTACACCAGTTATTAAAATAAAAGCACACCAATATGCAACCACTTAGACCTCTGAGTAATGCAACAATCTAATAGAAATCAAGATTTTAGGTAGCTGATTTAAACCGCTTTAAGTACGAGGTTGTTGGTTTTCTCTTCATTTACTATCTAGAATGGAACTATTTGAGAATTACACATTTCCTGTCTTCTTCAACAAACTGTACCTGGCTTCCTTTAACCTTCTCTTTGTGTTTCGGGCTTGTGTGACTTGAGACATGCAGTTAAGAACTAAGAAGTAGGGACAGCAAGCATGGAAGGGAGACCCATGGGAGAGTGAAGAACAAAGCCACAGACACCAGGCCTAGAAAGCTACCACTTTTACTATGAATTATGATATAAATGTCCCCACAACTCAGAGTGAAGGAGGTAACATGTTTAAACAGGGTTCTATTATGTAGCCCTACCTGGCCTGAAACTCATGTCTATCCTCCTGCCTCTGTCTCCATCCTGAGCTTATACGTAGTGTAAACCCAGCCAAAAATGGACTTTCTCCAATATTTTTGTTTGGATTTATTTGGGGGTGGGGGAAGCACCTGAGGATTGAATCTAGAGTCTTGTGTATAACTGGCAACTGTTCCACCACTAAGCTGTATCTGCGGAACTTTTTTTTTTTTTTTTTTTTTTTTTGGTACACTGAGACAGGATCTTGAATTCAATCATCCTGCCTTAGCCTCCGACTGCTAGGATTGAAAGTACATGTCACCTAGCCAGACTTTCCAAAAGTAAGTATCACAATAAAGAGAAATGATAAAAAAAAAAAAAAAAGTGACTCTGAAGAAAGAGACCACACAAAATCTGGCACTGAGAAAGAACAAAAAGGAAGCTACATCAGCTAACAAAGCACACCCACTGGCTTTCATGATGACGAAGATGTCAGTGAAACTTTGAAAACCACTATTAGCTACATAATCCCTCTCATTCCTCTAATGTGTTTAGAATATGTATAAAATATCAAAGTGTCTCACACTTAAAAATAACAGTTAAAATGGTCTTGTGTCTGTTGTTTTAGGTCTTCAAGATTTCAGGCACACAAGCACCAGAAGGCGGCTCTGAAATCTAGCCATTCTCTGCTCTTCCTGTCTGCAGAGTGCTGGGCAATTCAGCTACAACCAGATTCCATGTAGTTTCTACAACTTTGTAAAGCCAGGTGCAGAACAAACTAGTATTTCTGAAAGGCTTGTCAGGCCTCAAAAACATGGCAGACTTTACTCCATGTTTGTGCTCTTGGTGAAGCTGGTGGTCACTCTGTGTGGGGAACAGTAAGATCCACAGTCAATAACTTTTCTAAAGCCACAAGAGGAAACCAAACTTGCAGCCCAGGTTCTTAACCACAATGTTTTTGTCTGTAAAGACAGCTTTTCTGTTTCAAGCCAAGATTCTCTACAGCAGTAAAAGCAAACCTTTTGAGCCATGCAACTGCCATAACCGAAGTACCAAGATATTAACACCCACTGTGGGTCCCATGAAAAATCAAAACAAGTCACATGGCACCAAGAACTCTAGACCTAGATGCTTTATGCCAAGCCCTGGAGATATCAGGTTCAGGAGTCCCACACCAGGGCACATTCTCCATGACTTTGTGGAAAATAGGTCAAATCAGTGGTAATGAGGACAGAGGGATGAAAACAGTCTACGGCCCTGGAGAGACACCTTCTCCTACAACACCAGCAGATCCTAGCTGCAGGTGACACTTCCCATAATGCTAAGTATACAAGAAGAAGAGACTCCTGGGTACAAGTGTGAAGGGATTCAAGGCAATATCCATCTCTTACCTTTTTAAAAATTTTTCCATTTGGTTGAATTTCATCTTCCTCATTCAAAATTTCACGTGTTCCCAATAGCTTTTTGTCCTTAAATTTATTTTTCGCATACATAAAGACTTTATCAAGTGTATCACATCCAGGATACAATAGTGAAGCCAAACTATCCAAGCTGTTAATAGATCTGAATGCAGAATCCGGTTTTGAATTGACAGGCTTTGCTTTAATTTGGTTTGATTTTTCTTGTCGTGACTCAGACAAAAAGTAAAATGGAATGTATGTTAAAATAGTATAGATAAATACTATAAAATGTATGAAATATAAAAGTATAGGGTTGATGGTCTGTTTTAGCTTCATGGTAGATGGTTTTGAAGATGCGTGGTTATTCATAAGTGTTCAAAAA
This sequence comes from Phodopus roborovskii, assembly GCF_943737965.1. NCBI lineage: Eukaryota > Metazoa > Chordata > Mammalia > Rodentia > Cricetidae > Phodopus > Phodopus roborovskii. The sequence goes on along the minus strand of NW_026126460.1, from coordinate 24,080,196 downwards.
TGGAATTAATAGATTTCAACAAGAATCTAGAAGGAAGAAAGAGAAATAGGTTAGTTTAAAATCACTTTAAAAGGAAAACTCTTAATTATTACCTAGGCAACTAGAGTTATCTTTGGCCCTAGAATTAGTACACTGGCCCTCTGTAATACAAATTTAAGAAACCTACTTATACCACGAATTTGTTCACAATGGAATTACATGGAAATTTTCTACATACTGTGAACAAAAATAGACTTTCCAACCTAGCCTTAAGTATCCACAAATACAGCTGGGCATTGGTGGGATACACCTTTAACCCCAGCACATGGGAGGCAGAGACAGGTGGACCTCTGTCTGTAAGTTTGAGGCCAGGCTGGTCTGCAGAGCAAGTTCCAAGACAGGCTTCAAAGCTACACAGAGCTTTGTCTAGACTGGGGGGGTGGGGAGGGTGGAGGGCGTTAATCCACAAATGCTTCAAACGTTGAGGAAAGGGAAAAGAAACCACCAATTTGCCCACTTCATGTTACACTAGCATCAGCCATTGTAAAGACACACTGCATATTTCCCAGTAAATCCCATTTGTACTCTTAAGTGGTAACATGTGCACTGTGTTTTATTTTCCATGGTTGTTCTATATATTGGTCAATTTTTGCAGATCAAATTATGAAGCAAGACAACAAAGTATAACTATACTGTGTCTTTTTTTAAGATTTCCTTATTTATTATATACACAATGTTCTCCCTGGATGTATGTCTGCACCCAAAAAGAGGGCACCAGATCTCATTATAGGTGGTTGTAGAGCACCATGTGGGTGCTGGGAATTGAACTCAGGGCCTCTGAAAGAACTGCCAGTGCTCTTAACCTCTGAGCCATCTCTCTGGCCCCCCATGTGTGTCTTTGTATTCACAAATTTTGTGATTGTCACTGGTGCACTCATTATGGAAGTCAATGTGGATAATTCTATACCATGTGACCCCAAAGGACTCTACAACCTACATCACAGAAACTTGCCCAGCAAATCACCTGCTGCTCTATTCACCAGAATTAGAAAATGGAATGACCCAACTTCAACTGGTGAATGGATAATATGTGATACATATTCACAATGCAATTCTATGGGCTGGAGAGATGGCTCAGCCGTTAAAGGCTAGGCTCACAACCAAAAACACAATGCAATTCTATCCAGCTATAAATAAAAATAAAATCATAAATTTTTCAGGTAAATGGGTGAGACTAGAAAATATACTGAATAGTAAGCTAGATCCAGAAAGACAAACATCACATGTTCTTTCTTATTTATGGATTCTACCTCTGAATCTTTCAATATGAGTATATAACCTGAACTAACCACAGAAACCAGAAATTAAAGAGGCCATCGGGAGGGGAAATAGTGGGGGGGGGGGGAAATAGTAGGACACAGGGGCTTTATGAAAGAAACGGGAAAAACTGGGAGGGTGGGTGATTTACCTGGAAACAAAAAGGGAGGGAGAAAGGACAGATAAATAACATTAAGGGTGCTTGAAAACATTTTAGGTTTACTGATAAATACATAGACACACATATATTTTGAATAGTTATATCACTTGAGCTAATAATGCTCTCTCCAAGAACCATATATTACCCAATAAAAAACCCAATGCCAGGCAAGGGAAACCTTCAAGTTGGTCAGGACAGTTAAGATTCCCAGTAATAAAGGCTATTATTGTTGCTTTGGTAGTCTCCCAGAACTTAGAGGCAAGACGCTATTGCTAAAGACACCACATGCTTCACACAGAACTTAGAAGAATCAAGCTGGGACTGGCCTGGAAGCATCCTCGCTGAGGACTAGCCCCCATAGCATCTGAAGGTGCTATGCAAGCTTCCAAGGGAGGAAAGTAATCAGCAGTCCTGCCCAGCTATGAGGTCTATGAACCACAAGGACTAGTACGGCAATATTCTCAAGGGTAAAATAGTGACACAGACTTGGGGGTCAACCACTGCTGTCTAACTGAACTTTGCACTCAGTAGGAAGAAATTCCTGCCTGGCAGTAACCCTAGCCACTACCTGTGGCAACTAAGATTATGGACCCTGAAGGAGAACATACTACTGCCACTTTCCTAAACCAGTACAATCTCTAACTTCGTTCCAAATACTTATCCTTGTACCCACGAATAAGTCTAACACTTGCTCTTCATAGAAGAAGTTTGTTTTGCTGCAAATGGACATCATTACAGAAATCCACAACTGGTTAAAATGCGGAAATAACTGCAGTTTCCAACCCCAATTGACACATCTATGACACGAGCCCTACGCCTAAGGCTCAGGGCACATCATGGAAGAGTGGAGAGATGACTGTAGAAGCCTCTGGACATTATCTGTGAGATGCCTTCTAGACATGACATGAAAGCAGTCTTTAAAATATGGCAGCTTAAACAGGACCTGTACAATCTCAACCGCAATTTCATGACAGTGTGAACTGTGAAAAAGATACCCCTACATAAAGAAATGCAGACAAGTAATGGCTGCTGAGAGAGAATCAGTCTTCTCCAAGGATGAGGTCCTTGATAGATTATCCAATCCTAAATACCCAGTCCTAAATAAATATATACACAAGCAACACTAAATGGACTCGGCAGATGTGTCTCTCTGACCCTCTGTCTCTCTGTCTCTCTCCTCCCCACTCTCTCTCTCTCTCTCTCTCTCTCTCTCTGTGTGTGTGTGTGTGTGTGTGTGTGTGTGTGTGTGTGTGTGTAACAATAATTGAAGAGATCAAGGATTTTAATGGGAGAACATGATAGCCGTTTTAAGAGAAGAGAAAAAATTATGTAAATACAATACTTACATACAAATTTTCAAAACATTTATAATAAGAAAGGAGACAGCCAGCCAGCCAGCCAGCCTAAGTTACAGAGTAAGAAGATATCCAAACCTGCTATATGCCCCTAGGGGAAGCCAGAACTCTCTATTGAGCATGGACTCTTCACTGAAGAGCAGTCCAAAGAAAATGGATTTTTGTCCTAAGAGGTGTGGGGATTGTGTGGCACCAAAGCTTCTATACAGGTAAATGTAGCATGAAAGCAAATGGTCTTGGTACTATCTAATGTAGTGGTTTGAGCAACAATACAAACAAGTATAGTAGGCCTGCCATATAGAAGACAGCTCTTTGGGTATATTTAGTCTTTGGATATATACAAGGAATAAAGTATCTAATTGCTGGCTTTTTAATATTTATTTATTTATTATATCTACAGTGTTCTGCTTGCATGTCTGCAGGTCAGAAGAGGGCACCAGATTTCGTTACAGATGGTTGTGAGCCACCATGTGGTTGCTGGGAATTGAACTCAGAACCTTTGGAAGAACAGGCAGTGCCCTTAACTGCTGAGCCATCTCTCCAGCCCCTAATTGCTGCTTTTGAAGTGATCTTATATGCTTGTTCTTTGTAAACTGTAGCAACTCAAAGTTTTTGAAGTTGTTTGTGTGTTTGTGTGAAGCTTTTTGACAGGGTCTCGTGTATTCCCAAACTAGCCTAAGAGGTTCAAGGTCATCCTTGATGGCAAGCCAGACTGTGCTTGCACTCACCCAGACAGACACAAAATTACACTCACACACACTAAAAATAATAATAAATTTAAAGATCTCTTCAAGCCCGATATTAGGGCACATGCCCATAATCCCAGCGTTCAGGAAGCAATAGTAGGCAAGTCAGCCTACACTACACAGCAAACGTCTCCAGCAATAGCTGGGTCACTGTATACACTGTGATGATCACATTAGGATGAAGTAGAGCCAGGCTTATGGATTTAAGCCACAACTCGGCCTCAGATTTCAAGCTCATCAGTATCCATCTGACACTCTATGATTTCTACTTAGTTCCACCTCAGCCCCAGCAGTCACTCCTCATCTCCCACCCCAGCATTCTGCTTTTGTTTCCATGCCTAGAAAATACAGACTAAACATCTCTAATGTGTAAGACAAGTGTCTAACAGACTCTGGTATCAATGCTCATGTCACATCTAGTTTTGAATACAAATTTCACAACAGTCACACAAAATACAAAGTTATGTGGCATAATAAAAAAAATGACTTAGGGAAATACAAACTGGCCACATAAAAAGTAAATATTCCACATATTATTGTCCATATTAGTAATGGCTGACTTTCTGTTTATATTAAAATTACCTATACTTCAGACTAGAGTTACAGCAACTCGGTGACTGCGTGCTTATTTACTCATATGCATGAGACTCTACTCCAGAATAGCATAAAAAGAAAAAAAAATCAAAAACACAGGAACCAGGCATGGTGGTAACCACTCAGCAGGTGGTAGCAGGAGAGACCAGCCTGGGTTATATGGTGAGATACTGTTTCCACCCGTGTGTACATGTAATGCTTGATTAATTCATCCTGGTTCATTTTGGTTTTTGTTAAACTAAAACATTCTGCTTCATTTTAGAAGAAACTCACCAACTGAGGGGCTACTGAAGAATATCACACAATTGGACAGGGTACAGTCATAGGTACTCTGAGGATTTACAAATCCCCATCTTCTCTTCCCACACATGAATCCCAGTGCATTTTAGATAGATTTTCCTTAGTTATGATTTAAAAAAATTACATATAAAGCTTTAGACTCACAAAGAAAAGATAGATGATAAAATAGTTTCTTTAAATTTTGTCTAATGTTGGTGTACTAAATCTTAACTATAGTTCTTGCTATACACAATTTTATTTTTGTTTTGTTATACACAATTTTACTATGTTAAAGTTAATACCTTCCCTTTTATGTAGACAGAAAAGAGATGATGGGAAATACCCTATATGCTGTTCAAGTTTCATATTGGTTGATGAATAAAGCTGTTTGAGCCCATGGAAAGGCAGGATGTACCCAAGCAGAAGTATAGGCAGGTCTCCTAAACAAAGAGAATTCTGGGAAGAGGAAGGAAGAGAATGGGTGTCAAGAGAGATGTCATGTAGCTGCTGAGGAAGAGGCCCATCACCAGTAAGCCAAGACCACATGAAGATACATATATTAATAGAAATGGGATAATAATTAAGAGAGAGCTAGCCAATATGAAGCCTGAGCCATAGACTAAACAGTTTATAACTCTGTGTGTTTATTTAGGACTAAGCAACTGCAGGACTGGGCAAGACAAAAACTTCAATCTACAGATAAATAATAAATATTATTATTAAGGATTAACAGATGGATCTCTGTGAGTTAAAGACCAGCCTGGTCTACATAAGTTCCGGGACAACCAGTGTATGAGAGATCCTGTCTCAAGGAAAAAAGTCAGTCTTCTAGCTTTGAGTACATAAACACAAGTACCAATACAGTCACCCTCATGTTGAACACACAAAAATGAAGCACCACCACTTGGGAATTAAGTTTGCGATTTTTATTAAGAGCACTGAACTTTTTCATATCCTTTACTCAGTATTTGCACTTCTAGGAATCTTTAATAAAGAAAAACATTTCAAGCTTTCCATTAGTCATTTGTAATGAGCATTCAAAAACAAAAAAGCAAGTATACAATTGGGAATGTCAAACACACTATGACATGTACATAACTAGATTATATCGTTAACACGGTAATGCTTGTGACATAATGACAAGGAAAAGTAGGCTGAATATTAAATATACACAATATAGTTTAACTTGTTAACCAAAAAAACCACCAAAATATCAGCAGTGGTCATATCTGGGATACAGAATTAGTACTGATTTTCAATTTTTTCATCTTTGTTTTAATATATTTTCTATTTTTCACAGAGAACATATATTGTGTATAATCAAGGAAAATATTAAGGAAATGTATGCATAATGATCTCTACACATTCAAACAGGATCACATTTTATATACTAAAAATCATGAACCACTGAGCCAGTTTATGACTTTTAAACAAGAAACTAAATAGATCCTAGAAAATGCAAACACTAACTTGAAATATTCCTGTTCTAAACATACAACTTTGAAATGTAGCTCATGATGATCTCAGAATTTAAGAGGTAGAGGTAGATAGATCTCTGTGAGCTCTGGCCAGCCTGGTAAGGAAGTGGAGAGGAGGGAACGGAAGCAGAAAAAATAGCTTTAAGTTCAAATCCAGTCTGGTCTTCATATTGAGTTTTAGTCCAGCTTGCTCAAAACATACAACTAGGGCCAGGCATGGTAGCACAGGCAAGCAGATTTTGAGAGCGTGAGTTTGAGAACAACCTGGAGTACATAACCCCCCCCCCAAAAAAAAAGCATACAATTCTATAGAATTCTAAATTTTATAGAATCTGGATGAAAAGTTTCCCAATAACATCAATACGTAATCCCAAAACTAAAACAATAAATTATAATTAGGCATAATAGTTAAGATTTTATGGATATTTTAATTTGACTAAAAATAACTGGTAAATCCTAACATTCCTCATTATATAATGCAGGAAGGAAAATGTTAACTCTTTCTGTGTCTTGTAGTAATAAAACTAACCCTTTTGTAATTAATTGATAACCAAGCAACACCACTTGTCAGTTGGCACAGCATTCTCTCCAAGTTCCCTAATTTTCCCGCCCTACTGTCAGCTTATAGCCTTTTTCTCTTATCTACTGTCTTATACTTTAGGCCTAGTTTAAGACTTTCCACAAAGTACTCACCCTCTGGGCCTTATGTACTGTCCCCAATGACAAGTCTCTAGGCTAGTATGCTGCCCACTTTCCCCTACCTCCCTGCTACATCTCTCTTCTATTGGATTTGTGCACTACCACTTAATCCAAGTTTCCCATTCTCACCATCTTCTATATTTTGCCTTAGCAGTACCTATTATGCTTATAATTAAATAATTGCTTATAAAAATGCTTAATGTTCATCTTCTCTATGCATGAAGGAACCATGTCTCTTACTCATTTTATCCCCAGTGGCCATCATCACAGAACCTCGTGAAATATACATCACATGGATGAGTGGGTGGGTGGTTGAATGAATGGATGGATATGTCTGGGCAGGCATGGAAAAACAAACACACGGGTATATTACAGATGTTAAACAGTGAGTTGTTACACTGTAATACATGCCTATAATCCTGGCTACTCAGGAAGCTTAGGCTGTTAAGATTCTAAGTTCAAGGACTAACTGAACTACATGGTGAGTTCAAGCCTGGCCTGACAACTTAAAATCTTAAAAATAAAGGAGATGGGTGTTGGTGGCACATGCTTTTAATCCCAGCACTCGGAAGGCAGAGGCAGGCGAATCTCTGAGTTTGAGGCCAGCCTGGTCTACAGACCTAGTTCCAGGGCAGGTCCCAGAACAGTAGAGAAACACTGTCTCTGGGAAAAAAAAAAAAAAAAAGGAGAAAAGAAATTCCCTGGGGGGGGAGAGAAAACACTTCCAAATGTGGGAAAGCAGATGCAGATACAGCCATATTCTTGATTTTAAAAAAAGTCTTGAGCACCAATTATATATTGCAAAGTATAAGACCTCCCTGTCAAGAGACTATCCCTATACTCAAGCTGAAGTTAACCAATCCTGATCAATATCACACATTTTTGGACTCAATTTAGCTGCGGCCTCCTTAGAGGATGCCTAGAGGGGGTTAACTAGTGGCAATTATTTCATGTGTCATTCACTGAGTGGTTCTTACCAGTCTATAAAGCACTAAACCTAGTTTTGCCATTCTCTCACTCCCTAGAAGATCCCTAACTTTGAGATCCTCATTTGAAACTATGTAGGCCCTTCTGGCCTTGAACTTACAGCCATCCATTTGCCTATTCCCAAGTACAGGGATTAAAAGGACTATCCCATCATGCTCAGCTTAACTTTATACTTTATCACTCCTCGTTTCATCTTTCCAAGAATAAATGGAAAGCTAAATCCTCCCAGGTCCAAAACCCTGCTCAAAACTTCAAAGCATGAAATAAAATTCCCTTTCTCCTTTATTCTGCAAATCTCTTGACAAGTGATTGTTCTGCTTCCTATCATCCACCCCTCCTGCCCATGCCTACTCTTATCTTCTATAACTGAGTCTTTAACTCTCATCCCCATCAACACATCCTGCATGCACACTGCCAGCCTGGCACCCACACTTCTTTAACATGAATGTCACCACACCCATCCCCTATACAAGTCTTATTTCCTCTACATTGCCTAAGAAAAATAAAATGCAATTCCAATTTTCTCTGCAAAGCATTTAAAGCACTCTACAACTGACTTTCTCATACTCCCAATTCTATCACTTTATTCTTAAATGAACTCTTTTCACCTCTATTCTCATTGTATTCTCCAAATCTCTAAATGTGTTCATTTTGCCTGTTAAGTCTTCCGAGAATACTTTTGAGGTTGTTTGTTTCTTAAACCAAGTTCTCACTCTCTATATAGCCTCAACTAAATGATTCTTTTGTCTCAGCCTCTCAGAATGCTTGTTTAACATATGAGCCATTACATCAGGAGCTATCTAAACAATATCAAAACTAATTGAGCATTCTTTGCTGCCCAGGCTTCCTCTGCCCTATCCCAGCATGAACTTCTGTCAACTCATTGCATAGGTACTCTAACTTGGGGTAATCATTTTGCCCATGAATGGATCATTTGACTTTATCACGTATCCCAAAATGGAATGGAAGCTCTTTACTAGACAAATGTCTTATTTCTACAATGTGGCTTAACTAGACAGTGTTCTGTCAATTTAGGAAATGCCCCTGAAGCACTATGAAGCATCCAAGATACTCAAGGTTTCTAGTCCCAGGAACAAAGAGTTAGTCCCCTAGCAGCTCAATGTTCAGAGCTCTTCTTCAGTTGTTTTAGCTGCTTTCTGGAGAGGTGCTTCCGACTGCTCTGTAGGACAGATAGGTCAGACCCTGAGGAAGAGCAGTAGCCCACATTTTCTGCTTTTAAGGGCTTAATGATATGCCCTAGTTTGGTGCTAACCTTGGGAAGTGTCAGCTTTTGGAAGGCCCTCTGGGTGTTCCATGTGTACCCAATAGGGTTCTGGATAGTCCTCTCAAATTGCTGATGGTGGGTGAATGGGTACGGAATAGCCTGCACCTGATGGGCTGCTGCATGGATGTTGCGATTCTCATTGATAATCACATTTGGCAGATTCTTGTCTTGTCTTGGAGAACTTTCAGGAGCTTTAACAAGAAAACGGCGTCTTTTCCTGGCACTGGGCTTCATTCCTATACCAACCCACTCACCCCATCCAGGCAATGTCAGGTCCAAGTCCTTTGGCTTATTTGCCTCTATAGCTTCTCTTTTCTCTTTTAAGAACTCTCTGATGACATCATCCCCAGCAAAAGCTTCCTTTATTACCTGCTTGTGGTCTGTCTCTCCTTCATCTTCCAACTCCTCTACTGTGGGCACCGCCAAAGACTTCACAGGAGATTTAGCAGTTAGGAGTTTCTGTAGATCAATCATTTGTTCTTTTTTCTTCCTTCTAGAGGAATCAGGTATACTGTGCAGATTCCTTTCCTTCCACTCTCCTTTTAAGGTAGGACTGGGAAGTCCCCCTTTTTGATAATGCCTCTCTTTGCCCAACTCTTCTTGTTCTTCCAGAACATGTGCTCTCTCTATCCTTTGAAACACCAGGCTCTCCTCCGGGGCAAGTTCCTCTCTCTGGATCTGGAGAACAGTTGCCACTGAACTCCCTTTTTGCTGCTCAGACTGATGGTTTTCCTTGTGGAGCTTCTGAAACAATACTCTTGGTTCAGATACCTCCTGGCCAATAGAGTCTTCTGTTTCTTGGCCACCCATTGGCTTAGCACTGTTGGGCTCAACTCTTTCTTGAAAAGATCTTTCTTTCAACAAAAGTTCTTCTGCCACTGGTCTTTCAGCTCCCCCACTTTGAGAAGACCCATTGGCCACCAGTTCGGGCAGCTGTTCAGGATTGGTCTTGATCTCATCACTTTGTGCATCACAGTTGCAACTCATCAGCATCCAGGGATTTAGAACAGGTGCATTCATCTGTAGGTCATTCACTCCATCAGAGACAGGGATTACTCCTCCTGTGGTGCATTCCTCTTCCTCCTCACTCTCTGAAACTACCTGGAGTTTCTGTGTCAGTTCTCTGTTCTTCTCCAAATGCTCTTGCATAGCTTTGCGGGCCTCCAGGTCATATTTGGCCCTAATTGCCTTTGACTTGGCCCATTTTCCACTGCCCTGGTGCTTAAGGCTCATCCGCTCCTTCACTCTGGCCTCTTCCATTTTTTCCAGTTCTTGCAATGCAGCACTTGGGCAGTCCTTCAACAGGTGCTCAAACTCTTTTAAGGCTTTCTTGGCCTTTCCTTTCTTTATAAATTTGTGGTACTTTTTACTTTTGATTTTCTTCTCTCTTCGAGCTCTGGCCTCATAGTAGGACTGCAGAGCTCGTGTCCTTTGAAGCTCTGCTCGGTGTATCTTGGCTTCTTCTAGGCTCATGGCTTTGAGGGAGGCTTTTTCCACAGGAGTCAATAAAGGATTTGTTACTGGCTGCTTGTTCTTATGAAGGACGTTAAAAACTTCTTGCTCCAGGGGGGTCCTTGTTTTCCAGCCAGTGAATACATGTTCAAGGGGAGCAACAGCTGGCAGCTCCTTCTCCATGGGAAAAACCAGCTGTTCTGCTTGCCGGTTCTTCAGAACGATGGGATCCCACTTGGAGAGCATTTGTGAGGTTTTGCTGAATGCTGCTTCCCTGAGGAACTGGTCAGTTTCTTTTTTGTCAAGGGGTGTCTCGAGAGTCTTTGACTTGACTCTAAGCAGTTGTTTTTTCACAGTAGCCAATGAAGATGTTGTAGCAGTCTCAAGCAAATCTGACAGAACCAGCTTCTCACCTGACCCTTCAGAAGTGACATTGAACTCTGACACCATCAGACTAGCTTCAGATCTCTCGGCCAATTTCCAATTATTCCTTCCACCAAGGGAATTGACTGCTTCCAGGAGTTTTTGACATTTTCTTTCTCCATCACTGTCCCCCTCATCTTCACTTGTAGTCAATGGGTAGTGGTTTGGCAAATCCACTAGTTCTTCCTGCTGGCTCAAAGCCAGAAGGCCTACCACATTCCCGGTCACGTTCATGGTAGCAGCCTATTTTCTCTCACATCACCTGTAAGCTCTTGAAGAAGCGTCTGGTCTCACTCATCTTATTGCCAACTCTCTTTGACACAGATGTTTTCTGAGAATCTTAGTTATTGAGAAGTCTAAAGAAGAAAAGACCCATATAAATTCCCCAATAATTTCCATGTAGTCAACACATAAAATTTACAAGCCAGCCAGGATGATGACATAAAAGGACAGCCTAGACTATATTAAGTCTCTGTCTCCCTCTCTCTCTCTCATACCAGTGTGCCATATGTATATATACATCTATATATATGTATGTATGTGTGTATTTTATATAAACATATATATATGGACACCTAAAAATATGACACAGGTAACAAAAATCTCAAGCCAAAGAAAAGGAAAGGGGGAGTGAAAACAAAGAACCATGGTGGAAAAGAAGCCTTTATGGCAAGAAATCAGACAGGAAACTAAGCCCAATAGGAAGGAAAAATAGTTATGGAGAATGCCACATCAGTCCTAGCAGCACCATTGCAATCAACTAAAAAACAAGCTTCTTATATATTACAAGTGAAAAGACCACCCAGTTGTCTAAACTTGCTATATACCACAGAAAACAATTATTTTCTGAGTTGATTCACTGAATGAAATTCATGCAGGATCTTAACTGAATCTGTCTCTCAAGCCTCTGCTCTATGCCTCCCCAAAAGATGTACTCAGCCCTCCTTAGTTCTCAATGGCTGATGATGCCCTCTTCCAAATTCCACTGCTCCTCAACATCTACTGTAAGCACGTTCCTTAAACTCCTGTTTACTCCAAATCTACCTCAAGGCTCACCTTCATTTATTTAGCTGACACTTCCCTGGCTACTCTGACCAAACAGGAGATCCCTGTCTCCATTCTTCTCCCTTGGCCTTTACCAGGCCTTATATTACCTTCAGAGTTTGAGAAAACTTAAGAAATGAATACTTCTAACTAATCCCCTTTAAAATGTATACTTTATATAAACTTGTTAGCCTATCAGATTCAGAATGCTTATTACTATTTGATACAAAAAGAGACAGGAGAAGAAAAGAAATAAATAGGAAAAAGCAAATTATACAACAGAAGACAAAGGCTGAGGTAAGGAAAGCAACAACAAACAAGCACACAGCCATGTCCCCCTCAACTACTGTTTTCTTCCTCAGCCCACATAACTGAAGTAAGAATTTAAACTGAAATGGAAAGCTAAGAGACAGGCAGTGCTGCATATCTATAATCCCAGCACCTGGGAGACTGAGACAGGAGATTTTAGGATCAAGACTAGTAATTAATAAGGGGTTACATAAAAAATAAATTAAAAACCCTGCCCCCTCCCTACCAAGAAAAGTTTTAGAAAGAAAAAAGTCTGAGAAATAAGTGACTAGCTCCAATTTACATACCAAGTTTTATATACACGGATGGCAATGGTGCCTCATCCACTCAGCAACTCAAAATTGATGATAGGGCATTCAGGAGGCTGAGGCAGAAGGATCTCGAAAGTGAGATCCTCAAGGCCAACCTGAGCCTCACCGCCAAATTCAAGGCCACTTTGGAGTAAAGAGTGAGACCCTGTTGTAAAATAAAAAAGAAAGAAATGCCACCTGAATTATATTCAGTCATATGACATTAAGCCTTGTAAGTAATAAAAGTAGATGTCTGTTACACGAATGAGAATGTCACAATGTCAGTCTACGTGCAATGTGCCACACATAAGACATTTACTTTTCCCAAGGAAAAGCAAAATAATGAATGCTAAACAGAACAAAATCATGGGGTGAAATGGCTCAGCCAATGAAGACTTGCCACCCAAGCCTGGCTCAACCCCTAAAACCACACAAAGGCAAGAGAGAACTGTGTGCAATGGTGGTGCACACCTTTAATCCCAGCACATAAGTCAGAGGCAGCAGATCTCTGTGAGTTCAAGGCCAGCCTAGTCTACAGAGTGAGTTCCAGGATAGATGTCAAAGCTACACAGAAACCCTGTCTCAAAATACCAGAGAGTGAAAATTAACTCCAAAGTTGTCCTCTGACCTTCAAATGTGTACTATGGCATGCACACAGGCACACAAAATCATATATACACACGTTATTAATTTTTTAAGTAATAGAACAAAAGCCAGTCAATGTTTATCAATTTATGATAAAATATCTCTAACTCCACTAAACAGAAGTTCTAACACATAAGATACTTCCTTATGGTATATGACTATAATACAGAAGCTAATGCTACTTCAAGAGAGAAAGCAAAGCTAAGTAGTGGTGGCAACATGCCTTCAATCCCAGCAATCAGAGGCAGAGGAAGATCTCTGTGAGTTCAAAGTCAACCTGATATACAGAGTAGGTTCAATGACAGCCAAGACTACACAGAAAAATCCTGTAGATCAGAAATACCAACGGAGGAGGATGGACAGTAAACTTCAAAATTCTCAACAATAAAATTGGCTCATGTTTCTTGACAACAATACTATACTTAATTTCTCCCTCTCACAACAAACAATTCAGTAAAGAAATCAAGGCCCAGAAGAGTTAACTAATCTATCAGAGGACAGTCACTCAATATGTGAGAGGATTCAAACCCAAGCACCCTTAATTCCAGCCTCATGTTTCTATCCAGCAAACCACAATGGGGGGAGAAAGAGGTGCTAAACTTTACAGGGAACTTCTTCAATGAAACAAGTACTAATGCCCAGAATTGGCAAAATGACTAGTACTTACAAAGAACAAACACTCAAGGGAAATGGTTTCCTTATTTCCCTACAGTCTTTTATGAAATAATTAAGATATGAACAAATGCAAAATACTAAGAACACTCTAAATACTAGAAACAAAGAAAAGTGAAGCTAGTAGGCTGATTAAAATATAAAAATCACCCCCAGTGGTGATGGTGGAGCACACCTTTATTCCCAGCACTTGGGAGGCAGAGGCAGGAGGATTTCTGTGAGTGCAAGGCCAGTCTTTTATTTATCTACAGAGTGGGTTCCACAACAGGCTCCAAAGCTACACAGGGAAACCCTGCCTCTAAAAAAGAAAACAACAAAAATGCCTAAGAGATAGTAAAGCATATCTCTGACTGATTAGGGGAGAGGGTCTTCGGAGGCATTTCCAGAAACAGATATCAGAGCTCTAGCCTAATTGGCACACTAACCCCTTGATGAATTTGTAACACAGCATAACTAGGAGGTGTATCACTAAGGGGATATCCTTGGTGTTTTATCTTGCCATAGAACCTTATTATATTCCCCCTTTTTTTACTCCCTGGCCACCATAATACGAAATGCTCTTTCAACAAGCCCTCACACTAAAACAGAATGACATCTTGGAAACTATGAGCTCAAAGAAATTTTTCCTACATTCTCTCAACAGATATTTGAGACAACTAATCTGCCACTCTTCCTCTCTTTTGCTAACTGCCTCTTCTACTCAGTACGAAGGTGACAGGTGTCTCTGTTCTCCTGTGATGCTCCACAGGCAGCCTGACATGCCCACAGTTTCACATTCTATCACCTCTCCAAATAGCTTGTCGACTCTACTTCTGAACACTGAAACAGTTCCCTAAAAAGACAACTCCAAAAGAACACTTCTAAGCCTAGAAACATGTTCTCCCACATCTGAAACCTAGCTCTTTCCCAGAGAGCCTCAGCTCAGAGAGTAATAATGTGTGCACTGATCTCCAATTGCCTTAATCTGAAACAGTATTCCTCCCCTCAGTATTTATTATCATCATGCCATAACAACTTTACATCTAACATCTCCACTTTTGGAAACTTCTCTTCATATTAACCTCTTTGAGGCTCAACTAATCTAACATAGGACAGTTTTAAATGTTTGACTAAAATATTTATATAGTTAAAAGTTTATATTTCCCAATTCATGCCTGGTTTTCTTGCTCTTCATGAAGTGGTTAGTTGGGTTGTTTTGTTTTTTGTTTTTTTTTTGTTGTTGTTGTTGTTTTGTTTGTTTTTTTAAACAGTCTCATTATGTGGCTCTGGCTGCCTGGAATGATGTAAATCAGGCTGGCCTTGAACTCAGAAATCCACCTCCCTCTGCCTCCCAAGTGCTGGGATAAAAGGTGTGCCACTACCCCTAGCTGAGAGCTGAAGTATATGTAAAATTACTCAGAGTATAAACTACAATTAATACTTGTGAAAATTATGATGCTGCTTATCCAAATTAGAAAAGTATGTCAGTTTGGGCCTGGCTTGGGGGAGGGGTGTAGAATTGTCTAAATCACACCTTCAAATCCAAAACTGGTATGTAAGAGTTTTGCTTCTGAACTACTAATCAGGAGAAAATGGAAGGGTTACAGGAATATTTAAAGTTTAAGCACCCTAAAAGCAGGCAGAGTACGAGCTTGGAAATCATCCCTATCTTATTCAGGTATCTTGCAACATGAGATGGAATGACAATTTGGTGGGGTACAGATATTGAAATAAAAAGAACTGCCATTACTCTCAAAGTTTTTAAGCTATTGTTCTGTGTACATTTAATTACAGCCTCAGAACACAAGACTGAATCCGGGAAAATCTCACACTATCAGTTTTTAAGACAGCTCCCAAGATTTCCATCTAAATCGGAAATCCTTATTATAATCTTTATTCACTCAATCACCTTTACTGCAAGTAACATAGCTTGCACTCATCCATTTATCTACAAAATCTTTGGCTTGGAGTCTAATCCCTGCCCAAGGACACAGGGTCACATCAATTCTGTCCCTGTTGTATTTCCTGAAGCTAGCAAGGTGTCTGGCATAACAGAAATGAGAAGACTCTAGGTGCATAATTAACTGAATCAGGAATGAGCTAGTTATGTTCCCCCAATGTCCTTCACTATGCCCTTTTTTTTTTCTTCTTCTTCAAGGAGGACATCTTGGACTCACCGAATCCTTGTGCTTTTAAGTCACTCAGCCCAAATGTCCCACAAATCCAGTAACTGGGCTCCAAAGACACCTGGTGACTCTCCTACGGCCAACACTGCAATCAAGGTACTTTATGACAGATGAATCAGAGAACAACTTAAGGAAAAAAAAAAAATACTTTCATCTCTACATGTGAGGACTGCACAGGAAGGTACCAGAAAACACAAACTCTGGGCAATTGACTCCACCACCCCAACACCTCCTTTCAACTCAGCTGCACCCTCAAAGCCAACGTGGACATACAAAACTGGCTACCACAAACAGGAAAACCATTACCGAACTCTGCTGAGGGCTGAAGAACCCCAACCCAAAGTCACAGTGAAAACTTCATTCCTGCAGCAGTGGGTAGCTGCGTTCTACTAAAGCCATCAGATTAAGTGCTCTGGATTCGGCGCCCTCCTGCTAGCTCACATCTGGGATAAGTTAACGTGTCCAGGGTGCGGGCTCTCTCACTATAAAATGGGAATGTGCACCGGTCCGGGTGGACTAACAACATAAACATAGCTGTGCATAAAATACTCGGTGTGTGGCGTTTAATAAGGGCTCAGTAAATGTCAGCTCTGTCATTCTGGGCAGTTAACCACCACTTTCACAAAGCCGGCCCCCTCTCTCGTTTCTAGATAATTCCCATCAACTGCCCTGCCGTCTCTATCACGGAGGTGCTCTTCTTCGGAGTACCTGTTCTAGAACCAGAATGGGCACTGCAGCTGGATCCTCATCTGTGAAATCCCTTCACCTGCTCACACCTTGACCCCCCCCCCGGGGGCTGCTGGTGTGTGCGTCGTCGCGTGACTGACTGGCGCTGGCGTGCAGAGACTAAAACGCACTCAAGAGGGTGAGCCAGGAGTCCCCGCGCCAGTCCCACCGCCCCGCACACGCAGTTTGTGCCCCACGCCCGCAGCCAGCCGCGGCCTGGGTTTCGGGGAACCGCTGAGCGCGGGCGGGCTCCTGCCACAGACGCCGCGCGGTCGCGTGGAGCGGGACGACCCCACCCCCACGCCCGTGCCCGCAGCAGAGGCCGCGGGTGCATCCTTCCTCCCGCGCCCCCCGGCTCCCCGCCGGCGGTTTCCCCGACCCCGCGCGGACGCCCCCACTCACTCTTCACCCACCGCCAACCCCTTCCCCCGAGCCCTCCGCGGCCCAGGCGTCCCTTCGGGCACCGGCGGGCCGCATGCATGCCGAGGGGAGGCCTGGCCGCCATCCCGCCACCCTCAGCCTCCTCACAACGGGCGCTGCGCGCACTCACCGTGGGCTCCGACCCACGCAGGCCTGGCCGTTCCCGGGAGCGGTTCCCGCCTAGCGCCACCTCTACAGGACCTGCCGGAGCTGCCGAGGCCGCCCTGCGAGAAGGGGACGACCGCCCGCAGCCCGCAGCCCGCTCAGCCGCCGCCGCCGCTTTTTTCGTCCCAGCCCGCGGCCGCGGCCACAACCGCAGCGACGTCCCCAGGCGCCGGCTGAGCCGCGTCTGTTGAGCCGCAGTCCGGGACGCGCAGCCCCGGCCGGCGCTCGTTGCATATGCAAAGAGTCCTCCGCCCATTGGCCCGCGGGCGGTGGCGCGTGAGGGGCTGAGCCAATCAAATGCCGGCCGGGGGAGCGCGGGGCTGGCGGCCGGGGCGGGGCGAGGTTACTATAGGTCATTCTGCAGAGCCGCCGCCGCCGCCGCCGGCTGGACCGGGCTGGGGCCGGCGGAGGGCGGGGATGGAACCCTCCGGGAGGGGAGCGGCGGGCCCGACCCGCTGCTGAGGCGGCTGCAGAAGGGAGCGGGGCGGGGGGCGGGGGTGGGGGTGGGGAGATGGACTAGACGACAGGCAGCGACAAAGGTGCCCCCGCAGAGACTGCAAACCCTCTTTCGCTGCCGCGATGCATAAATCTCAATGTAGAGCGAGAAATAGCATTTTTTTTTTTCCATTCTTCTCTGGAATGGATTCGTGATTCTAGTTTGAGGACGAATTTCTAGCAACTCTTGCAAGGGGAAGAAAAATAAGGTTTGGAAATGCCTGTGGAGGGAAAGGGCTCTAAAGCTCAAAATAAGCCCAGTATTTCTCTTCCATGGGCTTCATTTAACTCAGCGTGTAAACCCGTTTACCCCATCCCCCAACTCTTCACATACCCCAAGTTTCATGTTCGTTTTCAAAGGATGAAAGTTTACTCCAGATTACTGTTTATGAACAGGAAATGTGTGTGTGTTTAGTTTGCCATTGTATATAGTTTGGGGCACTGCACCAGAGAAAGGCAATTATTGTAAGGCTGCCTGCCCCCCATTCAGACAAAACACACACAGAGCAAAATACAGATGACTGAAACACCCACTCCACTGTAATATTAGAAGACTGTTCGTGGCATGATTCTACACACACACACACACACACACACACACACACACACACCCCTTAACTCAACATGTTAATTAAGTTGGTCTGTGAACTTGTCTTTAAGTAGGTGAAAGGTTGAGTTGCTGAGGTAGCTTCCAGCAAAGGCAGAGGCTCACCAGGCAATCTGGAAAAAAAAAAAAAAAATGTCAGGAAGCTGTCAGAACTTGAAGGAGGTGGAGCTATGATGCACTCTACAAAGAGAGCTCACTCACCTTGGGCCCCTGGTCTGTCTAACTGCCTAAGAGAGCCCATAGTGCTTGACTCAAACAACCTTGTCCGACTAGGAAAGCGATAAATGTGTCGCTCTTGATCTGCCCAAGGAAACCCTGCCAACAAATGGAATGGAGAATTTCTGCTCTGTAGTTGGATATATACCTTAGAAGTGATAATCCCAGAACCCAAGAAACCTCTAGAAAAACTCAGCAACCTCAAGACAGGAAAATGAATACTGAAGCTTCCTCCCCCATTAATAAATATAAAACGTAGAATTCCAGGCATGTCTTTTCTTCATTATCTCTATGTGTTAGACAATATTTTATGGACATGTATTTACATTTAACAGAAAATACTCTTGAAATTCAATGGTTAAATTCAAATAAGTTTGCCATTTAACACTAAGGCTAAATATTGTATTTCTATTCTTTAGGCTTCTTTGTATGGGTGTTTTATTACTTGTAGAGGAACAGGAGCCCTGTGTAGCTCAGACAGGCCTGGATTATAACTACGTAGACCAGGGTGGCCTAGAATTCATGGTGATCTTAGATGACTCTAGGAATACAGGTGTTATCCACCATGTTAGGTTTTGTTTATGTCTGGTATCGGGTTTTTACACTGTGCCCACTGAACTCTGAGCAATCTTCCTGCTTCACCTAGATTTATTTAGTTGTTTTTGTTGTTGTTTTGTTTTAAAAACAGCAGGGTGTGATGACACACTTTTTTTTTTTTTTTTTTTTTTTTTTTTTGATAACACACTTTTTTTTTCATCTCAGTATGTGGAAGGCAAGTAGATCTCTGAACTTGAGGTCTGCCTGGTCTACTTAGCAAATTCCAGGACAGCTAGAAGACTTCTTTTTTTTAATTGCTGTCTCAAAAAAAAAATAAATAAAACAAAGGCTGGCTAAGAGGCTTGCCAGCCTGGTGACCTGAATATATTTTTAAAAAAAGACAAAGAAAAGGGAAAACAGAAAAGCCACTGGCTGCAGTGGCTCACACCTGCAATCCCAGCACTGGAGATGCTGAGGCAGGCAGGAGGGCTGTCTTGACATTGACATCAGCTTGGGCTGAAGTGAATTGCAGGCCAGTTTAACCTCCAGGGTGAAACCTTGTCTCAGAATAGCAGACCCAAAAAAAAAAAAGCACATATGCTTTTCCCCTAGAAAGGTTTTCAGTATGTGTTCATTCAGAGCTTTTTGAAGCATTGAACTTTCATTACATTTTCCTTTTTATGAGATTTCAAGTCAGAAACTACTGCTAATGGTCAACCAAATGAAATCATGAATAGGAGCAAGGCAGTTCCTTTTGACATTTTGATACATTCCCAACTTAGAAGGACATTGAGGGGAATTGTCCATATACATGATGTCTGTTTCCAGTGAAGAGTCATAGATAAGTCTGTGAATATATCACAAAAACTACATTTTCCATTATGATACCTTAGCAGAACCAGCTGATATTTAATTTATTTACAGGAATGTTTCTGTTGTTTCACCTCCAGTGGATGGGTGAGTATGAACATAGCACACCATACTGTTGGAATTAAGCAGGCTCATTCAAAAGCACAGACCAATCAACAAAAGCAACTTTAAAATGTTGATTACAGCCTGGCAAGGTGACACACGCCTTTAATCCCAACTTGGGAGCCAGAGGCAGGTGTATCTCTAAGTTAAAGGACAGCCAGGGCTATGTGTAGGGAAACTCTGACACGAGAAAATAAATAAATAAAAATAAATAAATCATTTATTGTCAGACATAAAGAGACTTCAAAGGTCAGGACAAGTACAGGCAAATAATCCCAGCATTTCAGATGCAGAGGCAGGAGGACCTGTTGCAAATTCAAGTCAGCTTGCACCATATACAAGACCATCCTGGGTGGCTTTAACTATGGATTTGACACAACCTAGCACCATCTGAGAGGAATATCTCCATTGAGAAACTGCCTCCACCTATGGATGTAGCTGTGGGGGATTGTTCTTGTTGTTAACTGATGTAGGGGGGCTCAACCAACTGTGGGCAGCAACCAACCCCTAGCCTGGTGGTCCTGACCTGAATAAGAAAGCCAGCTGAGCCTGAGCCAGCATGCCAGGCAGCTAGCAAACAACATCCTCTGTAATTCCTGCTGTACTTCTTGGCTAAGAAGTGAGTTTCTTGTTTAGAGGTAACGCTGTGTACAATAGTAAGCAGCCCTGTCTTCAGGTTCCTGCCTTGACTATCTATCCTCAGTGACAGACTGCAACTTGGAGTTAGTTGTCAGAGCTCCTGTGTGTCCCTGAGAACCTGGATGTTTGCTATCCTCTCTGTAACTTCCTAATCTACAGATATGGAAGGAATCCAGGCAGTTATAGTAAACTCTCCAAAATAGTTGATTTTCTTATTAAAGATGTTCTCGGATGGGCATGGCAGTGCCTATCTATAATTCTAGCACTTGGAAGATTAGAAATTCAAGGTCAGCCTCAACTACACAGCAAGTTAAAGGACAGCCTGGTCTACCAGAGACCCTATCTCAAAAAAATAAAATTGTTCTAGTTGGTATTAATAATAATAATAACAACAACAACAAAAATAACAGAGACAGCTATTGGGGTTAAAGCTGAAACTCAGAGAAGCAAGGCTGCCAGCCATTAGCTCTTACCTCTACCTCAGACCAAAGGGGCCATCCTGTCTTTAGACTGCATATATCTCCTCCAAACCTCAGGCTGCCTGGCCTGCTCCTGTCTCCTCGTACCTTACATTCCTCTCTAGTGCTGGGATTAAAGGTATGTTATCCCAAATGCTGGAATCAACATTCTGTTTCTCTTTTAAACTAATTCACTCTCATGTAGTCCAGGTTGATCTTGAACTCACAGAGATCCATCTGCCTCTGTGCTAGGATTAAAGGTGAGGCCACAATGGTCCTCAATTACTAACTAGTAGCAGCTCCACACTATGATTTTCAGGCAAGCTTATTAGATCATAAACAAAACATCACCACAAATAATCTCTGCGGTGGGTTTGATAAATTTGATCAAAGAAGAGAAGACTTAATTATAACCAATTAAGTCTAACTGCCTGTAACTATGTTTAGAAATACTAGTGGCTGAAAAAAAAAAGCATGGGATGGGGACTTCTACATAAAAGGAGTCACAGATTCCTAACTCAATATAATCATCAGAAACCCAAGATACAGGACTAGAGAGATAGCTCGGTTCCAGAGAGGACCCAGGTTCAATTCCCAGCACCCGCATGGCAGCTCACGTCTGTAACTCCAGTTCCAGTGGATATGATACCTTCATACCAGTGCACATTAAGTTAAATAAGTTTTTTTTTTTTTTTTTTAAGAAACCCAGTGTACAATATCATACTCAAAGTTACAAAACAGCTGCTGGAGTGCCAGCCAATATATCTGCATCAGGGGGAAAAAAATAAAAGCATACAAAAGGGATTTGATGTCTAGTAGACCACTCAGGGATTTTTCTCTGAAGGCTTTACCTTAAGTCTCATGGACTAGAATGTCATCACATCCAAGGAAACTGGGAAATACAAGCACACAATGCCAACTCAAATAAAAGTCAAAGTCTGTTCCCGGCCATGAAGAAGGCCATGAAGGATCCATTGGGCAAGCAACCAACAATCTCTGCTGATTTGTGAAATGCTTGCGCAGCAATATTCATGTTCTTCATTCAGACCACTATGTTTATTTCTTCTTCTAATTTAGAAATTGTGGCACTAGATAACAACTTTTCTGTGTTTTTCAAATAAAAGCTCTTATGTAATTATCCTAGTTGCTTTACTAATTGCTGTAACAAAATACCTGACAAGAAGCCACTTCAGACTTATAACTTCAGGGAAAGAGAGTCCATCATTGCAAAGGCTCATGGATGATGGCACAGTGGCAGGAATCGATCCTGATTTGTACAAAGCCAGGAAGTAGGATTAGTTCCACTTGCTTTCTCAGTTTTATCCAGTCCAGATGGCAGCCCAAGGATCAGTATTGTCCACATCTAGGCTTTTCAACCCATTTAACCTGATCTAGAAACTCCCTCACAGATCAGCCCAAAGATTTGTCTTCTAGCTGATTCTAGAGCCTATCAAGCTGACAATCAACAAAAATCATTACTCTTGGGAGGCAGAGGCAGGCTTATCTCTGAGTTCAAGGCCAGCCTGGTCTATAGACAAGTTCCAGGACAACAGGACAGGCAGAGCTATACAGAGAAATCCTGTCTTGAAAACAAAACAAAAACAAAAGGTAAGTAAATAAGGGCTGAGGTGGCAGCTCAGTAGAATGCTTGCCTTCCTAGTATGCACAAAATTCTGGGCCCACTCCCCAGCACATCATTAACCAGGTGAGGGAATATCACTCCTGTATTCCCAGCATTCAGGAGATGCAGGAAAAAAGATCAAAACCAAGGATGTTAAGTGAGTTTGAGACTAGCCTGGGGTACAAGAGACCTTGTCACAAATTATATGAAAATAGTAAACAAGATAATAAAAAAACTGGATGTGGTGGCTCACATCTATAATCCCAGCACTTCAGAGGCTGTGAGGCCAAATGATTCACTCAAGGCCCAACTAGGTTACTATGTGACACCTTGTCACAAAATAAGACCATTAAAGATAATGACAGTGGTCATTGAAATGTGAATAAGATAATTTGAGAAAGGGCATAGAAACAATTTAGATGGACAGGTCAAAAAGGACAATTCTAAGAAGTAATGTTAATGCCTAATGAAAACTTGACTGGGCGAGGAAAAAAAAAGTTCCCACACTTTAAGAGCCTTGAAGAAGCTAGGATAGAGTTCTTGTCACCTGTGGATATGGGTATTTTGGGGAAATCCTGACCAATTTGCAAAATTCATGCAAGCAACAAGAAACACATGCCTTTAATCCCACGACTCAGGAAGCCACCAGTCTCTGGGAGTTCAAGCCCAGTCCACATAGTGAGTTCAAGGCCAGCCAAGGGTACAGAGTGAGACCCTGTTTCAAAAAAAACAAAACAACATAGTTCTGAGATCTAAAGATTCCACTAGATTTCAGCATTTAAAGCAATGAACTTGAACTTGAAACCTTCTGGTGGGGCAGGGACCCACTCCTCCCATGCTGTTGTTCATGTTGTTGATTTACAATTAGGTCTTTCGGCTAAAGGGAAGAGAAATGCAAATTACACTTGCTACAGCAAATGGAATTTATTAGCTTGCAAAATTAAAGGCCCCAGGAGTATATCCACTTTCAGAGTCATCTTGATAAAGACATCAAAAGCCAGGTGTGGCAGCACACGTGATCCCAGTAGGTATGATCCCAGAACTACAAAGGTGGAGGTAGCAGGATCAGAGGTTCCTCTGCTGTATAATGAGTTCCAGGACACACGAACACAGGAGATGCCCAAATGACTAATGCTATCCCTGCACAAGTCTGATTCCTTCCTGCTAGTTTTTGCTCCACTCTCGGATTGCCATGGCGGTATGACGGCAAGAGTCCCCTCCTGCCTCTCATCCCACTGGAAATTCAAGTCTCTTCCCAGAATTCTAACTTGTTTTTGTAAGGTTGGTTGTCTCTCTTCATCCAGTCTTTCTGTCCATCCAGGACTGGTTCACACACTCCATTTTGGCTCCTAGGATGGAGTTCTGCCATTTATACCCCTAAAATAGTTAAGGAATGTGTTTGGGGAAATGATAAAATTTGCTACAAGAAACTCAGAGTACACTATTTGCAGAAAGGTGAAAGAGAGAACAAATTATCAAGCTTCATATAGTTTACCTTGTAGCGCGCTCAGTCATAGTTCTCTGTGATTCTATAATTAGCTTTTTGACAGCTAGGATCATGTGCCTTCATTTCCTAATCCCCGCTGTCTAACAAGGTGCTATAGGTACAGCATTAGCATCCAGTCATCTCAGTATAGATCTACTGAATTCAACTATGAACACTGAAAAGTACCACAATATGGATGGGTCACATTTAAACATATTTTATAGTCAAGTGTTTATTCAATGTTTCATGGGAAGACCATCCTTGAGTGGCCCAGCTTCAGGTATTTCTCCTGTGATATTTATCACTTTTTGCATAATAAGTTCATTCTCATTTTTATGAACTTTGGATCAAAGCCCTATTGAACTGGTCCCTCATAGGTCCCTCTAGCCCCTAGTAAATACTCTAAGTGTGTTCTGTGGCATCAACCTGGCATGGGAGTGAGAAATGCAGACTCTTGGGACCTCCAGACCTCCTCAAATGAGATCTGCAAAATGTTCATGCACTAGATTGATCAACTGATTCATAACCACTTATCTAGACTAGCACCATTCACTGGATATACAAAAGATTTTCTGATCACCCTGAAACACACACACACACACACACACACACACACACACACACATCAAGTTAATTTCAAGCATTTTATTTTGTACAGCCTAATGAATCCAAGATAGTCTAACATTTTGAAAACAATTTTAAAAATTATTAATGTTGGTTGTGGTGTCGCATGCCTTTAATTCTACCAAATCAATCTATCCCTGGTGACCTCCTTCAGACAGGCAGGCCCCTAAAATTGCCATAGCCTCCCCAAGCATCACCATTTGCCAAGGGAAAAGCACCAAAACACAAGTTTGTGGGGACATTTCAAATTCAAGGCATATGACTGTTGTTTTATTTGTTGTTGTTTTGTTGCAGTTTTTGTTTGTTTGCTTGTTTTACTGTGTTTATTTATTTAAGGTGTGTGTTCCCTTTTGTAGAACAGCCTCTTCCCTTCTGTTTCTGGAAGAATTTTTAAGTCACCAATCTTGGTGACCTTCCTGAATCATAGAAATAAATACAGACAACCTGATCATTCCTTTCCAACTTTTGCCAGGAGTATCATTTCAAAGGTTGGCTAGTCATCCAGGAAGGACCAACTAGAGTCCATCCCTGGACTTCCGAATCTTTACAAGGACACAAGCTTGAAAGCATAAGGCCTGAAGTTATGAGTTTATAGCAAAGTCTCTCAGAAGTCAACCATTGGGCCAACACACACAGATGAAAGTGGGGATCCCTAAATATAGTATTGGGGTCAAAACCTACCCCTATTCTCTCATGAATTAAGTCAATATAGTAAAGTATGCACAGTTGTTTAAGCTACTTTTGGCTTCTTCACAACTCAAGCTTCCTCACATATAAACAGGAAGATGGAAAAGGGAATTAAAATTGAAATTCACGGTAGCTTGTTGCTATGGTGAAATAGAGGCTGGACTCACTAAACAAACATTTAGCCAGGCCCTAAGCTGGTTCCTGAATGGGCTGTATTCTATCATCCCATCTCTGCATGCAGGAATCATATTTCAAGGGTTTCTTTCTTCCTTCTCGAGGACACACAAGATCAGGTTTCTAAGCCAATACTGCCGAGAAGAAAGTGGGAAACAGACAGACAGCGGTCTCACTAATCCACATCTCTCTTTCTGTCCTGGTGGACTTGGGGAAAGTTAAAATTTTCCAACAATTATTCTCAAGAATCAAAGGTTTAAGATGGGAATACGACACTCACTTATTAAATCAATGTCACACAAACGTCAATTGTCTTTTTATTAGCCATCTTCATGACCCATTTCCCTGGTTTACAGAAAACACTGAACCCTTGCTGGGTTACTATTTTTCTTTTCCCAGGATGGGTCTTCTGCAGATTCAGACTGGCCCTGAAATTTGCACATGTGGGAGGGTAACCTTAAACTTCTGATCCTCCTGAATGGTCCTCTTCACCCAGTTTTCTATGATGCTGGGAACCCAACCGAGGGCTCTGTGCAGGCTGGCCAAGCACTCTACCAACTAAGAGACATCCCCAGCTTACTAAGTACCATCTTGAGAGCCTGCAGGCAGTGGGTGGTAGAACCTGGACATGTCTCCAGGCCTTTCTGATTCCCTGCTTTCTGACTTCTGTGTGCCCAGAGGACAGGTTGGTGTGGTCTGCTGCCCTAGTACCTCACTCACCACATCATGTGTTCAAATTCGTCAGAGCGGATTCAACTTTCAAGTACCATACTATTAAGTAATCAGATTCAACTGGCATTAAATGAAATTCCAAAAATGGAAATAAAATTGAGAAAATGCATTTCCTATCTCATCCTTCCCCAAAAATTGACTACCAGGAGAGAGAGAGAGAGAGAGAGAGAGAGAGAGAGAGAGAGAGAGAGAGAGAGAGAGAGAGAGAGAGAGAGAGAGAGAGAGAACTAGTGAGGAAAGATGAACAGAAGAAAAGTAGAGAACAAAAAAGAAGAAACTTCTGCCAGGTTAGGAAAAAAAAAAAAACTAAACAGAGTCCTTCAAAGATTATGCATCTCAAATTATGAATAATAATGCCCAGTAATAAGGCTCAGCAGGTAAAGATGCTTGCTGCTCAGTGGTGCAAACCTGATGACTGGGATTTGATACCCAGAACACATATAACTGTGGAAGGAGAGACTCAAATTATGAATGAACACATATATAGTTTAAATCTATTTGAGAAAGAAAGGCCCATGGTGATAAAAATGTTAAATTTAAGTAGGAATTAGAAATAAAGTATTATCATCTCATTATTATCACTTGTAAGATATCCTACTAGACTTGGGGTTTGAAAAAATAGGGCTAACAAAATCGGAAGCACAGGGAGATTTGCATTTTGACAATGCTTCAGGGTGCTACACCCATGCAGATTCAACACTTCACTCAGCACAGCCTTGTGGACAAAACTTTCCTGGCTCTTCTCCACCCTTCAAAACCTGCCCATCCTGTATCTTATGGCCTAAAGGCAGATCCTCTGTACTTTATAATACCATCTTCATTTGTTAGTTTTGAGATGAGGTCTTACAATGTGGCTCATTAAGCCTTCTGACAGCTGTGAGTACAGGTGGGTACCACCGTACCTCACTCTTAACCTCTTAGTCATATCATACCAATGTGGAAAAGTTATTCCAATAGATGGCTGCAATGTCTATAAACAGACATGGCAAAAGAACCAGACAAATGCACCATTTCATGAGGAGAACCAGGAATTGTAAAGTGAGACTGTGAAATGAGGGCAGTTTTTCACCTTTTGTTCCGTACTTTTCTGTATTTTCAAATCTGTTGTCCCATTCAGCGCATGTTCATATTGTTTACGTAATTTTTCAATGAAGGAAGATAAAAGGAATATAAGCTGGGCAGTGGTGGCACACACCTTTAATCCTAGCACTTGGGAGACAGCAGCAGGCGGATCTTTGTGAGTTCGAGGCCAGCCTGGTCTACAGAGCGAGTTCCAGGACAGGCTCCAAAGCTACACAGAAAAACCATGTTTCAGAAAACCAAAGAAAAACAGAAAGAAAGGAAGGAAGGAAGAGAAAAAGGAAGAAAGAAAAACGTTTGCTAACCCTCTCTTCCCCAGGAAAGAATTTTAGAGTGGGTTTATAATTATCCAGAAAGGATTGAAACGGCAGGGCAGACTGGCCTTCAAGGCATCCAGTTTGAGCCCAGCCAGAGCTGACGGTCACATGCTGCCATGATTGATGCCTGGGCCTTTTCAGTGTGGATGTGGGCAGAACCTAGAGTCTCAGTCAGTGTTCCTCAAAGAGCCGCTGTTCAAAAGAGCTCCTATATTCTTATGTGTGTGCATGTTGAAATTTAATGGCTTAACGGATAATGCTTACATACAGGATGGACCTCGGGAAGGAAAAGTTGGAAGGAAGGGTGTGTGTGTGTGTGTGTGTGTGTGTGTGTGTGTGTGTGTGTGTGTGTGTGTGTGCGCGCGCGCGCGCGCACGTTGTGGAATGTTCCTTTACACTGTGTGAAGATACGGCACTGGATTTGGTTCAATAAAACACTGAGTGGCCAATAGCTAGGTAGGATTTTCAGGGCTGAGGGAGCACTGGGAAGAAGGTGGAGGTGCAGCCAGATGGACAGGAAGCAGCATGGAGAGGTACAGAGTGAGGTAACTGCCACATAAAAGAACATAGGCTAAAAGATACGGGTTAAGTTTTAAGGACTAGTTAGGAAAAAGCTTACGCTACCAGGTGCACTTTCATAACTAATAATAAGTCTCCACGTCATTATTTGTGAACTGGTGGCCCAAAGAAAAGCACACCTACATATGTGTGTGTGTATAAGATGCAGGACCATGGGTATATGGTTTACATGAACAGACGTAGGGAGGTCAATCAGAGAACAGGTTTCTCGGGATCAGCTCTCTCTTTCCACCTCATTGGGGCAGGGTCTCTTGTTTCTGCTACTCTGCTGCATGTTCCAGGCTGGCTTCCACGCCATTCCCCTGTCTCTGCCTCCCATCTCTGTATCAGCGTGCTGGGATTACAGATGTGTGCCACTGTTTCTGGCTTCGTTTCGTTTGTCTTTTGTTTATCTGGACAGGGTTTCTCTGTGTATCCCTGGCTGCCCTGAACTCACTCTGTAGACCAGGATGGCCTCAAACTCACAAAGCTCCACCTGCCTCTGCTTCTCGAGTGCTGGGTGGGATTAAAGGGTTGTGTCACCAACACTTGGCTTTTTTTTTTTTTTTTTAACAATGATAAAATTTGGATCACCAGGCTAGTGTAGCTAGCATTTTTTTATGCATTAAGCCATCTCTTTGGTCCATAGAGTATATACTCTGAGAGACGCATTATTTATTTATGTGTTTATTTTACTTGTAAAGAACGTGATAAGTAGGTATACTCCATGGTTCAAGCCATTTGAGACCCACCCCTTTTTTTACTTCCGCCTAGGTACTCTTTCATGTCATTCAAGCTCGGAGGGACCTGGGGAAAATGATTTGGCTAGAAGCACGCCTCAGTCACAGAACCACTAAACTCTGGACTTGCCTTGCAAATATTTGTATATTCCTTGGCTGCTGTGATCTGAGTATTAACGAAGACTCATTCATTTGCAAAATTATAGGCATGCACATTGAATGTATTTATTCTAACCAAAGAATTATCTTTATAGTTCAACTGGAAATTCAAAACAAAAACAGGGCTGACACCGTGCCATGTTGAATCGGGCGCCCAGACGTTCTCATCAGCAATGTTTTTCTGCTTCTCAGTAGTTCCCATTTACATGAACTTCATTTTAACAGCCTCCATAAGGAGACAAACAGTACCAGAGCCCCTGGCGCTTCACTGTTGCTAAACTGGAAGGGTTTGTCTAGTGACTGTTAGGACTTAGATTGTCAAGGGATGATATGCAAATATGTCATATGTATGTATGTATGTGTATATATTTACACAATTTTACAGAATTATGTTTATTTATATATTTGTGTGTGAATGTGTGTGGTGTGTATAACCCTTGGGAATTTGTGGGCTCACCTGTACCATGCATGGCATGTATGTAGGGGTCAGAGGACAACTTGTGAGAGTTGAGTCTTTCCTCCTCCTACCATTTAGGGATCGGTCATCAGGTTTGGTGGCGAACACATTTACTTACAGAACTGTATCTATAGCCCTGATTTTTGTTATTGTTGGTGGTGAGTTGTTTGTTTTAAGAAGGTATACTGGGTGGTTTTGTGTGTCAATTGACACAAACTTCAGTCATCAGAGGAAGGAGCCTCAGCTGAAGAAATGACTCCTTGAGATCCAGCTGTGAGGCATTTTCTCATTTAGTGATCAATGGGAGAGGGCCCAGCCCATGGTGATACCATCCCTGGGCTACTGGTCCTGGGTTCTATAAGAAGGTGGGCAAACCATGGAAAGCAAGCCAGTAAGCAGCACCCCTATATGGCATCTGCATCAGTTCCTGCCTCCAGGGTCCTGCCTTGTTTGAGTTCCTGTCCTGATGTCCTTCAGTGATGAACAGCAGTGCTGAAGTAAATCTCAAATAAGCCCTTTCCTTCCCAACTTTTTTCTTGGTCATGGTGTTTCAGTGAACAACAGAAACCCTAACTATGACAGAGGTGGTCTCCTGTAGCTCAGACAGACTGGCCTTGAATTTGATATGTATTTAAAGGTAACCTTGAACTCATGAACCTCCTATCCATACTTCCCAAGTGATGGGATTATAGGTATACATCACCAACCCCTTCTATGTCTCAGACATATGTTTGTTACAATTCCCTTTTGTTCTAGTTAGCTTTCTATCACTATGATAAGCACTATGACTTAAAGCATCTTAGAGGTGGCAGAAGGGCATGTTTGGCTTATTTGGCATGCTATTCAGTCCTAATTACAGTTTAGCACTGTGAAGTCAGGGCATGAACAACTCAAGCAGGACCCTAGAGTCAGGAACTAAAGTAGAGGCTGTAGAGGAATGCTCCTTACTGACTTGTTCCCTGTGCCTTGCTTGGATTTCTTTTTTTTTTTTTTTGTCTGTTTGTTTGGTTTTTGTTTGTATTATTTATTTACTTACTTACTGGTTTTTCGAGACGGGGTTTCTCTGTATTGTTTTGGAGCCTGTCCTGGAACTCGCTCTGTAGACCAGGCTGGCCTTGAACTCACAGAGATGCACCTGCCTCTGCCTCCCAAGTGTTGGGATTAAAGGCGTGTGCCACCACTGTCCAGCCAAAAGTCCACAACAAGGATGGGATTCGATTCCTTATGCAACCCAATAACATCTACCCAGAGGAGGTGGCACCATCAAAAGTGGGATGGGCCCTCTTGCATCAATCATTAATGAAGAGAATGCCCGGACAGAACTGCCTACAGGCCAACCTGATGGCAGCATTTTCTCGATTGAGGTTTCCTCTTTCCTGGTGACTCTAGCTTGCGTCCAGCTGACCACAAACAAACCAGCATACTTTTATAAATACTTAACCTAGAAAGGGTACTCTGCAAGAAAATTAGTACGGCAAGATGTAGGGTAGAGCTCAGCATAGGCTGAGGAAAGAGGGTTACAATGGAGAAAGGTGGAGATCAGCTCTGAGTGCTGACGGCATACTTCCAAGAGATGATACTTGAGCCAAGTCCCTAAGGGCATGCACAGTGCAAGACAAGGAAGGGAGCAGACATTCAAATTTGAGCCCACAGTTAAGGTACAGAGGCCAAAGCACATGTCTGAAATGTCAAGTAAGCCAATATAACTATAGGTCAGGCTATGGAGGAAAATGGCCTAAGAACATGTGGGAAAGACCCTGCATGAACTTGCAAGCCAGTCTGGCTGGAATGTTTGTAATACAGCTTGTGAGCAAGCCTTGGCCACTAAAGGCTTTTAAGTAGGAGACAAACAGAAACACAGCTAGATGTTCTTTTGCAATCACACTCAGAGAGTAGATTGCAGGAGACTCTGTCTGGAAACAAGCAGTCTTCACAGGTTCTGGAAGGAGGAATCAGGCGTTGCACACTGAAAGAGGAAGAGAGAAACTGAATTAGCAATATAGAGGCTAGGAGATTGGCACGGCTGGATAAGCAAGGAGGAGGACGTAAATGGAGGAGAGGAGGGAGGGTAGAGATGGTTATCAGGTTACTGGTTTGAGTGATGGAAGCCCCAAGGTGAGAAGATGATGAATACAGTCGTCTGGGCTTCCATTTGGAGATGTATAATGGACAGCATGGTCTGAGTTCAGGGCTAGAACCGAAACTGTCATCAGGGGACAGGGTATGGACCAATCAAGGACCAGGCATTAGCATCAACACTGCTTTTCTGGAGTGGGTGGGAGCGTATAGAACAGCAGGTCTCAACTCATGGGTCTCTACCTTTTGGGGGAGTTGCATATCAGATATCCTGCATATCAGATACATACATTACAATTCATAACAGTAACCAAACTACATTTACAAAGTAGCAATGAAAACAATGTTGTTGTTGTGGGGAGTCACCAAAACATAGGGTGACCAAAAGATGGCCCCAGTCTTTTCACAATCCAGCTGCCTTCACAGCTGTGTGAGGTTTGCCTGACCAAAGATGCTATCAGAGCCATGATCTTCCCTCCTGAGGCTGTCTAAGCAGAGTGTTACTGAGCAGGTGACTTGAGCAACAGGAAGTAAAGATGCAAGTTCAAAATAAAGGAGACCATGCAATTGGCTCCTTCTGAAGAATCCAAAGAAAATGTGTTTTGTGTCCTCTATCCTCCCCTCCATGTTTCTTGGGTTAGAGACAAAACTTTCCCAGTGTTCCTTACAATTTGGCCTCTTTAGAGTTGCCGTTGTGTCCAAATTTACTTTTTATTTCACTTAATTACATTTTTATAGAAGCTCGGGTTTTTTTATTTATATATGTTGTTTTCCAATGTTTTTTAACTTTACGTGTATGAATGGTTTGCCTGCATGTATGCTTGGTGCTTGCAGAAGCTAGAAGAAGGCATTGGACCCACCAGTCTGGAGTTATAGATGATTGTGAGCCACCAGGTGGGTATTGGGAATTGAACCCAGGTCAACCGCTGAGCCATCTTCCCAGCTGCCAATTAATTAGTTATTTGAGAGTGTTTCTTACCATGTAGCTCTGGCTGGCTTCAAACTAGCAATCCTCCTGCCTCAGTTGTCTAATTGCTAGATTTTAGGTATGAGGCTCTATTATAGGCTCAAAAGTTTCACTTTTAAAGGACACCAGTCATACATTTGAACTTGATTACCTCTTGTAAAGACTATCTGGGGCTGGCAAGATGGCTCAGGGTTATAACAAACTTGACAATTGAAGCTTAATTCCAGGATCCACATGATAGAAGGAAAGAACAGACACTTGTATTTGTCTTCTGACCTCTACTCGTGTGCATATATGCACTGAGACAAATACTCTTTATTTTTTTAAGATTTATTCATTTATTATGTATGCAACATTCTGTCTCCATGTATTCCTACACTCCAGAAGAGGGCACCAGATCTCATTATAGATGGTTGTGAGCCACCCTGTGGGTGCTGGGAATTGAACTCAGGTCCTCTGGAAAACCAGTTAGTGCTCTTAACCTCTGAGCCATCTATCTCTCCAGTCCCAAGACACATACACTTAGGACATAGACAGACAGACAGTCAGTCAGTCTCTCACACACACAAAATAATAACAAAAAAGTCTATCTTACTTAGAGATTGAGTATGTAGCTTAGTGGTAGAGTTCTTGTCTACAATACAAAAGGCTCTGGATTCAGTTCACACACACACACACACACACACACACACACACACACACCACATATGTCTCGTTAAATACATGGTACATGGGGAGAGACTGGTGATTTAGCTCAGTTGGTTAGAGGGCTAACCTGGCATGCATAAAAGCCTGGGTTTGATCCCCAGCACTGTATAAAACTAAGAGTAGTGCATGGGTAATCCCACCATTCAGGAGGTGGAAGCAGGATTACAAACCCGAAGTCATCAGCAGCGGCCTAGGGTAACTCAAGGCCAACTATGTTACACGTGACCATATATATATAAATCCTTTTAAAAGACCCATGTCCAAAAAAAGGTGTATTGTGCAATAAAGACAGTTACCACTCCAACCTCTTTTTTTCTGTCCTTTTCTGGGGAGGGGACTGGAGGACAGAACACAACTCAGCCTGTAATGGTGACTTAACCTTGTACCTGCTGTCCCTCTGCACAGGCTACCTATGCTGCCATACAGACTGAAGAACCTTAGAACACACTCAGAGCTCAGAAAAAGTAATACCTAAGTTTCTAACTAGCCCTGTCCAGTATGCCCTCAGCTACTTAACAACCCTGTCACACATCTGTCATTCCAATCTTCTGGTTCTTAAGAAATCGTGAGACTTTTCATTGCCTCTGGGCCCATGACTTTTAGTATTGGTTCAAAAGGAAAGTCCTCTTTATTTTCAGTTTGCTTCAATGGTTATTTTTGAAATAGTTTCCATTTCTTATAAATTTCCTAAGTTTAGTGTTTCTAGAGAAGCATGCTTTAGATTTCCAGAGTGGAAGCACAGACATCTATTTAAAAAAGAAAATAAGGAAAAAAAAAATCTCAATGTTTTTTGCTTGTTTGTGGCAGTGCCTTACAGAGTTGCTCAGGATGACCTAAAACATGCAATCCTCCTGCCTCAGATCCTCAAGTTTTACCCAAACAAGCCTCATTCTGTTCTCTCAAAACACAAATTTGTAAAAAAAAGAAAAATGCTTTTAAAACCTAAAGGAAAAACAAAACATTGTAAGAAAAATAGGACCATCTTATAGCATGATTTTTATGGTTTCCCATTGGTTTGGCTTTGAAGGGCATTGCTAGGCATTTCATTTGTATCTCAAATCTCTCTAGACAATATACTTAGGATGAGGATATGAGGAGATGAGAAGAGAGGAGAGGAGAGGAGAGGAGAGGAGAGGAGGGTGGATGACATGCTTATCGGATTCCTTGACCCTCCTTCTGGCTGCAAAGTTAATTTCCTCAGCTGCTGGAATGACTCGGCCAATAGCTCTCAGCTGTTCACCCTCTGCGGCCCTTTAGAGGAATTTCTGAGCTGACTTGGGTCCCCAGGCCCAAGGCCACTCCCTATCTCTTAGAGCAGCCTACAAGGAGTCACCAAGGTTGAGATGTTGGCTCTGCCATAGAACAGCTGTGAAGATCCTGCCAGCTTTGGACCCTCTTACTGCATTTGACTGTCTCCTCCCTCTGCCCAGTCCTGCCTCTGTTCTCACACCACCACCCCCCACCCAGAATTACTGAAGAATGAACTCCATGTAGACTTACAGAGGACCCAGCTGTGACAGGACTCCAAACAAGGAGATGTCAAGACAAGGGCAGCTACAAGGATAACATGGGTCCATAATGAAAGATGATGGGAAACCAATCACTGGATGGGACATGTCCTCCAAGGCCATTATTTCCTCCACAAACCTACAAACCCAAACCAAAAACATAGGGAAAGGGTGAACTAGGAAAAAGCTGTAGGTCGGGATTGTTTAAGAAAAAGCCTGCTGTGTTAGAATGGGAACAGATAGTTGTAAGTGTAAAGAAATACTGTTTAATGACTTGAAGCTGGGGTGAGCCAAGAGGGGACATTGGGGCTCTGTTGTAGTTATGGCTGCTTGCTCCATTGCTATGTTTTATAGTCCAAACTGCCTATATAGCCAAGACTGGCCTTGAACTCCTGATCTTCTTAACCCACCAAATCCCACTCAGTAACAGAGACCTGAGTCTCCATTTGCCATTTAGTTCAATAGCTTGGCATTTTCTCATACTGTTCTAAGAGACTGTTTCCGCACTTGAGCCTGTTGGTTGGCAGTGGTAGTGCACATTTCAAATACATCTATAACATACAGCCCAAGACTGAGAAAAGATGAGAATCAGGGAACATATTTTTGATGGAAGGATAGTCTTAATTTTTATCCTTAGCTGATTATCAGAACTCTCCCTGTCCCCATATTCTCTCCCCACTGTGTGTGTGTGTGTGTGTGTGTGTGTGTGTGTGTGTGTGTGTGTGTATTGAAATTGGGAGTCTATTTCTCCTTAGTGTATTATGTCCTAATTTTCATTGGTTTGGTTTGGATATCCTCTAAAACAGAGCTAGGATTACAGTGTAGGTTGTTTAATTGGGAGGTGATACTGTTTAATGACTCAAAGTTAGGGTAAACCATGTTCGGTGGCAGCAGGAAAAACACCTTTAATCCCAGCACTGGGGAGGCAGAGGCAGGCAAACCTCTGAGTTCGAGGCCAGCCTGGTTTACACAGATAGCTCCAGGATAGCCAGAACTACACAGAAAACTCCAGTTGGCAGGTGGTGGTGGTACACAGGCAGGCGAATCTCTGTGAGTTCCAGGCCAGCCTGGTTTACAGAAATAGTTCCAGGACAGGCTCCAAAACAATACAGAGAAACCCTGTCTCGAAAAACAAAACCAACAACCAAAAACCGAAAAATAAAACCAAGCAAACAGAAAGAAAGAGAGAGAAAGAAAGAAAAGACTACACCAGTTAAGGAGGCTTTCCTGAGAAGAGTTCAGAATGTGTCCTGGAGCCAGCCACCCCCAAGACAGAAGCCTGAAGCACTCACTGTGGGCTCCAACTAGACTCTTGCCCTAAGGCTGTCTGGGATCGATCAGCTCCTCAAAGTTCCAGACAGTGCTGCTTGGAGGCTGGTTGTGCATCTTCCCACACCAGTGTAGGCAGGGGGAGGGTTATGTGCTGTTTATCATAAGTTGTCGCAGGAATCCGACAGAAAGGCTGTGATGGTGTCTGTAAGAACCTCTGCTGAAGCCACAATGGATCATGGGAGCTTGGAACATCAGTCACATGTTTTTAAAAGGTATATCTTGGCCGGACAGTGGTGGTGCAAGTCTTTTCTCCCAGCAAAGGTAGGTAGATCTCTGAGTTCGATGACAGCCTGGTCTAAAGATGAAGTTCCAGGACAGTCAGGGCTACACAGAGAAAATCTGTCTCAAAACAAAACAAAACAAAACAAAAGACTTTTAAAAAAAGTCAGGTCTATCTTGGACTGGATAATGTAGCTCAGTTGGTACAGTGTTTGCTTCCCTTGCAAGCACGAAGTCATAGATTTGATCCCTACCACTGAAGACACTGGGTTTCATAGCTCACATCCCAGCACTAGGGAGGTGGGGACAGAAGGAACAGATGGTCATGGTCATTTTACCGACATAGGCACTTTGAAGCTCAGCCTGGGATACGCATGACCCTTACTAACTGAACTAACCCAAGCCCTATGCTTTCAGTTGATGGTGGTAAAATTATAATTCCTACTTTGGAGGTTTGTTGTGAAGAATTAACGGCAGTGTAGTCAAGTGAATAATGGTGTGCCTAGGAGGCATTCACTAAATGGCAGTGCTTACCTTTGTTAGTGAAGAAGAAAATTTTAAAATATCATTACAAGATACTTGGTTTGAAAATAGGAGCCTCTTTAAAAGGAGGCTTGAATCGCTAATTAACCACATTGAAAATCCCTAGGCATTTCTAGGTAAAAGTGGGTGTAGGTAGTTACAGTTCTATAAAGAAAAGCTCTTGGCAGGCCTGCCTACCAGCACAGAAAACTCTTCCTGAAACATCCTTTCTGTACCCATTCCCCTCTCGGCATACTGGATCTGCCTGGGTCCAACTCCTTCAGCCAAGGACAGCACGCTCAGTCCTAACAGCCGTTAGGAAGCAAAGCACATCAGCCGGTATATAGACGTATATTGAATGTACACGTGAAATAGTATAAATTATTCAATGACTCATAGTAACAGAAGGGTCCTGTCTTAGCTACTGTTCTGTTACTGTGAGAGAAAGCATGACTAAGGTGCCTCATAAAAGAAAGCATTTAATTGGCAGCTTGCTTACAGTTTCAGAAGGTTACTTCATGATCATGGTGACATGAATTGTGGAGGCAGGCTGGTAGACATGGCGCTGGAGTCAAACAGCTGAGAGCTGACATCTGACCCACAGACAGGAGACAGAGAGAGGGGGACTGGATTTTTGGGACCTCCAAGCTTACCCCCAGTGACATACCTCCTCGAACAAGGACAGACCTCCTAATCCTTCCTAAACAACCCACCAACAGTGGACCAAGCATTCAAATATATAAACCTATAGGAATTATCCTCATTCAAGCCAACACAGTTACCAACCTTACTTTACAAACATGGGGACAACACCTGGCTAAAAATATTACTTAAATTTTTTTTAAAAACAGTCTTACTGGTGGATCTTTCTCTTCTTTTCTCTTCTCTCCCCTTCTTTCACTCTCAGGATGTCAAAAAACGTTTAGGCTCTTTTGGAACTCATTATGTAGCCCAGGCTGGGCCTGAACTCTTGGAGACCCTTCTACCTGGCTTCAGAATTTGAGGGAAGTAGCAGTGAGTCAATATACTCAGCTGGCTGAGCAATCACATTTAATTAATACTTCAGGTAATATTGTTTGTTTTAACATTTTGTGAAGATGATATGTCACTTGAGTCTCATAAATGATCCAGTGACAAATTCTGTTTGGGGGTGCTAGTTGGGCTTCTTTGTTGTAATTTAAGACTTTCCTCCATGATTACTGATAGTAATTGATAAGTAAAAAATCCCCTGGTAGTGGGTAACTCCACTGATGCAATAAGCCAATCAAGCCGAATTAAATCTGAGCAAAGCATCCTGGGCGGTCTACAGAAAGAGGGGAAACCACGAGGTTGTTCCTGAGGAGGGGCCTTAAATACCATCTAGGGGAGGAGCCAATTCTTGGTGGGCTTTCTCAGGGATGGGGTCTGGAGAGAGAGATGGGTCCAAGATGGGACTTCCACCTAAACGGTAATCAAAATACTATTTTTATTGGGAAGCTGAAGTGACAATTATGATTACGGAGAGGTGGCATCGTGCAGTGACAGCTGTGCCATTGAGCTCACTCAATATTGCTGATATTCATATCTAATTTATAAAATGTATAGCCACTTATCCAATGGGCTTAATAGCAATACTCTTGCTGGGTTCCATGGATGGTATCGAGACAGTGGAAAGATCCAAGTACTTCAGCAAAATGTGGATCCTTTAGAACTGGAATTACAGACTGTTGGGAGCTACCCTATGGATACTGGGAATTGAACTGGGTCCTCTTCAAGAGCAACCAGTGCTCTTAACCACTGAGCCATCTCTCTAGCCCCATGAAATCCTCACATGTTCAACTAATAAGTGTAACAGAGGCAGAATTTCAAAAGGTATTTTGCAGAGTGGCAAGAAAAAAAAAAAAAAAAAAACCCAACTAGAACCTCAGCTTCCATGACATTAAAGGAGATAGAATTCACTCACGCAGACACATTTATTGAAATTTCACTGTGAACTCTGCACCATGTGATTTCTTGGCAATGCCAACTGTGAGCAAAACAAACATATCATCTTTGTAACCTGCAGATGCAGATGGGGACAAAGGACTACAAAAAGAAGAATAAGGACAGAAAGCTAGGGAACAACTTTAGACTTAGCTTCCTTGCTAGCCTTCTATCTCCTGCATTATTGTTTAGATTGTGCTTATAGGGCCGCTTTCTCATCTCCCTGGCTTTTTACTGGAAGCGAATGGGGTTAAGAACCACTTATGAGCCCCATTCAGCCCCTGAAAGTAAGGCTGTTACATAAGGCAGGAACAAAAGCTGGACCCAAATGTCTCCCACACTAGAACAAATGAGCATTATTGGTGAAATCCATCATCTCTTAGGTAGTTTCTTCTCTACGTCTCTGGTCTTGTTTTCTCCTGAGTTTTGAAGCCAGGCCTGTAGGAGCTCACTTTTTACAACAGTATTTAACTTATGTATATGTGCCTCTATGTGTATATGCTATGTATGTGCAAAGGGAGGGACCTGATTGGAGGTCATCAGAAAGGATTAAGAGGTCCCAGTTTGTTTGCTTCCTGTTTTACTCTCACATGGCCCTGTCTGGCTTTGAACTCACTATGTAGCCAAGACTCATCTTTAACTCTTCATCTCCCTGCCTCTACTTTCCAAATGCTGGACAATTTCTTCCTTCTACTGTGGCTGTCTGCCAGAAGTGACAAGAGGGGCCCTTGCCAAAGTCTGCTGACACTTTAAATCTTTCAGACTGTGAAATTATTATTAGCAACTCTCTTGTCTTTATAAAGTTAGCTTGCCTCAGGTACTTCATTATATTATCAAAAAAAAAAAAAAAAAAAAAAAAAAAAGGAAGAGAGAGAGAGAGAGAGAGAGAGAGAAAGAAAGGAAGAATCTGGTATCCTTGCATTTGTTGCTGGTGGGTGAGCAATAATAGCAATTACATCAGTGGCATTGCATATTTTTTTATACCCTGTCTTTCATGTCAGGGGTACATTAGCATCATCAACTCATTAGTCATAGGAATACTTGTTTCAAGTCACCTTTAATGGGTAACTTTATTATCCTTTCTATGGACTGAGAAGCTGGCATAAAAGTATAGTCAGTCCCAAAGCTATAAAACAATTTTGATTTTTTTTTTTAAGTCAAGATTTCTAAGGTCTTTCAAGCTTGAAGAAATCTACCCGGTAAATTAATTAATATTTGGGACATTCAGCATCATTTTACTAGCTAGCATTTATATATCTTAGAAAAACTTTTCTTGGTAGTAAACTAAACTTGTTGAGATTAAAACTAAAATGTAAAACTTAGCTTGTTGGGCCTGGTAGTGCATGCTTTTGATTCCAGCACTCAGGAGGCAGAGACAGATGGATCTCAGTGAGTTTGAGGCCACCCTGGTCTACATAGCAAGTTCTAGCCCAGCCAAGGCTACAGAGTGAGATCATGTCTCAAACAAAAACCAAACAAAAAACATAAAAAACAGCATCTTCAATATGAGTCAATCAGAAGCCTTTTCTGACTTTCTCCAACAATTCCTCCTTTCAAGGTTTATGACTTTGATGGATTAGTTTGGTTCTTTTTACATTAATTAATTGAATGTGTACAGGTTTTTGTCTGTATGTATGTCTTGTATCATGTACATGTCTAACACTGTCCTGGGAGGCCAGAAGAGGATATTGCATCCCTGGAACCAGACTTACAGACATCTATAAACTACCATGTGGCTGCTGGGAACTAAATCCAGGTCTTGTGGAAGAGCAGCCAGTGTTCTTAACCAGTGAGCTATCACTCTAGCCACAACTGATTGGTTCTTTACACATTTCTTCCAAAACAAACAAACAAAAACATTCTGTTTTTGGAGCTGTTCTAGATTCACAGCCCCATGGACAGGATGGTTCTGATTCCTCTTGTGATCCTCCAGCCCCACCACACACAGTCAACAGCCACACAAGAGGACGACCTACATTGTACTAGATGATTTACACTGACACGTGTTACAGCCAACGCTTAGTTAACAGTTCATTCTCACACTTTAAATTCTGCGAGTTTATATAGACGGGTAGTAAAAAAGACCACCCCCAACACAATGTGATGCAGAATATTTTCACTGTCCCCCAAATCTGTTCATCTGTCCCTTCTAATCATCACCACCCCTGACCTTTGTACAGCATCCATGGCTTTACATTTTTAAAATGTTGTTAAATTGTACAATCACTCTGTCTTTTCAGACAACTTCTTTATTTATTTATTTTGCTTTTTCAAGACTAGGTCTCTTTAGCTAGCAAGTCCCAAGGTTCTGCCAGTCTCCCCAGCCTAGGTGAGGGACTATAAACTAAATTCCCGAATTTTTTGTTTTGTTTTGAGACAAGGTTTCTTTGTGTAACAGCTCCGTCTGTTGGAACTCACTCCATCGACGAAGCTGGCCTCAAGCTCACAGAGATCCACCAGCCTCTGCCTTCTGAGTGCTGGAATTAAAGGCGTGTGTCACCACCACACAGTTCTGAAGGTTGAACTCGGCTTCACTCACACAAGGCAAACTCTCTAGTCACTGAACTGCCACCCCCCACCCCCCGCCCCCAGCCACACTTTCACTTGTAGAACAGTTTTGGGTTCGTAACAACACTGAGTCAGAGCCTGACAGCTGCTGTATCACCTGTCCCCTTTTAGTAATCTGAGCTAGTTTAATTGGCTTTCTTGTACTTCTTAGTACAGAGAAAAATCTTAAGTAACAGCAATCTAAAGGGTGCAGTGACACTTATTACTGGGCCTTTGAATAGTGTCGTCATGACAATAATGGATGTTTCACATGTTCCCAGTCGCTCCAAACTCAAAAAGCCTTTTAAACTTGAGTTCTGCCCACACGGCTTTGACTGTTTTAATTAATAGTTCAGCAAGATCCACTTCAGTTTGCCAGCTGTCCGCCTTTTACCTCAGATGTCTGATGTAATGGGTCCTGAGGTGTTACAATGGTCTCTTATTCCATCCAGCAGCCCACCCTGACCTTAATTCCTGCTGTTTCTCTGCTCCCTCCCCAACTCTCAGGTAGCATTTTTAAGATCCTTGAAGTGACCTTTTGCAAGATGGTCTATAAAATCCACACAGAGCAGGGACAGTTAACATTCCAAATCCAGTGTTCTTGGGGTGTTTGATGTTGGTGGAATTAACGTTAAAACAATTTCCACTCTTCTACACATAGCTTTACATTTTTATTAGTAAAAACAGTAATCGGATAGGTAGTTCCTTGTTAATTCTACAGAGATTTTTTTTTTTTTTCCTGACACATATAGAAATGATTTAAAATCTTTACTCAGCGGCTGGAGAGATGACTCAGAGGTTAAAAGCACTGCCTGTTCTTCCAGAGTTCAATTCCCAGCAACTACATGGTGACTTACAGCCATCTAATGAGATCTGATGCCTTCTTCTGGTGTGCAAGCATACATGGAGACAGAACACCGTATACATAACAAACAAATAAATTTTTAAAAAAACATCTTTACCCAGTGATGCCTTTGATGACTTTTTCAAGGGACCTGCTTTCTTTAAAAACAATCATTAAAGTATATTAACCAGGTTTATGCTGCCTGTAAGTCAGGCAGGAGAGCCAAAGAGCTTTGAGCTGTTCTTTTTAATCTATTTTAGGATCACATTACTTAATGAGGAGAACCAAACATCCCTATCATAAAACATCCTAGCTGTTGAATTGCCAGGCCCCACACCATAGGTTAGTGTGGATTAGAAAGTGAAAAGGAATCCCATGTCCAACCAAACCAATGAGGAGAAACAGGATAGCGAGTCTGTTTGCAAAAGGCTAGTTCTTCTTGAATAAGATAAGCCTGCTCTTTCTTCAAATGTGCCCAGGAAACCAGTTTCAGAAACAGTGAGCTGATTTAGTTCCTGGAACGAGAAAGTGCCTAGGAGCCCACATCCTTAAAAATCATAGAATCAAAGGGAAGCCTGTGCATTCCAAAAACTCTTAGGTGAGTTGCCAAATTCCCTCTCCTAGACTCCCTGTCTCCTCTGCAGATGCTGTGGTACACTCCGCCTCTGTTAGCCTGTGAGAGTGCCTTAGCCTTTCTCCTCTTTTCCTTTCAAGACAAGTGAAGTCCAGACAGAGGCAGAGCTTATCACATTATCACGTGAAGAGAAGAAAGGCTCCCAGGAAAGTGATTTAACAAGATTAGCAACTCAAGCCAGGTGGGACTTGTCCTCCCCTTCATGACAGGGAATGGTCGGAATTTCATCTCAGTTTACTCGAGGGTTTATGTCAATTTATCTTGGGAAAGGAACACCCCCTCATCTTTACGTTTTTTTCCTCAAAGCGGTTTCACACACATTTATGTTGTTGAGGGAAAGGGGTGCCTTATTCTTGGTTTGATTGAAATGGGGTTTTGTAGCTCTGGAACTCTGTAGACTAGCCTGGTCTTGAACTTTCCAGTGATCAACCTGTTTTTGTTTCCCAAGTGCTGAGATTGCATACATGTGTCAGGATATCTATCTGACTGGTTTTCCTTTCCAAGAATTTGGGGGAGGGATGTGGTGGCGTATACCCGTAATCACTGTGAAGATTGCTGTGAATTTGAGGGCAGCCTGGGCTAGAGAGTT
Organism: Phodopus roborovskii; assembly: GCF_943737965.1. Taxonomy (NCBI): domain Eukaryota; kingdom Metazoa; phylum Chordata; class Mammalia; order Rodentia; family Cricetidae; genus Phodopus; species Phodopus roborovskii. The sequence continues at coordinate 24,036,539 of NW_026126460.1, read as the reverse complement.
CCAGGCCAGCTTGGGCTGGAATGAAACCTGGTCTCAGAGAAACAAAATTAAGTAAATGAGTAAATAAATAAACAGAAGCAAACTCTTATTTAACAGTGTCGAAGCTGCTGCTAGAGAATTCAGCTTCTACAGGAGGGTCTGATCATACTTCTGTCACCAGTGCTGGTCAACTAGCTTAGGCATTTCCTGGCCACTACCCTAGCTCACTGAAGAGCTCGAGCATACAAGCACACACCCAGAACCACACCTGAAGAACTCTTCCATCTCAGTCCCAGCAGAGCAATGAATCACCGGATCTGACCCCTGGCACCAGTTATCTGCGGTTCCTTAGTCACATGCCCTAATCTCTGGGAGAGCTTGGGGCATCTTACAAGTCAGGACAGGCTCCTGTTTAAGGAGTGTTTGTGTCAGTCTGGAGGGCCTGGCCACCAGCCCTGCCTGTCTCCATTGTGCCTTTGATGAGGCATAGATAACACAGCGGAGGAGCATTCCTGCTATCCTGCCTTGACATCTCAGTCTGTCAGGATGCAGTGAGACTTCTGTGCTGGACAGTGCTCTTGGAAAGGGTGAAGGTCGCCTGTCAGGAAGTGCTGTTTAAAGGGAAACCCTTGTGCCCTTTGCAGAAGTCTCAGGCTTTTTCGTTCGGTGAACTCAAGTAAATCAGAACATATATACATCCACTTACTTCTCTTTTAAAAGCAAGATTATATATATGAGTGTTTTGCCTGCATGTATGGAAGTGCATTCAGTGGCCATAGAGGCCAGCAGAGGGTACCATATTCCTGGAACTTGATGAAACTAAAGTTATAGACAGTTATGAGCTGCTATGTGGGCACTGGGAACCGAACCCTGATCCTTTGCAAGAGCAGCCAGTGTGCTTAACCACTGAGTTGCCCCTCCTGACCCCCATTTACTACTTCAAAACCATCTTAGTTCTAAAAGGATAAGGACACTTGGTAAAATAACAAGTAGAAAGATGAGGTTTTGGTGACACATGCCTATAATCCCAGCAGTTCAGAAGTGGGAACAAGAGGATCAGGAGTTCAAGGCTTTCCTCTGTTAAAAAAATGAGTTAGAGGCTACCCTAGGTGATGGGAAACCAAAAATGAAACACACACACACACACACACACACACACACACACACACACACACACACACAAAAGACTATTCAAAGTAACATTTTCTAATTTTTTGTTTGGGGCTTTTTTGTTTTGCTTTGTTTACTTTGCCTTTGGTACTCCTCTTTGAGAAAATCCTAGGGCTTATTATTTCTAAGAAACCCAAGTGCAATTGGTGGCAGGCATCTAACATATAATGAGTAGTTCAGCTGGCTATAAAGGGATGTGTTATTTTATATGAAATGCAGTTTCATAAGAACAGTGATGTTGCCAACCAAAGTAGCTATCACAGTGAAGGACAAGTCCTCTTTCAACTGATCTAGGAAAACCATTTGGGAATAAATAAATAAATCACATTCCTCTTAGTATTTTTATTGCAAAGCTAATTATCCCTACTTAAAATGTATACTGTTGGTGTATATTATATTAGTACAAAAGTGCCAAGTACCAAAGATATAAAGACCTAGCACTGGAAAGCCAGAACACAATAGTTGGTAGACCCTTACTACTACTCTATGAAATCAAGGAACTGTGGCTCCAGCAAGGGGCTCACCAGAGCTGCCAGCTGAGTATAGACCTTAGTCTCAACCATAAAAAAATATCCACAGACATGTTCACTTCAGCAGCTCACAGAAATCAGGATGATACAGAGGAGGTCCTCATGGCCTCTGAAAGGGGATGACACACAACTTTGTGAAACATTCCATATTGTGTAAGGAAAAAAAAAGCAACAATTAAATAAAAGCCATGCAAAGATGACAGAGATGTTCATTTGTATCTTTGTTTTGAGATAGAGGTTCCTCTAACCCAAGCTTGTCTTGAACTTGCTATGAAACCTAGGTTGACTTTGAATTCCAATGCCCCCACCTCCTTCTTTCAAGTCCTGGGATTACAGGTTTGCACTACTGTATCTGATTCATATTCTCTCTCCCTCTCTCTCTCCCTTTCTTTCTCCCTCTCCCTCTCTCCTTACCCCACACCATAGATTAGCAGGAATGTATCATTTTGGCAACATGCAGTTCTGGAAAGAGCAAAGAAAATAGGCTTTGCAAACCTGGCTGTTGGGAATGCAATAGAGTACTTTTGTAATCCAAAAAAAAAGTATAGTTGCACTTATTTTCTGCTCTAGAAGCTTCAGTTCTTGGAATGTGCTATACATATGCACCAGTACACACAGGAAAAGACAAATGTTCAGAGTTACCCATTGAAGCCTCACTCAAAAGGGCAATGACTAGATTCAACCCATGAATCTGATAAGGAGTCGGTGCCTTAACAAATTATACTATCTCTGCAAATAAAATATAAAGGCAGTTGTACTGGTGCAGCCTTATAATCCCACTGTTCAGGATGCTGAGGCCACAAGATTTCAAGTTCAAGGCCAGTTTGAGGTACATAGTGAGATCCTGACTCAAAGCAAACAAGTGAACACACACACACACACACACACACACACACACACACACACACACACACACACACGCTCACAGAACCAACCAAGCCAACAATAACAAAAAACTATGGGACTATCTATAAAGGGAACAAGTAGTAATCACAAATAAACTTGAAAACATTATGTTAGGTAAAAGGAGCCAGTCACAAAACACCATGTACTGTATAATTCCATTTGTTTGAAATGTTCAGAAAAGCAGTCAATAGAGACAAAAAAATAGAGAGTTGCTGTACACAGAGCTGCGCAGGCACAGCGGGAGGTGGGTAAGTGATGGCTAAGGGCTTCAAGAGTTCTTTTAAATGTAATGAGAATGCAGTAAAATCAATTATTGCATTTGGATGCACAACCCCATGAATGTGACAAAAAGCCATCAAATGATACATTTGAGCCAAGCGTGAATTTCAGTGGGTGCATTATTTTTGGTAAAGCTGTTCTAAGAATCAGGATATCGGGCCGGTGAGATGGCTCAGTGAGTAAAGGCCTTTGCTGTGAAGTCTGAGTTTGATCCCAGGGACCCACATGGTAGAAGGAGGATAATGGCTCCCACAAGTTGTCCTCTGATACAGCCCTAGAGTTATCTTGAGCAAAAGAGGAAAAGTAAAAGTTATCATGGTCCTAAAAAGATCCTGGGAGGGGAAGGGACACAAAGCTAATTAACATATTCACTGGGGAGGGAGGGTGTAAACAGAACTCAAGTGCCAGGCTATGGATATTAATTTGCTGAGAATGATTAAGACAATGTACACATTCAACACCCTATTGGGACAATGTTTTACTTATCCAAACACATAATAAAACACAATAAATAATTTTTCCCGGCAGATAGATTGACAGGTTGCCCTGATAGTGTGGCCGCTTGTACAGTTGTAAATAAGTAAATCGATGGGCTCCACTTAACTCTTGGTGGCTGGAGGTCTGATGGGCCCATGGAGGCAGCCATAAAATAAGGAGTATGTTTCCCTGGGCTTAATTCTGAAGACTGTGTGCAGAAGCCCTTCCCAGCACCACAATAAGATTCGTAGCACCTACACATTGCCACCCACAGTGAAGGCGAGAGAGGCAGAGAACATACTAAAGACACTGCCCCAAAGACGGAAGTATAAGCCATGGAGTACAGCTTCTTCCCTGCACACATCTAAGAGGAAGTTATAATTCACAGGCTTCAAAATATTGATACAATCTCATGTTTTTCTAATCAGTTCCAAGCTATCACCATAATGGAGGCAGATTAGAACTTGGCACCAAATCCTGTCATGTGTAGTAGTTGGTGGGAGGCACCATGCTGTCTCACACAGGCTCAGCTAATGCTGTCCTTGACTCTCTGTTCTAGGCATTTGTTTTCAGAGTGCTTCCTAGACATTGTATTGGATTCTCTGCCTTCAAAAATAGCATCCTCAGGATCATAGCAGGCCATTCCTCATAGGAACATTGTTCAGCTGTTAGAACCACAGAAGCATGACTTCAAATGAAATTTGGTCTAAAAATGGCAGAAGAGCATGTTAAATTGGCAGTGAGGGATGGATGGGCAGGAAGTGCATGTTTTGGAGTTAAGTTAAATTGTGCAAGTTACATCATTGTTTATTTAAAGAAAAAAAAATCATCTTGAGTTCTGGATTCCTAAATCTGTATGATTAGCCCTTGTGTAAACGTTGCCAGGACCCACTTAACTCTGGTGGCTGGGGATGTGTAGGGCAGATGAAGCAAACTCTGAAACAAAGCCATTGTTTTTGTTTGTTACTTATTTTATTTCATCTGAGAAAAATGTGCCATTCTTAGCCCTCAATTCTCCTTTCATATCCCAAATAGTCTCCTAACCATTTTTATCCCAGATGCACGTAATCTGAACTTTACAAAATAACAGGCAGAAACATTTTTCCAGCCAAGGTTGCTGTGGAAAAAAATACGAAACAAGCAAAGAACATAGCAACACATGACTCTTTTTTTTTTTAAAGTGTGGTTATTTTTTCTCTTTGTGTTTTAGTTTTTTGTTTGTTTATTTGTTTTCTTTTAAAGTGTGTATGTGTGTGCGCACATGAGTTCACGTGCATACACAAGCCAGAGGTATTGGATACCCTGAAGCCGGAGTTACATGTTGTCATGAAAATGAACTCAAATCCTCTGAAGAGCTATCTCTACAAACCCTATTTGAAAGCCCCCCCTCCCCAAGGATTCAGGCATTATGCTGGCCTGCCCCTGTCACCTGGCAGAATGCACTCATGCAGTACTCTGGTCAGCCCAGGGTTCCATGAGTACTAGTCTGCAGGCAGGTGTAAAGGACCCCTTTAAAGGTCAGACCCCTGCCCACTTACACTCTCTTTTGCCTTCCAGTTCTGGTCTCTCTCTCTCTCTCTCTCTTTCTCTCTCTCTCTCTCTCTCTCTCCCTCTCTCTCTCTCTCTCTTCCTCCCCACTCCTCAGTCCCCTTTCTAAATAAACTCCTTATTCAAGCTCTATCTACCTGGCGTGTTATTCCCTCTGCCTCAGTCACCCTTACCTGCTGTGGATCCTGCTATGCTCTCCCAACCCACTCGGGATCCCACTCACTCGGGACCCCACTCACTGGGGACCACCACTGGTCCCTTCTCCAGCTTTCTCCTAAAACTGTAGCAAAAGAACACACACCCCCTTTTAATTTAAAGAGTTTTGTTTTTAAATAAGAGGAAAATGTTTAGTAGAGTCAAGAGCTCTCAATTAATGCAATAGAAGCTTCCGGGACAGGGATCATAAAGTAGTATGGAGAAAACAGTTGGAAAAGCCTCTAAGAAATGTCCTCTCTATTAAGAATTTAGTTATTTGGTATTGTAATATCATTTCCAGATTAGATTTGCAATGCCAGGCAATCAGATTAAGTAACATTTTAATGAGTCAGTCCTCAAACATTTCAAGGCACAAGCACGGGATTCTCTGAACTTGGAAATGGGAAACCCCGATGTGTATGGCCCAAAAGAATGTTTTTCTATGGACAGCAATTTGCCAACAACTTCAAGAGAAACCAAACAAAGCTGAACCCACTATGCTATGTGCACAGCTTTTGTTCCTAGAACTCACACAGCTCTTTTAAAGTGCTGGCTGAAATGGATACAAATGACTTTTCTCAGCTCTTAACCCCACAAGGAATGCCAGCAGATGTCTTTAGACAGTGTCCGATGTGCGGGACACCCAGTCCCACCTCACTCCTGAGACCCTGGGGGGTTGGGATTTAGAGGGCACCGAGCTGGGTACTTGTTAGAGTTCCACACAGAACGGGGTGGCTTTGTGTTGATGTCTCCTGCAGCCCTGAAAGAAGCTGGTCTGACAATTCAAGTGGGTTCTGGTCCAGTGAGCTGTCCCCTGGGTCTCGTCTACTCCTTTCAAGTCGCTGTTTATTTCAACATTCCCGTACAAGCATGGGTGACGAGTGCCTGCCACCCGCCAACACTTCTGAGTCACCTGTCAACATACCACGTAAAGATTTGCCTGGAAGTGAATAGACTGGAACTTTTGAGGGACCTAGCAGAAGACCAGCCCACTCAGTTTTTAAAAAGGGTCTAGAAAATGGGGATGATAAAAAAAGAACGGGAGGAATCATATTTCTGTCTAAGTGTCACTTATGAAAAAGAAAGTTCACTTTGTGACAACAGAGAAAAATGAATCATAATCTTCCTCTTGATGAGTTTAAGCCCCCCTATTTTTAAGAACTACAGTTACTTAAAGCAAATAAATGATGATGGCAAATAGAGGTTGAGAATAAATCTGGGGCGGGGGTGGAGGGTTCTGAGGAGGCAGCTCAGCAGGCAGAGTATGCAGGCATGGGGACCTTGAGTTGAGCCCCAGAACTCACATAAAAAAAGTGGTGAGTGGCACACACTTGTAATCCAAGATCTGGGGAGGGAGGCAGAGGTAGGAGGAGCCCTGTTGTCTAGTGGAAAACTAACACACACACACACACACACAACTCTCTATATCTATCTCTCAGGAAAAGGTGGATTCCCTATCCCACCAGTTATCAGTTGCACACAGCTTCTTTTTCTTGTAATTTATTTTTATTTTGTGTGCATTGGTGTTTTGCCATGGGTGCATGGTACCTGCCACTGGAGTTACAGACAGTTGTGAGCTGCCATGTGGGTCCTCTAGAGGAGCAGTTAGTGCTCTTACCCACTGAGTCATTTCTGGAGCCCTGCACATAGCTTCGTGGCTAAGAGGTGGGAGTTTTGTTCACGTCCTTTTCTTGGTGCTGCAATTTTGTGTGGCTTGAACTTGTTCATGCAGTCATGGACTCCGCATCAATTTTCTTCAGTGGAGTGACAGTGGGTCTGTCACCAGGGCCAACCTCCTGCTCTGGGTAGGTGGTCAGCACAAATCAGACCGAGTCCTGGGGTGTTTCTATAGGTGATTTTTGATGCTGCTGTTGTCTTTAAGAGAGAGACCAGGAAGGTGGGAGATGTCAGAGAAAGACCTGGAGCTGGGGGAAAGGAAAGAATATAATCAAAATATAGTGTGTGGAAGCCTCAACAGATAAAAATAGCAACTATAAACAGACCCAAGGCAGATGGCTGCCAAGGAACAACACCTACAGTAAACAACAACAACGAAAGAAACAAGGGCCCAGTGGGCAGGGATGTGTTGGGAGGGGGGCAGGGGGGACACACAGCAGGAGGGGGATGGGCAGCAATGGGTACAGGGTTTTCAAAGTTTCAAATAGTCCCTTTCAAAAGTAATAATAGGACAATTCTCAGCAAAGGGAGGTGGCATTGATGTTCAAACGGATAAAATCACGCCTTGAATCCCAGCACTCAAGAGGCAGAGGCAGGCCGATCTCTGTGAGTTCGAGGCCAGCCTAGTATACAGAGCGAGTTCCAGGACAACTAGGGACAACTAGGGCTATTGCACAGAGAAACCCTGTCTGGAAAAACAAAACAAGTATAAAAAACTGACAGGAAGGCATGCCACAGAAGGCAGGCAGCAGGAAAGATCTGAGGGAAGAGAACGTTATGTGGAGACATGTGATCCCGTTTCTGAAGGCAGCCTTAACTTCTGGCAACAATCAAATGCTTCTTAAAGAGATCAAAAATGTCTGAAATGATTTCTGAAGCAGGGACACTAGGCTTGTCTCTTTAAAGTTAGTGATGGGTACTGCCGGGGAAGGGGTGATTCTGTTCCTCACCTCACCTAGGAAAAACCTTTTCCCAAGCAGAACAGTCAAGGTTTTTGATGCTCAGAGCAGGTGTCATCTAGGCAGCAGGGGAGGTGCCCTGAGGCCTGAGCAATAGATTTTACAGGAGCAGCTCAGTGCCCTCTAGCTTAGCATGTTTCCATCACCACCCAAGGTGATGACCCACAGCATCCCTGGGCCACCTTCCGGGAGGAGCTCCCAGAGATCCTGCTGACTCTTTTACTTTGGATATTGTTCCCAAGTGGCACTGGGTATATCTACTGGGTAATGAACCAACAGATAAGCAGCATGGAGCCACTTCTGAGCCTTTTAGTTCAAGATCTTCCATGACATTTTCCAGGGTGTCTTGATTTCAGAGTGCTAGCATCTGTGCAGAGAATGGAATTGAGTCTCAATCCCAGGCCTGAGGAGGTGAAGCATGCTCCTTCGAGGATGTTTTAGCAGGTAAATCTCATGCTTCCTCAGATATTTTCTGTGGTTCCAGGAAGCATCCTAGGTCATTTTCCTATGTGGCGGGGCCAGTGTCTTCACTGTCATTTTATACAGAAGCCAGAGTTGGGTGTGGGGACACACCCTTAATCTTGGCACTTGAGAGGCTGAGGCAGGTGGATCTCTAAGTTCAAGGCTAGCCTGGTCTACATAGTGAGTTCCAGGACAGCCAGAGCTGCACAGTGAGGCTGTCTTGAAAAGAAAGAAGGACCTCACTGAGGTGCTTAAAGGCCCAGAAGGACTTTACTCAGGAAGAGAAAGGTTCTTTGACCATGGCATGGCATGAGACAATTTATTATCACGCTATCAAAGAGTACTTATAATTTGTCTAATATGCAGAAAACACACACACACACACACACACACACACACACACACACACACACATACACACACACAGCAATGTATATCAAAGACCAGGTATGGTTTTCTGTTCCTGTGATCCCAGCACTCAGGAGACAGGTTTAAGACCAGCCTGAACTAAACAGTGTGTTGTTACTAGCTCTGGCTACATAGGGAAACTGTTTTTAAAGGGAAGGGGGCAGTTAAAAATGTCTTTTTGTATTTGTCGGAGTTCTAAGTAGCCTTTGGGTTTATGTTTCAGAACAAAATTCTGCTTGATCTAAATTATTTGTTCTATGAAGAATGTGTGTAACGGGACACAGGACCAAAGACTGCTACAGACATCCACATGGGACAGGGATGATGGGTACACTAACCACGGGCATTTCTTCTTCCCTGTGACTAAGGATGCAGCTTGTCGCTGACAGTCCAGGAGACAGGGGTACTGCCAACACCTTCATGGGAAAAGTGATGCTGCTCGATGCGCAGACACAGCTGTCAGTCAGAGGGAAGGAGAAAATGGAAAACATGGAAACAAGAACGAGAGAGGGAAGTACAAGAAGCGCTGAGTAAGAAGAGTTTCCCGAGGAGGAGAGTAAAAGCCAAGGAAGCAAAGCTTTGGCAGCCGGCAGCCAAGGTAGGAGCAAATCAGAAAAGGGGCGTGACCTGAAAAGGAGCACCCCTACTGGTTTTGGTGCTTGAGCGCATTGTGATAGAAGAGGCTGAAGCCTGAGCCTTAAGATAGGATCACATAAGGCAACTAAGGACTGTGCACAATCCCTCGGGTGATCAGGGATCAGCCAGTACCATGGAGGTCAAGTTCAAACACAAAGAACCCTAAAGCCTCAGGCGTAAAAACGCAGACACAGAATCCCTGGAAACTGTGTCAGATGCAAACCTGCATGGATAACACACTGCCTGGGTTTGAGTCAGCTCTCAGAGGAGTCGGAACTGGACTGACCTTGATACCCAGCCAGCCTCTTTTAGGACAGACACTGTAATTATGAGGGAAAATACTTTAAAAGACTCACTGGGGCAGAAAAATACAGAGACCTCCTGCCGACAGGTCCTGGCAAAGCACAGCGGTTAACTGAGTCAGGGGCTTGTCTTGCTATCTCTGCTTCCTCAATGGCCAGCTCTCTCCCAGGCTCCCCTGTTTGTCCTCGTAATGAGATTACTTGGGGGCTCATTCTCAGCCAGCAGGCACTAGAGCAGTCAGTCAGCTTGTTTCTAGCCAGGATCCACCCTGAGTGGTGAAATGAATTTCTTTTTGCATATCACCCTGGGAGTAACACTTGTTCCTGGGGGTTTTATAGGACTACACAGGAGCCTGATACTTCTTCAGGCAGGTCATTCTGGTACTCAGTGGGAGCAGGATTACCAAGAGTTTGAGATCACCCTGGGCTATATGAGTTTGAGTCCAGCCTGTACTACGTGGAGTCATCTTAGAAAAACAAACTGGAGAAAGAAACATCACACAAAAAAGCATGCTGTATGCATTGTCTAATATACAGTAGGCACATAAACCCATAGCAGCTTTTATTACTGTTTTATTAAAATTGATATTACTATTGCTCACTGGTGTAGGAAGCGAATATTCCCAGGTTCATGCAAGAAACATAGGAACAGAAGAGAAAGTAACTAGGCAAGTTGTGAGGGGAGTGGTTGGGTGGGGATAGGGTGGGGGAGGTGCCACAGTCCCATCTAGACTAGCAAGCACGCTGGGACAGAAAGTTCACTTGGTTTTCATTCTAATACGCTAAATGGCTGTGTCTTTTCCCCTTGGGCTGGGCCCAGTCTAATAGCCTTTGTGATCTGTTGGTTTGTAAAGAATTGCTGCAAAGGAAATGAAGGGAAAGGTTCAGGGAGGGGGCCTACCTCTCCAGGCCACCAAGTTCTGGGAAGACAGGGAAGGAAGCTTTGCTAAACAAAAGTTTTACTAATTAGGAGAAATTCAGAGATTCACATAAACGTTTCACAAGGTGGGGGAGACTTGTGGAATGTTTGCCCTTGGCTGGGTAGCTACTTTGACAGAAAAAAAAAAAAAAACAACAACAACAACAACATTTCTCACACCGCTATGGACTGGATTATGCCTGCCCCAACACAACACACATACAGCTTCCCAGTGTATCCCTAGTGCCCGGTTTGACTATATTTAAGAGGCAATGGAAATGAATGTGATCATAAGGTCTGGCCAGAGGATGATGTCCTATGAAAAGAACATGGCACACTGCTTTCTAGATCGTTCTAATGCTGCATAGGGGGCCTTTCTTTCTGTCTCTTTCTCTCTCTGCCTCTCTCTCTTTGTGTGTGTGTGTGTGTACATGTGTTTCCTCACCTTGAATAAAAGCATTTTTCATCTATTGATTCTGATTGCTAAGTTTGAGATTTTGCCTGCAGCTACCTGTTGAGATCAAAACACCCTGCACCTTACATTTTAATTCTTTGATTGGCATCCAGTCACACTAGTCAGTAACATGGGGGGATGACAGGAGATAATGCAGGAGATGATCAAAGCTAGTGTGTGTGTGTGTGTGTGTGTGTGTGTGTGTGTGTAAAATTTCTAAATGATACATTTTTAGAAAAGAAGAGACATGAAGTCAGAAATAGTGACATACATTTGAAATCTCATCACTTAGGAGGCTGTGTTAGTGTCTCAAACTTTAGGATCACAATTTATGCCCTAAGTCAGGTCTGGACACCTATCCTCAATAAGCCAATTAAACATGGAAAGCAGAAAAGGGAAACTTATTCAGTGTGGTCATATTCAGAAGAGGGACAAAGGGCGCCAACAAACACCTCGGGTCCATCTTCAGGATGCTGAAGTGAAATCAAAGTGTAAACAGAAGGCCAGGGATAGGCACATCCAAGCAGTTCCAGTCCCAATGTGTGGTCTTGCCCACCCACCCTTGACTCATCACTATCTGGTTTTTAGTCTCACTATAAGTTGGTAGTTAGAACTGTTTGAAAGGTTTGGGGGAGGGGGACAAGTTCCCCTCTGGCTGGATCCCTTACTTTCTACCAGAATGAGATTCCTGGGGACATTCTCATTGGGGGGGGGGGTTATTTCAATAATCTGACAGTCAAATTCGAGAGACACACAAGGAATGCCAGATTCCCTGGAACTGGAGGAAAGAGATGAATGTAAACGGACGCGTGGGTGATGGGAACCAAACCCGTGTCTTCTTGTGAACAGCAAGTACTCTTAACCACTAGGCCATCTCTCCAGCCCTGACACAAGGGTCTCTTCGGAATATCTTCATTCCTGCCCTGCTGGTTACATCAGGAGAACTGTGAGTTCCAGACCAGCCTGGACCACGTAGCAAAATCCTGTCTCAAAAGCACCCAAGGAAACTGAGGCAAGAGGATGGATTAGAAGTTTGAGATCAGTCTTGGCTACATAGTAAAACCCTGTCACAAACACCAAGTGATAAAATAAACCACAACCCAAACCAGACAAGAAGAAAAGAAATAACAGGTAATTTCTCACCTGCTCAGAACAAAACCTGTGGTTATGTGAGGACACAGGAGAAGGTAGCCATGTGTAAGCCAGCAATGGAGAGCCTCACCAGAAACTTCTGGCACCCAGATCTTAAGACTTTTCCAAAATCTAGGCTTTCGAGAAAAGAAATCTGCTGTTTAAATGACCTGGTCTAGAATGGTCAAGATGGCTCAGTTTTAAAAGGCAGGTCAAGGTCACCGCTCCTGATGGGAGCTCAAGCCCAGTTACTTGAATTTGATTCCTGGGAACTTCCATGGCAGAAGAAAGAATAATTCCTGCAAGTTGTCCTCCTACTTCCATATTTGCGCATGGCATGCCTGGCACTTTCTCACACACAAACACAGGCAAAAAATTAGCAAATAAATGCCAATTTAAAAATCACATCATGCAGTCCACAGCCTTTCCTTAGCTCTCCCCAAGGTGACAGAAGCTGTAGTGACTTACATTTGTGAAGATCGAATCCCCAAAGCAATCAACTTGGGCCCACAGTTCAGAGCTGTGCCTAAAATGAGCAAGAGAGACATGTCTTCTGACCTATGGGTATGAGCCCAGGGATGCCCTCTGTAGTGAAGGTTATGGGAAATCATAGCCTGGGAGCTTCAAAATGGTACACAAGATACAGCATGGCCTCCCTTCTCCTGGGAAACGGTAGGACTCACTTTCTCTGAATTACAAATTTTGTCATTTTTGTGAGACTCAAGTTAACATGCCAGGGAACACTCCTGTATACATCATCTAGAAATACACACAAGAAGCTATCTTCAGGGGAAATCAGGGATAGAATAAAATTAGCGATCACTATTTCAATTACTTTGTGGTTTTAAGAAAAAATTAGACACTTTCCCAAAAAGAAGTTCTACATTATGGTTGTTTCTTATTGATACGATCTTGACTGTCAGCCATGCCCCAAAATACCTTCTTATTGAAGGAGGAGGAGGAGAACAAGGAGGAAATAAAGACTAAAATTATTTTCAAATAAATAAAAAAAGTGACACAGCAGTTTCTATCATGGGTTCAACTCTGGGGCTCTTTTTGGAAGAGGGATAAGTTTAGAATGAAGAAGGAAGCAGCTGTGTGGATGGGCCTTGGATGACCTGCTTTCCTGCCACTCCAGAAAGTTCCTCAGCCTGGTAACCCTCCAGGCATCCTGTCACCATCATCTTCATTGACTTGACACGTTATGCCCAAAGGTTCATTCCTTGACGGTATTTGCCTGTCTCCAGGGAGCCTTGAGCTACACCAGTGTAGTCACACTCTACAGCTCGAGAGTGACAAGAGGAGTGACTGTGACCACCCTGAAAAGTCCTCAAAGTCAAGGCCCAGCTTCTGGAATTTAAGTCTGTCTTGAGCAATGGAAACCTTGTTCTGTGGGGAAGGAGCAAAGCCTCCAAGACTAATTTTTAAGAACGTTTTTATTAGCATGTATTAATTATACATAATAATGGTTTTCATTCTGATATTTTCATCCATGTGCATGATGTCTTTGAGTCATAGCCTCCTTACCCTCTCATGTGTCACTCATTCCTGTTGACTCATGTCCTCCTAACCGGTCCCCTTTCTCACCTGCATTGTGTGTGTGCCTGTGTTTCCCAGGAGTTTATAGCTGTTTAGAGAAACCTGCATAGGAGTTGGCTTCCAAGAACAGTGACTATACCACTGAAGAAAATGTCTCCCTCCCCTGTCAACCTTTGACTGTGTGTAGATCTCCACAAGTCCCTCCTTAGAAACTCTTCAGACCTCAAGACACAATTTGGCCTTGATCCTAGCACCTGTCAGAAACCATCTGCGATGAATTAATGAGTCAGAAAGGAAACCGTGAATGCTTGGAGATTGTGCCTAATCAGCGGCAACTGTTCAAGGCTTGGCGAAGCTTTTCTTTGGGTGCCAAATAAAAATGGCACAGCCAGGGGTACACAGAGTCCAGGCTGTGTGTTCCTGGGCAGAGGCAGGGGTTGGTTCTGTGCAGTTCTGGGGCAACTGGCTAAGGCACAGACAGTCCTATTTACAATGAGGAGAAAGGCCCTAGTCTGAACAAAGACAGAGTGGCCCTGAAGGACCCCATGTGTTTGGCCATTTCTGCTCAAAGAGTGTTCCTGTTGAGAAAAACATGCACAAGAAAGTTCCACATCTCTGTTTTTAATCTAATGAGTAAAATAGACTCATGGGCCAGAAACAGGGGCAAATGGACTCAAGTATTAACAGTAGGGGCAAGCTTCTAAGAGTAATTTCAGATGTCTTCATTTTATTATTTTTATTTTGCTTAGTTAGTTACTTGGGGTTTTGTTTGCTTGTTTGTTTTGTTGTTGTTACTGGGGGGGTTGTGGGGGTTTTTGGTTTTTTTGTTTTTGTTTTTGTTTTTTAACAGAGTCTTATATTCATAACTTCCCCATATCTTGAGTCCTGGGATCACACAGGTATACCACCATGCCCAACCTCTAAAATTATTATTCTTTAATTCTAAAATATATTTTGTAAATGATTTGAACAAGGTTTTTGTTTGTTCGCCTGTTTATTTTCTTCCTTAATGGTTTGGTTCTCATGGCATCGAAGCTAGACTTGGAGAAGTGGGTTGGAGCAGGCATCGTCTACACAGCTGTTGTGACAAAGGCCCATAGAATGATCCTTAAACAATGGCTAATTATTTCTCACAGTGTTGGAAGTCCACGTTCAAGATCAGGTGTGGGCAGGTTTGGTTTCTGCCAAGGCCTGCAACTGTAACTTGCAGATGTGTGCCTTCCCATCCTGTCCTTACATGGTGTTTCCTCTGTGATTGCACCCCAGATGTCTCCATGCATTTAAATTTCTTCTTCTAAGGGCACTGTCAGAATGGATATAAATCCATCCTACAGATTGCATTTTAACTGAGTCATCTCTTTCAAGACATTCTCCTTACTATAGGAGGGGTAGTCTACTTGTAGAATGCTTGCCTAACATACATGGATCCCGGGGTTCAATTGTCAGCATCACATAAACTAGGTATGGATATGCATGCCTATTATCCGGGGACTGTGAACATAGAGGCAGGAAGATCAGAAATTCACAGTCATCCTTGGTTACAGTGTGTGTGTGTGTGTGTGTGTGTGTGTGTGTGTGTGTGTGTGTATGTGTGTGTGAATGTGTGTGTGTGTGTGTGAATGTGTGTGTGTGTGTGTGTATATGTGTGTGTGTCTGTCTGTCTGTGTTTATATCGAGTCCAACTGCTCATGTGTGCATATGTAGTGGTTAAAGGTCAATTTCAGTAGCTATCCATATTGTTTTTTGAGATGGGATCTCTCACTTGGATGGGGGACTTGCTGATTAGATTGGACTGGCTGAACAGTGAGCTCTAGTGTTTTTCCTGCCCATCACCACCTCTGCAGTGCTGGGATCAAACGGTGCACCACTCTCCCTGCTTTCTACATGCATGCAGACTCAGGTTCTGATGCTTGGGGTGGTAACACTTCACCAATTGAGCTGTCTCCCCAACTCCTACATAATGGTATTTGAGGCCAACCTGAGTCACATGAAACCAGCCTCAAAAGAAACAAATAAACCTTTAAAACCAGTCACATCCCAGGACTACAGAGTCAGCACCTGCAGTTTGGAGGTTCAGAGCTTGAATGAGAGTGGAGAGAACGGATTGTTCATTAGTCATTTGTCTTAATGCATTCACTTCCCTCCCTCCGCTCCATTACCGGCTCTTGATATTTTCTACCTCTTCTCCTGTCAGCTCTCCAAACGGCATCTGAGTTATGGGATTTGTATAGTTTACATCCTGGGGTGGATAATGGACCTCACTGTGCCTGCCGGACCACACTGATCATGGCCAAGGACTGGGCTGGTCTCCTCCCTGGTCTTCTTGAGAACTGAGCTGCCTTGATCTCTTTGTGCCTTTGGGATTCAGTGCTTACCCTGTTTGTGGTGCTGGTGTCTCTGGTCACCTGTGCTGACCCCATATCAGACTGCTGGTCCAGGGCACAGTGTTAGTCTTTCTCGTCTTTTCCAGGTATCCAGGGAGGTGCCGTACTCCTACATGCCCCTCAAAGGATCTGAAAAGCCAAGAGCTCTACTTCAGGGACTCGGGCATTTCTTTCAGCAGTATGTCATTTTTCTAAGATTATTTTATTTTATATGTTTGAATGTTTGGCTTACATATATGTATGTGGACCACATGCCCATGGAAGTCAGAAAAGGGTGTTGGCTTGCCTGGAATTGGAGTTTCAGATGCTTGTGGGCCACCATGTGGATGCTGAGAATTGAACTCAGGTTCTCTGCAACAGCAACCAGTGCTCTTAACCACTGAGCAATCTCTCCAGCTCAGGTGTGTGTGTGTGTGTGTGTGTGTGTGTGTATGTGTGTGTGTTTGTATTTTAAATGTCATTTTTTGGTCTTGCTTGGAACAGGATGTCAGAGCTGAAGGTGGCAAGGTTTGGGAATCACACCCAGGTCCTTCCCTGTGCTAAGCATGTCATGTCCTACTTAGTTCTAACTATTGTCCACTATTGAATAAGAGTCTGTGCTCTGACTGCTGCCTTTATTATTGCACACCAGTGATGCAATTTTGAGACAGGCCACTTAAACTTTCCAAACTCCCATCTTCATCTCTCAGATAAAGCAAATGACATTATGGCAAAGGGATTATATGAAAGTATGTAAGTACAATGCTTGACAGACAAAGAAATCTAGTCCATGTTCCATAGATGTTGACCTGGAACTATTAGAAGGAGAAAAATCAGAAGGTAAGAGAATAGTAGAAGATTGGGTCAGCACTGGGCTCAAACTTGGTCATCAGGAGAGCCACAGTAGCTGATTAAAGTGTCATCCGGTTGAATGTATTACATACCACAGGACAGGTTGCTGAATAGTGAATCTCTGATGGAAGCTGGTAGTTTGTTCCTGACTTGGTTTTTGTTTTGTTTTGTGTCATCAGAAACAACTGAAGTCATCATTGGGCGTTCCTAGGAGATAATGATAGAATTCAAACCTATAGATTATGTGGGTACCAGCGTGTTACCCAGCCTGGAATATCAGTGATCTGTCTATACCCAAAACACATCTTCTAGGAGGTATCTGGACTGCTCTTGTTGTTATAATGTGTGTTATAGTTCCTAAGAAGAAGTATGTTTTCTTTTTCTTTTCTTTTCTTTTCTTTTTTTTTTTTTTTTTTTTTTTTTTTTTTTTATTCTTTTCTTTTTTTCAAGACAGGGTTTCTCTGTGTAGCTTTGGAGCCTGTGGCTGGACTCGAACTCAGAGATCTGCCTGCTTCTGCCTCCTGAGTGCAGGGATTAAAGGTGTGCATCACCAATGCCTGGTGAAGCAGTACGTTTTCAGCAAAACTCTCCACTTCCATGTCTCCAGAATCCTCAGCTGACATGTGACAGCAGGATCCAAAAGCAACATTCTTATTTCATAGCTTCTGCAAGCATCTGGAAAGAGAAAGGCAAGTCAACCAAGGTCTTTGACCCAACTAAGTAAGAAAACAAAGAGCCAGGGAGACCGATGTAACCCTTGACATGTGCAGAAAAAAAATAGCTTAACAAACACCAGAGAATTCATATCAGATGGAAATGGGAAATGTCGGAACCAGTGAAAGCAGAGAACATTGCAGAAATATATCACTACCGATGCCAAAGAAGAAACTAAACCACCAGAAGAGCCAACAATTCTCTCACCTAATAAAATATGAAGCTTTGCATGTGGAAAAGGCAATGGAAAACCAGAGCATTCATCCCAAGATCAAGAATCATTTGTTTAATTGATATTGGCTGGTGCCTTTTATCGATTTGCTACCCATGAGTTCAATCACAAAAATGAAGAAAGATACAAAATATCCTGAAAGGTATGTTATTAAAATGAACTGTTTATCTAGGCAGAGAGAGTCATAAACAGTGGCTTTCCAATATTTTTGACTCTGACTCATTGGAAGAAATATATTTTAATTAATTTATTTTGTTACACTTGTTTATTTGTAGGTACATATTTGTGAGTACATGTGTTGAAGGAGTCATGCATGTGGAAGTCATAGGACAAAGCATGGTTCTCTCCTTCCATCATATGGGTCCCAGGGATTGAACTCTGGTTGTCAGGCAGGCTTGGTGACAAATGCTTTTACCACACTGAACCATCTTGCCAGCCCAGACTAGTGACAAAACATAGAATAGTGATTGCTAAGGATTGGGCCAGGAAAGGTACAGAGGTTTTGTTTAATGGGTGGTTTCCATTTTTGAGACAGATTATGAAGAATGGTTGAAGAACATGATGAATGCATTTGATGGCATTATACACACATTTAAGTGTAAGGAGTAAGGTTTTTCTGCCCGCCACTGGTCTGATCCCGCCGCCACACCAGCCCCAATTAATGTACAGAGACTATGTATTAGATATAATTTTGTTGGCCAGTTACTTGTTTTTTAAGTATGATTAAGATGGTAAACATCATGTATATTTTACCACAATAAAATTTTTAAAAATCTGGTGTATACACACACATGTGCAATCACACACACACACATAGAAGTTGCACAGATCAGTGGAGGGTACTCGCCTAGCATGCACAAGGGCCTACATTCAATTCTCAGTAATGGAAAACAACAAAACCACAAACAAACAAACAAAACAACCTTCATTCACAATTCAGATCAGAGTATCACTGTGGGTACTTAATGTTTCCTCTTGGATGATTTCATTTCCCTCTAACTCTCACTTGTTGGATACTATTGGAGACACATTAAGTTGACTTCATGACTCACTAGTGGGTTGCAGTTCACACTCTGAAAAATATATTTGTTTCTCGACAGAGGGCCTCACTATAAGCTTAGGCTGTCTTTGAACTCTTTGCCCTCTTGCCTTAGCTTCCTGAATATCAGTATCAGAAGCATGAGTCACCTGTCCAGGCTTGAAAACTATTTATTGGCTGGCCTAGTGTGCAATATCCCAGTGATGAGGGCGCACCTGCTCTGGTTATGCTGAGAAACCTTGTGCTTTGGTTACAAAAGATGCTTTACTCAGCCCCAACCCATAAGCAGAGTGCCTGGAATGTGAACTAGCCTTCCCAGATATGCTTCCTGAGGTTTTATTCCCTCTCATGGGAAAGTGGTTCCTGCCCCTACTCCAAATTTCATGGGAAAGCCATGTTCCTGGCAAAACAGGGCAGGGAGTTCAGGACAGAGGCCCTCTCCCCTCTGTCTTCTTCTTGGTGGTTGTACTAGTTACTTGTATCAATATACAGTACTGGAAAACAATACAAAAACCTCACCCACAATTACAGTCTACTTTCCTCACTCTGACATCACTGTGGTTTTCTAGAATCCTCCTGAACTCAGCCAAAAGTAAGAGACTTTTGTACCTTGCATCTGCAAGGAGAGACTAGTTTTGTTAGCTCACTACATCTACAAAGGGGGTGCTTAGGAGAACACTTGCTGGTTCAGAATAGGGACTTTTAAACACATTAACTTAGATTATGAGGTAAAGTATCTCAGGGCCTGAGGCGCTATAGTTAATCTAGTCTGATACCATTTGGCTCTTTGCATTCTACTTTCCTGGATCAGTGGTTGATGTGTTTGCTTTGAAATAACAGAATATCTGAGTGCAGTGACTCAAACAGGGCAGTAGTTTTCTTACACAGGAAGGAGTCTGAAGGGAAGGCTGCTGGTTGGGTGAAGCCACTCAGTGATGTCATCATTGACTCTCTTGGCTTTTTCCTCCTCTTGGGAAGATGCCTTCCGCCATCCATCCCATCACATCTTCATTTTTGGCAAAATTAAGGGGACACCTACTACATCAGTCCCTATTGTAGAAAACCAATATTCTCCCAACTGGCCCAGCAGAGTATTTCCCGAAGATCTGAGCTTCTCACTGGGTCATCTTTTCACCACTGGGTAAAGCCGAGGTGTGGAAAGACAGAAAGTAGAGGGTGAATATTAAGTAGGTCAATTAGGAGGGACAGCCAGATTTCTTCAGTCAGGGGCATTCATGCTAGCTCAGAACTCTTCAGGGCAGAGGGACAGCTTGTTCCATGCCTGGCAGTTCTAGAAAGATGTTTTTGTTTGGAGTCAGAACTAGGCTCCTTCTGACTGGTCTCTGTGGGCTACTGGTTATGCCCTGTGGCAACTTTGCACATAAATTCATTTACTTAGTGGTAAGAGATGTACAAATATTTGAAGATATCAACCATAGCTCCTTTGAGTCTTCTATTAAACACAGGAAGCATCTCCTGTTGGGTCCTTGGGTGATGTGAAGTCCAGTATTCTCTCCTCTTTATTTGCTCCCCTCTGCATATTTGTTGAACAATGTGCCTATTAGACTCCAGTGCCCCAGATAACACCTCAACAGGTATGGAGCAAAGCCAGGGAAGCCAGATGCTGATTGCCATTGTTCTGGGAGGGTATCAAGTTGTTAGGTTGAGTTTGGTGTTGCCCTCTATGAATTTCCTACAGGTGATCTTGCTTCTAAAGGCTATAAGTCTTTTCTACATCCTTACCATCCTCTACTTATATAGTTGATCTAAATATTAGTTAATACCTAGAAACTAATTGGGAGAGAGACTTATTTATTTCAAGACGGGTCTTTTTACATAGCCTTGGCTGTCCTGGAACTAGATCTGTAGACCAGACTGGCTTCGAACTCACAGATATCCACCTGACTCTGCTTCCCAAATGCTGGATTAAAGCCAAGTGCCACTATGACCAAGCCTATGCATATTTAATTTTTGAGCCAGAATTTTGCATAGCCCAGGATGACCTTAAAGTCCATATGTAGCCAAAGATGGCTTTGAACTCCCAATTCTCTTGCCTCCACCTCCAACAGATAGAATTATGGGTATGTGTCACTATACCCAGTTTTTAGTAGTATGTCCTATGTTATTAGGCTTCATTTATGTATTTAATTTGCTGAGTTATTTTTATGTTATTTTATTTTTTTAATATTTATTTATTGGGGAAAACACATGCCACAGCATTGTGGTAGAAACAGGTTTGGGGTGTTGACTTTGAATCACCAGCCTTGCCAGCCAGCAGAGTTACCTGCTGGGTTATCTTACTGGCCCTATTTTCAAATTGGTTCTATTTTCTAAGTTGTGAGTTATTACTTCCAAGGTGATACTACCTGCAAACATGACTAATGTATTATGCTCTTTATATTTGCACATAAACTGTCAGGTTTTGCCTTTGATAATGTGGTTTGAGATTTGATTCCCCCCCCCACCCCTCGAGACAGGGTTTCTCTGTATTGTTTTGGAACCTGCCCTGGAACTAGCTCTGTAGACCAGGCTGGTGTCGAACTCACAGAGATCCCCCTGACTCTGCCTCTTGAGTGCTGGGATTAAAGGAGTGCACCAATGAATGCCCAGAGAGATTTGATTTTTTGAGAGAGCATCTCCTACCTGCCTGGGTTGGCCAGGAACTTTCTTTGTAGCCTGTGCTAACCTCGACCTCAGGATTCTCCTGCTTCTGCTCACTTAGTGCTGGCCTTACAGGTGTGCACCGCCACATCCAGAGTCAGTAAATACTTTCAGTAAGAAAGGCACAGAGTCTTTCAACCTGTTCCCTTAATACTCGTTATAAAGTGAAGCTGGTTTGTCATTAAGTACATCAGCACTCAATAAATCTGCCTCGTGACCATTGAGCTCACACTCCACCCTTGTCCTAGGACACTGGGAGACTCTCTTTTAATCTCTTTGTAAAAAATTCAGATGAAAAGCAAGTCGTGTGCACATAGTGTTCATGTCTATAATCTCAGGACTTAGGAAGCTAAGGGCAATATAGTGGGGGTGGAATGGAGAAATGGCCGGTTCCATCCCTGTCCCCTGCCTATAATCCCAGATGCAGAGTTAGCAGGGTTATAAATTTGAGGCCAGTCTAGACTACATAGTGAATTCCAGGCCAGCCTGGGCTACCTGGCAATACCCTGTTTATCATGTGTTTCTTTCTTTTATTTTTTAAGATTTATTTATTTATCATGTATACAGTATTCTGTCTGCATGTATGCCCTCAGGCCAGAAGAGGGCATCAAATCTCATTATAGATGGTCGTGAGCCACCATGTGGTTGCTGGGAATTGAATTGAACTCAGGACCTGTGGAAGAGCAGCCAGTGCTCTTAACCTCTGAGCCATCTCTCCAGCCCCTATCATGTGTTTCTTAAGACAAAAGAGACAGACAGGAGGAAGTGCCCCTCTGTGTTCTTCAAATTATCCCTTTTTATGATCCTGCTATCTTTCTAACTGTAAACCCAGGATAACATCTGGAGCTGGATCACACAAGTAGTTATAAAATTGCACATTAAATTGGGGTTAGAACGAAAGCAGAAGTTATGTATAATTTAAGTAATCTTTGAAAATCTCCTCAGTGACTTACAAAAATACATATGGTATGGTGTGCCATGGGCAATGTTTTGTTTACTGAGACTAGGTCTTTCTCTATCTGGCCTGGAACTTGCTAGGTAGACTAGCCTGGACTCCAACTTGTGAACTTGTATCTATCTTCCTGTTTCCCTGCCTCCTAGCGATGATTACAGTCTTGTACTATTGTGTTCAACACGATCTTGCATAGTAAACCTCCACTCAGTGGTCAAAGAGAGTCATTAAGCTAAAGGTTCAAATGGCTGTCACTAAACATTTCAAGGATTTCATCAAATCATATCTGGAAAATGAAGACTTTCAGAGTATTCCTGCTTGTTGATAGGTATGATTTGTATTGGCTTAATTTGAATCCTTCTCTCTTTAATTTCTTCACTTTATTATTTTTATTTATTGTGTGTGGATATGTGTGTGCATGGGGGAGGGCTCATGCCACAGCACACATGTGGAGGTCAGAGGACAACTGTAAAGTTAGTTCTTGCCTTTCATCTCTTACATGGGCTTGATGTCCCTTTAAAATGCATCTGTCCAGCTGGTTTCTCTGTGCGTGTCTACACAGCAGCACTTTCTCTGTATATGAGTCTGTTCCTGTATCTGAATCTTTTCCTTTTATAAATATGCCTGTCAGTTTTGGATTGGGACTCAACTCCAGCAATTTCATTTTTAAAAGACTACCTCTGTTAAAAAACAAAAAAACAAAAAACAAAACAAAAAAAAAAAAAAAACCACTATTTCCAAATAGTCTCATCCTGAGATCCTGGGTATTAAGATTTCTTCAGAGACACAGTCCAGTTCATATCCAATAAGAACACAGATTATGGGGTCACCCTAAGATAGCAGAAGATAAATCATAGCCACAGAATCCACCCTCAGGATGCAGTGAGGCTTGTGCAGAAGGCACAAATAGCAAGGAAGATTTTTTTTCCCCTTCATCCATTCCTACCAACCAACATTACATCTGTGGAGGAAAGGTGCGCGCAGTAGTGGCAGCATTTGTAAGGACTTAATACCTTAATATCTTGCTATGTTTAGTCCTCTTTTTTTGTTTTTGTTTTTTTTTTCAAGACAGGATTTCTGTGTGTAGCCCTGGCTGTCCTAGAACTCACTCTGCAGACCAGGCTGGCCTGAAACTCACAGAGATCCTCCTGCCTCTGCTTCCCAAGTGCTGGGATTAAAGGTGTGCACCACCCCTGCCCAGCTGCTGTGTTTAGTCCTTTAACACTTAAGCAAACCGGGAATGGGAGACTCACATCTGTAATTCCAGCACTTGGATACTTAGCCAGGCATTGACCAGGAATTTGATACCAACCTGGGCTCCATAGTGAGTTCCAAATTAGCCTAAGATATAGAGTAAGATCCTGTCTCAGAAAGCAAAACTAAGACAAGCAAGCAAATACTTAAGCAAGCTTTCTTTGTCACGCTACTTTATGTGTCACTGTGGCTCTTAGAAATCAGGACATGCAGACAAAGTGTGCTCTCTCAATTTGAAATCTCAGCACAGTTTACCTCTGGCTACTAGCCAATGTGTTTCCTGTGAAATGAATCACAGCCCCGATCAGTTGACACATAATGAGCAACTACACAACACTCAACAAATATTAGCTGCTTTCCTTCTTGCTATTGACTGTTGACTCCCCGAAAGCTAATTTGGTTAGATTTGTTGCAGCAGAGAATAGTAAAACCTTGGGCTGGGCATGTAACTCAGTGGCAAAGCTCTTGTTTGTCGAGCATGCAGAAAGCCCTAGGTTCAATTTCTTACAGAGAGGGAAGGAAGGGGAGGAAGGGAGGAAGGGAGGACAGAACTTTAACAAATAACTGACAATGAACTAGAAGGAAGATTTCAAGGAAGATCATTAAGATGGGGTTAGACCGGTGGTCTCAGCCTGTTGGTTGTGAGCCTGGGAGACCTATCCTTTTACAGGAGTCACCTAAGATCATTGGAAAACACCGATATTTACATTACAATTCATAACAGTAGCAAAATTCCAGTTATGAAGTAGCAGCAAAAATGATTTTATGGTTGGGGGTCATGAGGAACTGTGTTAAAGGAAGGTCCAGAATCCCTGGATCATACTCAAGTGGCCACAGACTGATTTTTATTCTTAAAAAAATTATTATTATTGTATATATGTGTATATAATTTAATAATTATTAAATTATTGTATATATGTGTGAGTGCCACACCATGGAGTCCCCAAGAGGTCATTGGACCCCCTGGAGCCTGAGTTACAGGCAGTTTGAGTTGTCAATGTGGATGCTGGGAACTGAACTCTGGTCCTCTGTCAGAGCAGCCCAGCAATCTTAACTGCTGAGCCATCTACCCAACCTACATAAGCAGATTTTCAACACAGGGAACCAAGGACACTAGGCCCGGTGAGTGGCATGATTGAGGAGAATTGTTGGGCACAGCTGTTTTTGGTCAGGCCAGTTCTCTCGTAGGGTGAGCAATCCCTTTCCCAGTAAGGAACAACTTTTTCAGTAGAAGTCAGTTTGGAGGAAGTTCCTGAAGCAAATTGTTAAACTATTGCCATTTACTCATCTTCTTAGGCAATAACTCCATGACTGTTAACAGAAGTGCCATCACTTCTCACGGCCCATCTGGTCTTGAACACCACCTGAATTTGTCCGGGTGCCACAGCCTGCACAGTTTAGAGAATTAACCTACTGGGGCGACAGGGAATGAAGACACAGCAGACCTTAGTAGAGAAAGGCTGGGGACAGATGAGTAGTATGCTTTGATGGAGGCACACCGACAGTGGCCTGGAAGCTCAGTGTATTTATTATATACAGTACCACCAAGGGTTAGCTATTATCTGCAGAGAATCCCTGTAGGGAGCAATCTCAGGCTGCATCCAGCCTTCTGGGAGGAGGAGGAAAGAGCCTCAGTTGATACATTCGGAGCACATTGCTTTTAGCTAAAGGTTAAAAGTTCCTCAGCATCAGTACTTGGACCAGAGGAAGGTTTGGCCATTTTATGGGCACAACCTAGGGAAGGCTCTGCTGGCCTATGAGCTTGAAGCGTTGGGGTCCTTGATGTGGTTGTACCCAGGTCAATAATACACATTCACTCAAGACTTCATTCACTCCCTGTTGCAGGATATCTGATTATGCTGTGGCATCCCAGACTGTGTTAATAAAGTTAACCTTGAATCAGGGAGTGGGGCCAGTGACTAGCTGACTGGAATGAGCCATAGAGAAGCTCAGAGCTTCCATCAACTAAACCCGCACCACAGGAAGATAAAAGTCAGTTGCTTACCTGAACAACCCAACACAGGTTTTTGTTCTCCACTTTGTTGCAAGAATCATTTATAGGTTTTAGACTTGTTGCATTTTGTTTGGTTTGAGGCAGAGTCTCCGATAGCCCAAGCTGGCTTCCAGTTTTCCAAGTAGCTGAGGATGACCCTGATTGCCTAATCTCCCTGTCCTCAACTCCTGGCTGCTAAGATTATAGCTGTGCTTGCTCTGCTATCATACCAGCTAGGGCCTCTGCCTTCACTCTGTCTGTCTCCTTTGCTTTGGATCAACCTTCTGCTAGACTCTGTTTAGACACAGGAATCACTCAAGGGATGTTTGTCTATCTAACATATCCCATGGCCTCTAAGAGTGAGAGAGGCATGTAACTGTCAGCTCTGTACATCTGTTTTTCCTCCTCTTATAACACCTAAGGTCTCTAATCCTGTCCCCAAACATGTGATCATCCTGGATTCTGGGATTCTGGATAGCCAGAGCTTAGTCAGGTGAGAACAGGTCACCGGATGACAAGGCTGATCATGAGACCACACTTTAGCAAGGACTGCTTCATTGTCCACACTCTTGTCCCATACCTCAGTTCCTCCTCTGTTTAAACCTAAAGCTTGTGTCCATCCCTGACCAACTTCCCAAAGTATTCCTTAGACTTCTCTCTGCTTGTCAACATTTTTCATCTCCTTAATTGGCATATAGGGAGGGGTGGCCGAGCCTAGTTTGTTGGACCTGGAGCTAGTGCCATTGTTATTCACATGCAGAGTTAATAATAGTTCTTTTTTTACATAATTCATTTACTTTTTATTCCATATGCATTGTTGGTTTTGCATGCATGTCCCTGAAACTGGAGTTACAGACAGTTTTGAGCTGCCATGTGGGTGCTTGGAATTGAACCCAGGCCCTCTGGAAAAACAGTCAGTGCTCTTAATCCACTGAGCCACCTCTCCAGCCCCAGCACAAGAGTCTTTCTATAAGAAGTGCCTGTCAACCTGTTGTCAATGTCTGGTGTTTGCTATACCATGGTCAAAGGTCTGGTTTCTGGGGATGCTGGAGAAATACTTGCTTCTTCGTGATTCTGATCACACCTGTAACTTTGATTTTCCATTCAGAGTGAGTGTTAATCACAAGAGAGACTGAATGGATGAAAAATTGAAGGAGGAAAATCTGTCCCCAAAGCCATAAACTGAACTCCAAGCACATGACCTTCAAGGAGATGTTTCTTATGAGCTCAGCAGATCCGCCAGAAGACCAATGTACTCCTCACCCCTGTCAGGTTACCATCCCCTGCACGTGTCTGAGAATTAGGAATTGCAACTAGAACAGAATTAAAATCAATCTCCATGATCAGCAGTGGGCATCAGACTGGAACGATGTGGGCAGCAGGGTTGATAGACAGGTGCAAGCTTGCCAGGCTAGGGGATTTTTCTCTAAATAAGAGGACTATGTTAAAAATAGCATCTCCTCCACGCCATCTCCCACCCCCAGTCACACATCAGCATTTCTTCACATTAGACTGTCATATTTTCCGCAACAGCAGTCACTGGATTGATGACATAAGCATCCCTTCTGGTTCTCATTTGGAAATGAGTTCTGTTCCCCTGGACAGTTTCAAGCATGGAAGTGTATTTTGGTTTACCATTTTCTTGTCAGCGATACCAAGAATAAAATCTGAAGGAGACCAAAGTATCTGTTGAGAGGCTCCAAGGAACACTATTGGCTTCGTGAAAATCTCTTGACCGGAATCTTGACAAGGTGAATATTCATGACCGTGACCTGGAAGGTTGTTATCAGGAGGAGAATAAAGAAGCTTGTAACAGGAGAAGTTGCAGAAAACTAGGTCAGTGGGGGGGGGGGGGGGGGGGAATCAACTACCTCAACAATAAATATGCAAAATCCCCAAGGTCACAAACTGGAGGAGCTTACAAGTTCCCTACTTGCCTGCCGCCACCTCTGTTCCTGTGACTTTCATTTCTCAGTTCACCTGGCCCGTCAATTCCCACACCCTTTTGCTGCACTGGTTCTCAACCTTCCTAATGCTGCAAACTTTTAATACAGTTCCTTGTGTTGTGGTGACCCCCAACCATAAAATTATTTTAGTTACTACTTCATAATGTAATTCTGCTACCATTATTAATCGTAATGTAAATAATATGTGACCCTTGTGGGGTCTCAACACACAGGTCAAGAACCACTGCCTTGGTAGGAAAGAGTGGAATCTGCCTCTAGGTGGAAACCTTCCATGTTCCCCTCCCTTAAGAGTGTATCCAGTTGTCGGGGTGGTGGTGGCCAACACCTTTGACCCCAGCCTTCGGGAGGCAGAGGCAGGTGGATCTCTGTGAGTTCTAGACCAGTCCAGTCTACAAGAGCTAGTTCCAGGGCAGCTTCCAAAGCCACAGAGAAACCTTGTCTTGAAAAACCAAAAGAAAAAAGAAAACAAATTAATCCACTTGAAACTGTCAACCCTCTGGCTGAGACACCACCTCTCAGAGAAGCAGGCTCCCCTTTAAGCTATGCTAAAGTGACAGGAAGAATTATTTCTTGAATATGACCACAATTTGGCCCTTCAGAAGTCCTATGATCTCCCTTAGGTGTGACTGGGTTTGCCAGCCTTTCTGATTTTTGACTCAGAAAGGTGTAACTATTCTTTTCCTTCTTCTGTCCTGTGTTTCTCTCAGATGCTGATCAGAACTCAAGTGTCTTTCTCCGGTACATTGAGCCTGTACACTGTTTGCCTAAAGCCCCTTCCCTGCCATGTGACTATTTAACCACCATGTATCTCACTTCCATCCTGGCTGGCCTCAAATGACCTCTCTAGTCTCTGGGAAGTTGCCGGGATATGTAGCTTGCCCATCCTGGGGTTTTCCTTTTAGTATTTATGATGTTCTGGAATGACAGGCATGGTGATACTCACCTTTGACACTAGCACTTTGGAGGCAAAAGCAGATGGATCTCTGAGTTTGAGGCCAGCCTGATTTACACAGCAAGTTCAGGATAGACAGGGATACATAGGAAGACCCTGTCTCAAAACAAACAAATGAACCCCCTGGAGCTTCTGTTAGAGTCTTTTCTTAAATTCTTTTATTAATGAGACTAAAAAAAGTAAACCCTGACTTCCCCGGTATCAACAAGGTCTCATATAGCACAGGCTAGCCTCAAACTTGCCATGTTAGCAAAGGCTGGCTTTGAACTCCCATTCCTCTGGCCTCTACCTGTGGGGGTGCTGCTGGGATTGTAAGTTAGGAGTATCACAATGGGCTTCTGTAATTGTTCTGACTCATAGAATTTTGCAATTATTTTGCACCTCAAGATATCATGGAGGTTGACAGGAATGGTGGGATGTGGATGGGCTTGCCTTAACTCTACCTTCTGAGGCTAGTTTTAAACTTTACCCACCTGGAGAAAGAATTGCAGGAGCCAGATGGGTCAAGGACACCACAGGAAAACCCACAGAATCAACTAACCTGGGCTCGTAGGGGCTCACAGAGACTGAACGGACATCCAGGGAGCCTGCATGGGACTGACCTAGGCCCTGTGCATATGTGTAGCTTGCTCTTTTTGTAGGACTCCTAACAACGTGAACAGGGGGTGTCTCCAACTCCTTTACTGGCTTTTGAAACCCTACTCCTCCTACTGAGTTGACTTGCCCAGCTTTTATACACGGGAAGGTGCTTAGTCTTACTGCAACTTGATGTGTAATATTTTGTTGGTACTCGAAGGAGACCTGCCTTTTCCTAAACAGAACAGAGAAAGAGGGTATTGGTGGGGAGGAAACAGAAGAGGTGTGGGGGAGGAGCTGGAAGAAGAGGGAGGGGAAACTGTGACTGGGAGGTAAAATAAATAAATAAGGTACACACATCAAAAACCCCCCTTTAACCCCACCTATAAAGTCATTCGTTCACTCATTCATTCATTTACTCAATGACATTTCAGTTCCTCCCATATACCCACATCAAAAACAGGTGGAACATTAAATGGGTAATTTGAAGACAGTTTAGGAAAACCTAGACTGTTTTAAAAGTTTGATTGATACTAGACGTGTTCGGCATGCACCTGCGATCACAGCCCAGGAGACGGCAGCCGAGTTGTGAGGTGGAGGCCATCCTGAGCTACATAGCCAGCCCCCTTTTGACAGAAAAAACTAAACAGTGCCAAGGTATGGTGGCTTGCAGACCGGCGAGAGAGGTTGCAGATAATTTGAGAGCAGCCTGAGAGAGTGCCTCGGTAGTACAAACAGGGATCCTGTGAGATCACAGATGACCTTGTCAACCATAGCTTTCAGCATGGAAGGGGACATCTGTTGAGACAGCCTGTCTTCAAGATAGTCTCGCCTTGGACAGACCATTTCAGGAAGGATGGCTTGCAGGAGAGACACAGCTGTGGCAATTCCTTATTCCCAAGCCCATCCCCCTGCCTCTGTAAAGGGTCTCAGCCAGGTTTTCCCCCTGGCAGTTTCCAAGGGGGGGAGAAACTGCCCCCTCTGCGTGTGCACTAGTAAACACACTGCCCCCTGTTGAAGGTCAGACCCTGGTTTCTTTCCGCTGCCTCAGAAATCCAGCACAGTCTGATTTAATAAGAGAGTTTCAGGCCAGTCAAGGGCTACATAGCAAGACCCTATTTTACAACAAAAACCAGGAGATGGAGAGGTGTCTCAGTGGTTAAGTTTGTCAAATGACAAACTGCATAACTCCAGCTCTAGGAGATCTGACACCTCCAGCTTCTGGGGGGCACCTGCGCGCACACACACACACACACACACACACACACACACACACTCGGCCATCTCTTTAAAATAATAAAAGTAAATATTAAAAGCAAAAGGACAAAACAAACAAACAACAACCCCCCATGCCAAACCCTAAACTAAAATTAAAAGTTTAGAAAAAAATATATATAAGAAAGGTACAGGTAAAGTGTAGGACATCCAGAAGATATGGCAGATTATGACATTGCTGTCAGCCCAAAAGGGCAAGAGGAGGAGCTGGAAAGAGCTTGGACTTCTCGGAGACCTCTCTGTAAATCAGGCCGTATCACAGGAGCTGTAAGCTTGTGGGGCGAATCCATTCTGCTGTGACCCTGCAGGGAGGAAGCACAGCTTCATTTCCCCTCTTTCTGACCTGCCCTTGCTTCCCACTGTGAGAACCAGAGTAGTTTATAGTCATGGATGTGTCGTTGCTCTCCAGGAAGGCTGTACCAGCCCCTGTGCTGATTCACCTAGCATCATGCTATGCAAGGGCAGCCTTGCTGAAGGCCTGGGCAAGGACTCACTGAGCAAGGCCAAACTCGTTCTCAGTAGGAGAGGCAGCAGGCTGGCTGAGTCCTTTTCCTGTTGTTGTAAGCAGGTGTCATATATCGGTTCATTTATGAAGACTAGAGATTTACACAGTTCCAGAGACTGACAAGTCCAATATCCAGAGTCTGTCATTTGGAGAGGTCCTTCTTGTTATATCATACCATGGCAGAAGACGACACAGGGAAGACAGGACATGTGTATGCCAGCTCTTTTCTCTTCCTCCTCTCATAGAGCCACAAATGCCATCATTGGACCTCCAACCCCAATATCACATCAGTCTTAACCACCTCTCAAAGACTCCAGCCCAAAATATCATTGACGTATGAATTTGGGGATTAATTTCCAATACCTGAATGCTTGGGGCACATAACAAAATCATAATGGGGTGCACTCAAATATGCTTTATTTTTATCTATCATGTTCATTCCGTCCATTCATAATCCATTTTTCTTCATTCATAGTCTTGCTGATGGGGGTGTAGCTTGCTTGAAATGTCAAAAACAGCCCAGCAGCTGTAGGCTATCAGAGTTTGGTGGGTGTCCACCATACAGTAGAGGACATTCAGTTTCTGCCTAGTCATATGTGGACCGTGAACCTCTTTATGAGTCCCTTGTGTCACTCATCACTCAAATAAAATCAGTCACTAAATCCAGACCCTCTGACCTGTCTTCTCTTTCTCTTGTCCTCTGTCTCTTCCCTGCCACCATCATGGTTCTCACTTACCCGCTGACGGCTCCTGCCCATGATGGAACTCCCTTTGTTGTTGGATCCTTTCACCGCCCCCCCCCCTGCCCTGCATATACAAGCTCAGATGGAGAGCAAGTTAGGATTAGGAGGAGGGTCTTAAGAGTGACTATGGGGTGAAAAGTGCAGACATAGCCCACGTTAGAACACAAGCCACAGTGGCATGTCCAAAATGAACCAGTAAAACTTATGGCTCCCAAAGGAAGAATTAAGATTGAGGATCCAGAGATAAAAACAGCAGAGTCCCAGAGAAAGTCAGAAATAGGACTTAGCCACCGTCTGAATGATTCTACCTCTTGGGTCAGTACCCAAGACAAGTCTTTGTATAATATACCACTTAGGTGTAGTAACCACAGAACTCAGGAGTTGGACACAGGAGGATGAAAAGTTCAAGGTCATTTTGGGTTACATGGTAAGTTTGAGGCCAGCCTGGGCTAGAGACTCTGCCTCAACAAAACAAAAGAAAACAAAACAAAAATATTTCTAAGGTAAACACCACGGTTCATACCTATAATTCCAGCACCTGGGAGGGAAAGGTGAGGCAAGAAGATACCCTGAGCTATGGAATGAGACCTCCTTCTCTCTAAAGCAAAGAAAAGAGGAAATCTGAGATGTTTTGCCAAAGATGTTAGCACAAAGAAAGAGGTCCCTTTTGTGCCATGAACCAACATTGTCCCTTGTTTGCACAGGGATGAATGGGCATGATTGCTTTAGAGATTCTTCCCTGGAGAGGAAAAACTGAAGAGGGATGTCAGAGACAATGGGGATGCTGGGCTCTAGCCCTCTGGTTAGAGCAATGAGTGCTAGAAACCAAGGAACTGACTTGAGGAGGGAACTTTTGAAATTAGGGTATGGACTGAGCTGCTGTGCAACACGGGGGGAAGTAAGTATCCCTGCAAGAGGTAGGAGCAGCTCTTCCTGCATCCCCATGGACCTCAGCAAAAGCACCATCTTATAATGTAGCGCCAGATCAGAGCAGGAGTCGGGCTCTTTCTGGAACTTTCTTTGGGCAGTGATTCTTGAGAAGCAAAGAAGAGATATAAGGAGAGTGACTGCCACTGAGATGTGTGTCCTTGGGACAGATGCCCATTTGGGGCACATAGAAAGAACTAGATTGCAAAGGAATTCAATTTGCTCTGTGAGTTAATGAAGACTTGTAGCTATTGCTACTGCGGCTTGGTGGGCATTGTCCTTCTGTATATATGTTTCTCTTATTGGTTGATGCATAAAACACTGATTGTCCAGTTGCCAGGCAGGGAGTATAGGCGAAGCTATGAGATGAGGAGAATTGGGGAGAGGGGACAGAGAGAGGCCACCAGGGAGAGATGCCATGTAGAGACCAGGAAGACAGGATGCACCAGGAGTTCTCTGGTAAGATGAAGCCATGTAGAAATACATAGATTAGTAATTATGGGTTAATAATTAAGACAGAGCTAGCCAATTTTTACTTAATATGAGTCTTTGTGTGTTTAGTGGGGCAAAGTGGCTGTGGGACCGGGCGGGACAGGAACCTCTAGCTACAGTGGCGTAAAGCAAAAACATTGAGATTTCTTCCATCTGTTTCTCAGGTAGGGAAAGAGCGGAATATAGGCTGGCCTTCTGGTCTACCAGTTGTGTTGTATTGTTTTGGTTTATAGAAGGGA
The DNA here is from genome assembly GCF_943737965.1 of Phodopus roborovskii. NCBI lineage: Eukaryota > Metazoa > Chordata > Mammalia > Rodentia > Cricetidae > Phodopus > Phodopus roborovskii. The sequence goes on along the minus strand of NW_026126460.1, from coordinate 24,003,232 downwards.
TAATCTCAAAGGATAAAGAATGCCTTGATGGGTTGTGGGAATGTACTTAGGCATAAAATGAGGGGCTTACAGGAAGAAAGAGAAAAGGATCTGAAAGCACAGAAACTTTCCAAGTGTATGGTCCCCATGCTTCAGCCACGTGTTAGGTACTTGTGAGGGTCTTCCCCTGAGCTGCAAACTGATGGGTTTCTGTCCTGTGGTAGGAAGAGATATGAATTTTGGGAAAATAGACTCTGTCTGCAGATAGACCTTGTCTTTGTTTCTTACTTTCCCTCACCAGTCTCCTGCTTGGAGGAGAAAAGAAAACCGGCGAAATGAACATGGAAAGGTATGGAAGAGGATTGGCTGAGATGGAAGACCTTTGAGCTGAGCTTTCAACAGTTTGAGAGTGGAAGTACAGGGGAAGGAGCTTTTGAGAGGTGTAAACATGAGCCATGTTTAGTACTAGATTTCCTTACTGCTCTTTACAGAATGGGGGTAGTTGCCCCTGTGTACTCTCCGTGTAAAAGAAGGTATATTGTATGACCAATAAAAATAGGAAGTGCATATCTTCCTTTTTATTGATATTATTTTTTCTATTTTATTTGTATGTGTTTTTACCTGTATGTAAGTATGTGTAACACATGCGTGCCTAGTGCCAGTGAATGCAGGAGGGTGTTAGAGTCACCAGAGCTGGAGTTTTAAATTGTTGTGAGCTGGGAACTGAACTGGAGTCCTCTCCTAGAACAGTAAGGTTCCTTAGCTCTCCATCCCTGTGTCTTACTTTTATAATCCTATTCTGTTTGGTTTGAGACAAAGACTCACACTGTAGCCCTAGCTGCCCTGGAATTTACTATGTGGCCCAGGCTACTCTCTTGCAGTGACCCTCCTACCTCACTTGACACCATGTGGGGCTTCTGGATTCCTTCATAAACCAGTTCCAGACAGGAGGAAGGAATCAAGCAGGTCTACCTGTGGGTGATGTTCATAGGAAACTCAAAATACTCCAAACTTTTACAAATAGATTGGGATGTGGAACTGTCACAGTCGCTAATGTTTATTGAGAACCTGCAGGCACTATGCTAAATGTTCATATGTAACAGTTCCCATGACCCAAAGACACAGGAAACAGGTTGTGTATAATGTCTTATGTATCGGAAGAAGAGGTGAAAACTCAGAAAGATTCTGCCTCGCTGAGGCCACAGAAAGGGAGGGATCTGTCTGACTCCGAAGCTACGTTTTTAAAAAGTTAGAAAACCACGCTTGATTTAGGAACAACCTTTCCTCAGGATAGAAAAGAACAAAAGCCAGGCTTCACACAGCTGATACTCAACCGTCAGTCATGATGTCACCTCAAGTCCAGCTTGGAGGGAGACGTAAGCAGCGCTGTCCCATTTTTGCTGAAAGGCAATTGAAATGGCTCATTGTTTTTTAGAACCCAGTTAGCTCCCAGTGAGCCAACAAATTGTCTGCAGACAGTGGAAAACAGCTCTTACACAAGGGCTGCAGAGTCTGGGTGACAAGAAGCAGGGGGAGGGCTCCTTACCAGTCTCCCTACCCCAATTGCCAGAGAAGATGAGTTCAGGTGAGGACACTGCCTGTTCAGAACTCAGCCTTGGTTTTCTCCTCTGAAGTTGTGGAACACCTCTTTTGCCCCCACGGTGTTTTAAAATCTGCTTTTGGGGGCAGATTGAATCCTTGATTTCAAATACAAATTTCACTATTGCCACTCAGGATTTTATAATACTATTCAGATAATAGGTGAGAATATGCATGAAGCTATTGCTTATTCATCTGTGTGTGTGTGTGTGTGTAAATATACATGTGCATATGTTTCTGCATGTATGTGTGTGCTTGTCCACATGTATGTATGTATAGATGTGTGGTGTGTGTGCACATGTGTGTGCGTGTGTGGTACGTAAGTGCATTTGCCTGTGCATGTGTATTCCGAGGCCAGAGGAGGATGTTGGTGTTTTTTGTTTTTTGTTGTATTTTTTTGAGACAGGGTCTGTCTCTGAAATAAAGCTTGTTGCTTGGTAAGGCTGGCTGACCAGAGAGCCTCTAGGAGAGACCCTAGCCCACAGTGTTGGGGTCACAGGCACCTACAGTTGCCATGCCTGCCTAGCTTTTACAGGGTACTAGGGATCTGAACTCAGGTCCTTTAAAGTCAAGTACTTTTGATTGCATAGCAAGGGTTCTCTCCACTCAACCATCTCCCCAGCCCCATTGTTGATGCTTTATTTGAAGTAATTGTTAGCTTATTTGGCACTCAGACAGCCTCTGGTCTCCACTGTGCTGTTCAGGAACAGCATCGCTCCCAGGCAAAGCCAAGTAGATGTATTTAAAATGTACCTGCCAAATGCCACCTCTGGGGCATAGAGGGGCTCCGTTATAATATGGTTTGAGTTGGACCTTGGCAGGTGGGTCCAAACTGCCATGGGTAAGAGACAAACAAGCCATTCAGGCATGGGAAGTTTTACTAAGGAAAGAGAAGGGAGAAAGGGGAGAGAGAAAGAAAGGGGGAAAAGGAATGGAGGGGGAGGGAGAGGAGAGAGTAGGCAGAGTTCAACCTTTAAAGGAACCACACAGCCGGCCAGGGGATTGACAAAGGGTGATGCACTCAGCTAGGTCTCCCCAAGGGGGGGGCCCAGGTGTGCCTGGATGTTAACGGGCTTCACCTGTATGCTTTCCTTATTAAAAAGCAAAGCTGCTACGTTTATGCTACTCTTGATCCATAGTCAATTCCCATAGTCACTCTTCCCATAGTCAATTCCACACAATCTGAATGCAGGAGAAAATGTACTGCTCTCTGTCATTTTGATTTCAATCAAAAGTCACCCAGGCACAAAGAAGTCAACCACACTGAGGATAATAAGGAATAAAGTAATCTAGAAGAAACATAAAAAGCAACGGGCAACCAGCAATCACTGCAGCGCCAGTCTCTAAACTGGCTTCACCAGGGACCACATTTTGCTGTCTGTTTTCCATTGTAGAAGCAAATTCAACAGGTCAATAAACGGCTCTCAAATCTGTCTCCACATGTCAGAAATTAAGCAAAAAGCTCAAGTAAGAAAAGGCCCCTCATGCCTGTAAACCCAGCACTTGTGACTGGAAGTCAAGGCCAGAGTGAGACTCTGTCCCCAAAAGACAAAACAAACATGAAAAGCCTCCCTGCCCTCAGACTGTCCTGTCCCTGGGGAAAATGACAGCACCCTGCAACCAGAGCCAGAATGGAGGTGTGTGTAGAGCTACATGGGGTATTTCTCATTTAAACCACCGTCATGCTGAGGGTGACCTAAGACACTAAAAACAGGTTGAGTAAAGGGTGGCCTCAGGAACAAAGGCTTGTAACCCTGCCTGGGAAGCTTGGACTCACAGCTCAGAAGATGACACCCCAAAATCTCCAGCTAGGGTGTACTATTCCTGAGTACCAAGGGCATAAAGCAGCAGAGGCTCTCTCCAAGTTCCGCCCACCACTCACCTGCCTCAAGAGGACTCTCCAAAAGGAACAAAGGGTTTCCAGAATCTTTCATCAAGGAAAATCAACCTGGTCACAGGCGAGGAGACATGGAGGTTGGCATCATATATGGTGACCAACCGAATTCCCCACCCCCTTCCTCTCTCAGCTTCTATAGGTCATGTGACCCTCCTGTTGCTTTCCTGGTTCTGGGGATTACTGTGTATATACATGTAATGAAATATGGCTTTTCTCCTGTTAACCTGTCTTGTGTCTGTGTAATGCACATCCCATCCAAAGGATAATGAGAAGCCACTTTTGAATCACCTGCCTTGAGATCAAGTTCATCCTCAATTGTGAACCACTAGTCTAGAGATCCTGGGTCTCAGGCTAGACCAATTGCTGTGACATCAATGATCCCTTCCGAATGTATGTCAAAACCTTGTGAGTTTGTTGCTGTTGTTCATTTGTTTGTTTGGTGAGACAGGGTCTCAAGTGTTCCAGGCTGGCCTTGAGCTTGCTATCTGCTAAGGATAACCTTGGATTACCTCCCATTGCCAGTACCCAAAGACAGGGATTACGGGCATGCATGTACCAGCACAGCTTGTTTTATGTGTATTAGGGATCAAACACAAGGCTTCGTGTGCGGGCAGGTACTCTACCAAGTGAGCTATGTCTCCAACACTTATGTTGAAATTTAATTGAGTGGACCTTAAAGATGTGCTTAGGGAATGTGGGTTCTGCTTTCATAGATGAATTCATACTATTACCCAAAAGAACTAAGTAGGTATCATGGGAGCAGGCTTCTGATAATAGGGTAAGTCAAGCCCTAAGCCCCATTGTCTCTCTTGCTCTATAGTTCCCTGTCCTTCCATTTGCCTCCCAGCATGTAACAAGGATGTCCTTAGCAGACACAAGCACCGTTTTCTTGAACTTCCCTGTCTCCAGAAACTCTGAGAAATGTCTTTTCTTTTAAATTACTCAGTTTGTGGTGCTCTGTTATAGCTATAGAAAACTGAAGATGACACCAATTCTTCAAATGATATGCATTTGGGTTCCCCGAGGATATTGTTAAAATTCAGGTCCATGCCTAGCAGGCCTTGGCTATGGCACCTGAGAGTTTGCCCTTGTCACAAGCTTCAAGGTAATGCCACCAGTGCTAACCAGAAAACATCTTCAAACAACCAGATTTTAATCCTTGCACACAGCCAGCACCATTGTAAGTACTGATTTGAATCTAACAAGGACTATGTGTATCACACTTTCCAATGCCATGACCTCCTATTACATTTTATAGGAACCCACAAATACACTGACACCATAATCCTAGCCAGGAGCTCTTGCTGCATTCATCTGTATATGGATGTCATTCACTTGGAAAGCCCTTTCTTTAATTGCCACACCACAAATTTTTCCAGCTATGAGAAGAAGAATTATAATTTGATCTTTATTAACAGCAAATGCTTCTATTATGTCATGGGATGCTTCCTTAATATAATCACACTATATGATTTATCCGAAGGATATTTGGGATGATAAAAAAAATTGTTGTCCCTTTAAATAGTTTAGGAGTCAAACTTACAGCCAATAAGCCCCATGTATTAGAACAGACATGGTTTGGAAGAGTGAACTGGAAACCATATTTCTCAAAATTAATGAATGCTCTCTTCTTCATCATATATAACTGGGCCAAGATTATCTGCTGTGGAACAATCTTTGTACATTGTAAGTATGTATTGCTCTCATTGTTAATAAAAAGCTGATTGGTTCATGGCTATGCAGGACTTTGAGAGAATGCAGGGAGGAAGGAGGGCAGAGTCAGAGAAGTCTCCAGCTAGATGGGAAGGAAACAGGGCATGTACAAAATGAGGTAACAAGCTGTGAGCCACATGGCAGCACATTGATTAATAGAAATGGCTTAATTTAAATCATAAGAGCTAGTTAGTAACTGTAAGGGAAAAGGACCAGCTAAAGAAACACAACCTGAGCAGAGCCAAAGAAACACACCTTGTCCCTGCAACAAGAACCAAAGAAATGCACCCTGACCTTGAAACCAGTGCCAAAGAAACACACTTTGCCCCTGGACTCAGAGCCAGTGAAAGAAATACACTCTGGCCCTAAAATTAGAGCCAAAACACTAAAAAGGACCAGTGAAAGAAACACACTTTGGCCCTACAACCAGAACCAAATCTGACCCTAAACCTGTGCAGAAAACCAACCAATTCCTGAACATGAAATCTAGCCAGTTTGAGCTCAAGGATTGAAATCTGACCAATCCCCACCCTGAAAAAACTCCGCCCCTAAGAATCCTTATATAAACCCTGTGTCTGTACAGCTTGTGGCTGCTCAGCTGTCCTCTGTCACCCTGGCAGAGGGCAACCACTCTCTTGGATTTTTCCCTCCCAATAAATCTTTTGAATGAGGTTTGGGTGAGACCTTCTTTCACTGGAGCAGAGATGACCCTGGGTGGAGTGGATCAGGGATGTAACACTTTTTGCTGGGGAAATCTTCGGCTGGAGAAGCGAAGATGTTACACCCAGCTCTCCAGGGGACTGGAACAGAACTCTATCAACTTCGCCCAGGGAAACCCTCTCCTGCCAGAGCAGAGCAGATACACTGGGCCTTTCCCTGAAGCAGGGCTATATGCTGCTATGCTTACTGTGACCTGTGGTATTCCTTGTCTTCCCCTTTTGCCAGAATACCTTTCCATCTTGTAACACTCAGTATTCTTTGGCTCCTGAGTGCGGCGCCTGTGCTGCTGTAGAAGCCCGAGAAACTGCGGAGGGTGTTGAGATTAATAATACTGAACTCTTGCTTGATGTTAAGAAGGCTCTCCTCTATTTTACTTCGGGGGCTAGCTTATATACCCGGGCACCAGATGGAGGAGGGGGAAGCAAAGGGGAGCAGTTTGTCATCTCAGGTTCCAAGGACCAGTGAGGGTGCCTGCAAGGGGCCAACCTAAGGTTGCAGGAGAACAAAGGCACACCTTGCCTCAGTAAGCCTGATTTTCTTTTCCTGAGGTTATAGCTGCCTGCCCAGAGGACAGCAGAGGGAAATGCATTCTTAACTAAGGTCTTAATTCTTACATCCAAGTACCAGAATCCCTGTCCATTCCATCTGAGCCATCAAAATTCTTAAAGTAACAAGTGTAAGCTATTGACCTGGCATTTATAATTAACATTAGGCCTCTGCGTGGTTATGTTGGTAACTGACAGACAGGGGGAAGAAAAAATCCGCCTACCATTATCCCTTGGAATCTGGGAGAGATTGAGTTTCAGACTATAAATTCTCAAACTTGCATGTGCTTAGGTCCCCTATATAAAATTGGGTACTATTTGCATATAATTTCTGCTCATTTTCCCTTTAAGTCATATATAGAGAGTATGTAAAATATCCAGTACAATGTAAATGTAAATGCCACATGAGAGTTTAAACCATGCTCCTTAGAGGATAATGACAAGAAAAGTTTTGTTATATACAATGGAAATCCGTTAAGCCCTAAAGAAGAAAGAAATTATGTCATTTGCAGGAAAATGAGTGGGACTGGAGAGGATTATACTAAATTAGCCTAATTTGTGGTTCCTTGATTTTATGTACATACATATAATCCCTCTCTCTCTCCTCTCTCTCTTATATATAGAGAGACATGAAAGTAGACAAACTATCTAGGGGAATGGAGGGATGAATGGGCAGGGAGGGGAGAGGAAAGGGAAGGAAAGGGGCAAATATGGAGGAAGATATTTTCCACATACACTAGATACTTACATACAATTTTTTAAAGGAGAAAAACATTCGTAATTGTTATATACAGATAGATTTTATTTTGTTTTAATTTTTCTGGGGGGGGGTCTTTTGAGATTCAGTACATAGTTCAGTATATGTAGACTAGACTTGCCTTACACTTGCTATATAGCCCAGGCTAGCCTCAACTTCCTATTTGTAATCCTCCTGATTTAGTCTTCCAAGTGTTGGGATTACACATCTGTGCCACCATGTCTCCCCCCAACCTCCCCACCCCCACCCCCGGTAATTTCAAGGTAAATTGGCTGTGTGGACATGAAGCCTATGGATAACAAAGGGCTAGCTCTACTGCTCTCTGAAGAAGACTCTGCTAAATGTCACTGCTAAGAATCGACCAACCCGTCTATGAATATTTATGGATCTTTCCAGGAGAGCAGAGCTTGGCAGATAAGATGCTGGAAAGCAGCCAACACACATATATACCCTTGCCTTTAGAGCATGAGAAGTGCCCCAAAGACAGATGATGATGTACTTTTGACATGGCTTGCAGCTGCCACTGTCCTGAAGAAGTGTTGCCTGGAAGCTGAGATGGTTCTGCAAAGATCTCGGGGAAGCACATTGTACAGGAAAGCAGGGCAGCATCAGTGTCATGGGAGGGTGGTGAGCTGGAACTTTGGGAAAAGGAAGAATATAAAGTAAAGCCAAGAGAACCAGGGATGTGTCCCTGCTCTGCTGGAGGAACGTGAAGCAGTGTCCCCTGATCTTTTGTATCTCAGTGTCATAACAACAAGGGGTGACCTAGATCTGTGGTCTGCAAACTTGGCTGAGTATCCGAAGGACCTGGGAAGCTTTCCAGACATGGATGACTTCATTGGTCTGGAGTCGGGCTTCAAACCTGGGGATCATTAACAGTCCCCAGGTGATTCTAATATCCACAGCACAGTGAGGCCCCTGAGCTAGATTATATGTGAAGTTCTGTCCCACCCTACCAACTGCCGATAAAGGGCAGTGACCTCCATCAGCCCAGCCACTCTCTGCCTCTGCATCTCTAGCAAGAATCTATCTAGCCCCTTTCATATAATTATCATTGTACGGTACAGATAGCCTGTTTACTTATGTAACTCAAAAGGCTGAAATCCCATCTGGGGCCAGCAGTCTTTTCCCAGCTGGAGGAGGTAACGGGATACTCCCTGCAGGGTTTCGATCTGTTTCTAGGCCTCTCCAAAACAAATGTACTTTCCCAACCCTTTTCAACTGCAGCAGTAAAAAAGAAAGAAAGAAAGAAGATTGTAGTCACAGACATTTCCTTTATAGACAAGGCAAGCACAGAAATAGCTCTCAGCTTGCAGTCCAGGTAAACTCAAGACAAATTTAGAAATCCTATAACTTGGACCATCATCCCAGGACCTTCAGGGAGGATCTGCTTCCCCCCCCCCCCTTCACTCTTTCATTCTCCATCCTTTTCTAATTCCCTAAAATGTAATCCAAAGACACAGGTAGGGTTTGCAAAGGCCAAGGCGATGCTAATGACTAAAGCCGCTAAATTCCAGCTCAAGCAGATTAGCCCAGTTAAGTCTTTGGCATTAGGGTCTGGTATATCACCTAGGCCTGCTGAGACACCTCCTCCATCCTGCTGGGAAATCCTTCCTAAACCCCAAATAGCAACTTAATCTGTGGAGGAAACAACAAAGAAAAGGCTAAGTACAGCCAGCACCTCTCCTCCAGAGGACAGCATCCTTTAGGATGGAATGTGAACCACGAGGATTATTTTAAATTTTCCACTAGTCCTCTCAAACAAGAAAAAAAGTGCATGAAATTAATTTCAGTTAATATTTTGTTTTTCCCTATATGGCGTACAACTGTCATCTTTTTTTTTTTTTTTTCTTTTTAGCAAGTCTCCAAAATCCCATGAGTATTTCACAGCGTTTCACTTAGGTGAAACTAGATACACTTCCTGTATTCAATAGGCCACATGTGCTAGTGGCCGATGTTTTGAGTGACAGGCTTCAGGGGACCCTCTTCACTTATGCAGTGCTGACAGCAGGCCAGAAGGGGTGCAAGAAAACCCCTCTCCCTTTGTTCTTCTCCTTGTGTATGTGGGCAATAGGACTCGCACAACTTGGAAGGGGGAAGAGGCACAACAAATAACCTGAGGGAAAATGAGGCAAAGCGCCACACAGATCCATGTGCAGGTCCATGGTCCTAGCACTCCATTAGTGACCTTTTTTTATTGCCGTGGTAAACCACAAATAAACTGTTAAAGATTTATTTATTTTATTTTAATTTTATATAACAGTCCAATTAAATGAAAACAAACATTTATACACACTATTTGGGAATTTGGGCGTCGTTCTTTCCAAACTACTTCCTGCTGGTAAGGGGCGCTGTCTTGGGGGATTCAAAGAAGATTCAGATATCCTGGCTTGGGGGATTCGAAGAAGATTCAGATATCCTGGCTGTAGTCTGTAGGGCTGTTTTGTCCAGCTGTTTTGAATGTAGGATCAGCTTGTACTCTGTTTCAGGCGGTCTGGCGTGATCAAACCACATTAGTCTTTATTTATTTTATTTTATGTGTACAAATATGTCTGCTGTGTGTGTATGTGTCTGCACACGGTGAGTGTCATGTGCTCATTCATGGAAGTCAGAGGAAGGCATTAGATCTCCTGGAATTGGAGTTACAGAAGGCCGTGTGCTACCCTACGTGCATGCGTGTGGGATCACCTGTTGGACCCCCGCACTGGGGAGACCCCCCCCACTCGAATTCTGGGATGCAAGGATCGTTCCACAAACCATGGAAATAGGGACTTGATGCCTTTTTATTCCAGCCAGCTGGGGCTCAACTCGTACCACACAGAGGAGTAGAGAGAGAGCCCTGCGCCCAATTTTACATGAGCTTATAAAGACAAAAACTGCAAATGAGAGAGGGGGTCTGGGGATAGGGGCTAGCAAGCTTCTGATTGGTTGGGCCCAGGTGGGTTTGAAGGCATGAACCACCATGCCCAGCTAAGGGTTCCATCTTTATCAGTCGACAACCAATGCAAGCTTTTCAGTCCAACCAATCAGATTCATTTGTTCTTTCTGTTGTTAGGAACAGCCATGATGTTTCTAGAGAACTAAAGGTGAATAACGATTATTTCTATGGTGTTAGGAGGAGGTGGGTCAGCTATTGGAAGGTTCCCAGCTCCCCTGGGGCTCGGAAACCTGAACTTTGCTTCACCCTACAGGTAAAATAGAGTCTGAAGTCAAGATGGCTTTTTGCCTGTTGTCAGCAGTGTTGTTCTTTTGCTAAAAGTATTGCCTAAGAAACACAAACTCTAGACTCAGCACCCACGTGGAGTTTATTGATGGGGGGAGAGAAAAGGAGGGGTAGCTGGTGGCCAACCGAAAGCAGGAGAGAGAGAGAGAAGGGGGAAAGAGAGCAAGGGAGAGAGAGAAGAGAAGAGGAGAGACAGAGAGCGAGAGCGAGAGAAAGAGAGAGAGAGAGAGAGAGAGAGAGAGAGAGAGAGAGAGAGAGAGAGAGAGAGAGAGGCACTCTTGGTGCGCCTGCTTTAAAAGGGAAACTTGCACATGCGTCACTGAGTCCCCTGGCAGTCTCCATCACTATCCGTGGGTGGGGGAGCCAAGACAGACTGACCTGAGCAGCCAAGGTGTTGGAGCAGCTCACACGCCAGGCACCTGTGTATTCCAAAGCTAAATATACTGTCAGGTCCTTTGGCATCAGGAGAAATGAACAGACTGCTGATCACTTCATCATCTGCAGAACTAACTAAGGCAGAAGAAATCCCAGGGAAAGGTCTGAAGGTGAGGGGGCATGAATTATGGGAAAATGACTTCCCAGTTACTGGCAACTTTAGAGCTGATATCCAAGAACACATTGGCCCGGGCACTAAATGTAACCAGTGAGTTGGAGTATGTCTGGGACAGCTGTGTGGTTCTGGGTAGGCCACGATACAGAATCATGGACAAGAAGCACAGGACAGGCTGCACCAGAGCCAAACACAGAATTAGCAAAGAGGAAGTCCTGTGCTGGTCTAAGAGGTATGCTGGGACCGTTTCTCCTGGCAAATAAATTTTACCCAAAAGGCCAATCAAGTTTTCTCAGGGGCGGGATGGGGAGAGAAAAACTAAAAAGAAAAGTAGATTTGGCTAAATGCGTAACACAGTGGCTCTCAACCAGGGCAAAATTTACACTCAGGAGATACCTGAGTGTATGTAAACATTTCTGTGTACCCACCTCGTCTCTCAGGACAAATGATTTCCTGGAACAAGGTTCCGGCTCCACTAGACAGATTATTATTATATCATTATTTAATCTTGTCCTTGATATCCGACCCTCTCAGCTCAAATGACGTATTGGGATATTTCTTTCAATTCAATAATAGGCAGCCCACAAAGGAATCCCGATAATTTCCCTAACATTTTGTTGTTGTTCCTACTGATTAGGTTAAAATTTGAAGTTTTATTTGGCAGACACTAGCCATGGATCTTTGTCATAGCCTTTGTATTTTGATTTTTAGAGATAAGGGGTTTTAATACATAGAGTATACCGAAAGAGCAGCACACAAGAAAGAATACACATCCCTACCAAAGGGAACAAACGGGCTATTTTCTCCTGCTTTCCCCAAACAATGCACTGTTTTGTGAAGCTGGCCTGCTTTCCTCGCTGTTCTTTGTCAAGTTTTGACTAAGGGGAGGTTGTGATAAGGGGATGTGGGGAGGGGAAAGGAGCTTCATGCATCCGAATGTGCTTTCCTGCATGTCTGTATTTTGGCATGTGGCATGTGGGTGGATAGATACTGGTAGTGGAGGGGGAGGGGGTCCTGTTGCCTCCAAAGCTGAGAAGACTGAAAAACACAGTGGAAATTTCTTACCACACAATTTAGATACAGATAGGGAAAAAAAAAAAAAAAAAAAAAACATACACACTTTAGACTTTAGACTCTAAATGAGAGCTAGACATGGTGCCCATGTCTATAATCCTAACGTGAGGGAGGTGGAGAAGTGTGGGTTCCAGGCCAGCCTAGATTCACAGCAGGTTAAGGGGACACCATGTCTCAGAAAGCAAAATGAGAATTTCAAGAGAAGAATAGAGACAACTAGCTCAACCACAGTTTAAAGAACTGGATGTTAGGCTACAATTCTCATCCAAAGCTTGCCATCTCCTTCAAAGGTGGTCCTGCTACCCTGTAATCCCAGCATTTGGGAGGCTGAGGATGGATGGAGGATTTCTACTATAAATACATAGATATAGAAATAAAGATATATTTCTCTTGCTGAGGATAGAAACCCACACAATGTCTGGGTAAGACAATACTGGACTATTGTACATACTTTAGTGACAAAGGAAATCTACCAGTTTGCTCCAGGAGGTAAACATTTGCTCCTGGGCAGTAAGACAAAGGGTCAAGTAAAAGCCCAAAGTAACTGCTTGCCCCTGGGGTAGCTTTGGGACTCCTGCTTCACTCCACTCACCAAATCTGGAGACATTAGGTAATAAACTCTAACCTGTTCCAATTACTCCCTGGGCTTGCTAGAGCTGCCTGCAAGTTACTAGGGCCTCAGCCCCAAATTCCATTAAACCTCCCTGGACTTTTACCTGAAGAGACTTTGCTAAGATTCTCTCTCTCAGTCTCCTTTCCTTAACCCCCTCTCTCCTCCCTCGCTGTCCCTCTCCCCTTCCCTACCTTTCTCCTTTTCTCTCTGTACTTGGCCTAAAAATCTGATCAGCATGTTTTTCTCAAGACCCTTTGAAGTTCCAGTCATGGATCTGTATTTCTTTTGAAAAGCTTGGGAAAATAATCAAATAAATGAAACTCTCTTCCAGGGTAGACATAACGGGTTGTTTTTCAAGCCTACAGGTAGGGATGTAAATTGGCACAGACCTCTGTGGAAGTAGTCTGTGATTCCTTAAAAGGCTCAACACAGAGGCTGGGGAAATGACTCAGTGGGTAAAGTGCTTGCCACACAAACATGAGCCCCTGAATTGGACCCCCAGAACCTGCATAAAGAAAGCTCACTGTGGTGGCAGGTGCTTGTAATCCCTAGCACTGGGGATACAGGCAAAGACAGGTGATAGAGTATTTGTCACAATAACCAAAGAAGAAAGCAACCTCAGAGTCTGCGGATGAAGCCCATACTCACTATGATTCAGCCATAAGAGGAATCTCTAATATCAACTGCAGCATGGATGAGCCCTCTTGATATTGCATCAAGTGGAATAACACAAGACTGAAAAGACAAATATTGTGGGACTCCACCTATATGACATCCTATAACAGTCAAATTCATAAAGCAGACTAGAGGGAGGCATGTGGTCTAATTGCATAATGGTTATAGTCTCTGTTTAGAGTACTGAAATGTTTTGGCTGTGGTGGTGACAGGTGTGCAGCCATATGATAACATGTAACAAGATGTGATAAATGGACCAAAGCCAGGTGATAGGGCACAGACCTGCAAACTCAATACTCGGGATGTGGACCAAAAGGATCAGGCGTTCAAGGTCAACCTCAACTAAGTAGTGGGTTCAAGACCAGCCAGAGCTGTATGAGACTTCTCCCCAGATGAATGTAGTACATGTCACCAAATTATACTTTTGGAAATGGTTAAGGCTGGGGGATGTGGATCAGTTGGTAGAGCACTTGCCTGCCATGTACACAGTCCTGGGTTCCATGCCCCAAATTAGCATTAAGGTGAGAATATTTCCATTTTCAACCCTTGCACCATGTAATATGTATCCATGGGGCAGTGTGGATAGAGGTCATCTGTTTATTCTTCTGCTCTTCTGACTGATGATCTGGCCCCCAGCTTCCTCAAGCTTACATGCTTGCAGTGTTTGAGTATCTGATCCAAGACAAAGTGTTTTTCTAGGGTTGGTATACAGTCAGCATAAAAGTTAACCAAGCAAGGTACTGGAGAGACAGTTCAGTAGGTAAAGTGCTTGGAGCTGCACCCCCAGAACCCACATAAAAAGCCAAGCATGGTGCCCCATACCTGTAATCTCAGCACTAGGCTCTAGAATGGCATATAAAGTAGTCATCAATCTCATTATAGGGGAAGGGCATTTAAGGTATCCTAGAGCCTTCATGCAGAAGCTGATAGAAGCAGAAGCAAGGACCCACAGCTAAACACTGAACCAAACTCCTGGAATCCAGTTGCAGAGAGGGAGGGCTGATGAGCAAAGGGGTCAAGACCAGGCTGGAGAAACCCACAGAGACAGCTGACCTGAGCAAGGGGGAGCTCATGAACCCGAGTCTGATAATTGGGAAACCAGCATAGGACCAACCCCGACGCCCTGAATGTGGGTGTCAGTTAGGAGGACAGGGTAATCTATGGGGCCTCTGGTATCAGTATTTATCCCTAGTATACAAATGGACTTGGGGAGCCCATTCCACATAGAGGGATACTTTCTCAGCCTAGATACATGGGGGAGGGACTAGGCCCTGCTCCCAATGATATGACAGAGTTTGTAGATCCCCCATGGAAGGCCTCATCCTCCCTGGGGAGCAGAAAGGGGATGAGATTTGGGGGGGGGGGGAATGTCCGTGGGAGACAGGAGAGGAGGGGAGGGAGAGGAAACTGGGATTGACATGAAAAACAATACTGTTTCTAATTTAAATTAAAAACAAACAAACAAAAACCCTTGTATTAAAAAAAAATTCAGCACTGGGGAGACAGAGAGAGAGGTGGATCCCTGGTGTGCACCGGCAGCCAGCCTAACTGAATTGTTGAGTTCCAGGTAAAAGTGAGACTGTGTCCCGAGACCTCTGGCCTACACACACACACACAAACACACACACACACTCAAACAGGATGACAGACAACCTGCTTTGTTTCCCATCTTCTCTGCAACTGCTGGTTCACAAACCAAATAAAGGCAAAAATGAGAGGTGGCCCAAAGAAGGGGCCAGTGGGTCGGGAAAGAGAAACCATAGAGTGCAGGAAGGATTAGAGAAACCAAAGCAAGGAAGTGGGGTTGGGGGCGGGGTAGAGAGAGAAAGTAGAGGGGTCCTGAGCAGGTTAGCCTGATGAAATCTCAGCATGTGGCTCGAAACTGTGGGCCAAATCCCTTCCTCTTGGTCTCCAGACTGTGGAGGAGACTTGAGACTCATCCAGACTGGGGTGCAGGCACAAGCCGTGAGCCTGAGAGCTGGGGGGCTGCGACTTTACGGTCCTGTGCTTCTGAGGCAAGCATCAGAGACATAGCACAGGCTAGCCAGGCTCCCAGACCATGCACTTCCATACTCCACTGTGCACAGAAGAGCAAGAGGAAAGGGAAGTCTGGGGGAAAGGAGGGGAGAAGGAAAGGGCCTCTTTGGTTAGAAGCTGTCGGCCTCGGCTTTCATTATCTACTTGGCAAAAGCTCTTGACTTCTCCCCTGTGTTTCAAGATTCCCCACCATCAGCCTGTGTTGTTCAGGAAGCCTGGATTCAAAGATGCTTTGGGCTTAGATCATACTGCGTGAACTGGGAAGGACCGAGGTAGTGGGTTTCACAGGGCTCTGAAGGATTCCTCAGCAGGACGGCAGGGTGCTGTGGCTGCTCAAGCAGCACTCACCATTGCACCTCAGAATCAAACTGGATTGCCATCTCTCCCACCCAGAGGTTTCCAGGGAATTCCTTGTGATAATCGCCACGTGACTGAATTAGGCATACATGCACAATGAACTTTAATGACTTAATGTTATACTCAGGATGATGATGAGGGGAGAAAATGGAAAGAGGTAATTACACCCATCACTCCAGTGTCTGCTGAATGCCCAGCATTGTTATAGGCTGCAAATACCTGTCCTCCAGACTAAGCTATTCTTGACTAATTATAGCAACAGAAAAGAAAATGCTTTCTTTTAAATTTTTACTTTATACTTTTTATTGTACAGGGTTATATAAGGCCATTTTTACTCAATTATATAAAACACTTTGAAGACATCCTCGACATCCCTCACTACCTGCCCCCTTTGGCCTCTCCCTCCCATCAATTCTCTTTTCTCTCCAGTTTCATTTCTATGTTCTTGTCTTTGACAAGAATATGATTCTACTATATTTATGAAGTCTAGGACCTACAAATGGAAGAAGCCATGTGATGTTTGTCTTTCTAAAACTGATTTAATTCCTCCCCTATGTTCATCTCCAGTTACATACACTTCAATGCTTCTGCTTTACTATCCCCCCCCATTTTAATCCCCTTTACCAGAATGTGACAAGAAGCCCATTTTCAGGGAGAACCCTGGACAACTTTCATGCTTCACCTCCCCTTCAAATGTCCTGTTGTTGCAGCATGCTGAGCTACAGCCTAAGCTGTCCCCTACTCCCCTGCTCGGGTTCTCTCTGCCAGACCTAAGCTAAGGCACATTCAGGGGGTTGAGTACATGAACAAAACCTTCGAGTGTGAGGACATTAACTCCAATGGAAGACCTTGGCTCTTCCTTTTATCAGCTGGGCAGTGCTGAAACCCATTCTACTACTGTGTCCCAGTTGGGGGAGGGGTTGAGAAGACACAGCACCAAGGAAGCAGGCAATGGGAGCCAGTGAGTAGCAGGGCATGCTGCAGACTCATTTATTTAGGAAGTTAGGCCCGCCCTTACACCCTCTCCCAAGGTCCTATTGGCTCAGGCGGCTGATTCTGCCGTATGTCCTTTCTTCATTGGTGTCTCTGGTCAGGCGTCTCACCATCAGCATCTGAGGGTATTGAGGCAGGCTTGGCAGCTTGGTTCAGGGAGGAAGCGCTTGCTGTGCAGGCTCATGCATACAGGCCTGGGCACTGGAGACAGGGCGGCTGCAGCTGCGGCTTGAGTAGGCTGGCTGCAGTTTCTCCGACACCACAGGGCAAATATCTCAAGCAGAATTCACTCTTGACATGAATACTCTCAACTACATCTCCCATTTCTACAGAGGAAAAAAAAAAAAATCACTTAGATAATGCCTATTTACAGGTGAGGAAACTCCAGATCGGAGAAACAAGCACATCTCTGGGCTAGGGCTCCTCTGCTGGTCTCTCAGTAGGTGATCAACTACAGCTAATTTTGTGTTTTGGAAAGTTCCTTCAGCCAGGTGGAGCGTTGTTGTATTTTTGTTCCCCCCCCCAACCCCTTGCTGAGATAAAACACCCTAACAAAATAACACTTAAGGGCAAGAGCTTATTTTGCTTATTTTGGCTCATAGTTCGGGGTTATTGTCCTTCGTGGTGGGTAAGCTGAGGCAGCAGGAGCTCACATCACCCATGCTCAGGAATGCAAGCTGTTGACAATTTCTTTGTCCATTTAAACAGTCCAGGCCCCACCATCCAGAGAATGGTCAAATCCAGAATTAAGGTGGATTCCCCCATCAATGAATGCCACCAAGGTAATACTTTATGGGCACGCCCAGAGGGGACTCCCTCTCACGTTAGTTCAGGTCCTGTTAAGTTGTCCATTGATACTAACTGGCATAGGCGTTAGTTATCTTTCTCACCTGTTTAGAGAAAGCTGAGGCAGCTGCTTGGTCCCCTGGGTGCTCCTGGTTCTCACAGTCCCTATCAGAGTAGACAGACCAGTGGATAAAGTACCCTGACTCAGTAAGTAGACCTAGAGCAGAGTCTCAAACAGGCTGCCCAGAATTTCATGACGTCGACAAAACCAAACACAAATTCCAGTAGAAATCCCACACAGGCTTGCAAGCTGCTCAGCCTGCTCCCAGCAAACCCTTCCTTCCCACTTTGCCTACCGGGAGCAGCTGGCACAGGGGACCAGCACAATGCCCTACAGTGGTGTTCAGGAGGCTAAAGAAACAATTGGAGAGGAAGTACGGCCTCAGTTCAGCAGGACAATGTGGCCACTGTCTTCTGTCTGGATTCTCTAGTCTTGCCACATATTAGAGGCCACAGGAAAAAAAGAGATTGGCTGAGCTACCCTTTTGCTCTTGGCTCTGTGCTGGTCAGAACATCCTACATCACATCGCCTCATTCACTTCCTCCTCCCACTACCTTCTCTTGGCAATGAAAGTCCACTGTTGTCAGCCTGACTATGAGGGAAGTACAGCTTGAGAGCCTGACTCTCCCCCCCTGCAGCAGGAAACTGACTTCCTAATTCTGTTTCTAACACCTAATGGTTTTGCAGAACAGGGCCTCCATCATCCAAGGCTCCACCTTCTGTGTAGGAATGGGAGATGAACAATCCACAAAAACACTGTAAATCCCCAAGCCTGGCTTCTTGGTGTGTTTTAAAATATGCATGCATGCATGCACACATACATACTACATGCATGCATATAATTTACATGTATGCATCTGTGTGGGTATACACAGGCATCTTCAGAAGCGGGAAGATCCATCCTCTGGAGCTGGAATTTAGAGGCAATTGTGAGCTGCTGACTGCTGTGCTAAAAACACAGCTTGGGTCCTCTGGAGGACCAGCAAGTTCTTAAGCACTAAACCATTTCTTTAGTGTGTTCTTGGTGTATTTTTATCTGCTGGCAAAAAAAAAAAAAAAAGAGCAGGTCTCCCAGGGATGTTATAACAAGTTACAGTAAGACTAGGCACAAACCTTCACGTCAAGGCTGGATGAGGCAATCCAGTAGGAGGAAAAAAGCATCAGAGACATCCCCTACTCCCACTGTTAGAGGAGTTCCACAAGAATACCAAGCTAAACAACCATAATGTGTGCAGAGCACCTAGCTTAGATCCATGTGGGCTCTGTGAGCCCCTATGAGCACTACTTAGTTGACTCTATGGCTAGCACTTGTGGTGCCCTTGACTCCTCCTACAATCCTTCACCCTCTTCTGGGGGTCTCCTCTGACTCTGTCCAGCGTTGGGCTATGGGTCTTTGCATCTGTTCCCATCAGTTGTTGGATAATACCGCTCCGATGACAATTGGACTAGGCATTGATCTATGGATATCAGAATATCATTGGAACCATTTCACTGACTCTTTACTACATTTGTATTTGTCTGTTTGCTTATGCCAGTCATGTTTGGTTCAATCAGGAGCCTCTGAGATGTCTAGCCTCTGGTTCCTGGTCCCTTAGTCAGTGTCTAGGGTGGGCTCCCTCTTGAGAAGTGGCCTCAAGATGGACAACTTACTGGCTGGCAAAAAAATAAATTTCAAAAGAGAAAAAAATTTAAAAATGAAATAACATTTCACACAGGCAGCACCAAGTATGTTCCTATCATGTGTAGCTGAGAGGAAGGAAAGTCTTTGGGGACCAGGACACTGTGGAAAAGGGTGTGCTAGGTTCCTTACTGTAAAATGTGTAACAGTCGACGTAAAATGCTTAAAGCCCAAATATCTTCTGCTTCTCATCATCTGTCCTTCCCACCATCCTCTCCTCTTCCTCACCATCATCATCCATGACTTTATACCTGATGCTTGTGATTCTACTGCCCTCTTCCCATTTCCCTTCCTTTCTTTCCTCTTCATCCTAGACTATGGGCAGAGCAAACAGCGGTGTGTAAAAAGGCCGAAGAGGAGATGCAGGGTGGGCTGACATCTTTCTTGATGCTTTTAGTTGTAGATCTCAGCTTGTGGTAGTTACGCCTGGAGGTATACCACAAATGGCGCCTAGCAGCCGAGGCCAGTCTGATCCCGGTTCTGCCCGGAAGTGTACCGCCAAATATGGTCCGGCAGCAGACGATCCTTCTGATTACGGTCCCTGTAGAATAGCTCTTAACAAACTATGACAAGCAAAATTTTGATAAAAGGAAACTTGTGGAATTACGGGGAACACAAGACTAAGGGCGGGAAAACATGCAAGCTGGGCGGGTGCTGAGCAGCTCTGCTCGAATGCAAAGTGCAGTGCGGAAATGGGCAAAAAATGAGAAGCGGTGAGTGCCTTCTCAGGTCCGCTTTGGCGGCAAAGATCCCCTTTGCCGTAAGGAAGAGGCAAATGTCCCAAAGCTGTGTTGAGTCCACCTGGTTAGGCAAGGGACCCTGCCCATTGGGGAAGGTGGGGGAGGGGAGCGGCATCTGCCGCCTGGGTGAAACCCAGGTCCCGTGAAAATCCTAATCTAGCTTCTGACACCAGATATTACAGTTAAATAAGGATCAGGATAAACAAATAGGCCGAATAGATGTTTATTCAGGGAGAAATAACTTACAACCTAGACAGATGAACACCAGGGAATTCCACCCGATGCTCTCCTGTCCGAGTCAGCCAGCAAGAGAGCTTTTCCCGGCTCTCTCTCCGACCTCCTTCCACAGGTCACTTCTGCCCATGACTCCACCCCACAATGGGCGTGGTCAGTGCCACAGAAGGACTATCTCACTACACCCTATTCACCACCTGCTGACTCACAGGAAAGGAGGGGCAGTGTGAATTCTTGTTATCTCAGGGCCTTGTGAGAGGAAGTTAGCAAATTCCAAGGAACAGATATTGGTTTCCAGGTTAGTCCATCATTAACATTACCTTTTTTGTCTTTCAGAAGGACATATGAAACCTGAGAATTCCTTTTGAAAAACTGGAATATGGAGCAATTGTCTTGTGGAAAGAAAATGTCAAAAGGTAACTGGAGGTATACATATATAGAGAGAGGAAATAATATAACTTTAAAATATGGTTTGGGAAATATGAACCTTTGCTTAACTAATGGTGCAATATTGACGACAGGGAAATCGAGACTTTTAATCAAACAGGTGTTTTCTTCTACACATTTTAGCTTTATCAACAAATGGGTCCATTTATAAAAATATTCACCCTACCCATTTTTAGTGGTGTGCAAAACATTTTGCTACCCAAGTGAATCCCAGGTGCTGTCCCCAGAGCTGAGAGGGTGGCTGCCATGTCCATGGGGTTGCTAATGTAGGAGGGGTTCAGGAACATGACAGGAATAGCCAGGAACTGAACAAGCGCCATGTAATCTCACACATGTGTAAAATATTAAAAAGATGATTTCAGTCAGGTGTAGTAGAGCACGCCAATAATCCCAGCACTTGAGAGGTAGAGGCTGGAGGATGGCGAGTTCCAAACCAGCTGGTTTTGAGATCACATTTCTTTCTTTTCTCTTTTTTATTCAGCCCAGGACCCCAGCCCATGGGATGCTATTGCCCACATCCTCTGAAGGGGGCGGGGGAGGCTCAGAGAGTATCAGAGAGTAAAGGCACTTGCTGACAAGACTGATGACCTGAGTTTGATCCCCAGAGTCCACACAATAGAGGGAGAGAACTGATTCTAGGAAGTGGTTCTTGGTCCCCTATCCATGTGTGCCATGGCCTCCATACTCAGTCCAGATGCATGTCCCTTTCTGCCTGCCTTGCTCCCAGTAAACAAACAAACAGATGTGTGTTTTCATCTACAAAACAGTAAAACCCACATATTCTTTTTAAAAAATAGTTAAAATCAACAAGTTAGCTGATCTCTCAATATGAACTACTTCTGAAAAGTAGAAGTGACATTTTTATTCTTTTTGTTTGTTTGCTTTGTGAGACAAGGTCTCACATATCTCAGGCTGGCTTCAAACTTCTCACTGTAGTTGTGGATGATCTTAAACTTCTGGTCTTTCTGTCACCAAGTCCTGAGTGCCAGGACCACAGGCATGCACCACCATTAAAGGCTTATGCAGGACTGGGGTTGTAATCCAGGGCTTTGGGCATGCTAGGAAAAGAGTCTACACGGCTGAGCTCCTTCCCTAGCCCCTAGTGGTGTTTTTCAGATGAATAACTACTAATTTACATATCCTTTCTAAGATTAGCTATTACCCACACAGGAAGGGAATAATCAGGTAAATACTCTACCAATGGAGCACCATCCCCAGGCCTGTGTGTAGTATCTTATCTAGCTGGCTCTCTGTTGGCTAAGTGCTTGCCTAAGTAGCACTCAGGAAGACTGTAAGTGCAAGGTCATTCTTAGCTACACAAGAAGGCAGCTAAGTTCAAGGCCAGCCTGGGATATTCCAGATTTTATCTCAAAAAACAAAAATAGAGGCTAGAAAGACACCTTGGTTTGTAAAGTGCCTGCCATGAAAGCCTAAGTGTGCTGGATAGTTTTAATGTCAACTGGACACAAGCTAAAGTCATCTGTGAGGTGGGAATCTCAACTGAAAAGATGCCTCCACAAGGCTGGGCTGTTTGTAAGCCTGTAGGGCATTTTTTAAATTAGTGATTGACTAGGAGGGTATGGCCCATTGTAGCTGGGGCCATTCCTAGGCTGGTAGTCCTGGATTCTTTAAAACAGTAGGCTGAGCAAGCCATGGGGAAGCAAGCCAATAAGCAACACCCCTCCATGGCTTCTGCATCAGCTCCTGCCTCCAGGTTCCTGCTCTGCTTGAGTTTCTATTCTGACTTCCTTTAGTGCTATGGAAGTGTAAGCTGAATAAACCCTTTCCTCCCCAAGTTTGCTTTTGGTCATGGTGTTTCATCACAGCAATAGTAACCCTAACTAAGACAGCTCATCATTTTTTAATCTTTAAAGTATTTGAATATTCTATTGTTTATTTTAGAGATTATGTTATAATAACATTTCCCCTCCCTTTTCTCCTTCCAACCCTCCCAGATACCTCTCTATGCTCCCTTTCAAATTCATGGCCTTTCCCCCATTACTTCTTACTATATGCATATATGTACATGTATATATATCTTCCTAAATACATATAACCTCGTTTAGTCTGTATAATGTCACTTGTACGTATGTTTTCAAGGCTGACCATTTGCTATTGGATACCCAGTTGGTGTGCTCTTCCCTGGGGAAGACTATTGCTCCCATTCTTACTATTCCTTAGCTACCTGTCCTTTTATGTAGGGTTGGGGCCACATAGTCTTCCTTTTGTCAGCTTTAGCATTATTAGTATTGTCCTTATTCAGCTCCTGTTTGGGAGGTTTGGTTTCACAGTGAATTCCTCTGTCTCTTATAGTCTTTCTGCCCCCCTTCTGAAATGTCCCGCAGATAGCTCATCTTGTAAGAGCCTTGCTGCTCTCCAGGAAGACCTGAGTTTGGTAGGTGGCTCCCAACTACTTGTAACTTCAGCTCCGGGGGGGCGAGGGGGGGGGTCCAACCTGGTCTTCTGGACTCCACAGGCACTTGTAGTCATTTATATACATACAAATACAGTGTCGTGTGTGTGTGGGAGAGCTACACATAATTAAAAATAAAAACATATCCAGGCACTCAAATACACCCTTTTCTAATGAATGAATCATAAGACCTCCTCCTGTAAGATACCCATAGCCCACTTGAACGTTCCAGCCCCACCCTCTTCTCCCCAGGAAGTTAATATTTAAGCCTAGCACTATTGTTAGAAAGTTAAAAAAGAAGTCTCCATTGCTTTTTAGGGATAAAAATCAAAACTGGAAGCCTGAAAATATAGGAATATTGGAACAAACTGTGATTGGATAGATTGACTCATTAGTCGCTACCGTGCAGAAGACAAAGAAGCAAGCATCCTGTGCTGGAGGTGTCTGGAAAGGACGCTGGTGTTAGTGCCATTCTTCTTCCCTAATGATAAGTGACTAAACAGTAGAAACCTGGCCTGCTTATGACAATGGGTAGCACTGTTGATTATTGGTGTGGGCCGATTAGATAACAGGAAATTTTCCTATTTGGTGTAGATCTTGGCTTCTAACAGGTTTCATTACTATGGAATAGCTTCAGAAAAGTCTTCACGTTATAGCAAAGTTATTTGTTACACCCACTGGACAAGTGCTTATTTTCCATCCTCTGATTGCACCCGGCCGTGCCAGGTACCAGCAAACAGAGAAGACTCAACTCTGGCCAACTGAAAAGAGGGCACTTTCTTTCAGAGCTTGTCCTAAGTGAAAAGTACACCGGGGAAGAAAAATGACAAGTACTCTATTGTGTAGCATATCTCCAGCAACCCTCTGACATGTCCTAAAACAGGGAGGAGGCCATCTCCCAAATAGGCTTGCTTTTCCATTGCAAATACATGAAGAGAAATGACACAGGCTCCTGTCCATCTGGGACTCCAAGTGTCAGACTCATTCTGCTTCAAACATGGCATAATTCTGCACTGATAAAAACAAAAACTAAAGAACCCCAAACCAAACCAAAGTGAAAACAACAACAAAACACCCACCCAAGGCAAAAAGCACTGATTGGACCTACACCATCCAGTATTAAAATTGGCAATTTTCAGTAACAAAAGTGTTCAAGTTGAGCCCCACCCCTTCCGATTTTTACAAGGCAAGTTACATGGTCTGTAAGTGCTCAGCTGTGCTGAGTATCAGCTGCCGTGCTGGTGCCGGGTCTGGAGGCTCTCTGAAGTAGGTACTTTGCTTTTGCTCTGAGCACTTGATTAATCCTAACTCTTTTAGGAACTGGGAAAGCCATCCAGTCTGCCTAAAGTCAGGGTTTAAGATGATATGATCTTCAAGCCTATCCTGTGATCATCTACTGTAGTTTTGTTTTCCAGTGTTAAGGAGCTAACTCAGAGCCTTGCCCATGGGAGGTAAGCAATTTATCCTTGGGCTACAACCAGGGGCTTCCATTTGCCGTATTTTTATTTATCACAGTATAAAATAACTGCAGCTGTTTCCATTACTAAAACCTTTCAGCTGCAATTTGATTCTGTAGTCCAACAAAGAAACCCACAGTGAACTTATTTAAAATATTTATTTTTTTTTTTCAACAGTGCTCTTTTGTCTTTATGCTTTGAAGGGGGAGAGTCATTTAAAAACCAGAGTTTGGTGTTCTGGAATACCGTACTTCCCTTTGTGCTCATCAAATAGTTTCCTTAGCTCCTCCATGTAGGTCTGATGCAGCTGTTCAGTCTGCTCTGGAGTCGGGTGCAGAGTCCGCTGGACAGGGATGGGGCGGCCAACTGTGAAAAACAGAACACGCATCACCCTCGAGGAACAACCGCTGCTCGGCCAGAGCCTGTGTCTCCAGTGGGCGTCTGAAGGCTGGGCTGCCAATCCACATCCCTCCAGCCCGCTGGCTCCAGCCTCTCCTCAGCTCACTGGCTGCCTGCCTCTGTCACACCATCCGCCTGGACAGCAAATCGTGTTTCCCTTCTCGGCAGACACTGGCTGTCATTCTCCTAGTGGTTTGACTTCTGAGTCAAATGGGCTGCGGTACCCGCGGGCTGCAGCTGCCAGCAGAGGAGGCATTGCTATGTACCACGTCACCCTCATTTTCCCCTGGGCACAGCTGACAGCCAGACCACAGTGTTCTTATTATGACTGACTGAAGTGCTCAGGTCACGCGGCAGCCCTCTATTCTGACTCATTTCTTTCTTTTTCAACCTTTCGAAACAATTGAAAGTGTCACATATCTTTACAGCGAAGCATCTATAGGACAGAAAGCCATATATTCATAAAAACTGAAAGCAACCACAGCTCAATAGGACACCAGTCACATAAGTTGCGCGAGGTTATTCACTACAACCCTGAACAGCTATTTTTAAAAAATAAATAAATAACGTGGGATACATAAGTATAAAATGTCAAAGGAAAGATGCGAAATCAAGTGTGACCCTGTTTATGAAAAAAAATTGTATTTCTAGGTGCACCAGTATTTTTAGTGTACAGAAAAAAAAATCTGGCAAGATCAACATTTTTCTCTGGGGAAGGAGACAGAAAGGTTCGTCTTATCTGTATCATGAATGTTCCACAAAGAAAAAAGCATTACTTCACCTGTACAGTTACAAAAATGCCGATTAGTTGTAAATAAATCTGGTGGTTTCTGTACATATTTAAAATGTTTATATAACAAGCAACCTCGGAATTTTAAAGAGTTCAGAAATACCAGTCTTTGACGCCTGTATACACTGCGCCATCTGCTGGCCAGATGCTGCTACTGCTCGAAGGCCCGGACAAGCCGGGCATTTCAAATCCTGTGGCAAACTGCTTCTTCTAAAGTCATTGGCTTGGGCGCGAGGCCTGTGCTTGTGACTCTTAAGGGGAAAATGGGAGTATACTTCGGGAGGGACCTTCTTTGTCTTTCTCCAAGCTACATACAAGGGTGAAACCGTGCCAATAACAGAAGGCGGTTATTTAAGAAAAAAAATTAAACAAAGGCAAAGGAATAGAGCAGGCAGCAGGCCCTAAAAAGCATGAATATAGAAGTTGAGGGGAACAGAGAAAGGAGTGACACACCCACATCGGAAATTGCAGAGTGTTTCAACAGTCGAGTCAATGGGATGGGTTTCTTTGATCTTTTGGGAGTCAAATTTCTGCACAGTGGACCTCAGTCCCTTGATACACAGCAGTGAAAACCGGAGGAAATAAACCAGGTATGCCGGTGCATGCCTGTAATTCTAGCACTCAGTAGGCAGAGGCAGGGGGATCAGGAATTCTAGGGCTGCCTTGGGGTAGCCTGGATCTATCTTAGCTTTCTCTCTGGGCACGGGATGAGACAGTATGCCTCGAGGTTCTCAAAGCTTCCTGGCAGTTCTGAACTTTGAGGGAAGAAAACTGAGAAATCTGTATCCAGATTGACTGGTACTATAGTTTCATAGGATAGCTCTAGTTTCTAGTGGAGTGTCTCAGTGACAGAGGCCAGAGTGAGGGTGCAGGATGCAGTAGGGACTAATAGAGAGGCATTGCTGTCTATGTGTGTCCAGCCAGTGAGCTGCTCCCAGCTCATTCACACACTTGTGATCTCTGAGTCAGGGCTTCTTCTTTCCTAAGAAGGCCACCAAGGTTAAATTCAGTCCTATTCCCTTCTTGTTCAGCACCATTAAACTTCAGTGGGTTCTTCCAGGCACTCAAATGAATTAATTCTAATGAATTAATAATAAGACCTCCTCTTATAAGATGCCCATAGTCCACTTGTCTTTCTCTGAGGTGCTAAAAGTTCCAAACCTGCTCCCTAATCCCCAGGAAGATAATAGTTAAGCCTAGTGTTGAGCCTAGTGTTGCGGAATATTAATATGTGTTATATTCATTTACGCTGTGAACCATTTGTTTAATGATGTGTCACATTCTTTTATGTTGCATTTGTTTAACTCTGTGGAGCTGTGTTACTTTGCCTGTCTTAAAAAACAAACAAACAAACAAAAAACTGATTGGGAGTTTGAGCTAGCCTGGTGTACAAATTGAGTTCTAGGGCAGCCATAGTTGTTATACAAACTCAAAAAAACCCACCACCAACAACAAAAACCCTGATTGGTCTAATAAAGAGCTGAATGACCAATGGCAAGGCAGAAGAAAGGCTAAGTGGGGCTGGCAGGAAAGAGAATAAATAGAAGGAGCAAGAGAACAGGGAGAGGAGGACACTAGGGGCCAACCACCCACAGAGTAAGATTGACAGTAAGATAAACAGGAGAAAAGGGAAGAGCCCAGAGGCAAAAGGTAGGCGGCATAATTTAAGTTAAGGAAAGCTGGCTAGAAACAAGCTGAGCTAAGGCCAGGCATTCACAAGAATGAGATTCTGAGTGTGACTTATTTGGGATCTGGATGGTGCATCCCTCAAAAAGCCAAAAGAACAAAAACAATTAACGATAGCCTAGTATTCTTATTAGAAGGAAAAAAAAAAAATCTCCACTGCTATTTAGGGATAAGCTCCACTGCTATTTAGGGTAACGAGCAAAAAATTTGATCATGGAGACCATACTTAGACTAAAAACTCAAAAAGTTAATCTAGCAGCTATGAAGTCAAAAGTTCCCAACCAGTAGCAGGGGGAGCAAGATCCTTTATGGGTTCATTTTGGCTCTTGCTTCTTGAAATTGAACTGTGCTCATACTGGACACATTAACGCTTGTGGATGTTTATCAGATGTCAGAAAATCCAATGCTAGAACAACCTAGGGAGGAGTGCTGGCTGGTTTTGTGTGTCAACTTGACACAAGCTAGAGTCAGCAGAGAGGAAGGAGCCTCAGTTGAGGAAATGCCTCCATGAGATGCAGCTGTAAAGCATTTTCTTAATTAGTGATCAGTTGGGGAGGGCCCAGCCCAGGGTAGATGATGCCATCCCTGTGCTGGTAGTACTAGGTTCTATAAGAAAGCAGGCTGAGAAAGCCAGCAGGTAGCCCTCCTCCATGGCCTATGCAGCAGTTCCTACCTCCAGGTTCCATCCCTGCTTGAGTTTCTGTTCTGACTTCCTCCAGTGAAGGACTATGATCTGAAAGTGTAAGCCAAATAAATCTTTTCCTTCCCAGTTTGCCTTTGGTCATGGTGTTTCATCACAGCAATAGAAACCCTAGTTAAGACAGGAGGTTACTGTAACTGCCTCTGCTTCACAGATGAGAAAGGATTAAGATCCAAACCAGTCTGGGCTACAGAGTAAGACCCTGTCAGAAAAATGGAGGGCAAAACCCACCTGGTGTGTTCCAAGTTTTCATTACATTGTGGCTGCGATGCTCCAACATTGCAGCTTTTGATGTTGTGCAATAATTCAAGTTTGGCTGTTCATCTGTGTTCTTCATAACAGTGCTGTTCATCTCTATGAACTGTGCTAAGTTTATCTGGGATAGAGAATGGGAAAAGTCCAGTCCATGGGACAATGACTCCAAAGATCCCTATCTTGCTCCAAACCCACTCCACAGCTGTGCAATATACATCTAGGACAGAAGATGAGGAGTTTCAGAAAGAACACTATAGACCAATATCTCTCATGAACATTGATGCAAAAACACTCAATAATATACTGGCAAATCGAATCGAAGAACACATCAGAGAAATCATCCACCATGACCAAGTAGGCTTCATCCCTGGGTTGCAGGGAAGGTTCAACATACAAAAATATATCAATGTGATCCATCATTAAACAAACTGACAAAGAAAAAAAAACACATGATCATCTCATTAGATGCTGGAAAAGCCTTTGACAAAATTCAACACCTTTTCATGATAAAGGTTTTGGAGAGATCAGGGATAACAGGAACATACCTAAACATAATAAAAGCAATATACAGCAAACCAACAGCCAACATCAAACTGACTGAAGAGAAGCTTAAGACGATTCCTCTAAAATCAGGAACAAGACAAGGCTGCCCCCTCTCTCCATATCTCTTCAATATTGTACTTGAAGTTCTAGCTAAAGCAACAAGACAACAAAAGGAGATGAAGGGGATACAAATTGGAAAGGAAGAAGTCAAACTGTCACTATTTGCAGATGATAGTTTACATAAGCGACCCAAAAAACTCTACCAGGGAAGTCCTACAGCTAATAAACACCTTCAGCAAACTAGCAGGATACAAGATAAACTAAAAAAAAAAAAAAAAAAAATCAGTAGCCCTACTATATACAGATGAGAAAGGGGCTGAGAAAGAAATCAGAGAAACATCACCCTTTATAATAGCCACAAACAATATAAAGGATCTTGGGGTAACGCTTACCAAACAAACGAAAGATCTATATAGCAAGAACTTTGTGTCTTTAAAGAAAGAAATTAAAGAAGATACCAGAAAATGGAAAGATTTCCCATGCCCTTGGATAGGTAGGATAAACATAGTAAAAATGGCAATCTTGCCAAAAGCAATCTACAGATTCAATGCAATCCCCATTAAAATTCCAGCACAATTCTTCACTGACCTTGAAAGGATAATAATCAACTTCATATGGAAAAACAAAAGACCCAGGATAGCCAAAACAACCCTGTACAATAAAGGAACTTCTGGAGGCATCACTATCCCTGATTTCAAGCTCTACTATAGAGCTATAATTCTGAAAACAGCCTGGTATTGGCACAAAAATAATCAGGTAGACCAATGGAATCAGATTGAAAATCCTGATATTAACCCACACACCTATGAACACCTGATTTTTGACAAAACAGCTAAAAGTATACAATGAGAGGAGGAAAGCATCTTCAACAAGTGGTGCTGGCACAACTGGATGATGGTGTAGAAAACTGCAGATAGACCCATGTCTACCGCCACACACAAAACTCAAGTCCAAATGGATCAAAAACCTCAACATCAATCCAGCCACACTGAAACACTGAACCTCTTAGAAGATAAAGTGGGAGGTACCCTTGAACAAATTGGTATAGGAGACCGCTTCCTGAACATAATTCCATTAGCACAGACACTGAGATAGACAATTAATAAATGGGTCCTCCCCAAACTAAGAAGCTTCTGTAAGGCAAAGGACACAGCCTGGGAAAAGATCTTCACCAATCCTATATCTGGCAGAGGGCTGATTTCCAAAATGTACAAAGAAGTCAAGAAACTAGTCACCAAAACAACAAATAACCCTATTTAAAAAGGGGGTACAGAACTGAATAGAGAACTCTCAATAGAGGAAATCAAAAAGGCTGAAAGACACTTAAGAAAGTGCTCAACATCCTTAGCTATCAGGGAAATGCAAATCAAAACAACTCTGAGATACCATCTTACTCCTGCCAGAATGGCTAAAATTAAGAACACCAATGACAACTTATGCTGGAGATGATGTGAAGAAAGGGAACACTCCTACACTGCTGATGGGAGTGCAAACTTGTACAGTCATTTTGGACATCAGTATGGCGGTTCCTCAGGAAAATGGGAATCAGTCTATCATAGGACCCGGCAATCCCACTCTTAGGCATATACCCAAATGATCCACATCCATGCAACAAAGACATCTGTTCAACTATGTTTGTAGCAGCGTTATTTGTAATAGCAAGGACCTGGAAGCAACCTAGATGCCTCTCAACTGAAGAATGGATAAAGAAGATGTAGCACATTTACACAATGGAGTACTACTCTGTGGAAAAATAAAAAAACAATGGAATCTTGAAATTCATAGGCAAATGGATGGAACTTGAAGAAACTATCCTAAATGAGGTAACCCAGTCACAAAAAGAGGAACATGGTATGTACTCACTCATATATAGAATTTAGACATAGAGCAGAGGATCACCAGCCTATAATTCACACTGCCAGAGAAACTAGGACACAAGGAGGATTCTAAGAGATTCATACAAGGTCATTCACAGAAGGGGAAAGGGACAAGATCGCCTGAGCATATTGTGAGTCAGGGGGCAGTAAGTGAAGAGGGAGCTAGGAGAAAGAGAAGGGGAGGAGAGGAAAGCATGTGGGACTATGAAGATTGAGTAAGGGGAGGAATGGACAAGAGAGAGAGAGAGAGAGAGAGAGAGAGAGATACCATAAAAGAGGGAGCCATTATAGGTTTGAAGAGAAAACTGACTCTAGAGAAATATCCAGAGACCTACAAGACTGACCCCAACTAACAATTTGAGCAACAGTGGAAAGGCTACCACTAATGTCCTTCCCTGATAATGAGATTGATAACTAACTTATCCTCCGTCATAGAGCCCTCATCTAGTAGCTGATGGAAACAAAAGCGGACACCCACAGCTAAATACTGAGCCAAACTGGAACCAAATGCAGAGAGGGAGGACAAGACCAGGCTACAGAAACCCACAGAGACAGCTGACCTGAACAAGGAAGAGCCAATGGGCCCCCAGACTGATAGCTGGGAAACCAGCATTGGACCAGCTCAGACCCCCTGAACATGGGTCTAGTTAGAAGGCCTAGGCAGTCTAAGGGACCTCTGACAGTGGAACCAGGACGTATCCCTGGTGCACAAAAGGACTTTGGGAGCACACTTCCCATGGAGGGATACTCCCTTAACCTAGAGGCAGGGAGGAGGACCTAGTCCCTACTCCAAATGACCTGACAGATTTAGATGACCCCCTCCTGGAAGGCATCACCCTACATGTGGAGTGTGGGGGCTGTTGGGGGGTATGGGAGGGTGGGAGAGAGGTAGGGAGGGAGGGAGAGGGAACTGGGATCGATATGTAAAATAAGAAAAAAAAAAAAAAAAGAGTACTCTCCCAGAGGACCCAAGTTCAATTCCCAGCACACATATCAGGCAGCTAGTTCATAACTACTTGTAACTCCAGCTCCAGGGTAACCAATGCCTTTAGTATAGGAGGGCAGTGAACTCACAGACAAATCCACACACATCTATACAGAGTTAAATACAAAAATAAGTCTTTTTAAAAATTGGTGTTTGAGTTGCTGACTTGAGTTTAATAAAATCATTCAATGACTTCTGAATTTGGATAAGGATAGGGTTTCTGACAATTTGTGAAAATCAGCATTACATATTTATGTGGGAAGCATTTGGCACTGATAAATACAAAATTAAGTATCAACCAACTCGGGAAAATGTTGAAGATGCTCACCCTCTAGTATCAAATGCTCAGCCAAGATTTAATTCTTTTGAAAATGTTTGTGATGATGATGATGATGATGATGATGATGATGATGATGATGATGTGTATGTATGTCGTGTCTGCATTTATGTCTATGTACCACATGTGCATCCTCGGAGGACAGAAAACAGTGGAACTGGGGTGGGTACTCCAGTGTGGATTCGCAGATAACTGCCCAGCTGGGGTCTGGTTTTAAAGTGACAGTGATTGTGTTTTTCTGAAGATGTTTATTTCTGTCTTTAAATATCTTAACTCCTCCACTTTACCTTCCCCCACTCCCCCTCCTTGTAATTATTATTGATTCAAGGGCATTTCTTCACTGCTGTCACGGGAGGAACGCAAGGTGAATTGGCACCTCGACCTCCCAAAGTTATGTTTGTGTGTTTAAAATGTGACTTTGAGTTCTTCTTTGTGGGAACTAAGAATATGATGTACATGATTCTTTCCAGAATTGTCCAGCAGCTGTAATGAGTCAGTGGCACTTCCTGAATAGTTGATTGGATGTCCTCTGACATTTCTCAAGATGGGTGGCTATTGTGTAGCTTCCCTGCCCCAGAGTGTCTGTAGTCATTTCTCCTCGAGGGGAATGTTTTATAAAAACCAGCTGAAAACTGGGAGCACTGGTCCTTGTTA
The DNA here is from genome assembly GCF_943737965.1 of Phodopus roborovskii. NCBI lineage: Eukaryota > Metazoa > Chordata > Mammalia > Rodentia > Cricetidae > Phodopus > Phodopus roborovskii. Next base: position 23,970,398 of record NW_026126460.1, on the reverse strand, counting down.
TCTGTGTCCCTGGGAAACACGAAACACAAGTAGTTCTACTTGTTAGGGATTAGCTGATTCTTTCAGAAGCCTGAGGAAGTGATGGGGACTATGAGAAATCTGGTCTCTTTAAAAGTGCCCTTCATGTCATTTCCTGTTCTGGGGCTGCCAGAGGGGCCACTGGCTTTGGGAGAGATTGTATGGATGCCAGTGGATCAGAATGAAATGGTCAGTTTGTGTAGATGCATTTGCCTGCTGTATTATGTATGAAACTTACTGTAACTGTACAGTTCACATTTCTATTATAAAACATTAAAACATTTTCCAAGAAAAAGAAGAGGAGGAGGAGGAGCTCCGTGAGCCAGTACAGACAGCAGCAGGAGGCACTGGAAATTAATGCCATTTTTTTTCTTATGGAAGTAAAGAATATATCTCCCAAAATAAAAGCATTATCTTTAATCCGTTTGTCTGTAGCTAGAAAGATTCCATTGAGTTTAGAACCCGCATGGGTTAGTTTGCTTTTAGACACATTCTCTCTGTGTAGTCAAGCTGGCCTCGAACTCACTAAGTAGCCTAGGCTGGCCTCAAACAGCCTCAGCCTCTCAAGCACTAGGATTACAAACCTATGCCATCACATCAGGCAAAACTCTCCTAGTCTGGTCTCAAGTAGAAAGATCCCCAGAAAGAACAGGTGAGCTTATGTGAGCAGGTGGGGTTGTGGAGAAACTTGGGAGCTGGAAGAACTGAGTTCAGATCCAGTCTCTGATGGATGTTCAAAGGATGGCCAGTGTATGTACACGCATGCATATGTTTACTCTGTGTGCATGGAGGTACACATGCTGTCACTTATGAACCTTCACTGAGCAGTTAGCATATTGTACTAGGCACTGAAGTGCACAAAGTATGCAGTGTGCTATGTCACTTTGGTATGGGAATTATTTTGAGCTGGCTCTGAAAACAATACAGATGGTACTTCTGTGAAGGGAGAAGAGCATTATGCGCCTCCGTTTGCTTCCTGAGAGAAGGAGCTAAAGCTCCCTTGAAAGTGATGCTCTCCTCAGACCAGGAAGAAACAGTCTTTTCAGCAGACAGGGGAAGTTACCCAAGAGAGGCCCTTGTAACAAGAACTCTTTCCTGTCTTTTTTTTTTTTTTTTTTTTTTTTTTTTGAGTCAGGATTTCTCTGTAGCTTTGGAGCCTGTCCTGTAACTCGCTCTGTAGACCAGGCTGGCTTCGAACTCACAGAGATCCACCTGCCTCTGTCTCCGGAGTGCTGGGACTAAAGGTGTGTGCCACCAATGCCGGGGCCTTTCTTGACTTTAGTCTCTGCCTGTCTTTAGTACATTTTAGCTACTTTTCCATAGCTACCTACCCACAGAAGTGTCCCCTATCTACTTCGGAGAGCCCTCCTCTTCCGTGGGGCTCCTTCATACGTGGGAGATTGAATACTTTTCTCTGTTGCTCTTGCTCATGCCAGTGAAAGCTTGGGCCCTGCTGGAAATGCTAAAACCTCAGAGGGAGAGTTTTACTGCCTCTGTATTCATCCCTAGGACATCATTCACTCTTTTAATTTCTCCTGTTTTTCAAATAAAACAAATTGCATTCCCTTCCTTCCCTTCAGTTTCAGAGATCCCTTAGCCCGTGTTTCCCCCACCAGTATATGGTGGATTAGAATTATAAAGAAACCTGTTTCCATATCTTTTTTATTTAAAATCTCAAGGCTACCATAAGCACTTACATCCCCTCAGCTACGTCCAACCATTCCTGTGTGCTTTGTATGCATAAACACATCGACATACATAAGGATTATTATCTTTTTAACTTCTTTTGAGACAAGGTCTCATTTAGCTTAGGCTGGCCTTGAACTCATTATGTAGCAGGGAATGGCCATGATTCTAGCTTCCAAGTGCTGGGATTACAACCCTACCCATTTTATGGAGGTAATCAAATCTAGGTTTTGTGCTTTCTAGGCAAGCATTCTATCAACCAAGTTACCCACCTGGTCCCTTATTAGGATTTTTGTTTGTTCGCTCTTTTGTCTGTTTGATTTTGAGGCAGCATCTTGTATGTAGCCCTGGAGAGTTTTAAACTTCAAACAATCTCCCCACCTCTGCCTTCCAAATGCTGGGACTGTAGACATTGCCACAGTGCCAAGCATGCTTTTTAATCTCTAACAGCATCTGGAAGCAGGGCACAGATGGCACTAACTCAGTAACGTGAATCATCCCCGACATCGCCACGAGCACACCCACAGAGAAGTACCATCAATGGACATTTTACACATAATCCACATTCAAACTCTGGCAAAGGCTTCCTTAGCCACATTTGCATCTGCTTCTCCAACCCTTGACAGCTGTGTGTCTGAGTGTCACCTCCTCTCTGTTATCCCGGAAACTGAGGGCTTTTTGTTTTGGTTATGAACCGTTTGTTTACTTCCTCACACTTTGATTCCCGTTAACACTTTGGCAGGAATCCCACCCTGCTCAAGGAAAGCTCTAAACTCCCAGCAAGCCGGTCAGGAAGGCTCCGCCCTGTGCATCTGCCCCCCCCCCCCCCCCCCCCCGACTCCCAGCACCAGGGTGGCACAGCTCTGCACACGTCTTGACATGTGATCCCTGGAGAAGCCCAAGAGAAGATAGGCCAGTTACACGTACCTTCTCTTTTAGAATTGGAAAACCTAAGCCTCGAGAAAAGCAAACACTCACAGTAACTCAGAGTCAGACTTCAAGCCTCACCCCTCCCTCAGCCCATCCGAATGATGAGGGTTCTTAATCAGTGTCAATCTGTGTACAGCCAGGCTGTGTTAGCCACAGGTCATTATGGCATGCCTGCCAAGAACCAGCTCATCCCTCCCTCCCTCCCTCCTTCCATCCCTCCCTCCCTTCCTTTCTCCTTTGTTTCTTCTTCCTTCCCTCCCTCTTTCTTGTCCTTCCTTCTTGCAGTACTGGGAACTGAATCTGTCTTTCACATGCTAGATGAGTCCTCTACCACTAAGCTATGTAGAATCTAACTAATCATGTAGCTTATGTTCAGGCTGGCCTTGAACTCACTCTGCAGCCCAGACCAGCTTTGAACTTGTGATCTTCCTGCCTCAGCTACCTACTAATTGGGGTTACAGGCCTATGCTTAGTCTGGTTCCCACAAGTTGGGCTGTTTGGAATCTTTGACTCCCCCTCTGTTGTGCTAAGATTATGGGCCTTTATGAAATGTTCATGTTATTATTATTATTGCTTTTTTGTTTTGTTTTGTTTTGTTTTTTGAGATAGGGTTTCTCTGTGGCTTTGGAACTTGTCCTGGGTCTAGCTGTTGTAGACCAGGCTTGTCTCGAATTCACAGAGATCTACTTGCCACGGCCTTCCCAGTGCTGGGATCAAAGGTGTGTGCCACCACTGCCCAGCAAAATGTTCATATTGTTGACTTTATTTAAAGGTTTCAAAAAACAAGAGGCTGCTGGAGATACTGTGGACTCAGAACCATGGGAAGTAAGCAGAGGGATGAGCCAAGGGGATATGTCCCCTTATTCTGAGCCTTCCAAAGAAGCGCCTTGTATGAGTGAAAACATCTTGACAGCTAGCTCCCATTCAGCAGCTCACATTTGACTCTGGTTTTGTCAGGAAAAGCAGAATCTAATTACATCAGATACCAGAGCCCCTCTACTTAAAAGAAAAAGTTAATGCAACGAGATAATAACAACAGTCCTTTAACTCAATCGAATGCCCTTTATTTTCAGTATTTACAATTTTATGTGAGCATATGCACTACATCTAATTAAACTTATTCCCCAACTCATAACTTGTATCTCTCCCTCAAATCGACTGCATAACATAAGGAAACAAAAGTAACTCATATGATGCCAACGAAATGAGCCAGTTGATCATGAAAGTACAGTTGTACTCTGAAACGCTGCTGTATTCCGTCTGAGTTAAATATGGCAGCTAAAAATAGCACCATGTGACCACATCTGAACTGAAGCTCAAATAAACTGACAGCAGAAAATGCTGTGTGTATACTCCTAGCAGAAGGGGTTCCTGTGGAGGCAGGAACATTAGAAGTTTAAGATCACACGTGGCTACATAGTGAGTTTTAGGCTAGCCTGGGCTACATGAGATTCTGTTATGAAAAAGAGAAGGGAGGAGAGGAAAGAGGAGAAGAAGGCATAAAGGATATTTTCTAGGGAAACTAATCTTTAAAAAAAAGTCACTGTATTCAGATTTTCGTTACTAATTATTGTAGTAAAAATATTATTTCCATTTAATATAAAATGCAAAGTTATGGTTAACTCCTCATGGTTCAGGACTTTTTCATTCTCAACTTCTCTATCTCTTCCAAGCCTCAGAAGGAAATTATTTCACTTCTGCCACTTACTTATTTGTTTATCTTTTGAGACAGCTTTGGGTGTTGCTCAGGCTGGCCTCGACCCTAGATCTCTCCTGCCTCAGTATCCTATGCAGGGTGATACTACATGAACAGCACAAGCTGGGCTCTGCTCCCTTCTTTTTAATTTCTTCTCCCCATCTCTAGTCATTCAAACACGCACCTTTTATAAATAAAATCACTTGATACAGAACATAAATAAGATCGGTTGGGGCACAAAGCATGCTTTTAGTAAGAAACTGATATTGGGGAGTGTGTGATGTTAGCCTCTGAGGTGGTTTGTCTATCAGTCAACCATTGTGCTATAGGCAAAAACAGAGAAACAGGTCCACTAAGGAGCACTAGAGACTTCATGTCTAAATTTGGATTCGAGTTCAACAGTGGAATTTCGCAAGGCAACCAACTCCACACAAATGTGAAATAGAGATAGTTCATTAGATGTGCATACCAGGGTTGAAGTTCAGTTAAGGTCTAAGAGTGGTTCTCAACCCACCACCCCTTTTGGGAGGCCGAAAGATCCTTTCACAGGGGTCACCTCAGGCCATTGGAAAGCACAGATATTTGCATTATGGTTCATAAACAGTAGTAAAATTAGTTATGAAGTGAAGCAGCAAGCAAAATAAACTTAAGGTTAGGGGTCACCACAACATGAAGAACTGTATTAAAGGGTAGCAGCATTAGTAAAGTTGAGAACCACTGGTCTAAGACATTAGGAAGTCCACAATCGAGGCTACTTCTTTTGAACGATTAGCACCTGGACAATCACAGTAAACATTGTATGAGGTAAGATCATTTTATTTATTTCATGTACGTACCAATGGCATGGATCGGTTTCCGATATGGCATTAGACCAAAGCTGTACTGGAAAAGTCCTCTGGCATACAACAGTGGCAAGGCAAGTCCTGTTAATTTCTTCACTCTGTATTGTACAGTTCGAAGCCAGGAGCCTTCAGGGTTGTTGATTTGTTTAAAAAGGTCATTTTCTCCAAACGAAATCACAGGGACCAAACTGGCGCTGAAGAAACAGAAAGGAAGGACATGGGTTTGACAAATAGACACCAAATGTTTCTCAGTTGTTTGTATAATTGTATGCACCAATGTGTCTGCAGGTGCACACACATGTACAGGCTTAGAGGCTGAAAGAAAGTGTCTGGTCCCTCAGAGCTGGGGCCATATGTGTTTGCAGGATGCCTGGTTTGCTAGGTCGGTGCTGAGGCCAAAACTCCAGTCTTCATAATTGCACTATCTAATTGTTGAACCATTGACTCTCTCCAGCCTCAAAGATATGATTTTAAATAATTTACTTTATTTTCAAGAAAACCTCCCAAATTCTAAATGTGCCAATGACACTGAATCTTCATTGTGGACTGAATTTGGAACCACCTAGGAGACACATCTCTGGGTGTGCCTGTAAAGGTGTATTCGGAGATGTTTTAAATGAAGAGGAGAAGATGAACCCTGAGCATGAGTGGTCACATCCCATGGGCCAGGGTCCTGGATTGAACAAAGAGGGAGGAAAAAGAAGGTGAGCCGAGAAAGTGGGCTCTCTGCCTATAGTCTGTGGGTGCAACATGACCCGTGGCTTCCTGCTCCCCAAATGCCTTCCCCATGAAGATGGACTATATCCCCTGAGACAGGGAGCCCAAATAACCCTTCCTTCTTCAAACTGATTTAAATTTATTTTGTTTTGTGTTCATTGGTATTTTGCCTGCATGTATTGTCCGTGTGAGGTTGTCAGTAGCCCTAAAACTGGAGTTACAGATACAGCTGCCATGTGGGTGTTGGGAATTGAAGCCGTGTCCTCTGGAAGAGCTCTTAACTGCTGAGCCATCTCTCCAGCCCCCTTTAATTGCATTAGTCAGGTATTTTTCAGCAATGGGAAAATTAACTCCTTCAGTGTCCAACCCTTCCCATGTTGTATCCTATCCACATTCGGAAGGCAGCTATGTTCACCACTATGCCACCAATGCACTATCCACAGCGGAGACACTAAAGCTGTACAAACCTCAAGACACTTCACGCTGTATTGAAATCTTCAGGAAGTGCATCAACAAGCTAGCTATGGCCAGAATTCTATTCTGTAGAAGGTCAAGTTTGGGGTAGGCTTTTCTTTTCATTGGCTTCTATTCATTTTGTTGTAAATTTACACTGAGTATGTACAATTTTAGGTCTACTGGGTTTTTTTTTGTTTGTTTGTTTTTGTTTTTTAACTGCTGCATGCTGGGACGTTGCAGCTGCCTTGGCTGAAAATCCATCCTCCATTCCCAAGAACCTGTACGCCTGACTTCATTGGAACATTGACTTGGAGAATGTTCTTTAAGGACTAGAACAATTATTATTATTCTCTGTGCTTATTTAATGTCTTATCCTTTTAAAACATACTTACCCTAAACAAATAGCCACTTAACTAGGCTAGGCATGGTGGCTCATACCTGTAATCCCAGGAGTTGGCAGGATTAGCAGTGAGATCACCACAAGTTTGAGGCCAGCTTGAGCTACATGGTAAGCTCCAGGCCAGCATAAGCTACATAAAAAGACCCTGTCTCCAACAAAACTGGGGTGTGGGGGGGAGGCCACTTACCCATGGGTCAAGGCAATCTTCACAAATCCTTTGCGCTGGCTGATAAAGAGGTTATATTTTCCTGGGTGGGCCTCCAGTGACTCCTTTGCACCCCCAACGACAATGACAGAAATGTTCCCACCTCTGGCCTCGCTCAACACATGGGATATGCTCTTCTTAGAAACAGAAACTGGCCCTTAGTCAAGCAAATGGAAAGTATAACTAGCCATTCCTTCTGAAGGATTGATTTTTTTAAAAAATAATATTCTATAGCAATAGTGATGATTTTATTATGATTCCCTGCTATCAGAGAAATATAAGGTTCTGAATGATTCAGTTTCCTTTGTCTCTGTTGCTGGCCCTCAACTCACTAGCCTAAGCTCAAATCAAACTCATGGCAATCATTCCACCTCAGCCTCCATCCAATGTGTTGGGGTAACATCTGGATTTGACTGGCCCTTGAGAGAAAAGGCAGGCCCTGACGGGTGAGAGGATGAGAGAATGTGACCTTGGGTGGATGCATCTGAACTTTCCCTGAGTTCAAGACCTGTCATTTAGCTCAGAGCAACCTGAGTGAGACATGGGGCATCTCTTCTCTTGCAAAGATAGCCCCCTGGGTCTTGGCACATGACCCTTCTAGCTCTCTTCTCGCATGCCTTGCTAGGCTCCATTTCCAGCCCATTCTGTAAGCTCCTATTTCTGAGAGTCCCTTCATTATTTCTATTGCCTTCTAACCTCATCTACACCCATGGACTCAACTGCCACATATGTGAGCTGAATTCTGTGAAACCCATCTCCTGGAGTATATTCCTCAGCTCCCAGGGCCACATCACCAATGACCAAATAGAAATCTCCACTTTGACAGCTCAAAGACGCCTCAAGTTCATGTCTCCAAATCCAGTGTATCAAGTTATTCCTCAGAGCAGGTACCTCTTCTAACATTAACGATCAAGACAAAAGATTCCATTAGCCATCTAGTCATCCACGTTGAAATATCAGTCTGTTGTGTAAATTCCCTTCTGCCAGCCACCACTTGACTGGTGACTCATTCAGTCCAAAGCATTTATTGGACATCTGCTAATAATATCAGACACTGATAATAGTGATAACCACACACGCAGCTGCTGCCTACTCGAAGACGAATCTAACATGAAGTCTTGGTACACTCTCAAACATTGTCCCATTCTGGATTTCTACCATCAGAACACTGTGTAAAGGGAGCTTTCTCTGCCTTCCCCGTCCCGCAGCTGCATCTAAATAATCACTCAGATGCTTAATATTAATTACGAACTGTTCGGCCTATGGTTCCGGCTTATTAATAACTAGCTCTTACATTCTAATTAATCCATTTCTATTTATGTATTGCACATGGCTGTGGCTCTTACTGGTCTGCTGGCATTCTGTTTCTTGGGTGGCTGGCTTGCGTCTCCCTCAACTCTCTGCCCTTCTTTTTCCCGCCTAGCTATGCTCTGCCTTGCTATAGGCCAAAGCAGCTTTGCTTATCAACCAGTGAGAACAGCATATATATATTCACAGCACACAGAAGGGTTATCCCACAGCAGCACTGTGCCGGCATAGCCCTCGTTGGATCTCCCCGAACTCTACCATAGGCCTGTCAGATTCTACCCATCTCTATCACAAAACAAACAGATAGCTTTTTTTGCTCAAAGCCAGTCACAAGTTCCCTGTGACTGACATGCAGGATAAAATCTAAAGTCTTCTGCACTACGCTACCTGTGCCAGCTTAATAGCCATACAGACCAAATATAAGCCTTGAAACATATACCATTGTGGCTGTCATCTGGTGGTTGCCTACCCTCCAAATTGGGCCAAGAGGAGTGGGTTGCACTTAAGGTTTAAGAGAATCTGTAGCCATAGAAACTTCATATGTGGGAGGTAGGTCATAGGAGGAAACCTTGGACCACCCACTGTTCTCTGGAGACAGTACTGGGAAATGCTGCCGAGAACATATACACAGTAACTGCCTAATTCCTCATTGGTTGTAGATTGAGGTATTCTTATTTATCTTGTAAAGCATGAAGGCTGCAGCAAAAGGAACCATTTTATGATACTATAAACCAATAACAGTCAGTATGATGACACACACCTAGGCAGGTGGCTCTCTGAGACTAGTCGGATCTATACAGCAAGTGCTAGGGCAGTCATGGCTACAGAGAGACTGAGTCTTAAAAGATAAATAACCATGACAATGATGGCACACAGCACACAGATTTAACATCGGTGCCAACTCTAGCAAACAGAAATGGCTGTGGTCACTATATTAAGAAAGACTCTGAGACTGTGTCTGATGTGGTCGTGGAAAGCCAAATGCCTGGCTGTCTCTGTCACACCTGTTCTCAAGTACCCAAATTTCCTGGTGATTATACTTTGAGTCAGAAAAAAGTCAATTTAAAGTTTATTTTTGTGACTTTTGGAAATTAAAGAATCATCTTTAATGTTATTCCTTTTATAAAATTAACCCACAAGAAGAGATCATTTTCTTTGGTCGTTTGGGGTGCTAGTGCACCCTCTAGAGGCCGTATGATAGATCACTCGGCAGTTTGGTGGATATGGCGCCCTCTAGTGTGCCCTGCCGCACTCACTGGACTGAGTTTTGAGACCACAAATAGGCACAGTCCCTGCAGCAAAGCCAGCGCAGATCAGATCCTAGTGCTCTGTATTGTAATGCTTTCCAAACAGATACATAACGACAGAAGGGACTATGTAGGAAACCATGTCAATCTGGAAGGCAATAGAAAAATCTTTCCCTAACTAGGTCACTAAGATACTGAAGTTATAATTTTTCTAAAACGTCTACTCATTTTTTTTTTTTTTCTTTATCCTCAGGAGCTGCAAAGGTGATTATACCCACCCTACATAATGTTGACAGCTGTAAAATACTCTGTAAGCTACTGAAGCACACAGTCAAAAAGCTGATTTGTCTGGAAAAGCAACTAGAGTCTCTTGAGTTGAAATGAAGGCTGTTGGCCTGAACTTAGGCTTCTTTGTGTTTATACAGCATCTCTGAAGCATTTCAGACTGGATCTTCTCTCAGAATCAGTGATTAAAGAGTATTGCATGGACTCACAGGAACAGTGCATGCAGCTACAACCTCAGCATTTGAGGGTTAGCAGCAGTACTGTCAGGAATTCAGGGCCTGAAGGCCAGTCTGGACTATAGAGTGAGGCTCTGTCTCAAAAAATGGCAAACCATAACCAAAACAAACCAAATCAAGTAGCAGAATTACAGAGGGGTGATTTTTTTCTTTTTTCTTTTCTTCTTTCTCTTCTTCTTCCCTCCCTTTCTCCCTCCCTCCCTTACCCTTCCTTCCCTTCTTCCCTTCCCTCCTCTTCCCTTTCTTTTCTTTCATTACAGATCTGAAGATAGAACCAGGCCATGTTCATGCTAGATAAACACAGTACCACTGACAACATCCACAGCCCCCAGGAGGTACACATAACCTAGGAGGACAAAGCCAGCACACTGAGTAGTTTATGGCACTATCCTCACTGTAAGGCCCAATGGAGGACACTTTTCAGTTCTAACATCCATAAAAGTATGCAAAGTGCCTCTCCAAAATACATTTCTCACTTATTTGATCCAGGACTATTTTTCCACATTTCAATAGACTAACTGCATTCACCAATTTATTGTTCCACTGGGTTAGTGTTTTGTTGAAAATTCCTGTTTCTATCCAAAACAAAATGCCTGGGATGGAAATAAGAAGAGAAGGCAGGAGTGGGTATGAGAAACGCCACGGAGCACAGGAAGTGTAAAATCAAGCGGGTGTTATGTGTGCTGCGGTCACCCCTGAGCACTGTAGGAACAGTGGCTGTATCAGTGAATGCTGCGGGGACAGTGGCTGTGTCACTGAATGCTGCGGGAGCAGTGGCTATGTCACTGAGCACTGTAGGGACAGTGGTTCTATCACTTACCCAAGCTCATCAGATATTCTCGGAAAAACGGGCACCGGAACCAGCATGAGGTCACGTGGAGATATGCCGTAAAACCGGGAAACAATTTCTTGAAGTCTGAGTAATTTGTGCAAAAATTTCCAAAGGCTCCAGGCACAAGTATTCCATGAGGGTGAAACCCGAATATATAATTGTGACCTGGATCCAACTCCTGGGTTTTGATGAGCTACAGCACGTTCACATTGAGATAAGGAAATGGGAACTTGCCCTCATTAGTGGGAAGCGGAAGGGTTCCCCTCTACCCCTTATGGCAGCAGGAAACGAGAACATGATTCATCCTACTCCCCTGGGTTAGAGCTGCTTTGACATTTCTAAACCATCCACTGAACCCGGGTCCCATACACAGCCTCCCAGACTTGGTCAACCTGGCTTAAGACTCATTTATTGATTTGGACCAAAGTGTAAGCTTTCTCTGGGATGATTTGAATCTGCCTGTAAATCACCACAAAACAAGGATAACTTAATCTCCCGTGCAACAGTGGGGGGGTCCGGGCCTCTTGAGAGGAGGTTAGATCATGAGAGTAGAAGAGAGCAGAAAGACTAACACCCTTACTGCTGGTGTGGATGGGTTCTTCCTAAAAGAACAAGCTGGCCCCCTTTTACTATGCCTTTTGTATCTTCCCTGAGATCATGGGGCAATATGATACTGCTTAACTATTGGAACCTTAATATTGGAGCCCCCTCCCCGCCCCCCAATTTCAGAACTATGAAAAATAAATTTTCTTTATATGGATCTGAAGAGTCAGTATTCATTATAAGAACATAAAATGGACTGAGGCACACCCTGTCTGGAAAGGAGTAAGGTAGAGGTACACAAGATGAAATCACACCCCCCACTGTCCTCCCAACTCACAATACTTTAGAGCAGAGCTCTACTCACATGAATTGGGAAATAGTCCTTAAAATACCTCCACACAGTCCAGCTTTTGACCCAGTCGGATCTCCTGCCTCCTTTCTCTGGGGTTTGCCAGTCAAAGTAGAGCCAGATTAGATATGGGATGTAAAGGAACCAGTAGTTGTATATGATCAACATCGCCATGATCCCAACGCACACCTGTGCTGTAAGAGAGGGGAAAAAGCCAGGTGGAATCGGTCCATCAGTCACTGCTCCCTGGTCATGGAAAGTAGAAAATTCGCTACTGTCAGAAATCTTATCTTCCTATTTTGACTGACCATCACAGTTCATGTACCCATGAAGAGGGCATGTGTTGTCACAGCCTCCATTTTCAAGAACTCTACTGTCAGAAACAGAAATAGTGTTGTATTAGTTACTTTTCTACTGCTGTGACAAAATGTTATGACCAAGTCAACTTATAAAAGAAAGTGTTTTATTTGGGTCTTATTGTTTCAGGCTGTCATTGGGGAGCAAAGGCATGGAGGCAAGGACAGCTGAGAGCCTGCATCTCCAAGTAGGAGGCAGAGAGAGTTCACTGGGAATAGCACTTGGCTTTGAGAGCCTCAAAATTTGCTGGCAGTGACACACCTCCTCCAACAAGGCCACACCTCTAGTCCTTCCCAAACAGTTCTACTAAGGGCCAAGTATTTAAACAAATAAGTCCATGGGGGCCATTCTCATCCATCACACCACAGCATAACGGGAGCATTTCAGGTTCTAGTGCCTATAACCATTTGCAATGTTTAATGAGTCATTCCAATCTTTTGTGTACTTAACAATAATGCTTAAAAAAAATAGGGGTGGCAGAGAAAACTTGAATATTGACAACAAAGAAGATACCTTTATAATAACCCATTATGTTTAAGGTATACTTTTGGTTTTTGAGGCAGGGTCTCTGGTTGGTATGCAACTTACTATGCAGACCATGCTGGTCTCAAACGTACAGAGCTCTGCCTGCCTCTGCCTCCTATGTGTTAGGATTAAAAAGTTTGTGCCACCATACTTGGCAAAGAATACAGTTTTACATGTTTGACTTACACATAGACTAATACATGTATAAGCCAGGTGTGGCTATTTGAACCTGGGAGATTGAGATAAGAGTACTGAATTCCAGGGCAACCGAGACCACATAGTGAACCCCTGTTTTGAAATGAATAATAAGAAGAAATATGTCAAGAAGAGAGAGGAGGGCAGAATAAAATCTTAGAGCCTAGTAGATGATGAGTGTTCACAAGTGCAGGTCACTTTAGGGAGTGATGCTTCAGCTTTCTCTAATGCGGTGAGGCCTCCAACTAGAGTGCTCTCCAGACCCCAAACTCCCATCTCCTCCTTTTCAACCTTGTTTTAAAAAAAGTCCTGTACCAAGGATAGATACATCAAGGCATCTCGGTGATGGCCACTGCATCTAATCCTGGGACGATACAGCTCTCTCTTCTCCATGACTCAGTGTGATTGCCTGAAGCCACTGGCCATGCTGGTCAAGGGTAATGTGCTTTAACTAAGGTTTACGTCTCTGTGCTAAAAATTCAGCTAATAAATTGGGCACAGTAAGAGACTAACAAAGATCACTATCAATGAAACAGAACAATTAAAGCAATACACAAAATATTAAAGATTATTCAATAATTAATAATTCTTTATTCACTATTAAACCTTTCTGGAGTGTTTTCAGATCTTGGCTGATACTAGATAATAAAACCAGGAGAAGTGAAAACTACATATAAACACATAGATTAGAAGGGACTATTATATACTATACATAAACACCCCAAACTAGAGTTTTATTTCTATTTACACACACACACACACACACACACACACACACACACACACACACACTTGCTTTTCTCACTGTGGCTCTAACCAAAATGCACATATGAATGTAGCTGAGGACTAGCTTGTTACTTGTCTCCAATGTCAACAATGTTAAATGTTAACAGACTATAAAGGTTGTGGATGCCTGCACCCTCTTTCCTTTGCGGGCTGTCTCACTGCTTTGTAGAACTACCAAGAGCGCGTCCAGAAGCAAGGCAGAGAGGCTGCCCTTTGCTCCCATTCCTAGCAGAGCCGTTCCCTCTTATCTTCTTCTATCTACCCAGGTTGGAGTACTGAAAATTCACCACCTTTGATGAATTTTCTGTTTACTTCAGTAAGCTGTGTGAAAGATTTGCAAGGCATGTAAACACACCTCATTCTGTATTCAGAGTTCTATCTAGTGGGTAAGCTGAGATGAAGCAGGAAAGGAAGGAGCAGGCATTGGGCAGCAATCAACTCCTGCCATTTTATATAAGGAAACTCATCTATTCCCCCTTACAACCTTCAAGGTTCACACCACTGCTCATAGTCTACAGTTGTGAATCAGATGCCCTTGGAATCGGAATGTCCAAAGGATTTGGCCTGGGATCTGTCTAATGCTTAAATCCGAGCACTTAAAGCAACAACAACAACACCAAACCAAACCAATCAAAAGCACAAAACACCCAAACCACTATCTCCCTATAATTTAGCTTAGACACATTTATTGTGAGTTCATATGTGGGATCATAGCGTTAAGAATCAGGCACGTAGAAACTTGTTTGTTTCCACAAAGATGGAAAAACTGACTTCAGTAATAAACTGACTTCTATTGCAGGGTGATCCAAAAAGGGGTCTAGAAACAGAACCCCCCACGTTCAAATGAGGAGCACCCCAAACCAGCTGCACAGGCTCCACTTGAATATACACAGCAGTCTCTTTAACATCTACCACACATTTCATATGCATAGCAACAGCGAAGAGTCTGCAATTGGACTTCCTATGGTGGACCTCACCGTTGACCAAGCTGCCTAGCCAGGTGTGGGTTTCTAAACCTCTTGAGTCTCAAATCCTCTGTCTGTGAAGTGGGTCTTCAGGTTAGAATGTGGGATGTCCCCCATAGGTACATGTGTCTGCACACTTGGGCTCCCATGTGGTGCTGCTGCTTTGGAACATCGTAGACTTTTTAGGAGGTGGTCTCTACTCGGAGGAAGTGGGCTAAAGCCCACTCTAGATGAGGTCCAAGCCGTCTCTGCCATCTGTTCCACCAAGATGTAACAAGTCCTAGCCATATGCTCCTGCCATCATGATCAGCCACAGTGCCTGTACCTTCTCAAACTGTGAGCCAAGGTAAATCCTGCCTCCCTTAAGTCACTTCTGTTGGGCACTTTGTCTCAGGGCAGAGTAATTAATACATGGTCTACTGACATGCCAGGCGGTGCTGGCACACACTTTTAATTCCAGCACTTGGGAGGTATAGACAGACAGATCTCTGAGAGTTCGAAGCCAGCCTGGTCTACAGAGTGAATTCTAGGACAGCCAAGGCTACACGAGAGGACTTGTCTGGAAAAAACAAACAAACAAACAAAAAACAGTAAATAAATAAAATACATGAGCTAATGACAACATCTGTTTCCAGAGGCTGCTGAGGGCAAGTACATGGCATAGAATAAGTGACAGACAAATCTGAACCATTATCACAAAATCTTCCTTACCATCTTACTTTGAAGAATGGGTGGGTGGGTGGAAACAATAAGCAGAGAGTATCAGCCTTATTCCTGGTGATGTATGCATGTGTGCATGTGTATATAGATCTGTGTGCCTGTGCACACACAAAGGCTGGAGGAGGGTGTCAGGTGTCCTTTTCACCTCATTCCTTTGAGGCAGGGTCTCTTTCTGAACCTGAATCTCTAGCTGGTCACTAAGATGGCATCCAGAAAGCTCTAGGGAACCTCCTTATCCGCTCATTACTGCTCTTGGGGTTACAGGTGTGCACAGACTGCTGTTATACAGGTAATAAGCATGCTTTGTCCAGCAAGCCATCATGTCTTCATGGGGACATGGAAGATCACATGTTATAAATTTCAAGAATTAGAATACTCTTATGCCAGCTGTTAGGTATTATGAGTCTGGTATTTTAACTTCTTCACAAACATTATATTTAATGAAGTTATTGCAATGACTGTCAGCACTAATAAATTTTCTCTATAAATGTGTATCAGCGTATTTCCCTACATTTTTACTTATTTCACGGGGCAAAAAGTAGCAACTAGTTCACCGTGCACACCTTAGTCACATGACCTGCTCTGATGCTTTGCTGTCCAGAGTCTGTGTCTCAGTTAAAGCCAATGCCTCACACTGCTTGTACCCTTCATAGTTTATATCAGAAATAGATCACAGCAGTTTTAAAATAGTCTACCTGTAACTGGCTTGAGAGTAGAAAACATTATACAAACTACATGACTAGGTAGCATCCATCTTGCTTTTATCTCCCTAAGCAATCCAGAGTAACTTGATTCTCCTAAACTGGAAGTCAAAAAGGAGATGAACACAAATGTTTACTTCAACAGCTTTTAAAACAGATAGATGCCTTTGACCTGTAAAAATTCACTGACTTGTATGAATCGATGGCTTGACTTTTACTTTTTATTTATGTACTTTTTTTTGATACAAGTTCTCACTCCACAGTTTTGGTTGTCCTGGAACTCAGTATGTGGAGCAGGCTGGCTTTCAAACTCAAAGGAAGAGATTCACCTGCCTCTGCCTCAAGTGCTACAGTTGAAGGTTGTGAGCCACCATGGCCCACTATGTCCTGACTTTTAATGATTGATCTAAGTGTATTTGGAATTAAAAGTCACAAGTCAATCACCATATACTACTTAACTCCCGTAGATTTTACATTTGCTTTATTGTTTAAAGGTACTGTGTCTCGAGCCAATATTGGTTTGAAGATAAAGTTGAACACAAAGAAAGGTCGAGGGAACTACAAGACTGCTCCCAACTAACAATCTCAGCTTCCGTGGAAAGGCTATCATAAATGCCCTTCCCGGAGAGTGAGATCAACAACTAACTTCTCCATGGAGTCCTCAACTAATGCCTGTTGAAAACAGGAGCAAACACCCATACATAAACACTGAGTCAAACTAGAACCCAGAAGCAGATGGAGAGGACAAGACCATGCGGTAGAAGTACATAGAGACAGCTTACCTGAACAAGGAGGAGCTAAGGGCCACTAGACTGATAGCTGGGAAGCCAACAGGGGTCTGACTCGGACTCCCCTGAATATGGGTCTCAGCCAGAAGGTCTGAGCAGTCTAAGAGACCTCAGACAGTGGAGCCAGGATGTATCCCTGGTGCACAAAAGGACTTTGCAAACATATCCCCCATGGAGGGATAACTGCCTTATTCTAGAGATAGGAGAGAAGCCCTAGTCCCTACTTCACAGGACCTGTCAGATCTACATGACCCCAACTGGATGGCATTCCCCTACATATTGTATTGTGGTGGGGGGTTGGGAGGGGAGGGTGTTTAGAGTGCATGGGAGAGGGTAGAGAGGGCAAAAGGGAGGGAAGGAGGGAGGGAGGGCTTGGGGGGAGGGAGGGAGGGAGGGAGAAGGAACTGGGATCGACATGTAAAATAAAAAAAAAAAAAAAAAAAAAAAAAAACGCTTTGACTCCAAAATTTAAGTTGAAGAACAAGTTACTGGGGAAAAGTATTTCTATTTTTGTTTCCACAGAAAATGAAAAGATGTGGATTCCTTCCAGACTAATGTGGTTTGATCACACCAGACCGCCTGAAACAGAGTACAAGCTGATCCTACATTCCAAACAGCTGGACAAAACAGCCCTACAGACTACAGCTAGGATATCTGAATCTTCTTCGAATCCCCCAAGACAGCGCCCCTTACCAGCAGGAAGTAGTTTGGAAAGAACGATGCCCAAATTCCCAAATATTGTGTATAAATGTTTGTTTTCATTTAATTGGACTTTGTTATATAAAATTAAATAAAAAATACTCTATATGCATAAAAAAAGGTACTGTGTCTCATTCAATATTTTTATTGAGATGAAATTAATCTATGTAAAGAAATCAATCCAGTTGCATCTAATGCATTTGTGCTTTGTGACTGCTGCAAGCAGAGTGTTCTTTATGAGAAATGCCTGGCGCAAAAATTGTTTAAAACTTTGGATTTTGTCACACACAAATATCTGCTTATATATAATGACGTACCTTGGGGATGGGACAGATGTATATATGTTTTTTTTTTTAACCTTCCTCAAACATACTGTGAAGCACGTGGTGTGCTCACACTTTGTCTGCAACAATCTCACAAGGCCACTGTGGGCTTCCCACGTGTGTTATCCTGTCAGTGCTCGGGTTGTTTGCTTGGTTTTGTTTTATTCTGGAGGATTTGGGGTTTTGGATTAGCAAATTGGGGATATTGAACCTGCTCCTTTGAATAGTTCCCAAACTTCTCCGTTACTTCAGAATAAGGCTTTGTGCCCATTAAGTATCCCCCCCTCCCCTTTTTCCTTCCCTCAACCCAAATCTGCACTGTGCTTCTTCAGGTTTACCTACTCTGGATATCCTAAAAATAAAAGGGGGGGGGGGACAGCACAATACATGGAGTTTTTAGACTTTAACTTCACAGAAGGCTCATAAACCCAACTCAAGCATGCAGTTGTCTGAGGGCAGAAAAACACGATTCTGCACCCAGGAGCTGATAACAACTGAAAAAATAACCGCAGCTTTTTGTTGTGACATCGAGGTGGCAAAGGCTTCAGGTTTTAAATACCCATAAGCATTAATTGCCCATTTATGAGTCAAGGGATCCAGAAACGAATTGACAGCTTTTGAGATGCTAAACTGCAATTTTCTATAACACCAATTTTCTAGATGGGGCTATGGCTACATTTGACAGAGTATAATTACCCAAATTCACGCAGCAGTATATTTAAAAACCTGTGTCTTCCATTGTAGGTAAGACACACCTCACTTTAGAAATAAAGCCAGGTGTAGTGACACACGCCTTTAATTCCAGTACTTACTTGGGAGGCAAAGGCAGGCAGAGAACCTCTGAGTTTGAGGCTACAGAGAGTTAGAGAGTTCTAGGATGGCCAGAGCTACACAAAGAAACCTTGTCTTGAAAAAAAAAAAAAAAAAAAAAAAAAAAAAAAAAAAACCAGAATGAAAGGAAGGAAAGAAAAAGAAAGTAAAAGAAAGTAGCAGAAGGGAAATAAAGTTGGCAAAGTTGTCTGTCACAAGTGAGAAAGAATCCGAGCCATGGTAGGTGAATGCCCTGTCTGATCTGGCTGACCGGGAATCAGAAGGGTGAGGAATGTGGGTGGGAGGAGAGTGTGGCACAGCGGCTCTCACCCAGCAGGAGGAAGGTCAGGACCCACTGAAGCACCGCAGCGGTCTGCAGGCGCCGCGCCAGCGGGATGTTGAGAGGCGCGAACTCGAGCTTCATGGTCTCACCAGGACAGCACTTTCCTCAGGGTCCGCGGTTTCGGTACCGACCGTTCCGAAGGCGGTGGCTCCAGTGGGCGGGGACGAGACTTCGCTTTGGGGCGGGAGGGTGAGGGAGGATGAGCCAGACTGAGGTAGGGTGCTGCGGATCAGGGTGCGCAGCACCGGGCAGGACCGTGGGGACCCGTGGAAATGTCAACCTGCTTTCTCCTGACTCGCTAAGGCCTAGGTCTCCACCCTGGTTTACCATTTGTTCATTTAATCGAACGCCTTGCACTGGGCTCTAGCATCCGCCCTTAAACCCACCCCTTTCTTCAAACCCAATTGGGGAATAGTTAGTTTGGTTAGATAGCACCAGTGGGAGGTAGGAGTGACCTTACGTTTGTTGGTCTGGGTCTCCACACTACCCTCAGGGTGTGTGTGTGTGTGTGTGTGTGTGTGTGTGTGTGTGTGTGTGTGTGTGTTTGTTGGTCTGGGTCTCCACACTACCCTCAGGGTGTGTGTGTGTGTGTGTGTGTGTGTGTGTGTGTGTGTGTGTTTTGTGTCCTAAACTTCTTACACAAGTTTTGGATAATTTTCTTTCGTTCATTTCTCAGTCCATATTTACTGAAAGCCCACCAAATCACCATTTCCTTGTTCTCAGAGAAAATGACTCAGAGAAAAAGACAGATCTAAGCAAAATAAGCACAAACTGAATAGTATACGGTTACAAGACCCTTTTATATTTTTGAGATAGTCACTGGAACCTGGGGCTCACCCAATCAGGCTACACGGGGTATGTATGCTGGCTATCCTCCATTACATCCCTAGCCTGACTTTTTTTTTTTTTTTTTTTTTTCCTGAGTCTGGGCACCAGACTGAGATCCTTACGCTTGCAAGCATTTTAACAGTTGAGCTATCTCTCCAGCCCTTGACCGAGTTTTAAATGACTAATTGATGGAGGAGGTCTACCCAGCAAAGGGACATGTGTGCATAAAGGTCTTCCTAAGAAAGAAAAGGGGAGGGGAAGCCTTGGCAAAACTGGTTTTTGTTGGCTTGTTTTTGTTTTTCTCCTTGAAGAGTTACTTTCTTCTCTCTTAGCTTTCTTTCTGAGTCATCTTTCATGCTAGGTGGGGATACTGTGATTGTTTACTATGTCACACTCTGTGAAGATCTCTTTCTTGCTGGATATGACCTGGGGTCAGCAGACTGCTGGTTCCCAACAACCTGACATTAAGAGGTGAAGGTAGATGATTAAATCGTTTTAATTATTATTGCATTTGTTTCGTGTATGTGTATTTATGTGTGTACATGTACCACTGCATGTGTTTGAAGGTCAAAAAACAACTTGAAATAATTGGTTCTTTTCTTCCACTGTGTGATTTCTGGAGATTAAATTCAGGTTGTCAGGCTTAGTGGCAAGTACGTTTACCTGTTGAGCAATCTTACTGATTAGCCATTAGGGGAAAAGTCATTATGAATGGGATATTGTCCCAAAAAAAGAGGCTTAAAGGAGCTCATTTACCCCTTCTGCTGTGTGGGCACTCATCAAGAAGTCAGCTGTATGTAGTAACCCATGGACTGTCATCAGAACCCAACAATGGCACCTGGATCTTGGGTTTGCCAGCCTCCAGAGTTGTGATGAATAAACTTGTTATTTATATGCTGCTGTCCCTATAGTTCATTGTTATAGCAGCCAGAACCATCTGAACCATCTGAGACAGTCCAACCCAGAAGATGAAGCTTGTGCTTGTGTCTTTCTAATTGCTTGTGCCTTCTTGTATATGACATGTCGCCTTCCCTGATCCCCCTCCATCATCACCATCATCATTGTATTTCTTCTACATATATTTTCCCCTGCCCTGGCCACTATCATGTCTCCCTTATATTACTGCAACGCCTTAACTGGTCTCCCCACCATGAAATTTTCTCTCAACTATCCTGTGATTTATTTTCCATAGTATACCTGCTATGGTTTGGATGAATGTTCCACAGAGACCCATGTCAAAGGATTGATTCTGGGGTGGGGAATACTTTAAATGAGGTACTTAGACCTTAAAGAAGGTTTTGTGGGTCTCTAAGTATTATGGCATGAACTCCAAGGGAACTGTAAAACCTTCTCTATTTGTTACTTTTGTAGACGCTGTGACAAGATCCTTAATGTACACAACTTAAGGAAGGTTTGTTTGGAACCAGTTAAGAGATATCTTCCATCGCTTAACTGTGTGGATGACTGTTCACATGGCCCCGAACAAGAAGCAGAAAATACAGGTGCTACCCAAGAGTACATGCCTTAGATGGTCCTTTCCCAGGGGCCCATTTCAAACCAGCCAGTTCCCATCTCAAGAAGGCTCCACAGCTTTCAAACTAGTGCCACATACTAGGGACCAAGTGTTCAAAATGAGCCTTTGGGTGATGTTTCAAATTTAAACAGTAGCACCCTGTCAATTCCCTTGCCTTCCTGACTCAAGATGAGAACGGTCATCTCAGTGTAGACTCCTGCCATCTTTCCCACTAGTCACCACCCTTATCAGAAAATAACTGGGGCTGCTGGATCCTGAGCCTGATGATCTGCGATGTGAGCCAATGTAAACCTATGTCTGGAACCATGTTAACTACTATTCTATGCCTGTGAAGACATGCCATGACCAAGGCAACTTACAGAAGAGTGTATCTGGGGCTTACAGTTTCAGAGGATGAGTCTATGGCCATCATGATCGGAAGCATGGCAGCAGGCAGGCAGGCAGCAGGCAGGCAGGCAGGCAGGCAGGCAGGCAGGCAGGCAGGCAGGGCATTGGGGCAGTAGCTGAGAGCTTACATCTTAAAACACAACCATGAGGCAGAGGGAAAACATGTATTGGCCTGGGATTTTGAAAACTCAAAGCCCACCCCAGTGACACACCTCCTGCAACAAGTCCATACCTCCAATCCTTTCCAAACAGTTCTACTAAACAGGCCAAACCTATGGATCATACACCACAGGTACTTTGCTAGAATGATGAGAAACAAAAACCACGATTACTTTGAGTTTTTCAAAATACCAAATTTTAATCTTGTCATCCATAAAAAAGCCCAGAATTTTTTTCCATTGCTCTCACAATGAAGTATCCGTTTTTAAAAGAAGATTTATTTTTATGTGTTTATGCATGTTGTGCATACCTTGTCACATCCCCTGGAGCTGTTGCAAGGGCTGTGAGTAGTCCAAAATGACTTTTGGAAACCAAATTTGGGTCCTCTGAAAGAGCAGTGAGCCTTTTTAGCCTCTGAGCCATCGCTCCTGCTCTTCAGCTTTTTAATAGTGTTCTGGACTCCCACATTACACATCACATATGTATTTCTTGATTCTCAACTGTAACTTTCCAGCTTGCAGTGCTGTGGGCTTTACCACTCTGAACATTTTCCTGTTGAAAGAGGTTTCAGGAAGCATAAAGGGGTACGTGTGTCTTAAAAACAACCAGGCATTTCAGACCATTTGCCTCCTATCTTGTCAGTCATTTTCTTCCACAGAAAATTAGTTTGGGCTTATTCTAGGGTCAGGGCCTCACTGTGCTGCCCAGGCTAACACTGAAATCACAGTATTGTTGTAGCTTCCTGAGTGAGTAGCTAGGGTTAAGGGAATGTATATAGGTTGTTTTGTTTGTGGTACTCAGGATGGAATGGGGGCCTCATGCTTGCTGGGAATGTAAATACTCTCCACCAAGATACATCCCTAGAAAAGGCTTGTGAGAGTTTGATTACAGGTAATTAAGATACACAGTGAGTACAAGCTAGACAATTATAGTAAGTTATATAATCTACCTGCATCATCTCACTCCTGGAAGACAGTAGACCAAGTTTCATTTGACTTAACAGTAGAGAGAGTTTTATAGCTTTGGATCATTTGGACTTAGCTTAAGTGTACATATCTAATATTCAAATAGCATTTTGCAGTTTTAAAATTGTTTCTACATACTTTTTTTCTGACTGTCATCAGTGGAAGTGCTTGCCCTTCTTATGAAGGATGAAATGAAGGCTGGCAGTAGACAACATACATGTGAAAACACATACAGTATCTCAGTAATGTTGATCTCCGTCTGCTCTAGTTTGAAATGTACTGTGTTCTAGGTCCTATGCAAAAAGCATTTCATACCTAACGCTATCATGTCCTCAGTTACTTCCTGGGCCACAAGCATTAAAGGAAAGTTACATGGTCTTCTCAGTGATGTTGTCTGTGAATACTAAAGCATTGGCAGGCAAAACCAATCGGTCCCTGACACTGTGTGTTGATGAGAGAGCTAGATTAGTGATTAGGCATGGAAAAAAATAATGACTGTGTTATGTTTCGCAATGACATTTTTCCTCATAGAAAAAACAGTTAACTATTAATTACAGTTCTGTAATCTATAAAATATATAAGGAAGGAAACAACTGCACCACCTAAAGATAGCTGTTGGTAACACTTAGGTGTTAGCTCATGCTCTAGTCTGTTTTATTCATATTCACATATTCATACATTTAGACAAAATCACTTAAGTGTAATCTTTAATAACTTTGCTTCTTTATTTTTGTTGAAGAGTTTTTTTTTTCAGGGTAAAAATTTCATAGCATACAATGGGTGTGTTGGCATATGCTTTTGATCCTAACACTTGCGGGGCAGAGGCAGGTGGATCTCTATGAGCTCCAGGCTATCTGGTCTATGATATCAAGTTCCAGGACAGCCAGGGCTACTTAGAGTGACCCTCTCTTTAGGAAAAAAAAAATCCTCAGCACTATACGTGATCTAAGATAAACAGTTATCTTAGTTTTTTCCATGTTGCTTTGATAAAATATGTACATTTTAGGTTACTGTTCAAGGTCCATCGAAGACAGGAAATCAAGTTAGCAAGAGCTTGAAGCCACATGGTGGCTTACAACCATCTGTAATGAGATCTATTGCCTCTTTTGGTCTGCAGGCAAACATGCAGGCAAAACACTGTATACATAAATAAGTACATCTTAAAAAAAAAAAAAAAAAAGAACTAGAGAGGGCTGAATGCAATGCTCACCTTGTCATCTGCCCCCCACCCCCACGCCCAGGTGATGCTAGAGTCTGTCAAGTTGACAGTTAACACTCACCATCACAACAGTCAACATTATTTTCTTATATTTTACTTTGGAGTGTTGGGCATCAAACCAAGGATGTTTAATGTTTTCATTAGTGTTGTACTGAAATACTTAAACCAAACCATGTTGTTAGATATTTCAGCTTTTTCTCCCTATGTTACAAAGAAAAGATGTGTGTGTGTGTGTGTGTGTGTGTGTATAAATAAATATATATATATATATTTTAAATTTTTTTTTGAGACATGATTTCTCTGTGGGACCATCCTGGTACTCTGCAGACCAGGCTGGCCTCAAACTCACTGAGATCCACCTGCCTTTGCCTACCAAGTGCTGGGACTAAAGGCGTGGGCCACCACTGCCCAGTCAGTTTGTTTCTTTAGAATAATCCCAAGAGTGGAATTTCATAGGAAAGAGAAGCATGCTTATGAACATTATTATCACTGCCAGTGCAAGTAGGAGATGGTGAGGCACACCTCTGGCTGTGCTGGTGAAGGCCAATTCCAGACAGAGAAAGATCTGTTTTGCATGTGGGTGGCACCATTCTATGGACTAGAGACCTGGCTGGAGGGAAAGAATGGAGAAAGCTAAGAGAGCACCCACATTTTCCTTCCTGGCTCTCCATGCCTTGCTGACCATGACGAACCAAACCCTCTGAAAGCATGCCCAAACTAAATTTTTCTCCCTTGAATTGTTTCTGTTGGGTATTTTTGGTCACAGCAATGTGAAAAGTAACTAGAGAAGTAGGGTCATTGGTGTAACTAAATGACAATGTGGTTCTTGGGCCTTTGAAATTGGTTTCCAGGAGGGATTTGGAAAATAACACCATATTCATTAAAATAGCTTGGTACTGGCATTGGAACAGACACTTTGGCAGTAGGTCCAAATGTATGTGGAAATTTAATGTGCAATAGTACAAAGTGGAGGAGAGAAAGAAGCACTTTAATAAGTGGTATTGGCATTTCTGTTTGAAAAGAAAATAAAACTGGTTTGTTCGTAAACTCCAAAAAACCAAAACAAATTTCAAAAAAGATCTGAGATTTCAATGGAAAGGAATCCTACTGATGTACTCAAAGAGGAAAAGGTGATTTTAAAAAAAAAATTGTGTGGAGGAAGACTTTTAGAAATACAACCTAAAATCCAGAATCAATAGAAAAAATTATTTAATTTGGGTTGAAACTTTATAAATAACCCTTTGTGGGGTAACAAACCTTAAAAGTAAAATATCAAGGGTTATCCCTCTTCTAATAGCATTACTTACGACCTTTGTTTCCCATACCCACCTATACTGTCTTTAAATACACCTATGACCACACAATCAGGAAAACAAAGCAATGCTTTGAAACCTCTAATGAATTGTGAGTGTTAGTTTTGGTTGTGAGCCTAGCCTTTCATGGCTGAGCCATCTCTCCAGCCAAGGGTAAATTACATGGTCATATGCCCGATTTCAAAGATCCCTAGATAACTGGTCAAATACTTGGTTGTGTGCTTCTGAGAGATAAGCGTTTGAGTTGGTGAACTAAATGAGGAAGATACTCCATCTAACATGAGTGGGCACCATTCAACTCATCAAGGTGGAGGAGGGAGTGGGAAATCACTCCCTTTGAGACTGAGCTAAGACATTGATCTTTTCCCAACCTCAGTGTTTCTGGGTCTCAGATGCTCAGATGAGGTCCTCAGACCTTCAGAGAGGTTCTTTACTTTCAGATCTTCAAACTGGCTTATTGACTTTTTTTGGGTGTCTGGCCTGTAGACAACAGATTGTAGAACTTCTCAGCCTCCTGGTTTTCGTGGGCCACTTCTTTACTACCTGTTTGTCTTCCCTGCCTATCTGCTTGTGTTGTTTCTTTGTAGGAATGCTAATACTCATCACCTTTCCAAGCTTCATGCTTTCCATCACACTCAGAACTAACTGGTTTGCACTATAGGCTTTTATCTTATAGTTCCACCATGTATACATACCTGAAAATATGGTCTTAGGTTAGTGCATTCACTGCCTGATGCTGTAACACCATTGCAGATTTCAGGTTGGCCCCAAACTTAGACAAAACAATGACAGCCATTTGTATTTTGTGATGTACTGTTTCAGTGTTTTTTTCCCCAATTATCTTTTCTATCAATTGGCTAATGTCATTTGTGATAAGCATTCATGACCTAGTTTTGTTTATTCCTCTACAGTCTTCTAGCAGCTTTTTTAGACACAAAGTGACTGTATATAGTAAGAAAAAAAAAAGCATGCTGTATTATTGGGGAGAGATGACAGATGGAAATAATGTCACTGGTGTTCTGAGAACAGGCAGTTGATGAGGGAACATAAACATGATACCTGCCCTATTTTCATGATCAGTGACATAAGGTCTGTGCTACTTAAGGAAGAGAATCATTTCTAACCCTTACATTAATTTTCTGAAGTACACATAACCGGCTCCATTTTACAGATAAGAAAGCTGAGGCTATGGCTATGGAAAATTCTGCAGTGAGTGCCCCAAAGAGCACATTAACATGCAGTAATTTGGGGGCAGAAAACTACACAATGGACTTGATGTAAGTGGAAGTTAGTATAGTGAAAAACTCTTTAAAAGTAAGAATTATGGTGGCCCTTCCTCAAGTGTCAGGCACCAGCAGCATGGTAGAAAGGGTAAAGTTCCCTTGAGGAGGCAATGTCTCTGCTCGGCCTTACAGGTTGGGTGAGTCCCACAGTCCATGTCTGTTTATCTCTTAAGGGAGGTGGAGGGCAGGGCGCTACTATTAATTCTATAATACTATGCTTTGGCGTATTTGCTTTTCCATGAAATAAACTGCCACAAACTTTTGATTTCACACAGAAACTTGAACCTGGTGAGGTGACTCATACTGTCGTCTCCAGACGGGTTTGAAGCAGGAGAAACTCTTGAAAATTTCAGGTCAGTCAGGGCTAGATGAGTTCCAGACTGGCTTGAGCTACAGCGTTGAGACTCCCATCTCAAGACGAAAACAGTAATAGATAAAGCGGGACAGAAATCTGTTGTATTTCAGTTCTGGAGGAGGCCTGAAACCCAAAAGCAGATTCATAGGCCCATATCCAGATGTTTCGGGGACTGCTCCATAGGCCAGGAGAGAATCCTTTCTTGTCCCTTCCAGTTTCTGACGCCCACTGACTTTTGCTTTTGTTTTGGCACTGACATTACTCCAATCACCGGTTTCCACTGATCAAGGCTACATGCATTTGCATTTAGGACCCATCTTAATAACCCTGGCTACTACATAAAGTAGCATTTACTGGCTCCCGGGATTAATTCCTGACACTGTTCGACATACTCTCACTCAGGCTTGATCTAAGGAGGAAATTTGCTCCTGCTGGCATTAGGCTGAGTACAGCACGGGACAGTGGGCAGTTCTGAGGTCTCTAACAACGTCCACCTGTAAGGCTTCTGTTGCGTTCAAACAAAACGGGTGCAAAATCTGCAGTTTCAAGGCTAAAGAATGAAGTATAAACTGGCCTGTTAACAGACCTCGCCATTAGTATCTACACATTCTTCTTTCCAGGAAGCCGAGCACCAGGTTAACTAGCTTTTCCTCACCTCAGGTCACGATTCTCTACCTGGAAGCCCTTCCCACCTCCCGACTTGCCTCCCTAGTGCTCCGCCCACCCAACTCCGCAACTTCCTTAGGGTTTTGGGAGTATCCGGGCCTCTGGGGTCTGTCCGTACCATTGCCTGTCATAATAGAAATAATTCCACCAAATTATGTCTAGTTTCCTAGATTTTTAGCTAGCACCACAATATGCCTATACTAAGTGGTTCAGAGGGTGGCATTTTTTCTTGTGTTCATTTGAAAAACGGGAGCTCAAATTGTTGGATTTACACAGGCATAGCATGAAACAGCCTCAAAGAAGAGCGGCGGGTCCTTCGCGTCACGGTAGCTAAGGCCCCGCACGTGGCGCAGGCGCAGTGTCCGCGATTCGCCATGCCGACTGTCAGCGTGAAGCGGGACCTGCTCTTCCAAGCTCTGGGCCGGACCTACAGTGAGTGCCCGCCCCGTGGCCTGGGCTCGGTGCCTGGGGCAGCGTGGCTCGTCCGGCAGAAGGGCGTGCTGGCGGCGTTTATGCCTCCACGCGGGGTTTGGCCCTGCACGGCGGGAGTCTGCAGGGGGGCGCTGACGGGCGAGGAAGCTGGGCTGGGCTGAAGTAGCCTCTCGGAGCCAGCTCTACGGCGGCTGCCGTTGCATCATCCGCCGGTGTCGGGATCTCCATGCCATTCATTCCGAGACAGCTCTTCCTGCGTGCCTAGCGCCGACTTTGATGTCGGGACCCAGACTAGGAAGGGTGCTCTGGGTTGCATCACCAGTGTAGGCAGCTCTGTGGAATCAGATTGACAGCGAAGGAAAGACGTTTGAGAAATATATGGGTTTCACTATGCAGCCCAGGCAGCCTTCGATCCCGCCGTCTTCAGCTTCTTGAGGGCTGGGATAACAAGCCTATGCCCCCCAAGCCCGGCATTCACTTTATTTAGTCTGACACTCGTTGCGTGTCTGACACTCAGAGAGTAGAGCTGTGCACGTGACACGTAAGATCTCGTTTTGGCGAGACAGTAATAAACCAGAACATTAATAAGACGATTTATTGGAAATGTTAAGTGTTTTCTAGGAAAGGAAACCAAATGGTGTGCGGGAGCAGCATTCTAGAGGTACCATTAATTTGAGAAACGAATAGAGAGTCTCCTCTATGGGCTTAGTATTCACGATACACTTCATCTCTTCCTCAGTTCTAAAACTAAACCACTGGGGGAAAAGGGAGGTAAATATCAAGCAAATTATCATTTCCTACACAGATGTAGTAGTTGAAATGATGTGTGCTCCATCATGTAATTATCAGCTTGTATAAAAATTATAACAAGTGATTTATGAGCGCGCTTTTGGGGGGTATTAGTTGTATTTAATGATGTATTTAGCAAAAGGTAGCTGCTTGCAAGAACACTGTACTGACACTGTGCAAATAAACTTTTGAAACTTTTTTCTAAAGACGTATTCTTAGAGTTAACTCATTCCCTGTTAATCTTCCTTTAGCTGTTCGTAGGTGTTTGTTTGTTTGTTTTTAGTCCAGGCTGGCCTTAAACTTGTGGCCATCCCCCTGACTCAGTCTCCTAAGCGATACAATTAGAGTTGTGAGCAGTAACTGTCCCAAGGCCTTAGAAATAGAGGAAATAGCTTTGCCTTTGGAACGTGGCCCTCATTTCTTACCCACTCTCCATTATATAATATGGTCATGTATATGCCTCACTTACTCCACACCATATTCTCTCTAGTGGTATTTGCTATATCTGAACTGCACAAGATGTTGTGTGGCAAGTTTAACAGGTTTATAATCAGTTCCCAGCCAGGCCCTTATCTCTGAAAAATCAAGAGATTATCTGAATTTTAAAAGATAATGGGACTGATAACCTGTTTGCTATTATCAGATAATATTTTAATAAATTCTCTGTCTCCTCCCCCCCCCCACTTTCAAATGGCGAGTGATCAAATAAGCTTGATTTTTCCACACAGATTGTTAACTACAAGATCTTTTGAGATTCTTTACCCTTAATACTTATGTTACTGAGGTATTCATCAGATGGGCTAGTGATACTCTTCAGTGTGTTCTTTCTTGAAACCTTTCTTTGTGTCAATTGAGTGGTGGCTGAAGTTGGAAAAGCCTACTCACCAAAACATCTAGTTTCCAAATGAAGCGTGGGTCCCACTTGTTTCTTTCTCATTCCTTCTTTTTTTCTTGTTTCAGATAATGTGTCATTTGTGCTCTTACGATCCATTTTCTTATTTAGACCTTCCTAGGGTTGCTGTCTACCTAAGATTCCATTGGTATTTCCAGTTGCCACCGTCACTTTCCATGTCTTGTTAGGGAGCACACTTCTCTCTGGTTTTTTTGTTACTCAGGGCACCTCAGGGCACTTGTTTCCTCTGCCTTCCTGGGAAGGGCTCTGTTTTCTTAGTCTCCGTTTTGATTGCCTTTCTGTTCACTTGTTTTCTTTTGCTACTCAGAGCTGGTTTCTTATCATCGCTCTTCAGTTCGGGCCCTGTTCTAGTTTGGTATAGTAGTGCTGCCGGAGCCATCTGTGGGCCCCATCAACAGATAGTGTTTTAGGAATACCATTTTATTGGAGGAAATTACTCATGATTTTATTGTTGGTTCTTTTGTCTTTTAAAAAACACATATAGCGTAAAGGAACAAGGCATAATTAAGGTTCTATATATTTTAATAGATCCATTCAATTTGTTTCATTGCTGTTTAGCCGACAAATGTTTTGTATATTATAGCAATAATTGCTTGCTATTTAGTTTCTTATGGTCAAGAACCAAGGTTTGATGGTCCTGGTCTGAATCTTACTCTAGATTGCAGATCTGTAGTCAACTCAAGAGCTCATTGGGACTGGAGAAGCTGCTTCTAAGTTGTTGTTTTCTTTCCTTTTTCTTTTTCCCTCCCTCCCTCCCTCCCTCCCTCCCTTCCTTCCTTCCTTCCTTCCTTCCTTCCTTTTCTGTTTATTGAGACAGGATTCCTCTGTGTAGACCTGGCTGTCCTGGAACTTCCTCTATAGACCAGGCTGGTTCTCTAACTCATAAGAGATCCATCTGTCTCTGCCTCCTGAGTGCTGGAATTAAAGGCATGTGCCACCAACACCCAACTAAGTTTTTTTTTTTTTTTAATTATTATTATTTAGACTTACCCATTTTATTTTATGTGCTTTGCTGTGCACCACATATATGCCTGGTGCCTGTGGATGCAAGAAGAAGACATTAGATCTCCTGAAAGTTGAGTTACAGTTGGTTGTAAGCCACCATGTGAGTTTTGGAAATTGAACTGTAAGACCAACATGCTCTAAGCTGCTGAGCCATCTCTCCCACCCCTAAGTTTTCTTAAGCAGGCTTTTTTACCTGCTGACCCTTGGCCAGAGCTTTGGTTTTACCTGCCTTAGCTTTTGTCAATTTGTGCCAGAAGGAGAGAACTCTGAGAGAGCAGGTAAATGGGAGAGCTCAAGTAGTATTCTCAGTGATGGATATTTACTCAGACGTGCTATTCCATCCTTTTCCATCTTTTCTTGTTCACATAGACCAGTCCTGATCTGGTGTGAAAGGAAAGATAAGCAGTTAGGTATCATTGGTGTCATAGTCTCTCTGCCAACCCCCAAATGGTTCATGTTCATCCACATGCAAAATATACTTAGCCCAGAAGTGTCATCTTGCAGCAGCAGCAACTCGAAGTTCACAGTCACATCATCCAAATCTGGTTCTGAGGTGGATGAGGGTCTGGGGATGTAGTTCTTTCGGAGTTTAGCATCTTGTGACAAGTTAACTAATGACCTGAGAAGGCCGAGCACTCAGGTAGGTGTCTCTCATACGTCCAAGATGCCATAGAGGGGCAGGCCTAGGGTAACTAACTGCTAAGGGGTAGAAAATGGAGCTCACAAAGCAGCCACTGGTCCATGGCAGTTCTGAAATCAAATGGCAAATGCTGGATGGTCTTGATTAGGTCTCCGGCCTGGGATAATTCTCCATGGCTCTGCCTTGCCCTCTAGGCTCTGGTTCCACCCTCTGAGTGATCCCCAGGAAGCATGTGCTTCACAGCTGATTAGTTTTCTCAGTCTACTTCCTGTTAATAGAATTTTAGGGGCTCAAAGACTTCCTTTTGTCTTGTTTCCGCCCCTTTCAGTTCAAGCTGGTTATGTCTGCCTAAGTGTTTTTTCTAAAAACTTTCTAGTTCTTTGGTGAGTTTTTGCTGGATTCCTTTCATTAAAAACCACAGACTCCAAAAACCTCTGAAATTAGCTATTTCAGTACTTTGGGCTTTTTCATACAGTGCTTTTAATTAAGCGTTATTGTTTTTATTAATAGGATTTGTGAGGCACACCCTTCATTTCTTCATTACACCTTTTGTTTGAATGAATTGTGCTTTTCATCTGACTGAAGGTTTTCAGGCATACCCTTGATTCTATCTTAAGCCAGAACTTACTTAATTTTAGCACTGCTTTACATTCAGAAGGAAAAACTTTTTACCCATCAGCATCCTGGCTCTTTTCTGTTTACTAGCTCTTCCTATGTTAATCTCTTTTTACATATGTGGTAAAAATAAAACTAGTCAACAAACAGGCTGCTCTTTGAGCATTGATTAGATGTCTTAATTTTGTCAGGTAAGTACATTTGTTTCAGTCCATTTACCTGCAGGAATGGTACTGATCACGTTTCTCCCTCATGTAACAGGAATGCCCTTCTATTTTCCTGCAGTGTTATCTCATTCTCCTCCCTGCCTTCCCCTGTATCCTGATTCAAGACCACGAGGCTCAGCTAGTAGTGTTTTTGATGCCCTTCTCTTGGGTTTTCCTATGTTTTGGGTTTTCAAAGCCTGCTGTCTGACTCCAAAGCCATTCCCCCAGTTCTGGTTTTAGTACCGCTCCCTTTACTCAGGCTAAGAGTTGTATTAGTAATCTATTGCTACATAGCAAATTATCCTAGTTCTTAGGAGTAGAAAACAATATGCCTTTGTTGCTTCCCACAATATCTGAGTGACAGGAACCAGAGTGGTGTAGCTGGGTGGTTCTGGCTCTAGGGCCCTTGCTAGGTTGCAAGCAAACTGTCATCTAGAACTGCAGTCGCCTCAAGGATTGGCTGAGCCTGAACATCTGTTTCCTAGCTCACTCAGATGATTGCACCATGCGTAAGCTTACACACAGACAGGATCATTGCAGGCCATGTCGGAGGCTAGCTACCTCCGTTACTCCATGCACAGTTTAATGGTGGCATCACCCTTTTAACCTAAGCCTGAGAGCTGGGAGCCATCCTATTCTTGCCCACTCCTTCCCTCACTGCTCCTCCTGTAATTAGCCAGCCATTGAGCCTTTTAGGGCTTCTGATGTTTCTCATGTTCCTTCTCCATATGCTGTTGGCTTAAGTGTATGCCTCTGTGTTTCACTTGTAGTAGGCTCTTTTCCTCAGTCATCCTCCACCCTGCCACCAGTTAAAAAGAACAGATGTAGGGAACCAAGCTTGGTGTCTCATGCCTATGATAAAAACACATGGGAGTCTGAAGCAGGAGGATCTGGAGTTAGAGACCAGTCCTGGTATATGTGTAAGCTTCAGGTTGGCCTTACTTATCTATAAGGCCTTGTTTCAGAAAATACCAGAGATCTAGAGCTAAGGATGAAAAAGGAAAAAAAAAAAAAAAAAAAAAAAAAAAAAAGCAAAAAACAAATGTAATCCTGTTTGCCCTGCTGAAAAGCTCCGGAGTGCAACTCCCATTGCCTGTGGGTAGGATAGAGGGCAGATCCCTTGGCATGTCATGAGCTACCTTTTTTCTACTTCTTATATCCTATTTCTTCCTAACACAAACTTTATTCTTCACCATATTGAACTACTTAGGAGTTCCCAGCTTTGCCAAGCTCTTGAGTTCACCCCCTCCAATCTTTAGCTAATGAAGACATCCTTTATGTAGCTATAAGTGGACCTAAGAGGAACTCTGTGCCACCCTACACCTTGTACTGGGTATATTTACTTATATTTATTTACACTTATGATTCCTTTGCTAGAGAAGGAAGTAGTTCAGGCAGGAATTGTAATTTATTTATCTTTGTAGGCCTGGCATCTAGTACTGTTGCTTGGCACATAGGGCAGTAAATATTTGCTAAATTGAATTGAAGTTTGATGTCTAGATCAGACAAGTCTTTTGTGTTGTTTTATTTTGATGTTGGGAACTGAACCTAGGGTCTGTGACATACTAAGCATGCATTCTGCTACCCAGGCCAATTTCTAGTGTTGGTTCAGGAAACCTAAGGCATGTAGTTCTTCACTAGAATATTGTGGTAATTGTGTGTGTTCAATGTTTGATAAGTGAAAACCTTGGGAATGCTGCATTAGGTAACAAGGCAAAGTGAAATAAGGCAGAGAACTATTAGTTTTTGCAGACTCACTCACTGTTTTTCAGGGTACTATGCCAGGTCCATTTACATATTTTTAAAGTTTCTTGCTAAAAATGGCAGCAAAAGGTTGTTTTGCAGATGAGGGTGTTGGTGAAGTTTACATAAGATGCTGAGCCCTCCAAATGAGTGAGGTAGAATCACAACCCTGATTAGTGTGGTTCTGAAATCAAATATCAGGCTGCCTCAGATAAATACCAAGGTTTAGTGGCATTCCTTTGTGTATATATATGTCTTATGATTTTGAGCCTGCTTTCTCATTTGATACTACTTAATGATTCTTTTTTACCTGGAGTCTGAACAGACATCTTGGCACTGATACCCAAATTCTATAGTTGACATTAGTCTAGAGTAATCAGCCCTTTAATTGTTGGTTGATGTTTGCATCAGACAAATTCTTTCTTGTGTTTTGATGCTAGAGAGTGAGCTCAAATCCTTTGACATACTAAGTCCCACCGTTTACCTTGGAACTTAAGACATCTGTCTAGCTTTTTTATTAACATGTGGTGGCTTTGATGGTTTGTGTTCAGTGTTCAATAATGTGAAAACCCTGGAAATGCTGTATTAGTTAGTAAAGCAAAGCACACAAGAGAACTTTGTCAGTTTATGGACAGTTTATATATTTCAGGCGATTACACCTTGGTTCTTTAAAAACAAAACAAACACCTAGTAAGCTGGGCAGTGGTGGTGCATGCCTTTAATCCCAGCACTCAGGAGGCAGAGACAGGTGGATCTCTGTGAATTGAGACTAGCCTGGTCTATGGAGCAAGTTCCAGAACAGCCAAGGTTATACAGAAAAGCCCTCAAAAAAACCAAATACACACACACACACACACACACACACACACACACAAAGACAAAAACCACTGGTAAACTTTTTTTTTAAATAGTGATATCTGATGCCTGATAGAATGTCCAGGGTTAGGAAATTAAGCAGTAGGTGAGGTTCATCAATTCATATGCAGTTTTCATTTGTACTAAACACATTAAAATTTAACATTCTTTTTTTTTTTTTTTTTCTTTCCTAGCTGATGAAGAATTTGACGAGCTATGTTTTGAATTTGGTTTGGAACTTGATGAAATTGTATGTATCAGACTTTTCTAAGGTATTCTTTCTATGAGCTCATTTTAAAAAATGTTTTCTGATTACTATTAAATAAGCTCTGAAGTTTTTTGTTTGACAAATTTGTGTTGCAAATTTATCCCTTAAAAATCTTTAAAAGAATTTTCACTTTTGAGATTATAATACAGTTTTATCATTTCCCCTTCCCTTTCCTCCCTCTTAAACCCTTTGATGTATCCATCCTTCCTCTCTTTTAAATACATGGCTTCTTTTTTCTTTAACTGTTCTTATATGCATATGTGTATGCACACACATAAACTTATATTCAGATACATAAATATAACCTCACTCTGGATAGTGTTGCTTGTATGTATGTATGTACTTTCAGGGCTAGCCATTTGGTATTAGATGACCAGTTGGTTTGTATGACCTCTCTCTCTCTCTTTTTAGTGTTTGCTGTGTTGTTTATGGGTTGGACTCTAGCAGTTTGGGAATCTCTTTGCTGTTTTCAGGAGGATAACTTGCCTTTTTGATCTTAGAATTTGTCTTGCCAGGCCTCATTTCTGAGAAGCAGATGCTTTGCTTTATGTGACCTTATCTTCCGGCTCTGAAATGGCTCTTGGATTTCTGTCAAGCTTAGCCTTCACCCATGGGCTTCATGAACCAAGTCTGAAAATGACATTGATGTCCCCTGTGTTAGGCTACTTCTTATTAAGAAACATTCATTTCTCTGGTTATCATGTGATTTCTACTTCTTTATTTACAGCTCTTCTGCTGTTTGCTGTCCCAGCAAGAATCTAAGCTTTCTTCATTGGAAAACATTAACCTTATTACTGTTTCCATCCAACATTATTTCAGTTTTAATTATTTTTCTTTGTCCTCTCTCCATCCTTTCCTTTCCACTCCTCTTTCTTTCTCCTTTCCTCATTTTTATCATTTTCTCTGATTTTTCAGTTTTGCCCCCTAAGTTTGAGGACCAGGTTAGATTTGTTTTAGAGCCTGGAACAACCTTAAACAGTCCCAACCCTGTGGATCCATGGCTTTCTCAAGGGTGACAGGTCCCGAAGTGCTTAGTGACCAAAGTGAAGTTCCCCCCCAGCCCCACCCATGCAGATACAGATTGTCGTTCCCCCACCCCTCCCCGTTTTTGAGTAGCATATGAACAAATAGGTTTCAGTGTGACATGTTCATGCATGTGCCATGTACATTGCCCTCCTGTCCCCCTCTGTCCATCTTGATGGTTTTCCTTTCCCCAGGAAGCAGGTTGAAAGTCTTACTGTTGATAGGCTTGATTAGTCAGTGTGTGGCAGGCAGGTGTCATGAAAAGCAAAAAGCGTGGCATGTTGCAGAACCCCTGTGTCCCTTTGGCAGGTCATTGTGGGATTCCCATTAAGTAGCATTTCTACATAAAGGGTAACAGTAACACTTGGAATTAACTTTTATCACTGTTCAAACTTTTGGCTAAGGTCAAGTGTGACTGAAATGTTCTTAAATGTATTTATAGTGCCCCACTGTTATAAATAATAAACATAAAATTTATAAACATAAAACATAAACATAAAAAATAGGAGTGGAATTGGACTTTTTGGCCATGATTATCATTTTTAAAGCTTCTGTTGTTGTCTGCAGTAATATGTCTAAGGGCTTCTAAGCTCTGCTGCTGTATTAGAGTCTGCTGTGGTGGACTCCTTGGCTTTTCTGTTTGCTGTCTTCTCCGTGGCTTCCATGGCCCTGCTATCCCTCTAATTTTCAGCACAGCTCTGCCCTCTGGGGGCTCTGATTTACTTCTGTACTGTCAGTCTTGTCCTTACGTCCCTTTGGGGCATGTGTGCCGTGAGGCTACTTGCCAGGGTTGTCAGTGGTGCAGTGGTGTTTTCTTTCATGCAGTGACTCATCTGTGCCTTTTTGACACTTTCGTTGTTCTCTGTATTCTTGATGATGTCTTCCATTTCCTTTGGATGGCAGGTGCTTTTTTGTTTTTTTTTTTTTTTGTTGTTGTTGTTTTGTTTTTTTTGTCTGAAGTGGCAGATTGTAACACAAAAATAATTGACCCAGCGACTGATATTAGAGTTCTAACTTCAAGATCAGGGAAGCAAAGCAGCAGGTTACCAGCTCTCACCGCTAGCTCAGGCTGAAAGGGCTGATCCACTCATGAGTCTTCAACTGCTGCCTCTCCTCAGTGTGGCTGGAGAACGATGCCTCTGCTGAATACTTGCTCCTGCCTTTTATCTCCTTCTAGTGCTGGGATTAAAGGTGTGAGCTATAATTCTCTTTTAGATGGATTCAGTCTTGTGTAGATCTGGGTGGCCTTGGACTCACAGAGATTTATCTACTTTTTAACCCCGAGTCCTAGGATTACAGGTGTGTGCCACCACCTCCTAGCTTCTGGCTGCTGGAGTAAAGGTGTGCATCACCACTGCAGTCTCTATCGCTTGAGGCTGACTTTGCTTTTCTGAATTCTCAGTCAAGCTTTAATAAGTCATACATAATATATCACTATAGCAGATACTGACCATGGCTTTGGAGTTATAGTGTCTCTTCCATAACTAAGTTGTCTCAGTGTGTGACAGTAGATAATAACATATGTACTTGTGTTTATCTGTGTTCCAGTAAAGCATTATTTACAAAAACAGGTGGGGTGCATGATTTGGCTGGTGGGCCACTGTTTGTTAATGTTGCTTTCGATGGATTATAGTGTTTTGGGGTGAAAGTACAGTATTTTTCTGTCTGCTGTGTTTATGACATGTATAGCATTTTTCTGTTGTTGCTGTAGAAAAGATATATTCTAGGTCTGTTGAACTTCTTTGGCTTGCTTTAGACTTCTGAGAAGCAAATCATAAGTAAGGAACAAGGCAATGTAAAGGCACAAGGGGCCTCAGATGTTGTGCTTTACAAGGTTGACGTCCCTGCCAACAGATATGATCTCCTGTGTCTGGAAGGATTGGCTCGGGGACTTCAAGTCTTCAAAGAAAGGTAAGGATCTGTGCACATTGCTAAGTTGACTCTCCTCTTTTCTCCCAGTTGTTATCAGCAATCAGGCTTAAATTTCTAGGAAAAACTTCATATGGGTCAGCATAAATGGTGATTGGAAGATAAGAGTCATGTGGATTGTAGCCATTTCAAAATTGGGAAACATAGTGTAAAGCTGGGAATACATGATTTTAGGGATGCCGTGAAAGTCTTTCAGCAAGGTCCTGTGGTTTCCCTCAGTAATGCCAGTGCGATGGATAGTTCATGAGATCTGTTAAAGCATGAGGGAAAAGTAGAGTGACAGTTAGCTTTATTTGCCTTTACCTTAATAATCATGAGGAGCCTGGGGTAGAGACCCCTGTGGAAACTTTGAATATCTTATGCTGGGTGTATGGTCTTGGGCACTGTAATTGTGGCTTCTCTAGTTTTAGTCCCCTAATGTGTAATGAAGATTTTTAAGGCCCTTCAAACTCAGCATGCAGTAAATGTAGATGGTGATAAATAGGTAAGATAAAGAAGACAAAAATAGAGCTATCAGAATTATTTATTTTTGTTTTTATTTACTTATTCATCATCTGGTCAGTTGCAAAAGAGAATGTGCCTTTGGTTGCTGGGCATTCTAAAATTATGAAATGCTTGGGTGAATGTAGATATTTGAAGTGATGTTTGGTTATTTGGTTAAGTGTTTTGAGTTTGGGGGTTTGTTCGGTTGCTTTTATACTTGGCAATTAAATGACTGGAGTTTAGGACCACAGGTCAGGATCTTTTATTTTAATTTTTTTAAATTCATGGATATGGGTGTTTTTTGTGTGTGTATTGAAAAAGGTGACCTTTTTATATATCCCTGGCTGGCTTGAACCTTAGTATGCTGGGGTTATATGCTTCTGCAACCATTCCGGTCTAGGATGTATATTTTCAATAAACAACTTGTGAATGTTTATATCTATACAAAGTTAGGATGTGATTTCAACCTTTACAATTAGAAGTATGGCCCATAAGCCAGTAGCATTTGTGTCACAGGAGAGCAAGGATCTTAGCTACAACAAACTTCTCAGTGGGCTGTAAAAGAACTGACTTACAGCAGTGCCTGGCTTTGCTTGGTA
Organism: Phodopus roborovskii; assembly: GCF_943737965.1. Lineage (NCBI taxonomy): Eukaryota > Metazoa > Chordata > Mammalia > Rodentia > Cricetidae > Phodopus > Phodopus roborovskii. Next base: position 23,931,227 of record NW_026126460.1, on the reverse strand, counting down.
TCAGGCTGCTAGTCATGCCTTCAGACTGCACTAGTTAAGAACTTTCACACTGCCTTCTCTGATTCAGTAACTTTGGATAGAACCAGTGATGGCACTATTCTCAACACCAATGAACTTTATTTATTAAAAACTTAGAATCTTCTGGTTGCAGTGAAACCTAAACACTGTCTAGTCCAGGGCCTTGAACACTTGTTGTTAATGTATTTGTGGTCTTTGCTGGGACTCCAGTGAAAGACTCATTACTATAAGGTATTCTGTGTGTTTTTGGGCAATTGTAAATGTTAGGAAGCTTGCAGTTTTTTCTTCTTCTTCTTCTTGTTTTTAATGTTCAGGCAAAGCTGACTTACTATAATTTAACCTGTTTCCCTAATCCTATTGATTTTTATGTATATGTGCACTTTATATTTATAAGCATAAGATGTAATTATTAAATAATCTTACTCTTTTGAATAACTTTGTTTTAATATTATTTTAGGATAAAAGCTCCAGTATATAAACGAGTAATGCCTAAGGGAGAAATCCAAAAATTGATTATCACAGAAGAGGTAATAAGAAAAATTCTTATTTTTCTCCTAGCCCCTCCCCCTTTATGCATGTTTTAGTAAGGAAGGCAGGAAAAAGCAACAAAGCCAACCTTTCTGCCAAATGTCATTTCCTGTGGCCATGTGTTAAGATTGGTGCATTTTCAGTTCCTTGCTCTTAAAAATTGTCAGTTTATGAGAGACAGCTCAGCAGTTACGAATACTGGCTGCTCTTACACAGGACCTGGGTTCCATTCCCAACACCCATAGGGCAGCTTACAACCTCTGATGGTCTCTCAGGCTGGTGTGGGCACCAAGCATACATGTGACACCCATGCATATATGCAGGCAAAACACCTGTACATATAAAATAAAATAATAATTTTTAAACGATGGTCAGTTTACTACTAAGATAGGAAAGAGAACAAAGTAAATTGCTTTTATAAAGCTCATTTGAGCCAGGTACATTGGTGCAAGCCTGTAATTCCAGAACTTGGGAGGTAAAGGCAGGAAGACGAGGAGCTCAAGGCCAGCATCATCCGTGCAGTGAATGTTTTTGAACCTAGCCTGGGGTACATGAGAAAAGAGAGATCCTGTTGTTAAAAAGTCCAAACCAAAACGAAGAAAATGCTTGAGAGCTGGGGATGTAGCTTAGTGGTAGAGCACTAGCTTAGTCTGAGAGATGGCCCATGTTCAATGTCTGCTATTAAAAAAAAATTGATTAAATAAATAAGACACATTTAAGATATAGTTGTTTAAATTGTGGTACATTAACAAAATTTATAAAGGTAAAATCTGGAGGCATTCTTTTGGTAAAGGTAAAGTCTATGAACAAATTATTTAAAGATTGTTCTTTAATTATTTAGTATTCAGAAATCATACTGAAATGTACATACACTTGTATAATACCTGTATCTCCTTCCTGCTTACTACTTAACTCCTTGTTGGTTGACTACAGAATATATGACTGTTTGAATCAAAATTTGTGACCTTGTCAGGAGTGCAACCACTTTTCTGTGGTAAAATGTTTTGGTAAAGGAAAGCCATAGTACTAACTGTCTTGATGGTTGTTTCTGACTCCCAGACAGCTAAAGTACGTCCTTTTGCTGTAGCAGCAGTTCTCAGGAATATCAAGTTCACTAAAGACCGATACGACAGCTTCATTGAACTTCAAGAGAAACTACACCAGAATATTTGCAGGTTGGTAGGGCTTCATCCTGTTTCAAGGGCCCCTTCTGCTTCCTTTCCTCGCTTCCGTTTCCCATCTCCTTGACTCATGTACCTACCTGTCTTAGTTACTATTCTATTACTGAAAAGAGACACCATGTCCCAGACAAGTTACAACGAAAGGAAGCGTTTAGTTGGGGCCTTGCTTACAGTTTTAGAGGGTTAGTCTGTGGCCATCATGGAGGGAACATGGTGGCATGGTGGCAGGTAGACACTGTGCTGAGAGCTTTACATCCTATCTGAAGGCAGCAGGTAGAGAGAGACACTGCGCATGGCATGAGCTTTTGAAAGTTCCAAGTTCATCCCCAGAGACACAGTTCCTGCAGCAAATCCACACATCCTCATCTTTCTCAAATGTTTTCACTGTCTGGGAACCATGCATTCAAACATGAGCCTATTGGAGCCAGTCTCACTCAAAACACCATACAACCTAACATTTCTATACACTGGTCATGAGAGATTTTCACTTTGCTGTACCAGATGGATGTGTGTTGCTGTTGAAAACTGGTGTGTGTGGTGTTGGAGAGATGTGTAGTGGTTAGAGTCCTTGCTGCCTTTGCTTTGGGTTCCCTGCACCCACATGATGTAGCACCCGGTCTTGTGACAGCCTCAGGCCTTCTTGGGACCTGCACATGTGGGTGTATATACAAATATTTAAAGCATAAAATTCAAACAAGAGTCTTAAGAATGGTGTATATGTGGTATATAGAGAATATTTATTCCTAGAAGTTTTCTTGTTTATTTTCTTTTTGTTCAAATCATTTTGAGCTATATCCTTATTAATTATGTTACCAAGTATAAACCATGCTAATTTGAAGGTTAGTCTGGCATGTAGAAAATGGAAAGTGTCTTTGCTTGGCCTACTTTCTGAATAAGTATAATTAAATTTTGACATATAAAACTTGAGCAGGGATAGGCAAAGACCTGACATGTAGTGTGGGTCTAGGTTTGATCACAACACTGTAAAAAAATTAAATAGAAGCAACCTGAACTTCAGTAACTGTAGTTTGCTTTATTTTGTCTCCTAGCCTGAGCCTTGCTGAGCTTCTTATGGCTTATCACTTCCCATGTCATTTTCTCTAGTGCAGTGATCTTTAAACCTCTTATTCCCCAACCCTAATAGTCAGGGAAGGTAAGAAAGGGAGTCTTGAAGTAACCTCTTTGGCAGACAGATTTCTGGGAGTTAGAGGCCAGTACAGTCTAAAGATTGAGTTTGGGGCCAGCTACATAGTGAGACCCTGTCTAACAAAGGGGGTGGAAATGTAATGAATTCATGGACAGGTATGGAGTACACATTTATAATTCTGACGACACTTAGGAGACAGAGACAGAAGTTCATTGTATACTCAAGGCAAGCCTAGTTCCAAGCTAGCCAGGACTGTGTGGATAGATCCTGTCTAAACAAACAACAAAAAAGAAAATTGTATATTTATTAATGGTGAGAAACTCGTTTTAGCTATTTTGTGTTTATTTTGAAACAAGTTATGTTGATCCAAAGACAATATTGACAGTTACATTAAATGTTTTTAAATAAAATAGAAAATTGAAAAAAAAAAAACAGAAAAGTGAATTTTTATTTCTTAATAATGGAAGCTCATAAAACTGCACTGACTGGAGGGATGTGTATGTGGTATTATGTGGGACAGGCCAGCGACAGTCTAGGAGAACTCTGGGTATTTTCTTCAGTGTTGAAAAATGCTTAAAACTACAAACCAAACTTGGCAGCTAGTGCTTATGTGTTTTCTTCTTTGTAAAATGTCTGCTTCAATCGTAGAAACATGTTCCTAGGATTCTAAATAACATTCTTAGCATGTGCATATATATATATACATATGTATATGTATATATATATATGCAAAGTAATAAACTGAATTTATTTTGAAGAAAAATTGTTCATTGTACATTGTAGGAGTATAGTTGGCAAGGGCAATACAATGGGAACAACCTACCTGCAGCAAAGTAGAATATGTTTTTAAAGGAATAAGGGACAAGGTTTGACAAGCGGTGAAAGCTAGGAAATGATTGGCAGATTATTTATTTTGGACATATTATAAAATTCTTCTCCCTCCTTCCCCCCTCCCTTTTGTCTGGTTGTGGCTCAGGCTGGCCTGAAACTTGCTTTGATCCACTTCAACCTCTGTGTTACTTACTGTTTTTGGAATCATGAACTTTACTGGGAGAAGAGAGCGCATCCTAACCCTCAGGCATGTAGAGGCAGCTGCTGCCAGTAACTCCTAAGCAATGTCTTCAGAGAGTTTTGGAAGTTGACACCCTGGTTGTCAGAGATTGCCATGAAGTTATTTCTCTTGGCCTTTGACTTGTACTGTCTGTTGCAGTCCTGCCTCCTTAATTCCCATTATCTCTTTCCGCTTTTGTCAGTGTAGGAGCTTATTAGTTTGTTAGTTTTCTTACTCTTCCACAGAACACACTCGTAGTTTCCTGGAGCTTTTTTTCTTTTTCTTGATTTTCATTGATCAAACATTGCCCTTTTCCTTTATGTTTTTTCTAAAGGTCTGCTTGGTTTCTACTTTGTTATCCATGGATTTGTTCATTTGTCTAAACTCAGGGACCAGTGTATTTCATTGTATGTTCTGTGTTCATTCTGTGTCCTTCCTGCTTGCCAGCGATTTTGCCCAGTGCAGTCATAGATATTACAGATATTCACTTATACTGTTTTTCGTTTGTTTGTTTGTTTTGGTTCAGTACTGGGACTTCAACCCAGGACTTTGTGCATGTAGCAAGAACTCTGCCAAAGAACCACATCTCCAGCTTTATCTAATATTATTCATTTTATCTGGCTTATAAATGTGTCTTTATATGTAAATAACTCTAAATATGTGTGCCCCTCCATGCTGAAGTAATTTTAAGATACCATAAGAACACAGTCCTTGGGAAAGCATTTGTTTCTGCTATTAATGTTTAACCAACACTTTGTTCTCACTATTTTAATGATTGTGAGAATTTGTCATATTGCAGTGAAGATGTTATGTAGCCTCCATGGGCTATTTTAAGGAAGTGTTTAAAATAAAAATTTAACACATATGGTCTGTTATCTCCAAGAATATTAAGATGTCTCGCTCTCATTTCCCTTTTCCTCCTCCTTTCTCTCTTCACATTTAGAAAAAGAGCATTGGTTGCTATTGGCACTCATGACTTGGACACTTTATCAGGCCCATTTACTTTCACTGCAAAACGTCCTTCAGATATTAAATTCAAGCCTCTGAATAAGACCAAGGAGTATACAGCTTGTGAGCTAATGAATATATACAAGGTAAAAGTCTTCTGTTTTATTGTGTATATGTGTGTGTGTATGTGTTTGAACATTCACAGTTAGATGTAGAGATCAGTGGCCTATTGGAAGTTGGTTCTCTCCTTCCAGAATGGATCTGAGGATTGAACTCATATTGCCTGTTTTGTGGGAGGCATCTTTACCTGCTACGCTGTCTTACTGACTCAGTATTATTATTATTATTTTTTTCCAAAAAATGAAATAAACATTTATGTGTCCCTTTTCAATTTGCAGTTAACATACATGGTTTACCACAGTGGTTTGAGGGAGTCACTATCCTTACCTTATATAAAAGGTTATTATTATTATTATATTATTATTATTATCATCCCATAGCTTTGAATAAATCATGAAATGCCTTTAATGTCAAGTCTTGAATTAGGAAAAGATAGTGAATGCTTTTTAAGAAGCAGAGGAATGTCTGGACTCTGTCCCAAAGAAATGGGTTCCCCTGATTTAGAAAAGGGTCTGCACCGGGGCTTTTTGTGCTTTCCCACTCAATGACCTCTTCTCACATGACTGTAGGGATACAGATATAGCACACAGGTGTGTAAATCAAGTATTTGCTGATTAAAAAGTCATAAAGGAACTTATTTTAAATAACCCCATTCCGTATTCATTTATTTAAATAATTTATCGGAACATATATTTGAATATTCAGTAATAATATGCATCAAATAAAATTATGATTTTTGTAAATGTTTATGAGCATTAATAATTATTCCATATTTAAATGACTTATTTTATATAACTGAACTTATTTTAAATATAGTTTGTGACATAGATATGTATGTGTGTATATATATATATACATATACACACACACACACATTTATTAAAGCTAAGAGCAAGTTACATACTAATGAGCTTGATATGCTATTTCTACTTAAAGATTGAAATCCCGGATGAATATTTGATACTCTATGATGTGGGATATCTCAGTGTTTTTCAGAGTTGATTGATAGTTTGATTTTATAATGGTCAGTGCTTCATATAAATACAGAACACAGAATGACAGAAATTTGTTCAGAGCATTTCAGAAATGTTTAGTAATCCTAGTCTACTCCTAAGCCAGAATCCATTCTGACACAGTATAATTTAAGGATAAATAATTTTATATGGGCTAATTCTTACATGTTTAACTAGAAATTTAGCTATTTTGTATATTCAAGGAATACCATTAGCATCTTAGGACCTCAACAGTGAGAATGGGTTAAGCCATCACCTAACATTGAAAATAACAAGAAGAAATAGTATCATTTCTCTTAATTTGCCAGTGACTTAATTTGTCTTTTGAATTTGGTGATGCCTGCATTTTGTTTGTGATGATTTGGCAGTGCCAATGCAAATCTACTTTCCCTTTGGGAAAGTGACCAGTTTCTCATCTCAGTCTGATAGGAGAGACTATATGCAAACAGTAAGATGCCCGTTTATACTGGTAACGTTTATGAGTTTATAGCTTTCTGTCTATTAGAACATTTTTGGTATCTTTCTGACTTTGTAAGAATAGATTAATGTCAGCTTGTTAAAGTAGAAATAAATAATTTTGTTTGACTGAATTCTTTTCAGGCTGACAACCACCTTAAGCATTATTTACATATCATTGAAAATAAGCCCCTGTATCCAGTTATCTATGACAGCAATGGTGTGGTCCTCTCGATGCCTCCAATTATAAATGGTAAAGAACTTCATGAAGAGCATGGATCTTTGCAGTTTCTTCTTGTTATTAGTGCTTTTGTAGAATTCTCAATAGGGTGGCTGAATCTCAGGTCTTTGGTAGATTTTGTTATTTAAAAATTAAAAAATATTTTTTATGTGTATGAATGTTTTGCCTGCATGGTGTCTCTGTACCACATGTGTGCCTGGTATTTTGGAGGCCAGAAGAGAGCATCAAATCCTCTGGAACAGGAGTTACAGATGGTTTTGAATTACCATGAGGCTGCTGGGAACTGAACCCAGATCCTTTGCAAAAGCAACAGGTGCTCTAAGCCACCGAACATTCTGTCCAGTCCCATAGATTTTTATCTTAATAGTTCTTTTTATGTTATGTGTTTTCCAAAACCTTTAGTTGATCATTTTTATGTAAAAATCTTTATTATTTAGAATGATATAGGGTGTGCATTTAATTTGTAACTGTAAAAATCTTTATGCATGTTTAAGTATATTTTGAAAACTATGGGTTCTGTCACATTCTTTCAGGGTAATTAATATTTTAGATATTTTTTAGAGTCTGGCTAGTGTATGTACTTGGGCTTATGTGGGAGCATGCATACCATGGCACGTGTGGAGGTCAGAGAACAGCTTTCAAGAGTCGGTTCCACCTCCACCATGTGGGTGGGTTCCAGGATTGAATTCAGGCTGCCAGGATTAAGTAGCAAGTGCACTGGCCCTTTGGGTAAAAAAAGAGAAAGAGAGACATTTTTTGTTTGTTTGTTTGCTTTTATTTAGATGTTTTGCTATTAACAGCAAGTCTCATTGTTAAACTCAAGCTCTGATTTATAGTTTTATAAACTAAAACTGTTATTTAAATGTTGCACTCTTAATTCCCTTGTGAAGGAAGCTTATGAAGCAGGTTTAATGTGTTTACTCAATATAATGACGTCTAAGCCACAGATGTGCGTCTTTGGGGAGATCAGAAGGAGGTTTAGCTGACACAGGATAAGAAGGAAATGTTGAGATTGTGCATGACTGCGGATTTGATGGTCAAGAATGTGGACGTCCAAGTTAACTAGATCCAAACTAACCTTAACCTTAGTGTTTCATAGTTTGTGATCATGATCAGGTAGTTCTATCTTTCTAAGTCTTAGTTATCTTTTTGTTGTTGTTTGTTTTACATTTTGAGACAGGGTTTCTCCACATAGCCACAGATGTCTTGAAACTGCTGTCTAGAGCAGGCTTGCCTTGAACTCACAGAAGTCCACCTGCCTTTCCTTCCTAAGTGCTAGGATTGTTTGCAGTTATGTTATAAGATGGTGGAGATTATCTGTATTTTCCAACTTGTAATGGGACCTTCAAAGTCTTGTATCCCAGGTCTGGTGGTGTGGCTCAGTGAAGAGTAAAGGCCTTGACTTCACACCTTCTGAGCTGTGTTTGATCCCTGCAACCTGCATAGCGGGATGAGGGCAACTTTTGCAAGGTGTCTTTTGACCTTCACACATGTGCCATGGCATGCACACTAAATAAATACTTGTATAAAGAAAATGCCACATGTCCTATAGCCAGTCATAGTGGCCCATATCTATACTCCAGGACTCTGGATGTGAGGCGGGAGGATCACTGTGGTCTGGGCTATATAGTGAATTCTAGGTTAAGCTGGGCTAATGATACCCTAATCTACAAAAATCAAAGGAAAAGAAGTTGTATATCCTCTTCTAAATTTAAAATGTATTTTTAAATTAAATTGAGGTTTGTATTATGCCATGTCTCTGACATTTTTGTTGGTTATTGTTTCCAGGGAATCATTCAAAAATAACAGTAAATACTAGGAATATATTTATTGAGTGCACAGGAACTGACTTCACTAAGGTAAATAAAATCTTTTGTTAACTCTTATACTTTCAGACAAGATACATTTTACTTCTGGGCCAAGACCGATTTTTCAAGTTTAAAATGTAAGAGGTGGGAACATGTTGTTGAAACTTAGAAAATAAAAATGATGTGGATAATATTCAGCTTGTTTATGGTACTTCTCTTAATTTACAAATGCTTACTGAGTACCTCATCTTTCCAGTGCTAGGAACTTTATAAGTATATGCTTCTTGGCTTAGCAAGATAAATATGTGACTGTAGAGGCTACAGTATTGTGAGTAGTCTGTGCTTCTGTGTACTTGTAAAGTTTTTCTTTAAAAAAAAAAAAAAAAAAAAAAAAAAAGAACTGGCTGTGCTGGGTATGGGAGAGTGGTGTGCCTAGAATCCCAGCCTTTAAAAGGCCCAGGAAGGTCAGGAATTCAGGTTCCTCTTCTGCTATATAATTTCAAAGCTAGCCTGGGCTACTGGAGACACTGTGTCAAAAAACCAAAGCAGAAGAATTGGGTAAAAAGAACCTTTATCTTTACTTTTTAGCTTACATTCCTGACGGTGTCTAGACTATGCAGCTTCCTAGTTGTCCACTCACTTTGAATTACTGCAAATGTTGGGTTTGATTGCTAGGAAAGCTTTGTTCTGTGACATATGACCTCTTTATACATGGTAAGGAAAGCCGAGAGGGTGTGCAGATAAGCAAATAGAGATCCTATAGCAATAGGAGGTTGGCATGTGCAAACGGGACCCTTAAGAGACTCCCCTCCCCCCAATAATGATTTGTTTTACCCTAAGAACGTATATGGTCCTTACTACATATTAGGGATTCTCCATGTGCTTTGTGTTTGTTTGTTCATTTATAGTTGCCAAAGCTAGGAATTTTTATTATCTCTACTTAACCAAAGAGAGAATAAAGTAGAGCATCTAAAGTCACATTGTGAATAAATGGTTGAGCCAGGGTTCCGCAGTCTGGCTTCAGAGACTTATGAAATTGATAACATTTACTCCAGTAACTAGCCATTTGTCTCTCCTGAAACCTCATAATCCAGGGTTGGGGTGGGAGAACGAACCGATTTGTTTCAGTCATGGATTGTAACTCTCAGAGAGCTGCGTAAATAGAGAACACCTGAAGATAAGAGCGAGCCTGCTCCTACGCTTTTACTTTACTTCCTTTCTCAGAGTGTGTGTGTAAGGGTTCATATTTAGGTGTTTGAAGACTCAATTATAATAAATATTCATTACATCTGAAGTGAGTGAGAATATACTTATAAGTTACCATAATATTTGTATTTTTTTTCTTTTGCAGGCAAAAATCGTGCTTGACATTATTGTCGCCATGTTCAGTGAATACTGTGAAAATCAGTTTACGTACGTTGACTCAGCACCACTGTTGGCCAGTGCTCTGAAACTAAGGCTCTAAGACCTGTCTGTACTATTTATAATAATGTAGTGCACATATATACACGCAGGCAGAACCCTAATATACGTAAAATAAACAAACAGAACAAGCCCTTATTGGGACCTATGCTTTACTCTTGTATGCATAGCTTAGATATAAGCTTTGGGGGCAGCTAAGGTCTGTCAGTGCATGGATTTAGATGTGCTTTCTGTAGCTAGAACACATCTGGGGAAATGACATAGCTCTAAACAATACACAAATATTCTGATGCTTGTAAGGCCAATCTGGCAAGGCCTCATGGAGGCAATGTAATTTCAGTGGTATTTAAATGACCAGTAGGCTTGAAGATGTAAAGGTGGAGGAATAGCTAAACAGAGGTGTAGAGGAATATGACAGAGCTACATATCCTTTGCATCAGCTTATTCTAGACTCAGTTATAAATCAGAGTAAATCCATAAGAATAAAGTTGTAAAGTTTCCTTTTATGATTTGCATTTCAAGGAATTTGTATGTTAGCTTCTGTCTTGCAACCTAATATCCTGGTAAAGTTTGGGATGTACATCGGTATTGTTAAGGAGTCCATGTAGGATGCATGCCATATACACTGGGAAATAAGCTTTGCAGGTGGCCACTGTCTAAAGGGGTTGGGCAGGGAGCTTTGGGAACTGGAGTGGTAGAATAATATTGTGTAGCCATGTTAGGATGTGAGTGATCAAATGTGTTGAATCTGTAGTTATAAAATAGTTATTAATCATGTATATTTTAAGAATTTATAGCTCATTTTCTTAAGCATTTTATTTATGACCTTTTTTCTTTTGTTTTTAGAGTTGAAGCAGCTGAAGTAATTTCTCCTAATGGAAAATCAAGTACTTTTCCAGTAAGTTCTTAAAAGATGATGATAATAGTAAGTCCTAGCTGTATTTCCCGTAGTGATTGTTGAGTGTTTGTGTTTCTATGTTGATTAGTCCATCTGTCCGCCCACCCAGCCTTGTAGCACACCCTGCACCATGTCTCAGGGATTCAGTTCTCAGTGAGGGTGAGCAGTATGCTGTGTCTGTAGGGAGATCCTGTTTAGTGGGTGGCTGTTAGTAAGTGTTGTGGCAAGGATTTAAGCACAGGCTCCTGACTGTAGCTGTCATCACGGTGTATTACTTAGTAACATAATTCTCTGATCTGTCCTCCATTGACTAACAGCTGGGTGATTTATAGTTTCATCCCTTTTTACAATTACTCGAGTTAGTGTGTTCACATTGGAATCTGTAATTGCTGAAGGCTTCAGTGTAGTTACCCTGAATGTGTTCAGACTGGATTAGACGTAAGCAGTTATTGTTAAACATGGGGTCTTGGTAGAAAACATCTAAGCTAGTATTTTTTAGTTATTTTTGATGGCTTTTAAGACAGGATCTTGCTTTGTGCTGAGGCTGGCATGGAACTCAATATGTTGCTAAAGCTATTCTTGAATTCATGATTCTCCTGTCCCTGTCCTCAACAACTGGAGTGTGTAACCACATCCACTGCAAGGTGGTCATTTTGAAATGGGATATTGTCACTATCATTTAGTTGTGATTTTGGTTCTGTGAGGCCATTCTCTGATCAGCCTTTGTGAGTCTCTCTCTCTCTCTTTCCCTCCCTCTTTCCCTCTCCCCCTCCCTCCCTTCCTTTCTTAATTTCTTTCTGTTCTGATATTTATGAAGTGAATCAGAATATACAATTGCTTTTTTAATTAAAACTTGAAAAGCTTTATTATGCAAGTGTTTTACCTGTATGTATGTCTGTGTACCATGTGTGTTGTGGACCTATTGCTCAAGGAGGTCAGAGGAGGGTAGATGATCCCTGGAACTGGAGTTACAGATGGTTGTGAGCTGCCATGTGGGTGCTGGGAACAGAACCTGGGTCCCGTCAAAGAGCACCCAGTGCTTGTGATACCTGAACCATTTCTCCAGCCCCAGAATTACATTTGTTTGTGAATGTGTGTGCCCTGCAATTTATAGAACCTGATTCTCTCTTTCCTCTATGTGGGTACCAGGGATGGAGCTTAAGTTATTTGTGGGAAGTGGGAAGTGTCTATCTCTCTCTACTTCCTCCTAGCCAGTAAAATAGTTTTAAAAGTATGATAAATCTGCTAAGGTAAAAACATTACCCTTCTTAAAAACATTATTTTCTAGTATAGTATCTTTTAAAATTTTTTGGTTATTAGTGTGTGTGCGTGCGCGAATGCGCGCATATGGACGATGTCTGTGGAGGCCAGAGGAAAATGCCATGGAGTCATTCTCTATATCCACCTTTATATGGGTTTTGGGGTTTGCCGAGCTTGTACAGCAAGCACCTTCGTCAACCGAGCCATCTCACTGCCGCAGCATTTTATTCTAGTTTAATAGAGAAAGTGGGGATGCACTATATAGCTGAAATTACAGTATCCACTTTTATTGGATAAGAGATTTTGTAGTTTGTTTGGGCTTTTTTATAATGTTGGGCATGCAACCCAAGCTACCACAAATGTGAGTCAAGGACTATACTAGTAAACTACACTTTCACTTGATTTGAGTTTCAATGGTGATTGTTGCTTAACTTTTATTAAGAAACAAAACCAAACAAGAAAGAAAAAAAAAAAAAAAAAAAAAGAAGAAGAAGAAGAAGCCCAGGCTTTCACTGGGACGTGGCCTCCTGGGTGTCAGGGCAGAACTTGGGGAACAGCAGCAACCAAAGCAGCACTTCTAAGATGAGGGACAGGTTTTTTTAAAGGTGACATTTCAGGGCTACCCATTATAAAAGAGCAAGTCCAGTGCTTTGCCAACAGGATGTCCAGCGCTATGCTGGGTTTGAGGGGTTTGTGGAGTTGAGAACTAGGTACTATTCTATGTTGTAGGAAAATTTTTAGTGCTTCTTTCCAAGGGTATGCATGTGGACAAAGAATTTGTGGTTGCTTTTTTGTTTGTTTGTTTTTCTGAGGCCAAAATATTAGCTGATGCTACCTCACCTTCTCAGTGCTGTGACCCAGGTGTGCACAACTTCAAAACAATTCTTTAAATGTCTGATCTGAAGAACATTCTTTAGGAAAAAACAACTTAAGAATTTTATGTGTGTGGGTGTTCTGCCAGCATGTGTCTGTGCTCCAGGTGTGCTCAGTGCTTGTAGAGGCCAGAAGAGGACATCAGATCTCTTGGAACTGGAGTTACATTTGGTTGTGAACCATCGTGTAGATGCTGGGGGATTGAACTCGGGTCCTGTAAGACCATCAACCACTGCACCATACTCCATTGAACTTTCTTCTTTTTTGGTTTGTCAACATAGGGTTTCTCTGTGTAGCCCTGGCTGTCCTGGAATTCACTCTGTAGACCAGGCTGGCCTGGAGCTCAGAGGTCCAACTGTGTTCCCTCCCCCCTTCCCAAATACTGGGATTAAAGGGCATTTGACATCACACCTTTTTTTTTTTTTTTTTTTTTTAATATGTTTTTTTGTAAAGAAAAGGAAAAATATGCTTTAAGGTTTTGTTTGCTTTTTCTTGGTGTGTATAGCCTCATGCAAACATTCATATATTATAAACCATTTTTGTAAATTTAAAATTATGGGTTTCTAAAAAGGAGTGCTGGGCATTTATGAAGGGTTTCTCTTGAATGTGTCCTAGAACAGTGCTGAGGCTGTCTGCAGAGCAGGACGCCCCAAGGGGGAGTGAGTACTTCTTTCGTATATGAAATTCAGGAGTTCCTCAAAACACTGGGAAGGCTGTTGTCTCTCACTAGCTGAGCTGCTTCATAGAAAGGAGTAAGGTTTAGAGGTCAGTGATTAATAGTGTGAGCTTCGGAACGGGCTTTTCTGTTTCCTTTCATTATTTCATGCATGCCTGTATGCACTTACTAAGTGTGCACATCGAGAGTAATTTGGGGTAAGTGTTCCTAAGCTGTTTGCAAAGATGGTGGAGAGGCTCAGTTTTATGCATGTGTGCTTTCACCTAAGGTAGTAAGGTTGTGTGCCATTTGAAGGAGAGTGAGTGCCAGTTTATAACATAGTCCTATCCACTTTACTGTCTTCTGGAGCAGATTGATAGGCCGGTCTGGGGACATCATAGTGTCCTGCTTGGGAAATGGTAACGAGAAATGTAAGGAGTAAGGGTTTTCCTACCCGCCGCCTGGTCTTGTCCCGCTGCTGTGCCAGCCCCAATTAACACACAGAGACACTGTATTAGATATAATTCTGTTGCCCCGGTACTAGTTTCTTATCGGCTAGCTCTGTCTTAAGTATTAACCCATTTCTGCTGATCTGTATATTTCTCTTACCGGCCGGCATTCTGCTTTCTCCAGACTCTCCATGCTGACTCCTCCTTAGTACTTCCTCCAATCCTCCTTATCTCCTAGTCCCACCTATCTTGCTTTCCTACTGGCCAACAGTGCTTTATTCATTAACCAGTATGAGAAACATATTTACAGAATCACATCTCCCATCAGGGAAATTTATTTATTTTTTTTTAAATTAATTATGGGTATTGAGGATTTAGCTCAGTGCTTAGCAAGCACAAGGCTCCCCAGTCCCAGAAAATAAGTAAACCAATTGTCTTTATTTGGAGTGTGTGAACTACAGCACCCAAGTGGAAGTCATAGGACAGCTCTCCTATCATGTGGGTCCTGGGGGTTGAACTCAGGTCATCTGACATGACAACAAGCTCCTTTACCCATGGAGCTATTTGGCTGACCTGAGAAACGTGCTTCCTAATCTCACTATTACAGTGGATGGTTCATTGTGACATTGTATTGTTGTTCCTTGGTCATATACTTTACTTGCATAAGACCAAACATTTGTAAACTTCTTAGAAAGTGATGCATACGATAATGTGCTGTAGGTCTGAGGATGGCCTTGTAAAAGAAAATGTTTGGGATTATGTTATTTCCAAGCAGTAATCAAATAATTTAGGACAAAAAATATTCAGAAGAGTCAAGTATAACAAATTGGTTCTATAATAATATTTAAAAACCTCAGGTTCAGGCTGGGCAGTGGTGGTGAATGCCTTTAATCCTAGCACAGAGACAGAAGTGAAAGAGATAATTGGTGCATGGCACAAGATTCATGGGACTGGCTCAAATACAGATTCATATCATTTTATTGGGGAGAAATCACTTACATGAGATGCAGATGACTGCAAGTCCCTGCTCCAAGGACCCACATTGGGAGCAAGAGAGAGCAAGCCTATCCCAGACCCCTGACCAAATCCCACAGGCTCACCTACATACCTGTGTCAGCGCCACAGGTGTGGCTGGGTGGACCTCTCACTACAATTCCCCTTTTAGTAAAGAAAAAGATTTAGGCTTGATACAAAACTATATACAAGGATAGCAATTATCAAGTATGCTCTAGGAAAAGGAAATGTAAGAACAAACCCACTTAAACCCTATTGCAGCGAAGCAACCAGAGCAAAATGGGAAAAGCTACACAGAAGCAGGTGGATCTCTGAGTTCCAGGCCAGCCAGGGCTGTTACACAGAGAAACCTTGTCTGGAAAAACGAAAACAAAAACCAGAAAAGCACACGGGTTTATTTCCGTGTGTGGCACTAAGAACAGTCTCTTGACAGGGTATTAAAGCTGAAATAGCTGATTGAATGAGAAAGACTAGAAAACTGCATTTGATGAGGAATGATTGAAGTGTTCAAACTTTCTCTCTCAGGAGCTGGCTTACAGAAAGGAGATGGTGAGAGCTGATTTAATTAACAAGAAAGTTGGAATCAGGTATGCTTTGAAACTTATTTATGGTGGGAGAGAAGAGAATTCAGGCATAAAATGTACAATGAGTTTTTTTTTTCCTTGTAAGAGTGTAAGCTAGGATATTTGATGACTAACAGAACTCAAAGAGCCGTTACTGTTTCAGGTAGAAACTGCCTTAAAACAGAAGGTTATTGTGTCTTACCTACTCCCGGGAAGCTTATGGTTTGTGCATTTGCTTTTTAGGGAATCTCCTGCAAACCTTGCCAAGCTCCTGACCAGAATGTGTCTGAAGTCAGAAGTCATAGGCGATGGCAATCAGATCGAGGTTGAAATTCCTCCCACCAGAGCCGACGTTATCCATGCATGTGATATCGTGGAGGACGCAGCTATTGCCTATGGATATAACAA
The DNA here is from genome assembly GCF_943737965.1 of Phodopus roborovskii. Lineage (NCBI taxonomy): Eukaryota > Metazoa > Chordata > Mammalia > Rodentia > Cricetidae > Phodopus > Phodopus roborovskii. The sequence continues at coordinate 23,915,174 of NW_026126460.1, read as the reverse complement.
CATTCAGATGACTCTGCCGAAAACATACACCATAGCTAATCAAGTGAGATTGCACCTTAAATAAACACTCCTCTTGTTAGCAACTGATTTTTGAATGCCAGGAAGGCTTGGAGACAAACAGAACCTGGGAATTAAGCAGCATTTGGATGTGCTTTGTTGTGAGAGGCATTTGCTATGGGGAAGGATGCAAAACAGATGCCCCAGTGATTAGAGTGGGTTGAGAACCTGTGGTGACTAGTTCTTTGAAGAAAGACAGGTTTCAGGTGTGGAGCTCTTGTTGAATCTCTTTAAGTGGAAGATTCAGTTTTCTCAGCTTGGGCCTGAAGGCGGACTCTGTGGGAGAGGTGGGGTGGGAGGCTGCTGGATGGCTGTGGTGGGGATATTGGCAGTATGCTGCTGAGGGCAGGAGTTTGTTTCCTTTAATGGTATGTTCTGCATGAATATGTCTAAAACAACAGTGCAGGTTTGAGATGTCATGGCATGTTGCTTTTCCCTCAGTTTCCTCTCAACAAGCTCACGGAGCTCCTCAGACTTGACATGGCTGCTGCAGGCTTCACTGAAGCTCTTACTTTTGCCCTGGTACGTTTTTTCCCCTCAATTCTGTCTGGCTAAAGTTTCCTTGGCCTCCCTGACTTGTATATTCTGTGATTCCTTGTGTGAACCTATAATGTCTAGACTGCTGGAACTTCCAGATTCTAGAAGAGAAACTTGCTTCCTTCAGATAGTATACTTTTTAGTAAAGAAAAATGAGGAGTTGTTCTTTTAATAGTCATAGAAGGTCATGAAGGCCTAGGGAAAAAGTCTCAATTACAGATAACACATGCTTTATGTTTGATGTGAATGTGGAAAGTGCACAATGAATTTCCTAAAAAGATTTGTTAGGTTAGAATATTTGGTCTTAATTTTGTTGTGGCTGTATCCACTAGATGCCGCCCTGGTTAAGGTCTTGGGAACTGTTCCACATTAGACTTATTTCTTTGTCTTTGAACATGTTCACAAACATTTGCTTTCAGTTGAAAAGCTGACATAAAAGGCCCAAGTCAGGAAATGACTGTTATTATAGAATCAGAAGGAACTCGGCCTCTCTCTCCTCAGGCTGACCATTGAAGAAGTAGTTTGTATGGCTACTACTGGCAAGAATGTCTGCAGTGCCCAGACTGCAATGCTTGGGTATCCCAGTGAGCTTCATTTAACAACTTGCCTAACTTCCTGATCCCTGGCCAATGCTTGAAGTTCTTTTTTTTTTGGAGGGGGGGGGAGTGGAGACAGGGTTTCTGTGTAGCTTTGGGGCATGTCCTGGAACTCGCTCTTTAGACCAGGCTGTCCTTGAACTTACAGAGATCCACCTGCCTCTGCCACCCAAGTGCTGAGGTAAAGGCGTGCACCACCAGCTCCTATCTTTAGAGTGTTTAGGCGATTGTTCTGAGGCAGCACTTGTTAGCAGGCACTGCTCCTGTGAGGATGCTTGAGCAGGAAAGAAGAGAGCTGACCCACTGCACACAGCAGCCCTGATGATGTCAGGGCTAGAGCGCTTTGTACTTGACCCCTGTCTCATTGTGTGTGCACTAGCCTTAGAGGGCCATGTCTCTCATATGGAGACATTCATTTCTCTTCGTGAGCAGTCACCGTTTTATACAAGTTGAAATATAAAACTTAACATTGAGAAATGTGCTTTTTAAAGTGAAAGTGATACAGGAAACAATGCAATATCATTTTGAAGGGTTTCAGCTTTATAAAATACAAAGTAACCACCGGTTCCTCTCTCTATTTGTGATTCTGCTTTTCTTCCCCAAACTAACTGCAGTTAAAGCTTTGATTGTAGTTCTCACTTCTTCTATTAATGCCTTTTGACTTTGTAACTGAGTCCATGTATCTTGTAGGAGGACATAAGTTGCCTTCTGCTAGGGGCTGCTCTGCAGGGAGGGCTCACTCACCACTGATAGCTCTATGCACATGGTACCAGTCTGTCTCAGGAAATGTTCCTGTCCTCCACAGCAGTTAGAGTAACTTCTCTGTCAGTCCCTCCATTTCCCATGCAACCACAGGTATGCACCCAAGATTCCAGCCCAGGCCTATTAGGAGCCAAAGCTTGTGACTGAATTACAGCACCAGAGTGTAACACTGAGCTGTGTGCTAGCTGTCCAGTCACACATTTATGCTCTTTGTCTGGGAGGAAAGGAGTGAGGAGCTAGAGAGGATAGGCTTCACATACATTCCTATTAAAAGTCTTTATAGGGCCTGGAGAGATAGCTTGGAGGTTTAGAGCACTGCCTACTCTTTCAGGGGACCCAGGTTCAATCTCTAGCACCTATATGATGGCTCACAACTGTCTGTAATTCCAGTCCCAGGGCATCCAGTGTTGTCTTCTGGCTTCTGTGGGCACCATGCACTCATGTAGTGTACAGGCATACATGCAAGACAAAATACCTATATGCATAAAATGAATAAATAAATAATTTAAAAATCTCTAAAGTTCTGTATTTTCTAAACAGAGCTTAGCATTGTTGGTCTCTGTTGGTACATCCAGTTTGCACAAGAGTGATGACAGTCAGTCTTCAAAAGCTCATCCTTACTTCTTAACAAGCAGTTCAACTTTATGGGTTTTCATTAGCACTGCACACTAGTTATAATATTTTTCCTTATAATTTGACTCAGTCTTAGAATTAAATGTCTATTTTACCCTGAAGTGTAACACTTATAATGATTGAGTTTTGTTTGTTCTTTTGTTTTTTTTGAGATAGGGTTTTCCTGCTTAGCCATGGCTGTCCTGGAACTCCCTCTGTAGACCAGGCTGGCCTCAAACTTATAGTGATTCACCTGCTTCTGCCTCCTGAGTGCTGAAATTAAGGGTGCTGGTTATGATCATAGGTTTTATACTTTCAATAGTCCCTAACATTACAGTAGACACATAAATGCTAATATTTAAGAACATCTTCCTTCCTGGGCAGTAGCTACTGTAGCTTGAAGAAGCTTAATAAAAACTGCTTCAGATTTTTTTTTTTCATCACCATTATGAAGCACAAAGCCACGCTGATGCTCTTGGGTGTTAACCTGTGTCTGGGGGAGCCTTTTCTTTCAAATAGCTCTGTTTGAGAGTGAGTGGCATCATGTAAATGCATTTTTAAATTGACTGATCACAGTGTATCTAAATCTTGTTACCAAAACTACCCTCTGCACTGAAGAAAATGGAGTTTCCAGTATGATACAGGCTTTCCTTCTGTAGCACAGCAGGTGTGTGTGTTGGCTCTGTTCTGATAGTTTTAGACTTTTTCAAGAAAGTGTTGCAAAGCTGGGTATGGTGGTACACACAGGCATGTATGTAATACCAGCATTTCCCAGGCTGAGGTAGGATGGTGAATTCTATGCCAGCCTGGGCCTTGAGTGAGCTGAGGCAGGGGTTGCCAGGGCAGGGACAGCATGCATGCAGTGAAGGAAAACTGCTTCTCAAGTGAACTGGCTGTTACCTTCTCTCACTCCAGGCTTCCTCCTGGTGCAGTGTCTGGCAAACAACAGCTCTTTAGGCAGTCAGATCTGTGAGTTCGAGGCCAGCCTGGTCTACAGGAGCTAGTTCCAGGACAGGCTCCAAAAAGAAAAAAAAAAAAAGTCATGTGCAAGGAAAGTTAAGGTAGCATTTATGGAAGGGATGTGTCTTAGGTTTCTATTGCTGGGAAGAGACACTGTGACCATGGCAACTCTTGTGGTGAAAACATTTGATTGAGGGGACAACTTACAGTCTCAGAGGTTTAGTCCATCATCATGGTGGGGAGCACGGTGTGCAGGCAGACACGGGGCTGGAGCTGAGAGTGCTCCATCTTGACTCAGAGGCAACAGGAAGTTGACTGGCTGTCACACTGATGGAAGCTTGAGTGAAAGAGACCTTGAAGCCTGCCTGCCCCAACAGCGACACACTTCCTCCGACAAGGCCACACCTCCTAATAATGTCACTCCCTTTGGGGCCGTTTTCTTTCAAACCATCACATGGACTCTTTTTTTGTTTGTTTGTTTGTTTTTTGAGACAGGGTTTCTCTGTATTGTCTTGGAGGCTGTCCTGGAACTAGCTCTTGTAGGCCAGGCTGGCCTGGAACTCACGAGATCTGCCTGCCTCTGCCTCCCAAGCGGCGCTGGGATTAAAGGCATGTGCTACCAGCGCCCGGCTTCCACAGGGACTCTTAATAGTCCTGCTAGATATATTTTTATGTAAGAGGTGCAAGAGAAGTCACTTCATTGGAGCCTTGGGTTTGGCTGAATGTGGTACTAGGATGATATTTTACAAAAGGCAGGTAAAAACATAATGTTCAGAAAACAGATAGGAATCAGGAAATTAGACAGGAAAGGTAAATTTGGGTCTAGTATAAAAAGGACCTGGGTATAGGTTGAAACCCTCCCCCCCCCCCTCTACAGGAAGCTTTAACCAGTTCCATGTTGTGACTATCACTTTTCATGGTTAATTGCGTGTTCTGTGGGCCTAAACTAAGTGAATTACAAGTGATGAATTTTAATTTTCAAACTTAATAGATAAGATTCTTAGCTTATTATTAACTTACTGATTTATATAGAGCATGTACATTGCTAAGAAACCACTGTAAATGAATGATAGCATTGAATACTTTTACATTTTGAGTTAGGCATAACCCTATATTAATCTATTTTACATGTTCTTAAGTGCTCCCAAGAAGATATTGCTGATAAACTTGGCTTGGATATCTCTGAAACAAAGGCAGTTCACATAAGTAATCCCAAAACTGCTGAGTTCCAGGTAAGAATTGGAAGTAGGTAAGAATTGGGATAAAAGTCGAGTTTGTGGTAAATGATGTAGGAAAACTCTCTTTAGTTGTTGTGCCTCAGGGTAAATCCTTAGGACATTTTAATGAACTTTCGTTAGATAATTTGCATTTGGTCAGCCCCGCCCAATCCCTCTTCCCCTTTGTCTCTCCTTTCTGTGTATATATTAGTATTGAACCCAGAGCCTTGTGCTTGGTAGAAGTTGGCTTGTTGTTTTTTTTTTTTTTTTTTTTTTTTTTTTTTTTTTTTTAATATATATATATATATAATTAGTTATTATTATTATTCCTGTCTTTGAGATGGTATCTTGCACTATACTGCAGGCTGCCCTGGAACTCACTGGGCAGCCCAGGTTGGGCTCCCTACTGCTCACATTCAGCCTGTTCACATTCAGCCTGTTCTTAGTTCTTAAATGCTTTGAGTAGCCGACTCAGCCACTCTAACCTGGCATTTTCCACTTCATAAGTGATGTTTACTTACTGTTCTCAGTTTCTTCTCCTTCCCATTCATTTGTTGTAAATGGACCAGATGCATTCCTTGAATCTCCATAAGCCATTACACCAGATAAGGTCATGGAGACTTATTACTGATTATGAAAGCTCAGCCTTAGCTTAGGCTTGTTTCTAACGAGTTCTTATAACTTAGCCCATATCTTTTACTCTGCCTTACTTTTACTCTGTACTGCCCATCCTGTTTCCTCCAAGTCTGACTGGTGACTCTGCCTGGAAGTCTCACCTATCTCTCCTGCCTAGCTGTTGGCCATTTGGCTATTATTACACCAATCACAGGATTACATCTTCACACTGTACTGATATCCCACAACACTGACTGTGCTTTCTGTGTCTTTCATTGTCATCTAAGTTTATTGGCAGTTTCTGACAGAGATTAGGAAGAGGTAAATGAGAATGCTGTTGTAATGGTAGTCAGTGTTAAATGATTCCCAGTACAGATTTGGATATTAGCTATAGAAGTGCATTTCCAGTTATAACACCTCACTAATGAGTGACTCTAAGCAACATCTTTACTTGCTTTCGTGCATATGCAGTCCTGTGTGTGTGCAAAATCTTAGAGACAAAGGATCTGCGTTTAGGAAACTAACACCGGGGTAGAGCATGCCTCAGTTGTGATCTGTGATAGTTTCCTTGACTTTGTGTCTCTTGGTTAGTTTTTTGGGACATTCAGAAGGCTCTAAAAAATGTTTACACTTAAAAATTCTGAATTTTATGTATAGAACTACCTACTGTGGCAAATGAGCTATACTAATATTTACTCAGCACATTTTCATTGAATCTATGTGGATTTTTACTTGTTTATGCTAAATGTATTCCCCTCCCCCAGTTTCATTTATCAACTCTGACACAAATTTTGTATTTAAGATTTCTGTAACTTACATTCTTCAGAGTTTTGTGTCCTGTCTGCTCTGCTTTATATAAATGGAGGGAAAGCAGATCAGAAATGCTTCCATAAATAGCTGTGGCTTAGTGCACTCAAGAGTCAGTATTTCTGCATAAACACATTGGAGATGCCAGAGAGTATCCTTTAAACTTGGCAGCTTTTGCATTACCCCTGCTTCACCTCACCATTCTGCCATTACTAATGCAGTGAACAGTCTGTACTGGCTTATGGCTAAATTAAATTGAACGTAAAGTGGCTTATGATTTGGTTACAAGACTGTTCTTTCCCTGTGTAATTCTTAACTTTGGGTTCTTCTCTAACAGTGAAGTTGTTATAGAATGAGCAGGGGAAGAAAAACACTTAGGTAAAATGTGTAAGTTTTAATTGTAATTATTATAAGTAATGTTACTGCATATCCTCACTTGTCCCCCAGTGAGGAGTAATAGTAAGCCTTCAAGTGGCTATCACTGTAAGTCCTCCTACCTGTGTTTGTTGTTTTTCTTTTTAGTTGGAATTCATTTAAGGTTATGTATTAAGTTGATTAATTAGTCTATAGGTTATTAGTCCAATATTTACTCCACATCCCTAGGTCTTTCTCATATTCATCCTTTCACTTTTTGTTAAAAAAATACGGATCCTTTCTTCTTTATGATTTCCACATTTAGGATTTTACTGACTATATTCTGGTGTCTCCCATATTTCTTATAAATTAGTAGTTAGATGTAGAAGTTTGACCAGATTTGGGTTTTAGATTTTTATGTTGTTGATGGTTTGTAACAACAAAAAAATATTGATAATTGGGGATAGTAAGTACCACTATACCAAGGAGGATGGCAAACTTAGAAGAAAAAAAAAGAGAGAGGTTTTTGTTTGTTTTTGGACAGCCTCATTGTGCTGGATAGTTTTATGCCAACTTGACACAATTTAGGATCATTAAAAGATGGATCTTTAATGGAGAAAATGTTCCCACCAGATTGGCCTGTGGGAAAGCCTGTGATGCTTTTTCTTGATTGATAATTGCTGATTGGTGGGGAGAGCCCAGTTCACTGTGGGAGGTGCTGCCCTGGGCTGCTGGTTCTATGTGCTGTAAGAAGAAAGGTTGAACAAGCTATGAGGAAGAAGCAGTAAGCAGCACCTTCCATGGCCTCTGCTTCAGCTCCCACCTCCAGGATCCTGCCCTGCTTGGGTTCTTGCCCTGACTTCCCTCAGCAATGGACTGTTAATTGGAAATATAAAATGAAATAAATCCTTTCCTCTCCCAGTTGCTTTTGTTCATGTATTTATTACAGCAATAGAAACCCTAACTGAGTCACTCATTTAGCCCACGGAGGCCTGGAACTGTTATGGAGCTGACCTTGAAACCTCCTAATCCTCATGCTTCAACCTCTAGGTGTTGAGATTAGACACGCACTAGCACATCTAGTTAGAAAAAAGTTACTTTTAAATGTAGCTACTTGAGATGGCAAGATGTAGAACGGAGGGGACTCCACTATGGCAGGCTGGAGACGCAAGGTCTTGCTAAGCAACGGACACCGACTTTAAATCTTGTTGCCCAAGCTAGACTTGAACTCACAATTCCCACTATCTGGCCTGCTAAGCACTGGGATTATAGGCTTCACAACCATGCCAGGATCAGATTTGTTTATTTTGTTTTTTTTTTTAACTACATTACTTTGTTTATTTTACATTTACTATAAATGGATGGGAAAGAGAAGAAAGCTGAAAATAATAAAGGCCAGTTTTGAAGCAGAAGATTTGAACGAGTTAGTTCAAAGAACCAAGTATAGACTGAATGTGAGCACTTGGGGGTTCAGCCTGGGCTACTTCAGTTGCTTTGTGGAAGGAGACAGGATATGAAAATTTCCATATGTAAACCTTGAAAGCCCAATTTAGTTTGAGAAATTCTAATGAAATAACCAATCTTTAGGTAAGATAATTATTGAGTTATATTTGCTTCTCACTTTGATTTTAATCAGATTTATTGGTGTTTATTTTGTTAATATGGAATGGAGAATATTTTCAGTGAGTTGAATTTGAAAATTTAAAATGACTCAGGTATTTAAGGCATTGTCCTATCCAAAAGTGTTTCCCTGTGAAGCCAGGGAGTTGGCCTGCTTTGTCTCCTTTAACAGTGAGTTTGTTGGTTTTTCTCAAGTCAGTGTAAATTCCCATCTTTTCCTGTAGGTGGCGCGCACTACCCTTCTTCCTGGCCTTCTAAAGACCATTGCAGCAAACCGGAAGATGCCACTTCCTCTCAAACTGTTTGAAATCTCTGACATTGTAGTAAAAGATTCTAGCAAAGGTAAGAGTGGGAGACCTCTGATTTGCATAATAGGCATTTTTTTTATTGTGTGAATTTTAGCTGTATATGGAGAAGTTAGCATGCTCACACATGTACACACAACAGGTTTCTTTCTTCTATGTTGCTACTACCCTCATAGTATTTTAGTGTCAGTCGAGTTAGTATACCATTTTATGTACTAACCAGATATCCCATTTAAGTGTCCCAGACCCTCCTCCCACTGTTTGGTCAGTTTCTTCTAATGATTGATTTATTTGAATCTGAATCCTAGGAGTGCCTAGGCTTTGGTGACTGTGTCTCCCGTTTCTTGGAAAACACATGGAAAGCACATTTTCATAAAGAATTTAATAAGTATGAAACTTCACCTTAACGAGACCATAGAGAGTGTGGGAAATGTAGTTCAGTGTTGGTTTGAGACATGAGTATGCAAATAAGTATGAATGGGTCCCTGAATTCACCTCAGTTACCTCCCCACCCCAAGAGGTGCGGGGAGAGGGAGGGGGAAGAAGAAAGGAAGAAAGGACAGGTCACCAGAGCACTGTGAAACATTTCTTTCCTTCACTCTGGCACACCTAGCATGTCATTGTTGTCGGGCTTTGGTAGCTCAACATTATTGCTGTAACAGTGATTGTGAATTGTTTATAGTATTTCTTTTTTAAATACTTAATGTCCAAAGTACTTAACTTAGTCTAACAAATATTTTGGTCCAACATTTGGAATGCATGGTTATCTAATAAATATAAATGTAGGAGTTTTGGAACCCTGATTTTCCTGGAAGTCTGTCTTCCTAATGCAAACTCAAGTTCAAGTGTTGTGGTCCCTGGGTGAGCAGTGCTTCAAGTGACTTTGCTGGTAGCCTTCCTCGGTCCTTTGATTTCATAATCAGTCTCTATGATTATGAGTGGCCCTTAAGTCCGGGCTGTAGTCTATAGAATTTTCTAGTGGTGGCAAATCTATACTAAAAACTAGGAAATATTTTTTAGTGTCAGGTGCAAAGAGTTTTGAGGATTCACTCACTTTTTCCACTATGTAGATACTGAGAGTGTGGGTGTTATGGATCTATCTGTTCATTTTGACTGTTTCCTTCCACATTTGGTTTTTTTTTTTTTTTTTTAGCTTTGCATTGTCTTGATCTTCTCTGGTGTCCTCGTAATTATAAGTAAAGTGATTAAGGTAACAGCACTCTTTCAGTAATGGCCCATGCAGGGCTCCCTAGTGGCTCTTCAGGGCTGAGTGAGAGTGAAGAGCAGCCATGGAGACCACACTTGCTGTAATGTTTGGCTGTAGCCATGGATTACTACATACATTGTTGTGTTTCAGGCCTGGGTGTGTGTGCCTGAGATGGGTTTTGCTATTGTTTCAGCTCAGACGTTTGCATTCTGTTGTCCTTTTTCTCATTAGGAAGAACTTCTCTGTAGCCGACCTCTGTTGTGCCTGTCTTAGTTGGGACTGTCCTACTTACTATTTTCTTCGTGGTTCATTTCCGTCCAATTCAACTTTACCCTTTGTCTTGCATTGGTTTATACTTTTTCCTTAATATTTTCTATCATATCAGTAGCATTTGAAAAATGAAGGGAAGTAAATTGCTCATTGAGTCTTCGATCACGAAAACACATTTCCTTTCATTGAGATAGAGTATGTTTTCCGTTTAGGTGGGGCTGGATCTTATAACAAAACCTTCTCTGATGCAGTATTCTAAGTATGTGCATGTGGATTTCCTCCTAATCATCCAGCCTACAGGAAGGGGTCCACAGCATCTGTAGAGGGAGCAGCAGTGAGTGAGTTCTGCAGACTGGAGCACAAGGCTTTCTGTGGTGTACAGTTATAGTTCTGTTTTCTCATCTACACAACGGGGTAATGACAGCACTTACTTTATTAGCTGTTGCAAGGATCCAGTGGAACTGCATCTGCAAAGTTTCAGTCAGATAGTAAGTGGTGGCTGCTGTTTTTGCTGGGATGGTAGCAGTTCCGGGGCCAGATGGTGCTCACCTAGGTCATGCCCATCTTCTGCCATTGTGCTTGAAAGTTCAGGATGGTCAGCGGTGTTACTGTGCTTTGCTGAGGCAATGGGGCTTGATATTTATCCTAACCTTTAGGGGACTTTGTGTCATTTTCTTCTTTTGGTTTTTTTTTTTTTTTTTTTTTTCTTCCCTTTATGAGAAAGCCAAGTCATACTAATATAAGACTTTTAAAAATAAATCACACAAATACTGTCTTTGGAGTAATTTATCATGTCATGTCTCTCTCTCTCTCTTTTTTTTGGTGCCAAACTAGAAATCTCTTTCTTAGATGTGTTCTAAGTTCTAGTCATGTGTTCCTAAATGAAACTTTTTGAGTAAAAAAGTTGAAACCACCAATAGTTAAATGACTGAGGAATTTTCCAATTAATATGAAATTTCCTAAATTCTCCTTAGTGAGCAATCCCCAAATTATAAGGTTCAAAAGAGTGCAGATGTGTGGCAAGCACGAGCCATGTTGTCTGATTCACCATGGTGATAGGGCAGTAGAAACTGTTTTAGAATGAGACGGTGCTTGTCACACTAGCATGAAGATCTGAGTTTGGATCCTCAGAACCTGTGTGAAAATCAAACATGGCAACGTGTGCCTGTAATGTCAGGGCTAAGGAGGCAGAGGCTGGCAGAGACGAGCTCACTGGGCACCCAGCTTACCCAAGTTCAGTTTGGAGGGAATGTGCAAAACGTCCTGGGAATGCAGAGAATGGAGCTACACCTGCCAGTAACTCATTCTGTAATGTTGAAAAACCCTAGCACTCCTAAGCCGCCTCAGCGTCTGCTTGGCAAACATGGCTTCAAAAATAAAAATGCAAGTGGAATCTTAGTGGATTTCTGTGTTTTCCCGTCTAACCCATGTTCCTGAGAGCAGGCAAAAGACAACTGCCATTTTCCTGCTTGATCTAGTCGGACATTCACTCTAGATTGGAGTCTCTCAGTGGCCATCATGATGAATGAGGCTGTCAGGCTGCCAGTTTTGAAACTGAGTCAGGCACACTCTTCAAGCATTAAGACTTGCACTGTAAATCAGGCACATTTGGCTTGTTTGAGGCTGAGCCAGCCACTGCATTTGTTGAGCCTCAAGATCCGAAGTTGCTGTAACACTTTTAAAAATTAGTCATGACTCAGGGGACTAAGCTGATTTATCCCTTTTGTTGGGCAGAGTGGCATGTGTTTTTGCAACAAGAAACTGAGTACAGACTCTGCTCTAGGGTAAGTTTTTCAGTTTTGTAGCAGGGAGGGTAGCAGTGGAGAGCATGCCAGGCTGCCCTGTGAGTTACTGCTTGGTTTCAGATGTTAATAGCTCATTCGTTTCAATGTCAGGAATAACCAAACTGTAAACAAAATATTTTAAAAGCTAGAAAAACTGCAGGGATGAGCAAAGGGCTGCCTGCCTGGAAAAGCTAGCTCATTTTGCTCAATCCAGCCATCCCTTTTTTTTTTTTTTTAAAGACACAATTGAATTCTGCAACCACAGTTCTTCCTTCAGTGCTCAGGGAAACTGCCAGTATGCCTAGAACCTTTCTGAAATGACAAGAGAAAACAGATCTCTGCGTTAAGTTGAAAAAGGAGCAAGAGCCTACCATGAGCTTGGCTTTGTAAAGGGTCTTAGTGATTTCTATCAGGAGAATGGGACCAACAGGACCCCCTCCTCCAAGATTCTGCATGACACGTGTTTGTGGCCACCTCACAGTCGCCTACACTTGTTTTCAGTGACAGCCATTTCAGAAAGTTTGGACTTGCATAGTTGCTGTGCTAAGAGCACAGGGTTAGAACACTCACCTGGGGCTCTCGATGCCCTCCCTTTCTTCTCGAAACAGATTGCTCTTAGTTGTGACTCGCCCAGACCTTCCTCCATCCTCAAGAGTGGCTTAGTGGCCCTGCTTTGAACTCCATTCCCCTGCATGCAGGTTACAGTTAAATAGCTCCCAGACTTCAGCACTGTCCGGGCAGCTTCTCTAAGTGAGAGGATGGTCTGGTTTCCCTTACCTTCCTAAATGGATGTGGAAATAACGAATGTTGGCTTTAAGCCTTTAAACCATTTCTTCCTCCTCCCATGAGCTCCTTGGCTGCCACAGAACGTAACTGTTTTTTTCCTCACCTTACTGTGCGCACAAATGCACATACATGGATGTGAGTGTTTATCTGTCTTGTGTTACTGAATATTAAATATAGGCACATGCATAAGGCCCTGGGTTCAGTCCCTAGCACCACAAAAATAGATATAACTGAGTATAGTAAAAGGTCAGGTCCTTATAATTTTTGGTATGACTATGTGCTTGGTAAAGGCTCAATAAGAACATTTTATTATAGGCCGTGAATACCTATCTTCTGAGACACTGTCCATCGATTCTGGAGCTTCAGATAATGGAAGATTATCTTCATCCACATGTGGAATGTGGTTTTCTGAAGAGGGCTTACGTCATCAGTCTGCATTAATTCAATTTCACCATTTCATATTTTTGGCATGTAGAATTTCCAATTAATAATTAAAAAAACATGGGTGTAAGGAAACTGACATTAACGATTTTTGAAGTAGCATCCTTCGCATATGTGATGGCATCTTAGCTGTGTAAATAAATCATTTTTAATAGAGAAAGTTATTTTAGTGTGCTTGGTTCCACATAGTTAAGATCTGCTAACGTGAGTATAATATACCCTGTCATGCATCCAGTACTGTATTTTTTTAATAGATAAAAATCCATTCCAGGTTTATGTTAAAAGCCAACCCCTAGGAATATAATTTTTTCTTTGTATGCATTGAGAATTTTAGAGATTTCTTTTCATGTTTGTTTCTTGGCTTTTCAGCATCATTTTAAAAGAAAAGTATGGCTGCAATATAGACACATTTAAGGGAAGTTGTTGCTGTTTTTTTATGATTGAGCATATATTTGTAATATTCTTAAACTCTCTTGAATATGTGTTGTTGATTTAAAAATATTTTTTAATTAAAAAAAGAGATCAGCAAGTGGTAGTGGCTCAGGTCTTTAATCCTAGCACTCAGGAGGCAGAGGCAGAGACAGGTGGAACCCTGTGAGTTTAAGGCTAACCTGGTTTACAGAGTAAGTTCTAGGACAGCCAATGGTATACAGAGGAGGAACTCTGTCTCTGGGTAGGGGGGATTTCTTCAACTTCTCCCTTATTTCACACCTAGAATTCATTGCCAGACCTCGTACATACCTGCAGTCATATTTACACTTCTGTGTACAGCTGTCGAGATAGGCGATGCTTTTATACTTTACACAAATGTACTTGTACATGTAGCCTGTCTGAACGGACGGCATTTGTAATAGTTATATAACATCTTCCCATATGGAAGCAGAGAATGTGCTTACTGTGAGGATGAAGGGACAGATTACAAGACTTCCTAAAGTATGTCTTACAGTGAGTATCCTCTTCCCTTGTACAGTTTGCCAGTCCCTAGGTGTAGTGTACACATTTAAATATCTGATTACTTAGTAAATTCTTTCCTAAAGTCTTTTAAACTGATTTGTTTGTTTGTTTGTTTTGATTTTGTTGGATTTGAGATAGGTCTTGCTGTGGGACCCTGACTGTCTTCAAATTTACATCCTGTTTCCATTCCCTGAGTGGGAGGATGACAGGTGTGAGCTAACATACCCAGTGTATATTGATACATTGCATATGTTACTATGTTGCATATATTGATTATCCCTATAAAATGGACTTAACTATGCTATTTTCTTCCTGCTCTTCTCCTTGTCTTTCTTCCTTTTTCTTGAGACAAGTACCTCTGCCTGGATTGGAGCTTGCTATGTAGATCAGTCTGGCCTCAAATCTGATGGCCCTTGCCTCCCAAGTGCTGGGATTAAGACACCCTGCCTGCCATTATGCCGTTTTCATACACTCGCGCAATGTGTTTTTGTTACCAGCTCTGCTTGTCCCTGTCTCACTGCTGCCGATCGTCCCATCTAGTCCCTCTTGCGTTTCCATGTCTAGGTTTTATTTATTTTTGTCTCACTAATTTATAGTCCTATCGTATAGGACTATGAATATAGTCTATAGTATATCAGGTTCTTGTTTTCCTGTGTTAGCTGTGGCTTTTCATGGCGCTATACTTTTGTGGGATTCTTGGTGCTTTTGTGGGTCACTTAGATTGTGCTAACATTTTTTAGGAGATAGATTCGAAGCATGAGTTATGGTTTTGTGGTGTCAGTACTGAAATTGTGGGCCGGCTAGACTTAAAGGTGAAGGTGATTTACTTTGTTTTTAAGGCTGTTCATCTCTAGCACTGTATCAGCCCTTGATTATTCTCGGAGCTCTTTTGTTCTCCACATCTACTTTCTTTCTGATAGGGTTCTGGGTACCTGTGAGAGTAAGGAAGACTCTGTGCCCTGGGTGCACATTACCAGAAACCACTAATTCACCTCTAATCATCGGTGCAAACAGGAGATGCCTGCTCGGGAGCCTATGCCAAACCTAGAAAATATGTGTGAGTCACATGCTAGGGACATTATGTACCATTCCCCCTTTTTTATCTTTGGGGAAAAAAAAAAGTCATTTGTTGTATCCTTTGAGCTCACAGAACTGCATCTAGCCACCCTCCTTTGGATGGTTTAGATCCGCTCTCTCCGGGCAGTACTTTGAAGTCTGTGAAATACACGGATAATTTAGGCTGACATACTTGGCAGGCCCATTGAAATAGCAGATTGTTTGATGGCATGACACAAGAGGTCTGTTAACTGAGTTATAAAGAACTGAGGCATTTCCAACAAACCCTAGCTTTGGCATGAAATCTAAATAGTTCTTACTTTATGGCATGCAGTCTGTACTTCCTGTGATGTAATATGGCCTCTCTGTGCAGAAGGCAAAGAGATGGGAACTGTAGCCTACCTAGCCATTTTTCTGTAGGTGGATGATAGGAATGGAGGGTGTGGAATGTCTTAAGAAAATGTAAAGAAACAAATATAAAGGGGATGGTACCTCTGAGGAATGTGAAAACGAGTCAGTGGTAGAGTAGGGAGGGGGCACCTACATAATAAGTTTAATACATTAGTCCTACAACTCAGTGTCTTTTCTTAAGCCTATTGCAAAATTAAACTTAGAAGTTGTTTATTGTTTTCTAGGCATGTTGAAAACATCCTGAAACCTTTCTTAAATGAAATAAACTTTAATTTTAATTTTTGTCTTTTTGGAGACAAAGTCTTATATAGCTTAGGATAGCTTCAAACTCACTCTGTCCCCAAGGATGACCTTGAATTTGGGATGCCCCTGATGGGCATGTGCCACCATGCCTTGGTTATGCACTGCTAGGCACGCAAGCTCTCTAGCAACTGAGCCACATATTCAGCTCTCTCTCTTTTTTAAACTGTAATTTTTCTTTTTCTGCTGTGATCACTCAAAGCACTTAACTTGCCCTAAAAACTCTATGATTTTGGTCTAGATATTTAACTGTTATCAAAAAGGTTCATTTTAAATAATTTGGAGATTAGGAAAAAGTGGTTCAAGGCAAAGATTCCCAAAATCAAGCGGCTTCTCGTTTGCATTGGTAAGCTCTCTGAATGGTGGCTTACTGTGGGCCTGCTCTCACAGTGAATATGGAACTACAAAGTCGTTTCAATACGTGCCTGTGTGTTAAAGTGGAAGCATGTGACACCAACAAATGGGTACCACATGGCGGGATACCCAGAAGCAAGTCAGTAGTATGAAAGGGATAATTTAGTTCTGTTTCATTTAATTTTTTTCCCTTCAGGAGGAGAGAGAGAATGTGTGTGTGTGTTTGTTCACGTTCCTGCAGCAGAATTAGGCCTCTCAGTTTATGCATGCTGCTGGGTTACCCCGCATTTATGCCTGCCTGACTTTAATATTGATTCTTATCCTTGCCCTTTTGATTATAGAGTCTAGATAACAGAGTTCTTTGTCCTTGAAGATGGAAACAATAACTAGGGGTGGCAATATGGCAGTCATGTCACCTCAGCTGTCTCTTGTGTTGCCTTGGAATATGGCCCACTCACTGCTCCTGGCCTGGTGTGGGAGTTGCTTCCATGTGCTTGTCTCTCTTTCCAGACTTTAGTTATGTATTTATAAAATAAATGTTGAGTTTGTGTGAGCCCTGTAGTGGCATTGACCTCCACTATCTAAGGAAAACTGGAGTGCCATAGCATAGCATGCGCTAAGAAGAGTTAAATGGCGAGAACAGTTCTTTCGCTGTGTCTATTTAGTCAGAAGTTTACTCAGACTTAATCTCCATAAATTAACATACTGTTGATGGACACAGATTCCGGATTTCAAAAAATATTTTTTTTTTCAGTGACTTAAATGAAATCATGAAAACTTTGGAGAAGTAAAACATCTGCTCGTTGTACCAAAAATGTTTCAAGAATGCACGTCTTTGACTGTAGTAAGCAGCTATATGGCCACACATGCATTTACCCTTATACGGTTTCCCTTCTAAATCCTTTGTGTCACACTCACACTTAGGGCAGTGGGGAGAGTGTGGGTTTTAGTCAGTCCTGAGCAAGTCTGGTTTGTAACTTCATCGCTGTGGAATTGATAATGATTAGCCCTCGATAGTTAGCTTGACTTGGGGCAACTTTACTTAATTGCCTTGAGGTTTGGCTTCCCCATCTGTTCCACAGCAGCAGTAATCCTGGCTGTGGAATATCTTGAGCACTGAGGGTTGGCTGATAGGCACTCTGTACCTGGCCGGAGATTACTAGTGCTGTGAATGTCGCAGTGTCTGGCTTTCTGGAAGATAAACGGCTGCTTGTGGCAGCCATGGCTAGTAGCTCTTACCTATGGAAAAGCTGTGGAAGAGCTTTTGCTCAGTCCATGTCAACAGTCAACAAACGGCCTGTTGTTTTCACTTTATTTCCAAAGACAGGCATTATCATCTTTTTTTTTCCAATTTAAAAAGCAGTGTGAGGCCAAATGCATTCAGGATTTATTTATATTAGAGCTGTGTGTCTCTAGGATCTGCCTAAGGGTCATGGTATATACCTAAGTTCTATGCCAGTTTTAAAGTTAAATGGTGCTATTGGCTTTAAATCTTCCTTTTTAAACCACCACCCTTGAAAACCCCCCATTTCTCCCGTGTCTTATTACGTACAAAACTACGTTTTTTTTTTTTTGTGGATCCTGCAGCCTTTTGTGGCTGTATTCTCTCACTCAACGCATTGTCTCTGAGCGCTATCCACTTGTTACGACCATTGGCAGTTTCTGAGGTTTTTATCGGTGAGTACTGTCTCACTGTCTTTATACGCTAGTTCACTGCCCAGTTCATCTCAGCTTGTGATTCTTCGTTTGTCTTACTTTAATAAAAGGTAATGTATATTAATCATGGAAAGATTTTGAAATAGTCAAAAGTAGACAAAAATGATCCCATTCAAACATAACCTGTAGATCTGTTTCTTTTGAGTCTTTTTCCCCAGTGGACGGTTCTTCCCACTGTTTTAAAAGTTATTGTGGTAGTTTAAAACACAGATGCAAGCTACCTCCTTAGTGCACAGCACAGCAGCAGTATTACATGTTCTTGTGTGGAAGACCACTGAAACTCTTCATTGTCCGTGGCTGCAGCCCTGTGACTGACAGACAGTGGCAATTCTCTTCCTTCCCATGAGCCCTGGAAGCTGCCCTCCCACTCTGTTCCTGTGGTAGTGTGACTATGAGGTGTGAATGAGGTGAGAGTGAGTGAGGTGTGAGCTCGGGGGAGTGTCCTTGCCTTGTACACACGGTCCTGTTTTCAGTCATCTCAACAACAACACAAAACTTCAGTCCCTCATATGTGGGGATCGTGTAGGCTTATTCTCTTGGCATAATGTCTTCAGGGTTGACCCATATCACAATAGCTTCATATCCTTTGTTTTACTTCTTCCATCTTAAAAAAAAAAAAAAAAAAAAAAAAGAAAGAGTATTTTATTTTGTGTGTATGAATGTTTTGCTTGCATGTTTGTCAATGAACCATATACATGCCTGGTGCCTTTGGTGTCGGATTCCCAGAAACTGGGGTTACAGATGGCTGGCTGTGAGCTACCATGTGGGTGCTAGGAACCAAGCCTGGGTCCTCTGTAGGAGCAACAAGTGCTCTTAACCACTGAGTCATTTGTCCATCTTCTCATTCCATGTTTTAATTATGAAGGTTTATTTAGAATTTAGTGGCTGAAAAGTTTGATCTGACCATGAATTTCTGAGGCTGAACACTTCTCTTCATGTCGAATAATCTATTGTCTCTTTTTGTTAGCTTTGTCCACGTTTGAAATGAGCTGCTTTCTTAAATAATGGTTACTATGACTTGCTGATCAGTTCTTTTTGCTTTTGTAGATGTAGGTGCAAAAAACTACAGGCATCTCTGTGCTGTTTATTACAATAAGAATCCTGGGTTTGAGATCATCCATGGGCTTCTGGACAGAATTATGCAGCTGCTTGATGTGCCTCCTAGTGAGGAGAAAGGGGGCTACGTGATCAAAGCATCAACAGGTAAGATGCCGGAGTTGGGGAAACATCGATGAAAGGCCACATCCTGGTTTTGATGAAGTCCTGTTGGTTTCATTTTGTTTTTGATTTACACAGCATGGGCAGTGAAGGGGAGAGAACTTTATTCCAATTAATTGTTAGTATTTGCTAGAAAAGAATAGTATTTGCTAGAAAATATTCTTTCCTTTTCCTCCAGCCCCTCAAGAGGTGTTTTTTAGAACTGTTGGTAACTGCACAGTGTTGCTTGTGCAGTAGCTGAGCTGTGATAGCCCCCCTGTCACCATTATGTCCCAGCACTGGTAAGCTGGAAAGCCCAGTCCATGACCTGAAAGAGCAGTCTGTACTCAAGAGCTGTGTGTCTGAAGCTTTGAGGCAAGGCAAAAAGGAAACTATTGTGAGAACTTAACTCTTAAGGTGCAAGATGGGATCCACTGCCCAAAAGCCCAGGCCAGTCTCTGGCCTTAAATTCAGGCCAACTAAATGCTTTGTGTGCCCCTAACGTTTTTCCTTGTCTGAGGAGGGCTGAAGCTTTTGTTTTTTGTTGTACTGTAGCTTCATTTTAAATTTATTTTCTTTGACAAGAGCCTAAAAACAATTGAAGCAAAATAGTCTAATAGTCTTACCACTCATTCCTGCTTTTTTTATGTCTGAATTTGGCATCCTAAATTTTCACCAGAACCTTCATGGTTAAGTTATTATTTAATAGTGTTATTTATAGTGAGATTTGGTGAGTAAAAATTTTTGGGTTTTGCATATATTTTTCTTAATCCTCAGAGATTTTTTTTTTTTTTTTTTTTTTTGTGGCTTGTTTCCTTTTTCCTTTTTTGAAAATAGCTTTGAAATACATAGTTATGTCGGGTTATTTGCTCAAATAAATTGAGATGTTTAATAGTAGGAGACATTGGGCATTTTTATACAATGACCCAGTGAAGAAATGTTATGCATACAGAATAGAATACAGACTGGCTCTTAGAATCCATCCAGTGTAACATCTGGGCTTTACAAGTGAAGGAGTTAAAGGGAGACAAGTTGTATGAATTGGGCCTGGTTACTCATGTCAAACCCAGGCTTTTCTACTAGTTGCTTCCAGGGCTTGTTGTACATGCTTAATCAGCAGCTTACCATCTAAAAATCTCCTCCAAGATCAAAACATTAGTGAGTTTGTGGGAAGTGGTAGGGTCTTTGAAAGAATGGTGGATCTGGGGTTCTGCCCAACAGAGCCCTTAGACAAATGTAAAGATGGGTACTGTAGGGTGTGGGTGGAGCAGAGTGCCATTTATGGACTACAGGCTGTGGAAGGAGTTCTGAGTACTGGCAAGATGCTTCAGCTACCCAGAGGAAAGGGTTGAGGCCACTGTTTCTTTTGAAGCAGGTGAGTGACAGTCGGTCCGTACTTCAGTGGGATTAACCCTTGTGGGTCGGGAGGCATACAGAACAGTGGTGGGAAAGGCATTGCAGGGGGCACTGGGGAAGAGTGGGATGAGTAAGAAGACTGATCCACCAGAAGATAAAACCAGCAGTGTCCAGGGTTTGAAGATCTCACAGTCCATACCACTGAGAGCCACGTATGACACAGCCAGTAGGTATTGATCTTAAACATTTAAGTTTTGTAATTTCAAACTTATGTAATTTGAATGCTGTGGATATTAAAGTTTAAACAATAGAGAACTTATTAGCATCTAATTTCACTAATAGCAAATAATTTGCTCTTTTGGCCCTGAATTGTTTTTAAAGTACAAAATACATCTATAACTTGTAGCTCTTCCTCCCCCTTTCATTTTTTTGAGACAGTTTCACCTTGTAACTCTTAACTCACTGTGTAGACCAGCCTGGCTTGAATCACAGAGATTCTGCTTCTGCCTCCTGCTGAATCTGAGATTAAAGGTTATGCTACCACACCCTCCAGCAATTATAATTTTCTTAATTACTTGTAGATCTTTATGTGCCTTTTGGTTAGTGTAAATTGTTACCCTTTTCCTCCCTTCTTTTCAGTGCTAGAGATTACACCAGAGACCTTGGGCAGTTTAAGCAAACTTTCCCCTACTGAGCTATGATCCAGCCCTTGGCTTTTTGATGCAGGATCTGCCTGGTTAGCCTAAGCTTGCCTTCCAGTTTTAGTCCTCTCTCCTTTGCCTTCTGAGTGCAGAGGTGATTGACTGGAGCAACCACACCTAGCTTACTTTGGTTTTTTCCATATGGGTTTTTAAGGTTCAGATTTAATTCTCTTTTTGCATCTGTATTTGGCTGTCAAATACCAGTGTTTTAAATTTTTCTGACTTTGAAAAGCTTTGATAGAACTTCTACATATGAGTAGCCTGGATCAGTATTTTCTAATGTGTCTAACTGGCTTTCTTTGCAATGAATAGGGAAATTACTTTTGTTTCCCATCACCATCAGTGGCTACATCCAGCTCCCTGGATTCTGGGGCATGTGGCTAATTCCTGGGTGCTTCTTTCATAGGATGCTTTTTGTAAAGAGCCGTCAAGCCAAGGACAATTATTGTCATTATAAATAATGGCTCTTCATTTTTTGTAAGGATTTCTTAGTCTTTTGATTATCTAATGACAAATGTGATTGTCTTTTTTATGATCAGATCAATCAAAGTCTAAATAAATAGCTTGTCAAAATAAGTTAGCAGAAAGCCAGGATTTGTTGTCTGTGTGATATGTATGCATATATACCACAACTAAGGAACAAAAACTCTTTTCCCACACCTGAGTCAGTCTGTATGCACGGGATTTAGTTGTTTTTGTGTTTGTAGCTATATTTTTTCTTCAAGCTTACTGTTATTTTGCATTTTCTCTCTCTCTCTCTTTCTCTCTCTCTCTCTCTCTCTCTCTCTCTCTCTCTCTCTCACACACACACACACACACACACACACAGTAGGAAAAATATATGTGTTAGGAAGGGATCTTCAGAGGAAGGCAAGTACAGCCAGAATAAGAACTACTGTTTCATGGCACTTTTGATTCCTGAGCTGTCTTCTATTATCCCAGCATATGGTTTACTTTTTAATAATTAAAGATCCCTAGTGGTTTCACAGTTATAATTTAGCTTGGTCTGTTTAGCAGAGTTTCTTGTTCACATCGGTTGGGCCTTATCTCTTTCTTAATGTGTGCCCCCAAGCTTCCTCTGCTGCTTTGCTGGGAGGGTAAGTAGAATGGAGCTTAGTCTTCCTGTAAGAAACTTAGCCCTGCCTATTATGTGAGATCTGGCTGATCATCACATCAATCCCGAGGAAGGTGTTGACGTTAGACTGTAACTGTGCTGATCATGTAGGAGCAGCTCTCTGCAGCTCTGGCGTCCACAGCAGCTTTCCAAAAGCCGTGACTGCAGCCAGAGGGAAAAGCTAACCATACACAGTTTTCATTTTTTGAGCACCTTTTCGATTTAAGACCATACAGTGATGTAGATTGTCAAGTTGATGATAGAATGGGGCCAAGTTGAGTGAAAAGGGGAAAAAAAAAAAGAACCTTTAACTTGTTAGCAGATGGCAGAGCATTTTAAGGGTTTCAAAAGTTCAGCACAGAGTGTTTTAGTGGCATTTGATCAGATCATTATAGCAAATATATGTTTTTATTTTTCTTTTCAGCTTTCCCTTCATTTCTGTGGTTTGTTGCAAACTAAATTATGTATGTTAAGATGCACTTAGTCTTTAAAAAAAAAAAACACTCCTGGGCAAGGAAAATTCTCAACATTTTTGTGTTTAGAACAGTAAAGTGGTTGCTGGGCAAATCGGTGGCAAAAATAATTTCTTGTAGAATGTGGTGGGCTTTATGTGTGACTGTCTCATTGACTCACAATGTGGTTTTTCCTCCTTAGCTTGTTACCTAGTTCAGTTTTGATTCTTTTTTTTTTTTTTTTTCTTTACACAATTCTGCAGAAAGTTCAGTTTTACTTGAGATAAGATCCTGAATGAACAGCTTTAGTTTTCATGCTGCTTAGAATTCATTTCAGGAAAAGAAAAATGACCTTGTCTTGCCTGCATTTAGCCCAATACCATATGTATTCACCCTGGTTATTAGGTACCTTCTGTTACAGTAACACCTAGTGGTCATTAGCTTGACCTGAGGTCGTGACCTTACTCCCCTTTCAGGACACCTGTGAAAGATCTCTGATGCTAAACTACATGGGGGAAATTGTTTCCCTTGTCACTCTGTCTTAGTGTAATATGAGCTTGGAAATTCATTGGGAAAGTATCTGTTGAAGAGCTTGTTAATGCAAAGGTTTTCAGTTTATGGTTTGGTTTACACAGAGCATCCTGCATTATACTATATATGTTCTAAAGAGCATATCCACACCCAATACCATCAGCAGCAAAGACCATTCTGCTAAGGTGTCGACATCGGTAAAAAGTTTGGAAGCTTGGAACCTTATGACAAAAAGGACCTCTTCTGTGTTGAGGCCTCCCAGTACTACATTGTTCATTTGCTTTGAAGTAGTGAAAGCCTGGGGTTCAGCAGGACAGCAGGGCTGCAGGGCACCCCGGAAGCCCTAGCACCTAGCTCATGATTCACTCATTGTGAATGCATGCTCACTGTTGCTGCCTCATGTCTGTGCATAAGGTAAAGGTCTCTGCACTCGGTGACATTTACTTAACTATCTGTGTGTTTTTGTTCTGCAAATTATAATAACCACAAATCCCACACTAAGTGACTTAGTTCAGTGTTCTGATACAGTTGTAACACAGTGTGGTGACCTTTGTGGTGGTAGTATTAGTATAACTATATCCCCTAAAGACCTTCTTTAAACATTGTCCTTTTTTTCAAAATCCAGAACTGCCTTTTTAACCCTCTGCTTAGGCCAGCTCCTATGTATGACACAGAGATACATAGCATATTTGTTCATTGAAGAGTTAACATTGACCAAACAAATGTAAACTTTTAAAATTGTGTTTATTATTTATATAATATAGTACGCATCCTTGTGGCATTTTCATATATGTGCAGTACTTTGGTCTTGTCTCTTTTAAAAGCTAGATTCTGTGGGTGAGAAACCATGTAGCTGAGTCTCACTTGTTTCACTTAAAATGAGGTTCAGTCCATTTTCTGGTGATCAATTCTAGTCTTCCTTATGGGTAGATAATAACTCCACCACCACGCTAACCTTGTAGTTTGGAAGTCAGATTTAAAAAGTACTTGTTGAAAAAGTTTGGCTTTTGTTTTTATTTTGTTTACTGTTGCATGGTTCTGATTTTTGAGACAGGTCTCATAGCCTAGGTTGGCCTTGAACTTGTTGCTTAGGCTTGAACTTGTTGCTTAGGCTGGTGGTCTTAAACTATATTTTTTATTTACTTATTTTTGTGGGAGTTCTGGGAACAGATTCCTACAAGTATGGAGTTATTGGGACAAAGGACACATTGGTGTTTACACTATTTTTAGACTTTTGATTTTCACACTGTAAATAAGAAAGCCTTGTTTACACTAAATTGTAGGTTTTTTTTTTTCCATTCTATTTCCAGTCTTGCATTCACATTTGACCTTGATCTTCCTAGTATGAACAAATGTGATCACATTTTATCATTTATGTAAATTTTTAAAGATCATATAGTCAGTCATTCATGTCTTCCCTTCTGGAATCTGACTGTCTGACTGTTGGGAAGTTTCTCATACTCTTGTTCAGAAAGGAGCCCCCATGCTCCTCCATGCATCACATTCCAGGCTCCCAGACGGTTGCCGTTTACTCTGACCACAGTGACAAAGACTGGGCTCCATCTTTCTCACAGAGCGCTTTGTAGGTTGTTTGTATTTATTTGCAGTCATTACGGTAATTTTTGTTAAATTGTACTAATTAGCTTCCCAATTTTACCTTATTTTGCTGTTAATGCCGTTTGAAATTCATGAAGATATTGAGGGGACAGTGTCTTATGATCACATTCAATTTGAATGTTTAAAAGATAAAATAACTTTCAAAGGTCCTCAGTCAAATTGGTTATAGAAACAAAAGGAAACATGATAATACTGAAAGTAGGTAAGAATTAGAATAAAGACCTAAATTATACCACGGTAAAGGGCACAGGTCCCCGGCATTACATAGCTTGTTAGAGACCTGGTTCATTTATGAAGGCCTCCAATATTCAGCTTCTTTGTTGAGAAGTATTTCAATAACTTGTGATATATATCAGAGTTTATATCATGAGGTCTTTAGTCAGCCAAATCCATCACAGACCATTAAAAGTCCCTTTCCCCAGCATTAAAAGTAAGTTTATCCATAATTCAAGTGTAATTTGAGCTGAGAGCTTGTTTTTCAGTTACATATTTAACCTGTGATTTTCAGATTTCCCATAAATAATGTAGTCAGTATAAAATTCAGAGAGATTATGAAATAGTGTTTATGCTACAGCCAAAGAGGGCTAAATCTGAGCTGCTGCACTCTTAGCTGCTGGGAGTTCTGTAGCAGTTTCATGGATATAGTTTGCATCCAGATGGCAGCTTTGTGCACAGGTCCCCTGGTGTTTACACTGGAGCTGGAGCAAATGTCAGCATCCTCACCTCTTTTTCAGAGCACTTTGCCAATAGACCAATTCCTCATTCAAGGGATTTGTTGAGAGCAAGACATTTGGACCACCTTCCTTCTCTTCTAATGTAGCTTCTGCCATTTCCCCCTCAGCAAGCTGAAGTCATCCATTCTTCCAGCACTTCTGTTTGTTTTCTCTCTACTCAAAGGAGGAATTGCTTTGGTAATCCCACTGCCCAGAATCTAGCAGCTTACCTGGTGTAGTTTATTTAGGAAACTAGGAAGTTGTTAAAGATCGACTTTCACATTTTTTAGAGGACATTGAGACAGGATTTTTTGTAGGTCAGGCTGGCTTCAGACTCTCTGGTAGCTGAGGCTGGCCTTAAAGCTGACCCTTTCACCCCTACCTTCAAAAGTTGTGTGTGTGTGTGTGTGTGTGTGTGTGTGTGTGTATGTGTATCCAAACTACAAGTTTAGTGTGGTGGTGGAGTTATTATCTACCCATAAGGAAGACTAGAATTGATCACCAGAAAATGGACTGAACCTCATTTTAAGTGAAACAAGTGAGACTCAGCTACATGGTTTCTCACCCACAGAATCTAGCTTTTAAAAGAGACAAGACCAAAGTACTGCACATATATGAAAATGCCACAAGGATGCATATATATATATATATATATATATATATATATATATATATATATACACACACACACACACACACACACACACACACACATATCACATATATTTAACAAGCTACATTCTAGAAACCTTTATAGCTACTTTTATTCTGATTTAAAAATTTTTATTAATTCATAATCTGCTTTGTTTAAAAAATAGAAATATATTTTATTGTGAATTTGGGGGTAGTGGTTTATTTTTTTGTTTTGATTTTTCTTTTACTTATATACTACAACTTTTGGGAAACTTTAGAAAGAACAGCAAGTCATACCTGTTTATAGAAGCCCATTTACAACAGTAAATAAATAAGTCTAATATAAAGTACTTAAAGAATTATTTGTCAAACTGTGATATGTAAACATAATGGAACATGACAAGAATGTTTTTAAACATGTGACTGTAAACACAATTGGAAATGTAGAGTCCAAGCTATTATAGATACTAACTATAATGATAATAACACATTGCTTGGGCCAGTGAATAAAGCCTACAGTTTTGAGCTTGATCCTTGGGAACCACTTCTTCAAGTTGTTCTCTGACCTGCTCTGTGACACATCGTGCACACACACACAAGCATGCTCCCCTACAAAACAGATGAACGTGTAAAATGAAAGCAATACGATACACTGCCTATTAGCCCTAGGATGCATGACCCCCAGCTATGGACTAGTAAAACAACATTGGATGTTGCCATAGATTTTCACCTTAACCATGGATTTAGGGGCTCTTAATTTGCTTTTAGGTAGGGTCTTCACTGTTGTAGCTCAGGCTGGACTTAAACTCAGACTCCTTCTGCCTCAGTTTCCCGAGTAGCTGGCCTCAGTTTCCCGAGTAGCTGGGACTACAGTGAGCGATGCTGTTGAATTCAAAGGATTTTGTTAGTTCCTTCCTCCCTCCCTCCCTTCTTTTCTTTCTTTCTTTTTTCTTTTTGTAAAATGAGAACCGCGTGTGTCCTGTCCATACCATAGTTCTATTAGGAAAAGAAGATGCAGGAATGGACGAGAGTATCAGAGATGGGCAAATTACTCCTTGGAGTAAACTTAAGAGATTTTAGGTCTGCCACCAGATAAAGCAGCCCTGCATGAGAGAGAGGGCTTCTGGCCAGAATTTAGGACTTGGATTCTAGTCTGGAACCTGAAGTTTATCTGCTTCATGATTCTCCTCTCCTGTGTCAGCTGCAGGACAGGACTGTGAGGTTTGTGAGGTTGTTTCCAGTTCTAAGATTTGTAGCTGAGTTCAGAAGGATCTGACTGCTCCTTTCCTACCGCTCACCCTTTACATGGTGTTACTGTAGTGCTAGCCTTGATTTAAGACTTTAAACTGTATTCCCTAAAGATTCTTTGTTATGTGAGGCCTTTAAAAAATGCAGTTCTGGGGTAGGAGAGATGGCTTGGCGGTTAAGAGCACTTGCTACTCTTCTGGAGAACCTGGGTTTGTTTCCCAGCATCCACAAAGGTGACTCAGAACCCTCTGTAACTCTCCTGACCTCTGAGGCATAAATGTAGTGCATACATGTATGCAGGTAAAACACTCATTTAGAAATTTTAAAAATGACTATTTTTAAATGTAATTTTATTTCCCCAAATATGGGTTGTATTCTGTGGTTGCAGTGTTGCTAGTATTCTGTGATATTAACAGCATCATAGAGTGTACCTGGGTATGTGCCTAGTTTAAAGGTGACAAACTGCCAGCCTGCTCTATTCCCTCTTTAAACTGCATTTGTTTATCGTAAACCAGAGGAAGTTTGCAAATATGGGCAGCTTTAACCGAAGCTTAGAAGCATCCTGCTGCAGCCTCGTGAGCTGTGGCCCTTCACCTTTGGCTTGCTCTCTAGCCTGTATTATTGCTTGCCTTGGGCAAGGTTCCTAATCTCCTAGTGCTTCTCTTCTTCCCATCTGTAACTTTCCTTGTGCAAGGGTTTGGCCAGATCCACGCTCTGAGACCTCTTATTCTCACTGCAGGGAGAGGGGGATGGGAGGAGCTGAGCCGAAAGGAGGGTACAGCAAGCACCTTTTCTCCTCTGTTCATTAACTCTTAAGAAGTGTCAGCCATGAAAGCAAAAACTGGATTTGGTGTTATAATTTATAGTATTTCATTATAAGATTTTATTCTTCTGACAGTGTCCACTGAGGAGTTCAGACTTTTGCTTCCTTAGTGAAGACAGGCTGCCTGGCAAAAGACGGTTCTCTGTTGAGGACATTTCTCTATGAGAAGATGGGTTTGGCTGGTTTCTTGTAAGCATCCCTGTCCTCATTTGTGGTAGAGTATGTGGTGCCAGTTCTTGAACCTGGCGCTCCCCCCCCCCCCCCCAAGCCACGAGTTGGTAAGTTCCAATTCTCTCTAGCCCGGCTGCCTCCCTGTAAGAGTTAATGGTGTCTGCAGGTGTGTTGGGATTAGCACTGTAAAGTTGTATAAGGGGGTTTTCTTTCTTTTGATCTTCAGAAAGGGATGAAAGATGGCCATTGAATTCAAAGGATTAGGTCCCCTCTCTTTATAGACTTTAGGTACCATAAATATTCACTTCAAATGCAAGGTGAAGAATTGTCTACATCTGGGAGAAAATGAGTGTTTTACATTACCAGTCGGAAAGTACTCAGTCTCCCCTTACAGATTAAATGGCCTTTGCAGAGGCATTTTCTCCCGAGTGTACTGAGATCAGGGGGGGGAAAAGTGGTTTTGTGTTCATGTCTTGGTTGTGATGCTTTGGCTCCTTAGAGCCCTGAAGCCTTTTATTTTACAAGTTAACACCTGACTATGGTGAACTTCTTTTCCTCTTATGTGATTCTGTTGTGTCCTCCAAAAATCTTGTTCTGAAACCTGAGAACAGTGGCCTCATAAGAATGAAACTGTGTGACTGTGGAGGGTATAATTGAGTAGGATTTATTTGTTTGTTTACTTATTTATTGACTTATCCCTTGAGAAATCTGTAGGGTTCAGATGGGCACCAGCCCTAAAGCTGTTAGACTGTTGACAGTTTTTCTTTTACCCATATTACATAATCATTCATTTTGAACAGACTTAAGACAGATTCAGTTGGCATCTATAGTTACACATTTTCCATTTCATCCCTGAATTTGGGGATGAGTGTGGCGAAAGCTAATGAGGATAGTTTCTGTTATTAGCAACAGCACACCACTTTACCAGTGTTCTCTGCCCTGTTGATTTTGTTGTTCGTTGTTCTTGTTGATGATAATGGTGATGATGTTCTTTTTTTTTTTTTAAACATTTGGATAATAAAGTAGCCAATTGCAATCATTTGGTAATCTCAAAATTTGTATTGACAAAATGAAGAAAGGGAAGAGTAAAATTAAATGGGCAGCTGATAGTTCAGAGCATGGGAAGTAAAGTGTTAAGGAGGGACCTGGCTCTAGCAAGTGGCAGGAGTGGGAGACAGGGCCTCATGCTTGGTAAGGTCCGAGTGCTCAGACCAGTCCATGCAACTCTCTCTCTCTCTCACACACACACACACACACACACACACACACTGGTGCTGTCAGATGACGGGTCTGCTCAGTTACCACCTAAAGCGTATACTTCCGCTGCTTCCTGAAATTAAAGGAACGAGTGAATGTATGGAAAGCTTCTGCCAACTCTAGGCTATAATATAGCTCTAAAGATGGGAGCAAAATGAAACTGTGAAAAGTGTTTGGCAACGGGCAAGAGAAGGAACTCCCAAACGCTTTGATGGTCAGTTAGCCAGAAAACATGCTAAAGACGGGGTGCTGTGCTAGATTATGGGCCCAGGGATGACCCCAAGGACACAAAGACTTTAGTTCAGGGGCTTATTCACACCCCACTAAGTTTGGGAAATTAAGCTCTTCTTTGTGCCTAACTGGTGTTTCTTTTGTCTGGGCTCCCACGTGTGTTGCAATAGAGCAACATTTTCCCAAAATGTGTTTTTCCCTAGAAGCTGATAAGCAGGCCAGATTTCATGAGCAGTCTAGAGTTTGCTGAGGCAGAGGTCATGGGGGCTGGTGTGCTGCACCTTTCTTTCCGGGCTCTTCCGCAGAAGGGAAGGGACTCTAGAGTCTGAATCCTAGTTTCCATAAGGCGTGCGTGGGCAGGGTTTTTTTCTGTAGACACAGCATGTTGCCTCTTCTCCAGAGATACATTTTTGTTTGTGATTTGAGAAAGGCAGCTTTGGCTACAGTTCAAGTCTAACTTTGGGAAAGCCTAGGCTGTGGCCTTCAGATGTGATGTCATTTGTTTTCAGACAGGCTTTATGATGTATTAGTTCTAGCTGGAGCTTTTGGGTCACATCCATCTACCTGGGTACTGAGCTGAACCACCTCCCTTGGCCAGTAGTGGACAAAAATTCTTGAAAAGAAACTGTGACTGTAAACATAAAGCTTCTGCAAGGAGTTTGTATGTCTGCAGAGACTTATGGACCGATTGGAATTTCAGTAGTGTGTAGATTGGAATTTTGTAGGTTCAGAGGCTAATTAATTACTTTATCATGGGCTAGTGTATCCTTCTGGAGCAGCCATTCCTTGGCCAACTCTGCATCTGAACTAACGCCTTAGGATAATAAATAAAAACCTCATAGATGCTGTTAACACTAGCTCCCACCAATCCAAAAGCAAGAATATTCTCGGATACTATTTTAGGCTTACTGAAAAGCTTCCCCCATCTCAACGTACCTGCCTCTTTGGCATACATACCTACCAATGCATTTTAAATTTGACCTTGATTTATGTCTTTCTTTGTTTTGTAAAACTATTAAAAACAAACAGACAAACAGACAAAACCATGAAACTACTTCTGCATTAGAATATGGAATGTAACCTAAATCTGTGTTCCCAGGCAATGGTCACTAAAAATGCTCCAGAATAAACTATCTCTGATTCCCTTTGAGAGTTGTGACCTTTTCCATTGACAACATCCTCACATCCAGGAGGCCCTTACTGTGGGCTCTGGCCCTGTGTTTTGTTAGTGAGGAAATTCTGCCCTTGGAGTTTGGTTTGCTCTGTTCCAAGTTTTAAACTATCGACAATGCTTCTGTTTTTGTAATTTCACTCCCGCCTCCCCATTTCCGTCAGTCAAGTGGAGGGTTTGTTTCTTAAGGGTGTCTTGATGTCAGAGGCCCTTTTGCATGCTTTTCAGTTTGTGTATTTGAGGGACAGACCCTCAGCTTGATCTAACTGAACAGGGAACGTGAGACTCATTGGTAGGTGTTTATGCCATCATCTGAACTGGGTAGAAGTGAAAAAATGGCGGGGCCAGACAGAGCTGTGCCCACGAGTCCCGGTGTGCAGGGTGGCCAAACTGAGCCGACTGCTACGGGGACCCCGCCCTGGGCTCACCTTTGAGCAGCAGTAGTGACTTCCGGCCCATGTGAAAGTGTGAACTTCTGACATTTTGATCACTTTTTTATACTTTTACTTTGGAACATCTTACCTAGCTTTGAACATGAATTTTCTTTGTTTTTTTTTTTTTTTCTGAAAAGAGAAAATTACATTACTGGTATAAATATTTTTGTTACTATATACCCAGCTGAGTATATAGCAAAGTTAGGTCCACATTTATAGGCAGGGTAAACCTGGCAACTGAAGAAGAATGTAACTGAATTTTACTTTAAAAATGCTGAATCAAAATGTTATATGAGGTAAAAATTCTGATTTCTTATCTTAGGCTTTATTTTGCTAACATTGTCAAAACTATCACATCTGGCTTAGATTCTAAAATAGTTTGGTTTTATGCTTCGGTAAAAATGAATCCAATCAAATTGGAATTGAAAGTAGATAAAAGGAACTCTTTCCTTACAGCAAGGCTATTGGGAAGGTCTTGGGCATTTCCTTTCCTGGTGGCCTTTCCGACAGGCCAGAGTCCTTGTCAAGTAGTGAGTGCCTGTGTGTACTCCCAGTTCCGTCTCCGGGGAAGGGGAGGGGCGGTCTGGGCACACCCTAGCTCAGGAGCTCGAGAGCACTGAAAGGTCCTTGGCTTGTCATTTGAAAAGTCCTTTTCATTCTACCTTTAAGACAGCCAATGTCCCTCCCTCCCTGTTTTTCCTGTTGTTGAGGCTGTAGTTGGCAGTCTTTTTTTGTTTTTTGTTTTTGTAGTGGGTAGTGTTGTCTTTTAAGTTATATTTTCATTTTGAAAGGATGAAAGTTTTCATCTTTATCAGATTTAACTGTAATTATTATCCCTGCCAGGCTCTCTGTTATCTATCCAGCTTGGTTCCTGAGTTGTTTTATATCATTATTTTCTTCACCCCGTCCTGGGTGTGGATTAGTGCAGAGCCAATTGCAGCACTTAAATGGACAGCATGCTGGACTCTGAAGCAGAGTCACTGAGCTTGATGAGATGTGAAGAAAGAAGTACATAGCCATGTTGCTTTGGGGTTGAGAATGACAAAAATGTTTTCCCATTCTTTTCTGAGAATAGAAAGCAGTTTCTCTCCACGCTGATTGAGAAGTCTGTGTAGTCTGTCTCTATGGTATCAACTCAACAGTGGCAGATTCCCTGTCTGCCCATCCAACTCTGTGTTCTTAATTATGCTGACCTTGGAGCTATTAGAGATGCAGCAGTTTGCTCCACCATAAATAATGCACTCACTCTGAGTGGCAGGCTGCAGGCTGCAGGCTTGTGGCCCAGCTCTGCTGGGTATTTATAGTTCAAGCCAGTAAACATTTTGCTTGAATCCTTCAGGAGCCTTGGGCCTGATCCCTTTTCAAGTGGGTGTTGAGAGAAATGAATCAGCGTTGTTTTTAAACTACAGCAGAGACCAGCGTGTTGATAAGCCTTCCATGGCACTGGTAACTTAGTGGCTAGGGAGTAGGCCTCCGGGCTTGTTGGTTTCCTTTCAGCTGTTTAAGCCCCAAGAATGGTTACTGGGTGGGAAGATGGAGCAGTGCTCTGGCAACAGATGAAGAAAGCTCTCTGGCTGTCTTGAAGTAAAAGAAGCAGCTAGGATTGGTGTGGGGCTGGCATGGGGTGGGCCTTCAGCGGGGCTTTAAGACCATAATTCCAATATGCTTAGGGGGCTCTTTTCAGGCAGGGGCACAGGTTGCATTCTGGTGACGTGGCCTGTAATCACATGTGCAGTCCCTGTGGTAGCGGTATTTGTTGTGGGTTCCTTGTGTAATAAAGTGAAGTGTGACACTGTAAGGAGTGAGTGGCGCTGTAGTAGACTTCTTATCCAGCTGGTACTGATGTGGGGGAACCTGCTTCTCAGCCTGTTCCATCCATGCAGGCTGGTCATTTTCCTTTTGTTCCTTGTGTCCTTTTGGGGACTGAGTTCTCCTAAGACTCTGATGACAGTCCTGCAGCCTCCTCCCAGCTCCCCCCATGATCAAGTATAGGGCTCTCATTTTCAGATTTGATCCTGATTTTTTTTTTTCCCCTGCAGGAGTTCCTTGGTGTAACACAGTAAGTGCTTTTTAATACTAGAAAGTGTGAGAACGCACTTTCATAGCCAGCGGCTTAAAGAGGAATGGTTATTTTTAAAGGAGACCTGCAGGCTTTTAGTGTCAAATGGCTATTGACTTCTTCTTTTTTTCCCAAAGAAACATTGATTTTTCTCCCACTCTGTTTCAGGTTCTGCATTCTTCCCTGGGCGATGTGCTGAAATCTTTGCCCGGGGTCAAAGCATCGGGAAGCTAGGCGTCCTTCATCCTGATGTTATCACCAAATTTGAGCTGACCATGCCCTGTTCTTCTCTAGAAATCAATATTGAGCCCTTTTTATGAAGTTGGTCTCTTCTGTGAGGTTCTGTCCCTCAATGTCCCTTTCCCTTCTATGGTGTCCTTCAGCCCTCTTTTACGAGGAGCATCCATTTGTGCTTTAATGTTTAATAAAGAAAAATGTGCTGTCTGGCTCCTTGGGTAGCTGCATTAGGCCAGCTTGTCGAACAGCCAGTGTGGATCTGTTTGCACTGCTCTGGGGAGAGGTGCCCTGGACAGGCAGGGTGAGTTCTGGAAGTGGAAGTATTGCTTGCACATCAGAGTGTCACTGTTACTCATGACACCAGTATAGCAGGATCCCATGTTTTCCTTATTGATGAAACAAGTAATTGATAAGAACACACACCATACATGTTTAAGCCTTTTCTACACTTGATATGTATTAGTCAATAAAATCAGCACTTTAAGAATCTGTAAGAGTCAGTGGTAGTCAAGCAGTGATAACCTTTCAAGTCATTTTTTTTAAAGATTAATTTATGTGTGAATATATATGCATATGATGTAGTGTGTGTGTGTGTGTGTGTGTGTGTGTGTGTCCATCTGTCCATCCTAGTTAGGGTTACTATTGCTATGTTGAAACATCATGACCAAAAGAAAGCTGGGGAGGAAAGAGTTAATTTGGCTTATACTTCCACATCAGGGTCCATCACTGAAAGAAGTCAGGAAAGGAACTCAAAACAAAACAGCAGCAACCTATATGCAAGAGAGCTGATGCAGAGGCCATAGGGGGAGGGTCGCGTTGCTTACTGCCCTCCTTCCCCACCCATCTGCTTTCTTACAGAACCCAGAACCACCAGCCCCATAGGTAATCCTCCTACATCAATCATTATTAATTATGAAAGCTTGGCTTATAGTTTAGGCTTGATTCTAACTAGCTCTTGTAACTTAAATTAACCGGTTTCTGTTCATCTGTGTGCTGTCATGTGGCTTACGGCTTTTACCTCTCCTCTTGCACATCTTGCTCCCTCTGTCTGGCTGATGACTCTACCTTTCTTCTTCCCCAAGACCTCTCTGTCCCCAGATGTCCCACCTAACCACTTCCTGTCTAGCTATTGACCATTCTGCTCTTTACTAAACCAATCACAGTGACATACTTTCACACAGTATAAAGGAATATTCCACAACAGACTAATAACCTTATCTTACTATGTTATAAGAAACTGCACACACACATGCTGTGATGTCTGGTTTTTATGTCAACTTGACATAGGCTAGAGTCATCAGAGAGGAGGAAGCCTCGATTGAGAAACTGTCTCCATAAGATCAAGCTGTAGGCAAGCCTGTTGGATATTTTATTAATTAGTAAGTCTCCATGTAGTTTTTGTGAGCTGGTGGCCTAAAGAAAAATCCTGTTACATTAGTCCTCATTGAAATATAAATAAAGACCACAATGATAAACTATTCATACTCATTCAAATGGCTAATGTTGGGGCTGGCAAGGTCGTAAGAGCACTGGCTGCTCTTGGCAAAGTCCTGAATTTATTTCCCATCACCCACATAGTAGCTCATAACCATCTGTAATTCCAGATTGATATTCTCTTGTGGTCTCCAAGGGCACCGGGCACATAATTGGTATGCAAACATAATGTAGGCAACATACCAGTACATATTAAAAAAAATTTTTTTAAGAGTTCGTGTTTAAATGATGGGCCAAATGTTGGTGGTACAAGTGGAACTGTTGGGTACTGCTGGTGAGGACGTAAAATGATATAGCCAGGAAAGTAGTTTGGTAGTTTCTTGAAACCTGAAACACTAGCTATTTCTCTCACATGATCATGCAACGGTTTTTATGCAGATGTTCAGTGTTATTTATAGTAGCCACAGACCACATAGGCATCTTGTGAAGAGCGTGCAGTTCTTAAGAGGCTTCAGCCCATAGTAATATACATCAGGCTGCTCCAAGTTCTAGTAATGCAACCAGCTAGGACTTGGCAGTTATCGGATGGGTCAAATGCTTTAAATGAGAGCTTCTGTTCTGCTTGAGGCAATTAATGTCCCTATTCAGGTCATTAGTCTCCTTTTGGTAAAATGTAAGGAAGAGCCAAAGTCAGGATGAAAGTGTCAGGGTTGTTGATACCAAACAAGCACAGATAGAGGTGACCTTCAAAGGTGACCTTCAGCAGCGCTTCCCTCCTGAGCCACTGAGCCTGTCTTGCAGTGTGTCTGGCTTGTTTCTTCTCAGTGTACTCCTGTTTGAAGATTTTGATATTTATTATGTATGTATCTGGTACCAGCGCAGGTCAGAAGATACTGGATCCCCTGGAATCAGGTTGCAGATGATGTGAGCCATCATGTAGGTGGGAATCAAACCCAAGTCCTCAGCAAATGCAGTGCTCTTTCTCTTAGCGTGCTTGCACTCATCTGTGCTGCCAGGACTTCATTCCTCTGAAGAACTGCATGCCCTTCTCTAATAGGCCTAGTGTGCTGGTTCTTACAAATGAGGTCTTTGCGGGTAGCCAAGGCTAGATGAGGTCATGAGGATGAAGCCTTCCTGGTGGGATTATTGGTCTTCAGAAGTTATGCCAGAAAGCTTGCTTTCCCATTCCCCACCCCACGCAGGTCCTGGTGTGCATAGGCCAGATGGTGGCCTCCTACAAGCCAGAAGAAACACTATGGTTAAATCTACTTGCTGGCACCTTGACTTTGGACCTTCACTCTCCAGAACAGTGAGAAATAAACTTTTCTTCTTTATGAGCTGTTGTCTCTGTGCCATCTTGGCTGCCCGAGCAAAGGAATATGAGGAAATAGCAACTGGCATGCTACTACATCTCAGGGTGGCAGTCCACCTCTGGGAACCCCAGCAATTCCCTAAGACACCTGCCAGAAGTTGCGGTGGGGACCATGGCCTCCTTGGATAAAAGCAGAGGAACTAAACCCTGCATGACAAGCAGAACAACTAGGCACAAAATGAGTTTCAGGTATGCTTGGCTTTGAATTTCCCAAAAGCAGAAAGGATGGTGTGGACGTGGCAGCCAGACTTGGCTGAATTAGCACCTCCAGCAGCAGGTTGAGTGGGATCGTGCCTGGCCCTCTTGTGACTGCTCCAGTGCTGAGTCAAGTGTTTTCCTCTCAGGGTTGCCCTTTATTTCTGTTTAAGGAAGCCGGCTTAGGGCTGTGCCTTGGCTGTGTGTTAGCATCTGAAACAGCTCCTGTCAAGCATGGGGGAGAGGGAGGAATCAGAGGCCTTGTCAGATTTGATGAAGGTATCCCTCTCAGACAGAAGTGACGATAGGGACACAATGTGCCTTTTTGGTACCAAACTTGGTAGCAAAGGAATTCACTTTCCAGGAACAGCCACTTTTTTGTCACAAGCCCTTCCTGAGATTCAGCAAGAAGGCAGTTCTGCTGGAGGTGAGTCTGGGTGGGTGAACTCCCTTAGTTGTGGGCAGGTAAGGAGTAAACGCCCAGACAGAAAAGGGTTGGGTTAAGCAGAGATCTCAAGAAAAACTCTGGGTGTTTGAGTCACAAGGAGTTGCAGGGCTAGGATTTGGGTGAGGCATAATGGATGTGTTTCTTTGATCGTCCCAACCCTTCAACAGCTTTTTATCAGTGTCAAATTGAGATGGGTAAGATGGTGTTTGTTTTGTGGGCTCTGCATAATTTGTCCCCCTCAGGGCCACCCATATGGTTTCCAGGTGACAGCTGCAGCAGACCAGAGGCCCTAGCAGCCCCTCTCCCTCTCTTGGCTCATGGCTTGTTGGGGACATTATAAAGTCCTTGTGAGTAGGGGTGTTAAGGCCGAATCAGGTTGCCACCCCCATTGATGAGGAGAGGACCAAGTTGGGCTTGTTTCAGAAGTGTTGGCTTTCTCTGAACACCTTCCCTGGGAAGACTGGCTTTGCGCCAACAAGGGGACCCTGATGTCACAGCAAGAGGAACAGCAGCAAGGTTGGCAGATGTGTTGAGTGTGTAAAAAAGCATCACAGCCGGAACTCCTCCAGCCACCGTTGCTTTTCTTATTTGTTTTTGCATGCCACATAGACAGGCGTGGAGAAGGAAGAGGAATTTCTGGCTTCACATAGCTCCCTTGTCTCATGTGGCTATGGCTTTAAGATTTTAACATTCTATTCGTGGCCCACATTCAGCTCTCATTCTTAGTATGGATGTAAGTATGTGAGTCTGTACTACAGGTGCCCCACTTGAAGAAAACAACGGATGTATCGTAAGCCCAAACTAATTTATTAAAGTCTTATGTTGGTGAGGAGTGAAGAATTACCATATGACTTTGAAACGGCAAAGCTTCAGCACAGTCAAAGTTTACAATCTAAGCAGGGCTGGGCAGATGGCTCACTGCCTTAGTGGTTACTGTGAAAGCTAGAGGACCTGGATTTAAATCCCCAGAAGGCATGTAAAAGTGGGGCATCATGTCATATGTCTGTGACCCTAATACTAGGGGGTGGAGATGGGAAGATCCTAGGGTCCTGCTGGCCTAGCTATAGGTTCCATGGGGGGGACTTTCAAATCCAGCAGTAGAAAAAGAAGTGTCAGCCATCCATGCCACCATACACCTTCAGACAAGCAAAACCAGCGCAAGTGGACGCTGTCTAAAATGAAATGTGCTTGGCTTGGTCCACGTGACTGGTGTGCTGGAGAAATGGGTCCAATCATCAGAGAGATGGAGGACAGTGAGGGTTCCCGGTCTGATCACAGCATGACAATTTATAGTGTCTGAGGAGTACTTTGAGGAACAAAGACTGAAGTGTGCTATGCACAAGGGACACACAGGTGCTTCTTTTGGTTTGGTTTGTTTTAACAAACAAGGGGATCTGGATGGTTCAGGGGTGTAGGGGGAAGATATACAAGGCAGACTGAAATATCTGAATGAGGATGCTAGAAGGATGGAGCCTGTGATGTCATCACATCCATCACCCAATTCTTACATAGTGACTTGGTCTGGGCTTTCCCTGTAAGAGCAGGGGGAAGTGCCCCCATCCAGCTGGTCCCTAGGCACGGTATCTTCTTGTACCTTGTCATCCACTCCTCGGGCAGCCTGGTCTCTTCTTTAAGTCTGGCTCCTGTAATAATCTTTCTTTTCTTCCTTTTCTTGCCCTGCCCTATTCCATGGCCTGGTCTTTTCCATACAACCTTGACACTTACAGATCTTGACCTTGAGTTCTCTGAGCCTG
Source organism: Phodopus roborovskii (assembly GCF_943737965.1). Taxonomy (NCBI): domain Eukaryota; kingdom Metazoa; phylum Chordata; class Mammalia; order Rodentia; family Cricetidae; genus Phodopus; species Phodopus roborovskii. The sequence continues at coordinate 23,876,305 of NW_026126460.1, read as the reverse complement.
TGACTTCTCTGACCTGGGAGGACTCCACAGCATCGATTGGAGCTTTACGTCCCTAAGGTGCCCAGCAAGTGTGAGTGACAGATGTGTCACAAATGCAGCCTCACATGTGTCCTTGAACATGATTTAGTTTAGCACCTTAAAGACAAAACTGAGGTGCTTAAAGGCAGGCAAAGATGCGTAGTGAATTTGTTGTTGCAGAATTGACTCAGGAAAGGAATGGCTCAGTTGTCTCAGCCACTGACTGAGGCAGTCATCTGTGAAAACATTTCAGTAGCAAGGCCTATGACAACTTCCTTTCAAACACTGAGAGTGGCACCTATCTCCAAACAGTAAAAGGACCTCTCATTATCACAGAGTTAGGACATAAGCATACTGCCATGACACACTTATTTCCTGTTTGACAAATCTGTAGCCACTATGAAGTTGACCAATATTTGCATGCAGATGGGTTCTGGCAGCAGAAAATTCTACTGCTTGTCACCCAAATTAAGAAAAAACTACCTGGGTAGAGTGGATGGCATCCTAATTCCAGCACCTGGGAGACCGAGGCCGGAGAATTAGCATGTGTTATGAAGACCAGCTGGGACTACATAGTAAGCGCTAGGCCAACCTGGGTTATAGAATGAGACCTTGACTGAAAAAAGGAAAAAAAAAAAAAATCCACAGAAACAGAACATTAGATTTTAAAGCATTTAACAATCACAGTCAAACAAAAAAGAATTTATTTTAAAAAGAATAAATTTACATACAGTGCATAAGCGAGACAGCTGAAGACTTCCAAAATAGAAACCTGAAACATATGGTCTGAAATACCACATGCTGTGATTACCCTGGGAAGATGAGTTGTGTATTTGGGCAAGAAAATCCCTTTATCAGGCACAGTGTGGAGTAGGTTTAGTGGCTTCCATCAAAGGGTATTAGTTTAAGGGTCTTGCTAATGTCTCCTTCCAGCATATTCAGCTAGGGCACGGGTCTGAGCAAATGTGACACAAAAGTGACAGCGAATTAGAAGGCAGGTTCTAGATGGATTACTTGGCCTGAAGTAGAAGCAAGATGGGAAAAGGGTGTGCCATTCTTTCCCATTCCCAGAGAGGTCACTATTCCTAAAAGCTTTGGTGTCAAGGTTGGCCTGGCCTAGGTTTACAGTGGGCACATTCTTGCTCTGATTACAGTTGCCCAGATCAAGAGGGCCTTTGGACTAAGACTGGATCTTAACCGCCAGGGGTCAGTCTTTCCCCAGAGAGAGAAATCCAAGTGTTTTGAAAGAAAGTTTACTAAGGGTAAAATTTCTCTGAAGAGTGTGAAGGAAGTGAACTGAGAGGGATCAACAAAGGCAAAAAAAAAAAAAAAAAAAAAAAAAAAAAAAAAACGGGATCAAGCTTTTAAAACCAACACTAGTGGGAATCCAAAACTAAACTTGGCATCTCCAGTAAATAATTTCTCCCTATATTTGTGGTTATCAAGTACATCAAAGGGTGACCACTCACAACAAATTCTTGGGCCGCTGTTTAATGTCGTGTGGCTAATATATCCATCCTCCATCTAAATTATGTTAACAGAGCTTTAAGTGCACCCACCCATATAGTTGTCAGCTTCCCCGCTATTGGGATTTAAACTTCTTAACTACCCGCACCCCACTGATGTGACAATAGACACAGCCCTTCTTTTGCAGAGATACACTCAAGGAAGCTGAGCCATTTGTCACTAGGCTTCAGACAAACCAACTCAAATCATCCCGTGTAAATATCAGCCAGTATTACAAGCTCGAGTTTAGTAGCTGGGTGGGGGTACCTCATCAACAGGGATGCCCTGGAGAGCTGGTAGAGGCAAGACAACCTGTAAGCCAGGGCTTGCAGCACCCCAGCCAGGGAAATGAAATACCCTCAGAGCAAAACCAGGCAAATGGTGGGTCATTTTAATTCCTGCTCTTTTTTCTTTTCAACTTTTTAAAATTTAAATTAGAAACAATCTTATTTTATTTATCAATCCCAGTTCCCTCTCCCTCCCATTCTCCTATGCTTCCCACCGACCTGCACCCTATCCCTCTTCTGCTCCATAGAAAGCATGAGGCCTTCCATGGGGCATCATCAAAGTTAGTCACATCATTTGGGGCAGAGCCTAGGGCCTTCCCCACGTGTCTAGGCTGAGAGAGTATCCCTCTATGGGGAGTGGGGTTCCACTGTCTATTCGTACACTAGGTATAAATGCTAGCTCCATAGACTGCCCAGGCCTCCAAACTGTCACCCATGTGCAGGGAGCCTTGTTCCATCCTATGCTGGTTTCCAAGCTGGCAGTTTAGGGTCCATGATATTCCCTTTGTTCAAGTCAGCTGTTTCTGTGGGTTTCTTCAGCCTTAAAAGGTCTTAACCCCTTTGCTCATCACTCCTCCCTCTCTACAACTAGATTGCAGGAATTCAGCTCAGTGCTTAGCTGTGAGTGACTGCTTCTGTTTCCATCAGCTACTGGATGAAGGCTCTATGATGGCATATAAGGTAGTCATTGGTTTTGTTATAGGGGGAGGCCATTTAAGGTAGCCTCTCCCCTGTTGCTTAGATTCTTTGTTGGGGTCATCCTTGTAGATCTCTGGACATTTCCCTAGTGCCTGATTTCTCTTTAAACCTATAATGACTTCCTCTATTATGGTATCTCTTTTCTTGCTCTCCTCTATTCTTCCCCTGACTCAATCTTCCTGCTCCCTCATGTCCTCCTCTCCCCATCTCTTCTCCCCTTCTCTTTCTCCTGACTCCCTCCCCCCTTCTCCATTAATCCTTGTTCTTAACTATGGTAAATGAGAGAATACTTGTTAAGTTAAAAATGGGCATTTTGTTAAGAATTGTTCATTTGTTTTTATGTTTGTGTTTTCAAGACAGGGTTTCTCTGTGTAGCCCTGGCTATCCTAGAAATCCATCTGTGGTGTAACAGGCTGGCCTTAAACTCAGAGATCTGCCTGCTGCTGCTGGAATTAAAGGCACTCGCCACCATGCCCAGTTCAAGAACTATTCTTGAGAAATTAAAATACTGTTCAGTACCAAAGAACATCATTCCAACCTAGGCCACAGGGCATACTTAAAATCAGAGAAAATATTGGTCTTGGTTTTCACACTGAGTGCAAAAGCCTGAGTCTCCATAACTTTTAAGGGGGGTTAATTTTGTCCAGTATGCGTGGATAGTGATGAGGTGTTAGGATCATGAAACACTGGATTCAGTGGCACCATCCATCAAAGGATCAGTAACTATGCATTCGCACCAACTTTTCAGGATGGGTTGGTAACCATCCTGATCGTTATTCTGAAGAGGAGTCCAGGGAAGGGGCTCTTTGCTGTTATCATAAAACTACCCTAGATTAAGACGAACTATTAGACTTAATTGGCTTATTTTCCCAAAATAGGCTGAAGTTGTTCTTACATTAAGGCCCTTAAAATTGCCAAGAGAAAAGAAGTGGGAAGACTGAGAGGGAGTCCCTGATTCTGCCTAGCAGGTGAATATATATGTATATTCACATATATGTATATATATATATGTATATGTATGTATATACATACATATACATATCTACATACATACATATATGCTGAGCAATGATGAGGTAACACCAGGAGGATGAGGCAATGTTTGAGGTGCCTAGCATCTTTTGGTCAGGCTTCCAGAAGTTGAAGCTCATCCACTGTCATGCTGATCCAGCGCCTTCTGAGTTTATACTGAAGCTTAAACAACTGAAGGTGTGAAGACCAAGCAGGAGAGAGCAGGAGTCCCAGCGTGTCCTCCTTTCCACCTGTGAGGAGGTAGCAGCCCGCCAAGTGTGGCTCAGACTGATGCAGGTGCTGAAACCTGGGATGCTGCAAACTATATGGAAGGAAGATCATTGGCTTCTTGTTCCACCCTCCGCCTGGAGGAGATGGGCTGCTAAAGAAAGCAAGCTCTTCCTGGTGGCTTCTTAGCTCTGCTACTGTCTGCAGTCTCTTCACAGGAAACTTTATTCCAGAATGGTCTCACCATCCATTCAGACACAATTCAGTCCAATTAAAGCTCAAGATGTCACTCTGCCCAAGGAGTGCAATTTTTCATGGTGCCACCGAATTGCAGTTTGGGGAATGAGACTAGGCATTAGGCAAGGTTGTACCTGAAAAGAAGTATTCTGCCTCCATATTACCTGAAGTCTGTTGGTTCTCTAGAGCCCAGTAGGGCTTGTAGCCATTCCAAGTCAGGCCACAATTCCAGTCTACCCACGACTGGCCTCCTAAGTCCATGTAACAGAAAGGGAGGGGTGGCTCAACAGACATCAGGTGTGGTTTCAGGCCGGGGTCAATGGAAGCCTAGTCCTTATAGACCAGTCTCACTGCTGGCACCACAGCAGTGGCATCTATGTTGCATCAGCAAAACAAAAATAAGACTTAAGATATCCTTAAACAGGCGCGGTTGAGATTGCCCCAACAGACAGTTTCTCACATTTTGCCTCTCCACATTCATGGACTAGTTTCCATCTGTTTGGGGCTCAGAGCAACCCCAAAAACCTGTGCAACATTGGCACAAAAGTCGTGGCACAGAGGCCAACAGACGTGTAGGTGACAAACTTGTAAGGGACTTCAATCTCCAGTCTTCGCCTGGCCTCCTTGTTCCTCGTCACCACCTTGAACCAGGAGAATAACACTTGCAGGGAGAGGTTTTGTACGAGTTGACGAACCAAGACGATCAACACAATTCCCACTGTAAATTTGGTCAGACCCAGAACCAGCATGTCCCTGGTGAGGGCCGGGATGCTCCGAATTACAGGAAAGGATGGGGTGGGCTGGGCCACCAGCTGGAAGAAATGGTTGATCCAGAATCCAAGGGTGACTCCAGCCCCAGCAGCCACGATGGTGGTGGTGTCCGCCCTGGTTGGGCTGTAGTAGTCTGACACGGGGTAGTTGTAGCACAAGAAGAACGGCACGACGATGACACACACAGGGAAGAGGGGGCTGGCTGAGTCCAGGGAGTCGATGAGGGTCCAGGCGGGGCAGGTGAGGGTAATGAGGAGGGCAGTGATCAGCACTCCACCCAGCACATCCTGCCAGGAGAGAAAGGAATGATGGTTGGGTGACACTTGAAGTACAATCTTTGCGTTGTTTTATTTTATCAAATGTATTTAGGGGAAATATGAAGCAAAGAATTTGAAGTGAAAATAGGAGATGATATACAAAGCCACCATGTGTTACATACTTCCTTACAGGAGAGTTTATGGTTTTTCTGTTTGTTTGTTTTCAAGACAGGGTTTCTCTGAGTAACAGTCCTGGCTGTCCTAGAACTCCCTTTGTAGACCAGGCTGGCCTTGAACTCACTGAGATCTGCCTGTCTCTGTGTCCCAAGCACTGGCATTAAAGGTGTGCGCCACCAGCGCCTGGCTGTGTTTCTGTATTTTAGAATAAATTCTGATTTTTTTTTTTCTGAGTGGTAATAGTCTGTGGTCATTGAATCTTACTTTGTTATATAAACCTCACGTCACAAGAATTGTCATAGTCTTCACAGATGTGGCATCATTCTTTCTTGACAGACAGTATGAAGATGCTAGTACTGAATTAAAAAAAAAAAACTGAATATTAAACTTTACCAACTGGATGACCCATTAGCTCCTTAAATCCACTTGTCCACAATAAAAACCACAGCAGAAATGTATGCGCCAATAAGTAAGGTACTGGATAGTTATAGCAAAGGAAATATTCCAATATTAACTCATAATAAGATAGAAGAATCAAACCATACTGGAGAGAAATGAAACTTGTGTTTCTATAACAGCTGGTATTTGAATGTTTATAGAGATTGTATTAATCCCCAAACTGGAGATACCCCAGATTCTTGACTGAATGGAGGGGTTAATAACCTGTGGTATATTTATGTCCTTGAACACTTTTCAGCAATCAAAAAGCAATGAACTACTGATGCATGGTACAGCTTGGATAAAATCTCCAGGAAATACTGCTGAGTGGAACAAGCCACCAAGCTCCAAGGGTTGCATACAACACGGTTCTATTTATATGGCAATTCTAAAGACAAAACCACAGTGACTGAGAAGGGTATCAGCTACTGTTAGAGGACTTGGGTTATCTTTTGTGACCATAAAGGATGTCAAGAGGCAGTCTGGGGACAATGAAACAATTCTATACTGAGATGGTGATGATAAAGATGTATGTGTGCTACAAGTCACAAAACTTTAAACAATTACTACATGATTTCATATGTGCATGTGCACACATGTGTATGCTACAGCAGGCCTGTGGAAGTCAAATGGAGCTGGGTCCTCCCCTTCTAACACATGGTCCCAAGGATTGCTCAGGTCATCAGGTTTGGTGGCAAGCATCTTTGCCTCCTGAGCCATCTCACCAGCCCCAAATTCACAACATTTTTTGCCCAATAACAGTCAACTTTTTAAATTAAACATTTCAAACAAATGAAAATGTTAGTGGGCCCCTGTGTTCCCATCTACTAACCTTGCCAAGTGCCAGTTGCTGCAGCTTAAGAAGTCCCTAACTTCATACTCAATCTTCTCAGACTATCTGTGCTGGGCATCCCGAGACCATTCCTTACCCAGTCCCTCTGACAAATCCTGTTAGCTGGGCATGGTGGTGCTGTGTGCAGTCTCAGCATTTGGGAAATGGATGCAGGAGGATTTGGGGGGGGGGGGGCAGGTCCAGATCGGCGTGAGCTGTACAGTTACGCTCTGATTTAAGAAACCAAAGGGCTGGGCAGGGGTGGTTCATGCCTTTAATCCCAGCACCTGGGAGACAGAGGCAGGTGGATCTCTTAGTTCAAGGCCAGCCTGGTGTACAGAGAGAATTCCAGAATAGCCAGGGCTACACAGAGAAACCATGTCTCAAAAAGCGGAAAAGGAAGGAAGGGAGGGAGAAAGCAAGGAAGAAGATTCAAGAGGAAAACTCAAATCTGTTCATGAAGCTGTCTTCTACTCATTACCTGTATGCAAAATCCCACAAGCTTTTTAAAAAGTACAAATTTAACCCCAGAACTTGGGATGCAGACGCAGGCGGATCTCTGAGTTTGAGGCTAGCCTCATCTACACAACACGTTCCAGGACAACCAGGGCTCTACAGAGAAACCCTGTCTGGGGGTGGGGGGGAGCGCCCGCGGGAGAGAGAGACACATTTGTCTCTCTGACCTAGAAGCCTCACCCAGGGACCTAGCCTGGGGGCTGTAACTTCCCACAGCAGAAGTGAGGTGTCGTGTTCTTCATAGCAGTGTTGCTGGTAAATGCAAGATGCTGGAAATAGCTCACCAAGTCTCCCTGTGGTAACATCATTCCATTTAACAGTGGTTTATTCACACCATGGGATTCTATGCAGCTGTGAGAGAGGAGGATTCTCTGAGCAGTTTAAAGAAGCAAGGTGGGCCCGCTGATTACATTCAGTCCACCTGGCAACATGTACAGATGGAGTCTGCTTTAACTGCCTGCATTAGCAATGTGCTTAAGCCATTGCTACCTGTCAAGTTCTTTGCACTTCTCTCTAAGGCTCACCTGTAGAGCAATGTCCCTAAAACGCTGTCCTGTATCTCACAGGCGGCAATGACTGTCCTCCTCCCTAAACTGAAGCTGAAGAGTCATACTTATACTTTCCTTATTTTGTCTTCGCTGTGATGAGATGCTTTCTCCTGGGCTCACTAAAAATGTCTGGCCAGAAAGTCAAGGTTGAGCCAAGGCAGTTTATTTATTTGCATTCTTCCTCAAAGCTTCTAGGCTAGCAGAGCAGACATTGGCTTACATTACAGTCAGGAGGCAATAGCTTTCTCATCCCAGAATGTCTCCGATATTGGCTACCCGTTGTTTCAAAGTTGAAATAAGAATACACCCTATTTCCTTCTATCTTCTTTTGTAATTACAATTACCAAAGTCCCTGACATCTGGTTGGAATAGTCTTTATAAACTAATTGTGTTCATCTTCAACCCAAACTAAATTACTTTGGTCCACATCCCCAGCATTTGAAGTAAAATTAATTTTAGCCAACATGGCCAAAGATGGGAGTTTTTCTCTTCCCTTCTAGTTATACACTTGGATTTTCATCCATGAAAGGTGATAGTATAATAAAAATATTTAGGTATTTCTAAGAAAAATACTTGAGAATTTCTTATAACAAAAGTATTTCTAAATGCTTCTAAATAGAAGAACTATAAATGCTCTAAATTTTATTTTTAAGTAACTGTTTATTGAGACAGTGTCTTCTTATTCTGTAACTCAGGCTGGCCCTATCAGTGGTCCAACCTCTCCCCCCCAAAAAAAACCCCAAAAATTTCAAAAATGTTTCCAGAGATAAAGACAATTAAACTACAAGCACATTACATTATATAACCCTGTAGACCTATGATTCTACTAACGGAATTTGAAGAAAATGAAGAAAAATTGTTCACCAAAGTCCCCATCACATAGGGTGCTAGGGAGACAGCTCAGTTGGGAGAGTGTTTGCCTAACATGCAGAAACTCCCGGCCATCCCAGAAAACCGGCACCCAAGGCAGGAGGGTCAAACATTCAAGGTCATCATCAGTCACAGAGTGAGTCCAATGACAGCTTAGAATATATGAGACCGAGTCTCAGGAAGGAACGGAGGGAGGGTTCATCTACTGTTAAAGATGGTTCCTGTTGGGTTGTTTCACTTCATGCAACTGACACCAAAGGTAACATGATCCACTAGAGAAAAGGCAGAAAACACAAGCAAGCAAACTTAGTATAAAGAAAGGGCATACATATATCACAGACTTGGAAAAGGATGGAATTGAGCGTGTTCTGTGGCTCACACACACAAAAAAATGAGATGAGCAAACACACTGCTTCCTTATTAAATAATAGGGGAAGAACATTTTCCATTTGAAAAGACACATTTCTGAAAATCTCATTTCCCTCCCCATGGCTTCAACTTTAGCAGTTAGTGAGATGCACTGAAGAGAGTACAAAGTTTATTCTTGAGTATATGAATACATATACACACATGTACACGTATGTGTATGCACACAAACACTTTAGCCATAGAAGAACTATCAAAAGGAAATAAAATGATGAAGGGTGGGCTTCCTGTGTGGGAATATTACAGATAACTTCTATCTTCCCTTTACTGACTCACTGCCATATTTTTCTGAATAATTCTGCAATTAATACCCTTTTCTTTTTTCTATCACAATAGTATTATTTGTTTGTTTAAAGAAAATATTTCCTGAAGTTTGCTATGTAGCCAAAGATGACTTTGAACTCTTAATCCTCCTGCTGGCATGACAGTGTGCATCACTATGCCCAGCTTAGTATTTTTATATTAATAAAAATGCCCTCAGACTCGTCACAGTAGTCAAGCCTGGGTATCTGTCAACAGATGGATGGATAAAGAAGTGTGATGTGTGTGTGTGTAATGCATACATACATACATAAATACATACATACATATATACATGTTTCATCCAGCCAAAAAGCAGAATGAAATCATGTCATTTCAGGACAGTAGATGTTACTGCCTTAAGCAAGATAAACCAGATACAGAAAGATGAGTTTCACAAGCTTTCTGTCATGTGCAGAAGTGAGAATAAAGTAAAATAGACAACGTGACAGTGACAGGAAAGCAACATCAGGACAAAGTTTAGTGAAGAAGGCTATTACCATGTGCCGTTGTGCATCCTTATCCTTAGCCAAACAGGAAGGACTCCTTCGCTTTTCGGTGAACATCTCTGGAAATTCCTACAGTGTACCCATACTCAAGAACTGTCTATATTTGTGAATTCTGACCCTCCACCCCTTTCCCATGTGTGGTTTACTGGGAAAATCTTTCATCCTATCTCCCAGCATCCCCCCTGAAGAACACTATTGAGGGGCTAGACTGCCCAAAGTTATCTGCTTAGAGAGAGGCAGAGCCAGCCATTCCTTCAATTGTTTGCAAAGAAAGCGTTCAGGTCCCTGGACTATTTAGGCATTTAGGCCGGGAACTCTGACTCTAGCATCTCCCCCTCTGCCAGGTCCCCTGCTGAGAATGTGAAGGGCCTGCTCTGCCCTTGATGGCTTCACAGAGTGAGCTGAAGCCAGGCACCCAGACAAAGCCAAGATATGATGAATGCTTTGTGCGCTGCTACTCTGACAATGAACAAGCCAGACCTGGCCTTTGTCTCCAGAATAACTGTTACAAATCTGCCAACTTCTCCTCCTGAACATCTCAGAATATGCTTTCCTGTGCTAGCACAGGTTTAATTTGATTTCTCAAAATAATGAACACAGACGTCAATAGCTGCCTGAGCAAGCAGGAGGCGAGGCCACGGGGCTCATGAATATGCATACCAGTGATTTGAGAAGCCCATGTGTTACGTAATTAGCATTTGTATGGGGGAAGAAAAGTGAATGTATAAGTTCAAAAGTATTTCCACTTGTCACACAGACGAGCCAGGTGGGGTGACATGTCACTCCTAGCACTCAGGAGCCTGAGGCGGGAGTATTGCAAGTTCTAGGTCAAGCTGGACTCTAGTGTGAGAAATCTCAGACAAACAAGGGCACGGAGAGACGGTTGAAGTATAAGCACTGGAGTTCAGATCCCTGGAGACCCACCTGTAATCCCAAACAGGGAGTCTGGAGACAACTAACTGGCTAGATTAGCTGAATTGGAAGCTCTGCATTCAGCAAGAGACCCCCGCCTCTGTAAATAAATTGGAGAGCAATCAAGGAAAATATCCTGTGTCAAACTTTTGGCCTCACTCCACAATGCCCAACAAGCCCGTGAGTGCACCACACGTGTGCCCCATACACACATGTGCCCACACTCAGGCAAACGCCACACTCAAAATACAAATTAAAAAAATAAACTGAGACCAGTCACAAGAGGAAGGCAAGTAAGTCTCTTGGCCCATGGCACAGGACAGGAACAGTAGGATCTTTTGCTGTCATGGGATCTGGGAGGTGGGTGCTGCTCTTCCACACTGGTGGCTCCTTAGTGTGTCATGGCTGTCCCTGGCGTCACATTACATGGCCTAGGATCATCAGGAATCTAAGGACCAGCCCACAAAGAGGCTTCTTGAAAAGACCGTCTGAAAACCCACAGAGGAAACCACAGCAGACAGAAAGGAGCAGAGCGGCTGCAGTTTTAGAATAGTGAGAATATTTAAAGATTCAACAGAGCCATATTGATAATTTTGACATGGAATGGTTTTCTATGGGTGTGTTAAAAGTGTGGACAGCAGAGCAGGGTGGTTTAATTCAGGCTTGCCTAGCAAGTGCCATCCCTGCAAGAAAAATTCATAAATAAGAAAAGCAGTAGGCAGAGTGTGATGGCCTCGGCCTGTAATCCTACATGCAGGTAGTAGAGGCAGGAGAATCAAGTTCAAGGTGAGCCCTGGCCACAGTGAATTCGGGTCCTTTCTGGGTTACATGGAATCCTGTCTTATAAACATGGGCGTAAAGCAAAGCCTCATTTTAATGCCACACAATGAAGTTGCCAAATAATGGGTGAAACAGGGTCCCAGGTGGAAATCTCTTGTCACCAAATGAAGTACCCAGTGCCATGAGTGGGTTATATCTAATTGAGTTGTTGAACAAAGGGGCTCCATGGGAACACCCAAACAATGCAGATTGTCGCTGAATCTATAGGTTGCTCTTCACAAATGGATGGCAAGATCCCATTGCTGAAGACAACATCTATACAACTCACCAAACATGAAAGAGTCAAGCTGGTGCCTACACAGAGCCTTCACCTCTACATGCTAGTGTTTTTGGAATAGAAAGATACTCTGCATGCTATCAACGGAGAAATGTAAACCAACCCAGTCACAGATCTACAATGGTGACGTGCCTGCAAGATGTGCAGATGCAATGCTGGCACAAAGCTTGTGGGAGGGACCAACCACTCTCTGGTTTGCCTTGAAGCCCACTCCACAAGATGGAACACAGCTTGGAGGACCAGAGCTTGGCAGCCTAGAATAAAACCAAACACTACTGTTCAAAAAAAAAAAAAATAGTATCAATAAAATGACTCCTAATAACATTTTCCTACACTCATAGATCAGTGTCCTGCTCAGCCATCATCAGAGAAGCTTCCTTCTGCAGCAGATGGGAACAAATACTCAGACCTACAAGTCAGACATTTTGCAGAGAGTGAGGGACCTTGGAACACTGAGCCCTAAATAGGATGTCTCCATCCAATCCTTCCCTCAGGGCTCAGGGGACCCTGCACAAGGGGAGACAGAAAGAGCAGAAGAGCCAGAGGGATGGAGCGCGCCAAGGAAGCAAAGCTCTCTAAGTCAACAGGATCAGCACACATATGAACTCACAGAGACCGAGGCGGCATGCACAGGGTCTGCATGGCTCTACTGCATGGGGTCCCAGAGCTGAAAGGAGAAGCAGACACATGCTCCCATCCCTAACCCAGAAACAATCCACAGCGGATAACCACTTGCAGATGGAAATTTAGTTTTCTACAAGGGGAAAACTCTCACTGGGGAAACAAAGTAATTTTTAAGGGTAGGTCACATACCCAGCAGTAGATGGGTAATAGAAAAAGAACCAAACAGCATCTTTGGAGGTTACTTGTCCATAGTGTTGTGCTAGATCTCCACCCCCACCCCCCACTTTTCATACATATTTTACCTTACTGGTCCTTTTCGTATATACTATGGCTTCCAGTTTAGTGTTTTTATTGGGTTCCTGAGTGTGCAAACGAGTGGTTCTCTGTTTCTGTACCTGTTTCTTGCGCCTTTTCTTGGGCTCTTCTCCTGTTTGTTTTGTTCTATTCTGATGTGTTAGTTTTATTTGTATATTTGATTATTATCCTTTAAATCCTGTCTATTTTCTAATGAGAGACAGAAAGGGGGTGGATCTAGATGGGGGGAAGTGGGGGAGGAACTGGGAATGGGGGGGAACCATGATCAGGCTATATTATGCGAGAACAAAAATGTGTTTTCAATAAAAGAAAAAAGTAATTAATTAAAAATGATTGGACTAACGATTAGAGCTTGTTGCTTTTGTGACCTCATAGGGATGTACTTCCTTATCACACTTCCGAGGATTTCTAGAGATTCCTTCACTAACACTTACTGGCATATTTATTATCCAATGAGTTGAATAAAATCTTTGACCCAGGGCTGGTAAGATGGCCCAGCCATTAAGAGCACTGGCTGTTCTTGCAGAGGACTCAGGTTCAGCTCCCAGCACCCACATGGTGGCTCACAATCTAGCCTCACCAGCATTAGGCACATGCGTGGTGCACATACATACATGCAAACCAATATGTCTACACACAAAATAAAAATAAACAAACATTAAAAAAACTTCGGCCCATGTTAATTTTGTATTTGGAAGACATAAAATTTGGAAAGGTTTTAAAAAGATGTTCTATTAAGCAGACAAATATTTGATGCTATTCAGATGACTGAAATATTTGTATGTAAATCTGTCTCTGATGATTGCGTGTCCCATGTTAAAGAATATATTTGCATCTATTTTCTTTATATATGATTCGCTTTTACTACTTATTTGTGTGTATGTATGTGTGCATGTAGTGCCCACAGAAACCAGAAGAGGGTGTTGGGTTCCTGAACCTGAAATTACAGGTGGTTGTGGACCAACCAACATGGATGCTGGGAACCCAGCCTGGGTCCTCTAAAAGAAAGTTCTCACTCACCGTGTCTCCAGGCCTCTCACATTAATTTTAGAGCCAGGGTGTCTCACTGGCCCTACACTTGTGCTTCAGTTGACCAGCTGGCCACTCAACCTTTGGGATCCTGCTCTTTCTGCCTCACCAGCACTGGAGTCATCAGCATGTACTTCTGCTCCTGGCCTTTATGTGTGCACCAGGGATGCAAACTCAGGACCCCCCATGCTTGCACAGCAAGTACTTTACCCTCTGGGTCATTTCTCCAACCTTTGCATGTGTTCTTTAAATGGTTCTGGGACACTGAAAAGTAAGGCAGGCATTATGTTTCATAAGGAAATTATATAATCAGGTGTTATGATAGCTTTGTATGATCTCAGTATTGACTAGGAAGATATTGGGGTACAGCGTCCATTTCTAAACCTTTCCTGTACCTAGTCAGATTTAGGAAGCCATCCTTGCTTCTCTTGTCTCTGTAGAGTCTAGCAAGTCTAAGCAGTCATTCTTCATGAGTCACACCAACGTCCCCACCCCGAATTCCCATGTGTAAGAACAGTCTAGTTGTGAGGAATGGCAGGGCTTGGCAGGCCAGTAGGATTATGACAGCAGCTCAGACATGTTTCCAGGCAGGTTTTAACATCATCTCTGACAACTGCTAAGGAGCTCACAAGAATGGCAGGTACGAGGAAGGACAATCAGCCGGGAGACACAAAAGACACTGTCAAACTCTTAAATGATCTTCCTCAAGCCTGGGTGGGCAGCAGGGCCTCAGAGTAACCAGAGAACAGAGCAGAATCATGTTCCATGTGATGCAAGTGTCCAACAGGCCCGTGCAGGCTGTGTGTAATCGGCCTTGTCGCTGTCTTGTCTGGGGATGTGTGTGGACTGCTTTCCTAACTGCACCTTGCATAGAACCCCACAGGGAAGCTCTTGGTGAGTGCAGCTTCTGATAGTGTAGGTTCAGGTGAGACCAGAGACTGCATTTCTAACGAACTCTCAAATGATGCTGAGGAACGAGGGTCACACTGGTTGATGACCAAGTCCGTCTTGACCTGGCTAAATTACAGAGGCCATCACAGGGCCATGTCTATGCGGCATGGAGGGGCCTCTCACTTTCTTTTGTGAAACACACATGAGAATGAAAGCTTCAGAATGTGCTGGAAAGTGATCTGGTCATCTTTGAAAATGAAATTCAGATATAGTGATACCTGTGCACACTGAGATAAAGGGGAATCTGAATTCTTGGGGGTCTTGGTGTCATGGAGGAAAGAAAGTCTACTGTTGTCCTTTGTTCATGCTCCTGGGGAATGCTGGCTTGTGCCCTGGATGCTGGGTCCATGAGCAATACCTAAGCTCCCCAAGGGAGTACTGTGCAGCTCCCCTGCCAGCTGAGAGTCAGACTCCTGGCATCTTGCTTTGCAGAGTGTCAAGAAGATGTAAATGTGGCCATGCTCTCCCTGTGGTGAGGCTGGACATCTCAATCACAGAGAGTTCTGATCAGTTTATTTAACTTCTCCTCATTTGGAAAAATGGAGTAGAACTGGGATCTCCCCCACAAGGTTGCTGGGAACCATCCTATCCTATGGGGTAGCTAATACATGTTGAGCACTTAGAACAGTGTTTCTCAGCCTTCGACCCTTTAACACAGTTCTTCATGTTGTGGTGACCCCTGACCATAAAATGATTTTGTTGCTACTTCATAACTGTAATTTTGCTACTGTTATGAGTGATAATATAAATATTTGATATGTGGCCTCCAAAGGGGGTCAAGACTCACAGGTTGAGAACCACTGGCTTAGAACATTGCCTAGCAGATGTAATACTGATAAACACATCTGATATGCCCTGATATATATTCAGAAAACTACAATGATCCTTAGAAAAACCAAAGATCTGAATACATCCATGGGAAGGAATGCCCAGCATTGCAAAGTGCCATTTCTCTCAAGATGCTGTAGACACTCCATTTTATCTCAGTAAGAGCCGAGCAGTGGAGAACATGATAAGCTATGGTGAGAGCAAAATTAATATGGAAATACAGAGGCAAGAAGAGCAAGGGTGAGGGCTGCAGGGTATCCATCCCCTGCCATCAAAACTCACAGAACATAGCAAGAAGACAGATGGATAGAGAATGAGAAAGCGCATAGAGTATATGTAGACAGAGAGAATGTAGTCACCTGACTTATGATGAAGGTGATTCTTCACAAATATGTAAAGGGCAATGCTCCCAAGTACAGAGTGGACCTGGTAGTCATATATAGTAAACTGATTCCAAGTGGAGTATAGATAAAAATGAGCAAGGTAAAACAATTCAATCTTTACTATTGTAATATAAAATAATTTTTTTTGACTTGTGGCATGCAAAAGAATATCTTAGGATGTAGAATTGTAACCATCAGTTAAAAGTTGCATAAATCAGACTCCACTGAAAATTTCAAACTTCTCTTCTCCAAAAATGTCAGCATACAAGTCAAAAAAGCAAGTTACAAAGTTGGAAAGAGAATGCATACTACATCTACCTAGCAATGTGTTGATAATACTAATAAAAAAGACACGTGATCCAGTTAAAATGGGGTAAAGACAACTAGGACCTCATAAAGAAAAATACCCAGTGGCTGACAAACATATAAAAGGGGTCAAGTGTCATCATCCAAGAAACCAAAATCAAATGAGAGACTGAGACAGCTCACTGGAATGACTACGATGAAAGAGACAGTAGAGGGGGACACATGCCATATGCGTCCGGTGAGAGTGTGTGACACAACACAATGGCTAATCCTGAAGCTGTACACTCCCACAGTTTATGAGACACATTGTGTTCTTGCATCCAGACGTAGATAAAATGCATCTCTCTGCAGTAAGGGCGTGGAAAGGAAAGTTCAAAGCAGTACTGTTTGTAACTGTGTCGTTGGAAAAAACCCAAATATGCATCAATAAGGAGTGAAGAGTGAAGCATGTTCACACAGTTGAGTATTAGGTAACAATAAGCACTGCTGGACGTGTGGCCTGTGCCTGCAGTTTCAGGAGACTAGCGGAGGAGGACTGCTTGAGCCTAAGAGTTTGAAGCCAGGCTGGGTGCTACAGCAAGAAGACCTGGTCTCAAAAGTACTACTACTAATGCGTGCTGCGGATGAACAGAGAGCTCCATGCAGTAAGAGGGATGATTTCCCAGACATAAGGGAGAGTGACAGACACCGATGAAGCAGGCAGCATATGAGACACTCCTGGCTATGTGAAGTTACACAAGTGGACAGTGCTGCTGACCTGGGGAGTGGGGCCTCCAGGGAGATGCAAAAGAGAGGGTGTCTGGTGATGCTGTCTTCTGATGCCACCCCTGACCCGCTCCCTAAGGACGGTGAGGCCTTCCATGGGTATCATCAAAGTCTGCCACATCGTTTGGGGGAGGACCTAGGCCCTCCTCTCTGCAGATAATTTAATATTTGACAATTCTTTTCAATATCCTCCAACTCCAACCAAAACTAAAACATTACTTGGGGATGGGTGGGTGGGTGGAGAGAAGTAAGCAATAAAACCTAATATCTAAATAATTACCCACAGATCAAACAATTTGGAGACAAAAAATCAAAACAAAAACAAAAAACAAACAAACAAAAAACCCAAAACAAAACAGAAAACCAGCAGCATTTAGACTAGTCCAAGACAAAATAAGGACCTGTTTTTGTTCACAGTTCTCACATTTGCTGATCTACCAACCAAAAACATCAGACTAATTTTTACTGTTAGTACATTGGGATGTTGCTTCATCAGTCAGTGGCTTTAAAACTGGTCCTTTGTAGTTGCATCATTCAGGACATCACAAATAATACAGTGTGGCCAGCCTCCTGCACAAGCACAGACACGATGCTGTGTCTGTTTTTTGAGCCTTAGACAGAGAAAGGAAAATGCCACACTGAACTTTGCCCTCTTCTGATAACTGAGGGTGCTCTACTTGGGAGAACGGCCTCTGCTTAGACATGGTGGCTCTAACCCTGACCCTACTGTCAGTTCTAGTGGTGACTAAACAGGCAGGCTCCTGAATCAGCTGGGCTAATCACAGACAGCCCTTGGCCTGGGGATGCAGCAGAGGGAGTCATTGTCCAATGAGATGTCTCCTGAAACTCTCATCACAGGCATCCTTTCCAGAGAGGAAGTGAGGCAATCTAACTAAGCCCAGAGTTCCCAGGCTCCGGCTTCAGGTTAAAGAGCAGCCAAAGAACAGGAATCCCCTGTGCAGAGATAAGCTGAGGGAAGGGTCTTTTGGAAGGTTCAGACATCAAGTCTTTCTCTCGCAATGGCTGCAACTGCCTCTTTTTTTTTTTTTTTTTTTTTTTTTTTTTTTCCACAAAAGCCAATGCATTTTCCTTTTGGCTTATGTGGGTTCAACAGTTTTCTTCTATTTGCATTCCTGACTAGGCAGATGGTGACCAGCTGATGTCTGACCTCACTGCGTTCGTTCCGGTCTCTCTTCTCAGGGCACTCCTTTGCAGCCCACTGGGATGACTCCTAAGATTCCATCTTTCATTTGGACCCTACCCCAAAGCCAAATGTCAGATACAACCAATGTCTCACACATATGTCCAAGTTTTGACCTGAGAGCTATCGGGAGACAGGATACAACAACGGTGACATGGCACAGATAGCTAGCCTCCTCACAACCACCTGCTGGCAACCGGTATCCAGCTGTGTGAACTAGCTGTCTATGAACTACTCCAGTCACTTCAAGATATTCCTTCTCCTTTCTCCCCTTCCCCGCCAGCCCCTCCTCCTCTCTCTTCTTTCCCATTCTTCCCCACTTGCCTCCAACTGTCTAGAACTGGTTTATTCTTCAAACGAAGAGAATTCAACACCAAAGGGACAAAAAAGATTCTGCAAGCCAATGAGTGCATCACTTCAAATGCTTTTCACTGCAGTGAACGGGAAATGTTAAGACTCGATACAAACTGCCGTAAGCAGGAAGGAGCCCTGATTAGTTGTTTTATCTTGAATGGTGAGCCGACAGGTAGGACAGCCCTGGACATGGCACCATCAACTAGTCAAGGGTATCAGTGGTAGCCCTGTGTTTTATTTCCATGTTTGGTCTAATTGTGCTGACACCTCCAAAGGCTCCGAAAGCATCATATAGCTGCCCAACCTAGTACACCCAGCAGCAGAGAGCAACTTCTCCGTGTGTGGGACAGGTAACCCTAAACAATATCCTGTTAGTGGTGTGAGGACACGTTTAGGAGTCAGAATTGACTCATCGTGGTAACTACTTGGATGGCAGAGGTATGGGAGGGAAGGTCTTGGATTTTGACATTTCTTTTATGGGTATATTGGAAATAGGGAGGTCCTTTCCTGAGACAGGGCCAGAGCTGGTTTGACAAGGATGGTGCCATACCTAAGCAGGTTTCCAGCTCTCTGTGCTTCATGTGGGTCTGCCCAGGAGTTTAATTGGGGCTTGTCAACCAAACCTTGCCCTGGACAACAAGGCCTTCATACCTGACAAGAGGTCCTGCAGGGGAAGTCACTCTTCCCAAGTATGTGCCAAGGACCATTAATATAAATCAGGAACCACCTCAATGACACATTCATCTGCTCCAAGCACTGCAGCTGCCTCCACCTCCCCTTCATCTTACAAATGATCCTGTTGGGTTTGTGTCCACCTCACACCAGACTGGATCACCCTTGATCCAGCCAATGCCTCTCAACTCTGAATTAAAATAAACCAGAGAGCTGCTTGTATAGCTCAGGACCCATGCTCTGAGCAAGACGTGTGTGTGTGTGTGTGTGTGTGTGTGTGTGTGTGTGTGTGTGTGTGTTCATGTATGTGAATGAGAGTACACCCACAAACATCACAGTACACTATGAAGGTCAGAAGACTACCTGGGACATCAGTCCTTGCTTTCCACCTTGTTTGAGACAGTCCCTTAGTTTTTTGTTTGTTTGTTTTTTGTTTTTTGCTGCCTACACCAGCTAGTTCTTCAGTGGGTTTTCAAGGATTCTCCATCTCTCTCTCCCACCTCCCCATAGGAATTCTGGGATCGCTACGTCCGGTTTTATATGGTTTCTAGGATTTCCCAGGTCATGTTTGTGTGGCAAGCATTTTTGTCCACCAATCCATCTTCCCAACCCCCAAGTAAAACTTTTAATTTAATTTTACTATAGACAAGCATCATACACATTTCACTATCTTCACCAAGTTAAAGTGGTGTCAAGTCTGACACTGCGGTGCAACCATCCCTAGCATGCATCTGCAGAACTTTTTTCTAGAACAAAATTAATCTTCTACGCTCAAGAAATAATTTCTATACTATCCTACCCAGCTCCAGGCAGCAACTTTAGTGGACTTCCTTCCTCTTAAAACAATTACTCAGAGTTCTCCAGGTAAGTGGAATCATACAGTGTTTGTCCTTGTTACTCACTTGTTTCCTTAACATGATACCTTTGGTACTTATGATGCAGCACAAATCATAATTTTCTACTCTCTTAAGCTGAATAATATTCTACTATAGATATATACTACATTTTGTTTATCTATTTATTCACCAGTAGACACAAGTTGCTTCTACTTTTTTTTTTTTTCTTTCGTTATTGTGACTAATGCTATTATGTCTGTGGGCATCTGCATATATCTACATATGTCTGTACATATGTCCAGTGGTAGTTTTTTAAATTAATTAATTATTTTTATTTTACATGTCGATCCCAGTTCCTCCTCCCTCCCACTCTCTCTCCCTCCCTTCTACCCTCTCTCTCCCCTCACATGCACCCTGGCCACCCTCCCCTCCCATTCCCCCCTACTCCACATGAGGGCTGTGGGGTGGGGTCATGTAAATCTGATAAGTCATTTGAAGTAGGTACCAGGACTTCTCTCCTGTCTCTAGGTTAAGGGAGTATCCCTCCATGGGGGATGTTTCCGCAAGGTCCTTTTGTGCACCAGGAATACATCCTGGTTCCACTGTCTGAGGTCCCTTAGACTGCTCAGTCCTTCTAGCTGAGACCCATGTTCCGGAGGACCTGAGTCAGTCCCATGCTGGATTCCCAGCTATCAATCTGGGGGGCGGGCGTTAGCTCCTCTTTGTTCAGGTAAGCTGTCTCTATGTGTTTCTGCAGCCTGGTCTTGTCCTCACCCTCTGCATCTGGATTCTAGTTCAGTTCAGTGTTTAGTTATGGGTGTTTGCTTCTGTTTCCACCAGGTACTAGATGAGGGCTCCATGATGGTGGATAAGTTAGTCGGATCTCATTATTAGGGAAGGGCATTTATGGTAGGCTTTCCACTGTTGCTCAAATTGTTAGTTTAAGACTTCCTAAGACTTCCATGGGATTACAGAGGGATCCAGGAGGCCCCATGCCTCCTGAGGAATTAATGGCTGTTAAAGGTTGCTAGAGGAGCAGGAGTCTGTTTCTTCTGTAGTATAACCACTGATAAGTTGTCTAGGACCCCAGTAGATAACCTTCTACCTCAGATAAGGAGCTCTAATTAGATTCAGAGAGTCACACATAAAGAAGACGTGAAAATGAGAGGGAGACTTCTTGGGGACAAGAAGGGTTTCAGTTGGCAGGGGTTAGAGAAGGGGATAGAGGCAAAAACAACTAAAACTTATTATACATGTGAATGCAACTGTCAAAAAAAAAAAAAGGATTTCTATAAGACTAGAACAGGCAGAAAGAGTGGGGATATTGATTGTCAGTGTGCTTCCTGTAGATTGCTTTGAGGGGTCCTGGGAAGAGACCATATTATCTTCATTGGCTCCGCCCAGCTGTGCCTTGCTAATTATAGCATTCCTGCCAAGATATTTCCAGTGTGTACATCTGCCTCCTGCAGTAGACTTGGAGACCCAGGAGAGTGAGTGGGTTTGCTCCCCTCAATATGCCTAGATCTTGTTCCAAGCCTGACGCCCATCGTAATTATCGAGTTGCTGCCGAATAAAGAACTACAGTAACCTATAATTTTCCACCATCCCACTCTGCAAACAACTATTGCCTTTACTGCCAGGATGTCATGACTCATTGTGCCCCAAGCCTGGCTCTAGACCTGCAGCCTGGTGCACTCTGGGTCTGAGTCCGTATAGGGGTGCAAGATCTTCATGAGGCAGAGCTGCAAGTATGAGAAAGCCAATGGGCTCCAACAGTGGATCGAGACCAGGGAAGGAGATGAGATGCCTCGGTACCTCACCCCATTCTCTTCTGGAGGAATGGGCTGCAACCCATTCCTTGCATCTAAATGAGAGGCCCAATCAATCTTCCCGAAAATATCTTTTTCTCCATCACTAAAAGCCACTTAAAAAGAAAAGAGAAAGATATATAACTGGGTTTCAACTGAAGTGGATTTGTGTGTTTTCTCTCTGTATGTCTGGAGCTCTGCATTCCTGTGTTTTCTTTGGTTTTAATTTTAACCTGAGATCGACTTTTTTTTTTTTTTTCAAAATGGAAACCTATGGAAATTAAAAAGTAGCACTAGATAAAAGACATGCCAAAACACCCAGGAGAGTCCTGTGTAGTACCACACTGAGGTCTAGGAAGGGATTTGCAGAGGGTCTTTGTCATGTGGAGAAGTGGTGTGGCGAATTGAGAATGCTCCGCTCCGCTCCCCTCCCCTTCCCTCCCCCCCCCATCTCAGAAGCCAGCAGATGCAGTGTGCTGGGACCAGGAACTAAGAATGGTGGCTTGGTAGGTAGACTGTAACACTGACTCTTAACTGCTTCTTTGGTATTTCTAACATCTGGGCTCCCTTACACTCAAACAATAAACTGCTTGGGGCCAGATTAGCTGGGGCATACCTGGGAAAACATACAGCAGATGTCTTCATTTATACTTTGTCTGTTTTGTTTACTGTGGAAATGGCTGCACTGATTTTGATTTTAAAATACTGCATTAAAATTATCTCTTGTAATTGCCATCATAGAGACTTCATCCAGTAACTGATGGAAGCAGATGCAGACATCCACAGTTAAGGACTGATCCCAGCTCCCTGAGTCCAGGCGAAGACAGGGAGGAGCAATAGTATAAGCCAAGGGGTCAAGACCATGATGAGGAAACCCACAGAATCAGCTAACCTGAGCCACTGGGAACTCACTGCCTCTGGACTGACAGCTGGGAACCTGCATAGGACCAAACTAGACCCCAAGAATGTGGGTGATAGTTATGTGGCTTGGGCAGTTTATGGGGCCAGTGGTGGTCGGACCAGGATTTATACTTGGTACACGAACTGGCTTTTTGGAGCCCATTCCCTGTGGAGGGATAACTTGCTCAGCCTAGATAAAAGCAGGGAGGGCCTTAATCCTGCTTCAACTGTGATGTGACAGAGTTTGTTGACTCCCAATGGAAGGCCTTACCCTTTCTGAGGAGTGGATGGGGGTGGGGTAGGGAAAGGTGGGGGGGAGTGCAAGGATGGGAGGGAGAGGGACTTGGGATTGGTATGTAAAATTAAAAAAAAAGATTGTTTTAAATAAAAATATTAGCATGAACTATTAAAAAAAATCTCTTGTAGCCTAGGATGGCCTCAAACTGGCTATGTAACTGAAGACAACCTTGATTTTCTGATCTTGAATTTCTGCTGGGATTGCAACTACACATCATGACACCCAGGTTTATTCAGTACTGGTGATAGAAACAAAGGCATGCGAGGAAAGCATTTCACCATCTGAACCTCATCCCACACCCTACCCACTTCATTTTATGCCTTCTCTGCCTTACCCGATGCTTCCAGTTGCTCCCATTTGGCCTTCCCTTTACATTCTCCCATGATGATCCATCCTTCTACTGTTAAGTGATAACTCACTCCTGGCACCCGGGAGACAATCAAGAAGGTCTGGGAAGATGGCCTTCCTTGACATGGCCTTTTGCTAATGTCATCTTGCAGTTTCACCATTGAGATGAATAATAACAACAATCAAAGCTCATTTATTTTTAAAGGCATCTTTCTTGTACAGAGCAGAATGAGAAATGGTGCCCCGCAGCCAACCGTGACTATGCTTTATGCTCTGCAGCTTCCTGGCTAGATGATGCATCAGGCCCCGAATACTCAAGGACTTTTTACCATACCAACTGTGGCAACCCTGGAGGGGGAGAAATTGTAATATGGTGAAAGGATGGGCCCGCTTCTAAATGCATATGTAACTCTCCGATTGCAACACCATCTCTAACCTAGGGAAGTATGAAAAGAAAGGAAGCTATGACCTCAACCCCTTTGACTAGTGAGGACAACAGGAACCCCGGTATCTCAGGTCAGCTCTGTGACAAGGCAGATTTGCTGGTATCCTTGAGCCTAGGTATTTGCTCTGTCCCGGTTGCCATGTCAGGAGAGAAGCAACCTGATAAGAAACTGCCTGAGCTCTGGCTGCCCTTAGGCTGTCTTCGGTGTCTGATTCTAGCTCCATACTATGGCTAGAAAATGGAATACCCGCCACAAGCTCATGTATTTAAACGCTTAGTCTCCAGCTTGCGGCGCTATTTTCTGAAGTTGTGGAACCTCTTAGAATGTGGGGTCTGGCTGTCTAAAATGGATTGCTGGAGAGCCATGAAGGTTGTAGTCTGAGCCTGCTTCTTGCCTAGCCTCTCTCTGACTCCGGGTATGCTAGAGTGGGGTGAGGTGGAGAGGGCATCCATACACTCCTGCCTGCGTGAATCCCACCACATCTCCCCTGCTACAATGGAGTATATGCTTTCAAATCATGAGCCAACAGAAATATTCCCTCCCGTCAGTTGTTTCAGTAAGAAATTCTGTCTTACTGAGAAGTGTTAACATCCAGTAACTAATGTATTTCATCCTGGTGGCATTATTTTAATGTATTTTGTTTTGTTTCAAAACGTAATCTCATGTACCTCCGAGTCTGCCTGGAACTCACTATGTACCTACAGCTAACCCCAAGCTCCTGCCTCCATCTCCCAAGTACTGAAATGATAGGTGTGTCCTGCCAAGCCTGGCTTTATCTTAATACTTCGTTTCCTATTCCCCTTTCCCTTCCCTTCCTCCCCTTCCCTCTTGCTGAGACTTTCCACGATTGATTGCTTTTGCAGTACTAGGAACTGAACCAAGAGCTTTGAGCATGGAAGACAAGGGCTCTGCCTCTGAGACCTATCTCTTGTGGGAAAAAGAGGAACTCCTCAGTGAATGTGTAAGGACCCAAGGTAGTCCTGGGTGAGTGTGTGTTGTTGTTGGTGGTGGCGGTGTGGCCAAGTCAAGGACCCTAACGCTTTAGAACCGTGGAACAGCGAAGTCTTCCTCTGATGTTGACAGAGTGTGCAAACACAAGAAACTAGAGCCCCACCCCCACCCCACCCCATGAAATAGTCCCCTTACAGAGACCTCCCACTGAGACGAATTCCTGACATCTGTATGTCCATTCTTCATCCTATGGTTCCTGGGGCTTCTCAGAAGGAGAACTTATTTGTTGGGACTTCAAACTACAGCGTGCCAGCCGCCTACCTTAGTAGGTGATATCTCCATCAGGATGAGCATAGCTCATCTGATCCCAGCTTTCTCTAGGAATGCCTGTCATTTCTTCAGAATCTTTCATTTCTCCATTCCCTTATTGCCCTATCTAACAAGCTGTTCTGGACACTGAAGCCTCCAGCCCTCTTTTTACTTTGAGATAATAATCCCTGTATGGCATAGACCTTGTGATCCTCCTGGCTCAGATTCCCAAGTAACTGGGATTCTAGGTATACACACCAATGAGCCACCCTTCAGTAAGCAGCTTAAGGCACACATGGACACCCAGAACAAATGCTGTTCAGTCACAAGGCCTGACCCCACAGCCTTACCAGGACTGTGTGCATCCCAGTGTAGAGTCTGCTGAGACACACCAATGTAGAGAACACCACAGCCATTGTCAGGCCCAAGGCAAAAGGGTACTGCAGAGAAGAAGAGAAAATAAGAACATTAGATCATGTTTAGATGAAAGCCTCTCTCTCTCTCTCTCTCTCTCTCTCTCTCTCTCTCTCTCTCTGTGTGTGTGTGTGTGTGTGTGTGTGTGTGTGTTAAGGATTAAATTCAGAGCTAAGCAGGCATTTTACCACTAGCCCCTTTTTATTTGATTTTTTGCCGTGAGATGGTTACTGGTGGTGTGGCTTGAACTTGTGATTTTTTTTTCTCGTGAATTCTCCTGAGTAGCCAAGACTCTGGTCAGAACTAACTGAGTTGATGTCACAGCTGGGAATGGGATTCGTTGTACATAATTACTAGTCTGAATCTTATTTTCCCTAGACTAGCAATCTAATCATCTGAAAACATTTTAAAATCAGGGCAGGTAAGGAGAATATGCCTACAAATACAGCTCTGGGGGAAAGTTTCCCAATAGATAAACAATGTAAATAATACACAGAAGAACTAGGGTTCAGCATTTTACTCTCTCTCTCTCTTTTTAGCCATTTAAAAATATTTATTGAATATTGGAATCAGAGTTATCACCTATACCCTGATGACCAACCCTTATGGCCACACAGAACACTCCTCATACTTCCAGCTTCCTAAGGAGGGCAGCCCAGAGAGGTTCTGATGGAGCCTGCTGCGTTACAAAGATTCTCTCTTATAACCAGGACAGAGACATATAATATACCTGGTTTGATTACTAACGTGCTGATCCGTAGTGATATGAACAGACACACCAGCATCTGCAGCAGACACAGTGCTGGCCCACCCACTCACTAGGTCTTCACATGACCTTAGGATGTAGGTTCCATATTAGTCCTGTTGTATAAACAGTGATGCCTGATACGATGGTATGATGGTAAATCAATGCCACAGTTAGTCATGACATTTGCTCCTCACAATAGGAGCCAGAAAGATGTGCACCAAATCACATAGCCAGTGGTTCAGTTAGAACCAGTAGCCATTATCTTCTGTTCTTTCCCAGGTGACACTAAGTCTGGTAACTCTTGGTTGAAAATATCCTTAAACACGATCCTCCTATCTCAGTCTCTTGAGTGCTGGGGTTACAAGTGTATGTACCCTAGCTGGCAGTTTCTCTTTCAAGAGTTTTCATTGACTCTGCATACTGGGCTGAGCCCACTGTGTCCTTCTGGGTAGTAGAGTATGTGTGAAACCCAGCTCAACTTAAACAGTTCTGGGAACCCCAGATACTTCGGGTCCTGGCATGGCATTTTAACAATTTACAACACAGCAGTCAAACAGCTAGCTGCATACACTCCTTATGAATGTCCTTGTCCCACTGAGGAAGCGCATCTCTGTCCATGTGATCGGGAAGAAAACTAGAGGTAGAGCTGAGATCTGACCCAGCTCTGGCCTCTTCCAACCACGCTGGCTGAATGATGAACCCTGGAATATGGAGCAGCTGCGGCTATCTGGGGTAAAGAGCAGGATTGCTGTTTAGCTATAAGACCACCAGATTGGATGAAATTTAAAACTTGCAACAGCTAGTGAAATACAATTCTTGAAATTAAACTCTAAGTTAAAGTGATGTGTCTCCAATAATAGAAAGAAAAAAAAAATCTTCCTCGAAGCAATCTCATAACTCTGAAAAGATCTTACTATAATTATCGTCTAAGCAGATATTAAATGAAATTCTTCTATTTTCAACACTTATTAATCTCCTGTCATGTATATGGTTCTTAAAAAAAAAACCACCAAGGCATCATTTCTAATAACTGGTCCCTAACCAGGGGCAGAGTCATCTTGGAAGGTAATTTGGAGTACCTGACTCTCTTCTGCCCCAGGCCAGGAGAGTCTGGCAGAAGGATTTGGTTGGATCATCTTTGCCCTGGAGGATCATTTATGAAGATCATAAACCCTTTGTGTCTGTTGCACGTCTGTCTAGGCAAGAACTCAGGGAAACAGTTCATGCGGAGATGATGGCAGGTAGCCCACACTATGCTCTCCATTCTGGGCCCATCCTCACCCAAAGGCATAGTCTGATTGGGGTGCTTGGGTGCTAAATTAGACAGTCCCTTTATGAAAAAATTATCAACATCCCTGTAGGTTCCAGACTACTTACATTTTTTTTAACCTCATACTCCTTAATGCCCCTCAGAATAGCTTTAGGAGAAATTCTGAAAGCTCCTCTCTCTCTTCCTCAAGCTACAATTAGAAGGGGAGGAATATGGAGGGGGCCCCACCTTACCTGGTACCTGTCCATGGTAGAGATGAGGAGGGTGAAGGAAATGGCAGTGGCTGCCATGGCGTGGGTGGATGGCATTCCGTATTCTGCAACCACTCTCTTTTCAAGTCTCACAACGGGAGGGGACGAGGGCCGGGGCCACTTCAGGATGTCCTTGGCCACCTGACCAATGTACATCACCAACTGTAAAGCCAAAGACCTGAGATAAATATACCCCAGTAAGGATGGTAACTATACCTCTAAACGTCCATTATCTGCAGTTCCAGTGTACCCGCTCGAATCTCCGGGGATGTATTGTTTTGTAGGGTACCGGTGATCCAGACTCAGGTCTTCATACATGTACAGCAAGCGCTTTGTCACATGTGTCATTCCCTCAGCCTCTTTTACTTATACTTAACAAACACTTCCGTAGCTTATGTGTGTGTCACGGGCCATTCTCTGCCAAGCCGGGAGTCTTCAGAAATCACACCTCAAGCTACTGTTTGAGGCTACCTCCAGCTCAGGAGTAGTCTGGACCAGAGTGAGCCTTGTACTCAAGTCAGACAACAATCGTGTAACCTTTAAATGCTCTCACTGTAGCTGTCTTCTTAACAGTTTTAAGCTTTAACCGCAAAAGTAACTGTTCTCCTAGAACATTTCACTAAGCATTTTTTGTTTTCACAAGCTGTTGTCACTCCTGGTAGATGTAGGGAAGATGCCAGATATAATTAAATTTCATTTAGAAAGCTATAAAATAAGTAGTGGGGGAATTCTGAAACTGATAAAAATGACTAGTCAACCTGGAATTTGTTCAAAACAATTTTTTCCCCATGAGGCCACTGATTGAAGAGATTTTCCCCATTGTTTTAAAACCTTTTTAAAAAAAAATTGGTGTATTTATTTTATGTATATGAGTGTTTTACTTGCATGTATATATCTGTACTATGAGCTTGGTGATTGCAAAGTTCAGAAAAGGGCATTAGATTCCCCGGAACTAGAGTTACTGATGGTTGGGAGCTGCCCTGCAGGTGCTGTGAACCAGCCCAGGTCCTCCGAAGCACTTAACTGTCAAACTATCTATCCAGCTGCCACACGGCCTGGATTTGCTGTTCGCACTCTCTAACACTGAGCAAGTGAGGCTGCTAACCACAGCCTCATTTGCTTTGTCAAAGAGCTTTATATGGCCATCCCATGACCTACGATAGAGGGGATAAGAGCAGCATGGCTACCCAAACCCAACCTTTGCAACTCATAGTCCGAGGGTTTGTAAGGACTCTACCACTGAAAGTGGGCCCCTCTCTGCCCCTTTACTCTCCCTTTCCTCTCTTCCTCCCTCCATCCCTTCATTCCTTCCTTCTTCCCACCCTCCCTCCCTTTCTTCCTCCATACCTCCCCTTCCAGTCTTTGCTACTGCAGGAGCTCAGCACCTCTTTCTGGCAAAAGACTCTCCTGCATAGGTCAGCGTGTCAATGGCTTTAGTCATGAACCTTCTCATCGTAACTATGGCAATAGTGTCCACGTTGCCGCAGCTAACATTTAGCTTGTGGTGAACGGAGTCATCTTGCTTTGCAATGGAACCCTTAATGAAAAACTATTTTTAAATTATTAGGATTAGCCAACTGATTGCCAGGAACTTCCACATTCTGGTGCTTTCTTTCCACACTTCAAGCAGCAGGTCAATGTGGAGCTGTATCCCCACAGGAGGCACAATGCCTGGGTTAAAACTTAGCAGAGGCTATGGTTCTCAGCAGGACAAATCCCCAGGTTGTAAAGCCTCAGAGACAATCAGTCTGAGTTCCATCATCGTGCTTTCCAATGAACTTTGAAACACAGCCTCTTAAACATCCCTCCTCACCCCCAACATAAAAAAAAGAAAAAAATCAATCAACCAACCAACCAAACAAACAAATAAAACCATCGCAGGCATGAAGGACAAATTCTAGCTCACTGGAAATACTGAAGACTCTCACAGACCAGAAGCCTGAAAATCATGACATGGAGAAAGATTGGGTAACCCGTGCTTGAGCCAAATTCAGTTTTCTTGAAGTTCACAAGTCCCTTTGACTTCATTTCTGTTCTCCTTTCTACACTTGAAGGACAATTAGAATTAGGACAATTGTCCACTTCTCTTAAAAAACACTGCCACACCTACACATTGTTTCCAATTAAAAAAAAATCTAAATAAAAATGCGTACAGTGACAGTTCTCTTTCAACAAGAGAAAACAGACTCACAATCTTCATGACACAGGAAAAGAACCGGCTCACAGAAGAGCTCTGTCCCTGCAACTGCAGCTGAGGACAACCTGATGTCAGCTTGGCCTCCAGTAGGGGAAAGGGCTGCACAGTCTCACCAAACACCACCACCACCAACACGAACCCTGTAGCAGAGAGTTATCCACAGAGCTCTGAGGGTGCACACTCTAGCTGGGGTCCTATGGGGAGTTGATGGGACCTTAGGTTGTGGGGCCTGGTGGGAGGAAGTTAGGTCATTTGAGTGTGCCGTTTCCCCTCTTTCTCTTTGCTTTCTGCTGGTCATGAAGTGAGCGGCTTCCTCTACCAACACATGCTGCCTCACCCACCACAAGGACAAAAAACAAAAAAAAAACAAAAAACAGGGTTCATAGATTTCAAACTTTAAGCCATAATAAACCTTTCCTCTAAGTTGCTTATCTCGGGTATTTTGTTACAGTAGCACAAAGCTAACCCCAACAGTACATGTAGAAAGACACTTTGAAAGACCCTGGGGCTGAACATCAAGGGAAATGGCTTCATTCAGACCAGTGAAGGGAAAGAGATATCTAGGTTCCAAGGACAGGATGAGCAGAGGCTTCCATAGGTGACACTGGGGAGTGTAGTGGGAGGAAGAAGGAGACTAGAACCACTGAACTGAACCAACGAGGCACACCAGCGTACATCCACTAGAATGACTAAGACAAATGGAACCAGACACAGCCAGCAGTGGCAGGAATAAAACATTCTGGAGCTCTTCTTACACACTGAGGAAATCCACATGTACAACCACTCTGGAAAAGTCTGGTAGTCTTTAAAAACATTAAGTATACTTTCACCATGTGATTCATCCAAACCACCCTAGAAATTTACTCCTGACAAATGAGACCATATGTGACACAAAGGTTTCCATATGAATGTTCATTACAGGTATTTTTTTTTTTTAAATAATAGTCCCAAGCTGGAAACAGCTCAACTTCCACCTGAAGGTGAGTAAAATGTGGTATTATCATACAATTGAATGCTAATAAGAAAAAACAAAAACCTGAGCTGTTGACACATATTTACAATAGATATGAAGCTCCAAACAATGCTGCAGAATAAAGCAATAGACAAAGCAAGGGGTACAGCTAACTGCCTCTATTAATATAATATTCCTAACAACATGAGGCGATGTCCATGTCTAACAGATCCCTTTGATACCAAGGGTATAGCTAGGGTAGAGAATCTCAGGAATGGTTGGAGGGAGAGCAATTAAGAAAATATTTCAGAATCTGGGTGAGATACCAGTGCAGTGCAGGCCAGCAGCAAAGAGATTCGGAAAATGTTTTGTGTTGCTTTTCTTTTTAACAATATAAAAAGGTTAAGTAGATTTATAACTGCCAGAACAACAACTAGGGGACATCATGGTAGTAAGACAGAAGACAGAAACTGAAAGAATATGACCCTAGAGCCTAGCAGGTATGTGGAAGTGCTTTTCAGGATGAGAAGAATTTGCCACTAGTTCTCAATATCAGTTGATGCTCTCCAACTTCACTGTGGCCATAGGTACCACTAGCATGGAACAGGAGAAGGCTGGGGATGCAAACCTCATTCTAATAAACAGGACCATGCTACATGGTAAAAAACTGGTTGTGACTCTTGAGTTTCCACCAGGTAAAAAGTCCAATGCAGCACTCTAGTCTGAAGCCTCTGTTGGACAAATAAATACTAAATATATTTCAAAACACAATTTGAATGGGCATGGCATTTTGAAGGATATTCCTGTTGATATGACCTGAAGGAAGGTTGGGCACTGGCTTATTTGAGATTTAGCAGGATTTGTCACTGTTGGGGTAAATGCTGTCCATTGGGTCTGTGTCTTCTGTCTGATACTTCTGTGCCCCAGGAACTGCAGTTGGCACACTCAGGATGCCCCAAGCAGAAGAGCAGGCTCAGAGGCTTGTCTACTTCATATGTAGACATGTCCAAGCTTAAAAGAACACATGTTAAAAAAATGTGTAGTAGGCTATGCCACCCAATACATCTACAGTTAGAATCTAAAAGTGTCAGTATGTCGTTTAAAGAGCTAGTCCTAAAAGGCAAACACACTGTATTATGCTTTTCATATAAATGTCTAGACTAAGTAAGCGCAGAGACAGAAAGTGGCTTAGTGGTCGCCTAGAGCAGGGAGGTCACATGTCTGATATCAGAAGTCAGCTGATCCAGGCTTACTCTGAAGCTCTTGGGCAGAGTCCCCTTCCTTGCCTCTTCTATAGAAGTTTCTGGTGGCTGTGAGCACTTCTTGATGAGTGGCCAGCTCATTACAGTCCCTGAGTCTGGTGTAACACTGCTTCCTCCTGTCTGTTCCAACCGTCTTTCCCTTGTGCGCTTCTGAGGAAATCTGTTGAACTGGCCTAACCAGAGGATCTAAGATGAACATCCCAAGATCCTCCACTTTATGTCCATCAGAAGAACCCTCTTCCCTAAAAGATAACACTCACATGTTCTGGTGTTTAGGATGTGGACTTGTATTTTGGGAGATCACTCTTCAACCCACAAAACTCAGTAAGCAGTTGGTGAGTTACTAAGAAAAACACACTATACTGGTTTGGGAAATAATATGCAGAACAATATAGACAAGGTCTTTTTCCCACAGAGCAAGTGAACGCATATGGCCCAAAGGATGTTTGGCTTCACTACCTTTGATCCGTTTAATACGAAGCGTTATGCTTTACAAACACAGAGTGCAGGGGCTCTGACTCCATGGTAGAGAGTTTGCCTCTCATGCTCCATGGGTTTGGTTCCCAGCCCTGAAGAAAACAAATGGAGGTGGTGTATTTGACAGAACTGAGGGGAAAGAAGTTGAGTCTGAGACTTCAAATGTTTAACATCGTATGTCATTGATTATACTTTAAATTAGAAGTGAGACACAGCTATGTACATATTAGAGTGGCCAAAGTCCAAAAACCTGACAATACCACATGCTGGCAAGGATGCGTAGTAAAAGAAACCCCCGCTCTTTACTGGTGGGAAAGCAAAATAGCAAGAGCACTTTGGAAGACGATTTGCAATTTTATTTTTACAAAGTTAAACATACAAATTTGGGGATAACACTTGGCACTTATCCAAACGAGTAGGAAAATGTATATGCATAAAAACTTTACACATTAGTGTCTATAGAAAGTCTATTCATAATGACCAAAACTTAGGAACAAATTAGATGGTTTTTAGAATATGCATGTATATATGTATGTATACATGCATACACACATAAAAATATTGTGGTACATTCCAAGAATGGAATATTTTTCAGTACTTGAGAGAAATGAGTGATTCGGCCCCCAAAGGCATGGGGCAACCTTAGATCCATATTCCTAAGTGAAAGAAGCTACTCTAAAAAAGGCTCCACATGTGGTTCTAACTATATTACATTCAGGAAGAAGCCAAACTGTAGACAGATCAGTGGTTGCTGGGGGTAGAGACAAGCAGGGGAAAAAAAAAGCAGGCAGAGCAAGTCTCTTTCCGGCAGTGGGACTCTTCTAGTTGATACTCTGATGATGAATGTGTGTCATTGTCCACGGGTCACAACCCAAGGAATAAAAACCATCAAGAATGAAGCTTAATGTCAACTATTAACTTTGGGTGACTAGGATGTGTCAATGTGGGGGTCACAAGTTATCACTGTGGTGTGGGTTGCCCTCAGTAGGCTCAGAGCGTATATGACAACTCTGTAAATTTTTGCCCAGTTTTATTGTCAACCTAAAGCTGACCTAAAAAATTAAAGTCTATTTAAAATTAGAGGACAACTATTTCTTCATTTATGCCTCAGTTAAAGAGTCTAATGATTAACTCAACAGGGCTCACCATGAAGAAAGGACTTCTCTCTGTATTGTTGAAGGCCCTCCTACCTAAAGGGATCCAATTAACTGCTACCATCCATCCTGTTCCTTTGGGATAAGGCCCTAAAGGCCTGGCCATAAAGGCAAAAATCCAGGAGGCAGCAACACAGGAAGCAATTTCCAGTCACTAATGGCTTCAGCAAACCAGCTAGGTCACACTCTATGCTGCTTTGAGATGGCCAGGGGATTGGTAGGATTTGATGACAGACATCAATCCTCTTCCGTTTCCTATTTCTTTTTTTTTTTTTCCTTTCTTGCTTGCTATCTCTTTTTATGTATGTAGTGATTGCATTATGCA
This sequence comes from Phodopus roborovskii, assembly GCF_943737965.1. NCBI lineage: Eukaryota > Metazoa > Chordata > Mammalia > Rodentia > Cricetidae > Phodopus > Phodopus roborovskii. The sequence continues at coordinate 23,842,272 of NW_026126460.1, read as the reverse complement.
GTGCATGTATGCAGTGTGCACATGGGGAAGCCAGAGGTCAATGATGGGTATTTTCCTCAGTTGCTCTCATTTTATCTTTCAAGGTGGGATCACTCACTAATTCTGGAGCTCACATCTTCCCCTACACTGGCTGGCTATCCAGCCCCCAGGATCCACCTGTCTCTTTCCAGACCCAGTACCGGGGTTGGAGGCATACACCACATCCAGTTTTTATGTGGGTACTGAGAACTGAGCTCAGGTCTCTGTGCATGTGTGGCAAGCCCTTTATCACTGTGATCAGGTTGTGCCATGCTCTTAGTTATTCCATATTGGGAGAAAGACTGGCTTTTCAGGCTGTCCCGTGCCACGAGAGACTCCAATCTACAAGCAGCTTTTCATTAGAGTTTTAAGGGTAGATGATGACCGTGTGCCTGGATTCACCTGCAAACAACACCATCTGCCTGGCACCAACCATGTGGCACAGATTGATAAATGACTATTTCCTCAGAGATAGTTGGGGGCACATGGGCATATTAAAATCACATCCCAGAAAACTTGCCCAAGAACTTATTGAACACACGAGACTAAAGAAAGGGTAAACTCCTTTATTTGACCCCATAAGCTGGTGAACATCCACTGCTATGATGGAAACAGTCCCACCAACCTGCTATCTGACATCAAGGACTCCATAATTCCCAAAGCCCACAGCTCAGCTTGGTTGCTGACATACTCAACTGCTGTTCTGCTCAGCATCCTGTTTGCTGGCCTGGACCTGCCATCCATCAGTCTGCCCATTCTGCCCATTCTGCCCATTCTGCCTTAGGACTGGGTCCTGCCCTTTTTACCTCACAAATGGCCTCAACTCTGCATCCTCACTCTCTGTCCTGACTCCAAAGCAGCCTGATTGACTTATAGAGGCAGCTGCTCTCCTGCAGCTGGTTTAGGCTCCTTCTCTTGTCAATGCACGTTTCAGCTCCATTTCTGTCGAATTACTTCTGGAAACTCGTGAAACTCCACTGCAGCCTCTTTAACTTTCTGCATCCATTTGTAACTCAGGTGTGTGTGTGTGTGTGTGTGTGTGTGTGTGTGTGTGTGTGTGTGTGTGTATTTACTGTATGATGCCATATGTGAGTAAATATTAGCAATTAATATTGGAGTAAAGGAACTTGTGTGTTCACCTTGGCTGGATCACCAAGGAAAGTGGGTTATCAGACAAGTTGCTGCCTTTACGTTACTGACATTATGGAAAGACACAATGTGTTCATCTGTGTTCCAAGTTGAGCACACTCATGACCATCAACCCACTGAGTGCTCTCCTGTCCCTAGCCCTTCTGTTACTTCACTCTGCCTACAGCATGAATAAATCACAGGTGAACAGATATGGTTCTCAGAGCAATGGAAGCCCACTGGACCAACTGTCTCAGTGTGAACCTCATCTTCACACTGAAAAGAGCATCCAACATACATCTGTAAGGTTGAACTTAACAAGAAGCTGGGAGAGAAGTTGACTCTCTTTCGCCTAGTGTGCCAGCCTTCTCTTTATTACCACTCAAATGACAACTCTACCGTGTCTAACACACCCTCACTTGGCCTGGCTTTACTTTTCACTGTTTAGGAAACAGAATTCTTGAAACTACTTTGTGACGAGTAAAGCAGAGCCACACACTCACATCTTTCTGGCCATCCCAGCCTGTCCTTCCCACAGAGTACTGCTGGCCCCACATTGTCGGCGAAGCCCAAAGTAGCTGTAGGGCTCTTTCCAAATGACACCTGCACACATCTCGATAAAGTTTTTCTTCTTTCTGTTTTTTGTTTGTTTGGTTGTTTGGTTTGTTTTTATTTATTTATTTTTTTTTTTGGTTTTGTTTTTTGTTTTATTTTGTTTTTTCAAGGCAGGGTTTTTCTGTAGCTTTGGAGCCTGACATGGATCTCTCTCTGTAGACTAGGCTGGCCTCGAACTCACAGTGATCTGCCTGTCTCTGTCTCCTGAGTGCTGGGATTAAAGGCATGCACACCACCACAAAGGGCTGCGTCCCATTTCTTAGTGCATCCAAATCAGGCTCACTCTCCTCATATTCCTGACAGAGGTCATGAGTCAGTGACCAGCCCACTCCTTGGCTTCTGATTTAAGAGAACAAAAACACAGAAATTTGAACAGATGTTTGCGTTATCTGTCTTTTTCAAAAACCCTCTCACTAATGTGAAATGTCCATAGTGAGCAGAAAGAGAGAGGGGTTAGCCCTTTCTTAGTGCTGGGGATGGGAGCACTGGGGTGGGGAAGATTCTTCTGGAACTGATGAAAGCAATCCAGAGATAAATAATGGTGAGTGGCCACATTGCTTCATGAATGTACTGAATGACACACTTTAACAGGTAATGATCATATATATTCCCTGTATATGTGGTGGGTTCTATAAAGACTTTTCATTGAAGTAGAGCAAATACTCAGACCATAAAGTTGATTATTATTGTGGGATAAACATGTGTGTGTGTCTGTGTGTGTGTATGAGAGAGAGGGGGGAGGAAGGGAAGGGGGAGAGGGAGATGAAGAAGGGGAGAGAGGGAGAGGGAAAAGGAGAGAGGAATAGGGGAGACGGTTCTGTGTGTTGTACAAACCTTAAAACCTGACTATGATCCCGCAACTCACATTAAAAACTCAGACTCGGAGTTACACATTTCTAGCCTAGCAGCTATCCAGTGAAATGGGAGGTGGAGCAGCAGAAAGGGCCGGAAGCTCCCGGGCACTATACTCTAAGCTACCTTAGAGTATAGTGTGTAGAATAAACACGTAACCCTTTCTTGGCAAAGTGGAAGGACAGAATCAACTCCTGAAGGTTGTCCTCGGCCCTCAATGGGCATAGAATGCCATGTGTGTTCCACACTTACACATGCTCCGATACAAATAATAATAAAGGGAGAAAGAAATCAGAGATCGGAATGGGCCTCTTCTACGTGTTCTGGAATTCCCTTGTTCCAAAACTGACAATGTTGCTATTGGCAATGCCTGTAAATCCCTATGTCACTAGAAGCAAGCAACTGGGGTTATTAATATTTATCTCCTCAGCCCCATTCAGCATCTCCCCTAGAACCTAGTTCCAAAGAGCACTGAAGAGGTGAGCACAGGACCACATGGGATCCGCCCCCTGAGAAATCATCTCCTCAGCTCCAGGAGTGTGGAAGTTTCTTAATGATCATGTTGTACTTATGGAGTCTACAAGTCCACAACTTCCCAGGCCTCCTTAGCTGGTGGTCCTGCTGGCTTAGAGTTCAGTTTTGTTTTGTTTGTCTGTATCCCTCCTGGAATACACACTGCCTGTAGGCTCCCGTTTTCCTTCAGGGAATGAATTAAAAACAGTTCTTTAGAACATTCTAAAGGCCTACCATCCACCAGGAGAAATTTTCAAATGGTGACTATCCATTCTGACTTCTGGATTTAATTTTATTAATAACAATAATTAAAAAGAAAACAGAGCCCTTTAACTTTGTGTGTGATGGGGGTCTGTACCCATGTGGGGGTATGTGTGTGGGAATCAATGGAAGAGACAAACATCATTTCAGACTAATAAAAACTATACTCAAGCCAGAAGCATCAAAGCAAGGAAATGGAGAAACACCTTACACCACGGGGGCGGGGGGGGGGGATCCCAGAAAGCCAGGCTTACACACCCAAGTTCTACAGAAATACATAAAGTGGCCGACAGGTGGATCTCTGTGAGTTCAGGGCCAGCCTGATCTATCTATACAGCTAGTTCCAGGACAGCCAGGGCTACACAGAGAGACACTGTCTCATTAATATATAGCCAAAGTACACATGGCAGGTGAGAAAAAGGAAATGAACTAATTCAGCTTTGACACTTATTCTTCCCAGTTCTCCATTTGATCAAGTTCAGAATTGCAGATGAAATTTTGAAGAGAAACACCAAAGGTACAAAAATTAATAATGCATTGATGTGGTGTGCACATCACAAAAATCACATCCAAAGCCCCGGACATACAACACTGGACACCTGTGTAGGGATTGTTTTCCGTAGAGTTTTACACAGACATTACTATAATGTTCACATGTGTAGAATCTGACACGTAGACATGTCTCGCCAACAGTAGAGTTGAGTAGAGGAGCTGAACTCGACCTTTCAAATGCCACAGTCTTGTTACTACATCCCATCATCTAGCACCTGATAGACTTACTACACTCTAAATCAGATGGGAGCAAATGCAGGACCTGAAAAAGTAGCCCAAGTTCTATCTTAATGCAGTAGAGCTATCTGGAGCTCACTGGAGGTCACTGGGGGCTGAGTGAGGAAGATGTTCACATCTGGTAAGAAACCTACCAAATATCTGCCACCATTGTCCTACCAAGGAATGGTCCAGAAGGCTGGGGCCAATCCTTTACTCCCTGTTGGGTATACAGCACATCTAAAGCCACCCTCACTGAGGTCTTCAGTCCTCAGAGTCATATGTAACACATACAAAAGTAAAACCACACAGAAGCACACCTCTTTCAAAATGAGCAAACATCGAGCACCCACAAAACCCAGAAAACTGTACATATGCATGATAGGACACTGGCTAAATAAATTATGCACATTTAAACATAATTACAGCTAAATGAGAAAACCAAGATGCTGTGAGAATATATTTAGCTTCTATTTGCATATTTAAAATAGATCTACATATAAATGTGTGTAGGCACAGGAGAAAATGGATGATACATTTGATGGAATTTAGATGGGCATCTGGGGTAGCAAAGAGGCATGCCTTGTATGGTGTATATCTTGTGGGTTATTAAGAGATTTTTGTGCACATAACAACCACCAGCCTTGCCCCCCCCCCCAAACAGCCAAGTTCATCCTTGGTCATCAAGAAGCAAGAACAGCATAATGATTAGCAGTATTGTATTGTCAAGCATGGTTTGGCAAAGTTTTAAGTGGATTATGTACAGACCTCAGATTGAGTCTCTCCTGTGGGTCTCCTACCAATTTAGCTGAGGAGGTTTTACACATGAGCTCCTAGTTCACTTGTCCCGAGTCTTTCTCAAAATGCAGTTGTTCACAAAATCTTTCCATGTTCTTCCACAGGCATGTTCCTTTAACATTGTTCTTTAAATTGGTAGAACAGTTAATGAAGCATGTATGAAACCATGGGCTTCTACATGTGGTGAGTGTTCGTGCACACATGCGCATGTGTGAGTTGCCCATGCATAAGCCAGAGCTCAATGTCCTGTGTCTTATTCTATTTCAGGCTTTTGAGACACAATCTCTCACTAAAACTGAAACTTGAAGGCAGCAAGATCTGGGGACCTACCTTATCCTCCAGTGTTGGGGTTGTCAACACATGCCCCCATGCTTGACTTCTGGTTGGATGCTGGGGACCCAAGCTCAGGTCCTCATACTTGCTCAGCAAGCACTTACCTATTTAGCTATCCCCCCAGCCCCTGTTAGTTCATATATGAAATGTATGAGTAATATAATGTATATATTTAAACTAAAAAAAAAAACCTTTTAAAAGGGCCCTGCCTACCTCCCATCTCTCTCTCCCTCTCCCTCCCTCTCTCTCTTTCTCTCTCTTTCTCTCTCTATTCCTTCTGCCTGTTCCCCTTTCTCCCTCTGTCTCTCCTCCTCTTTCCTCTCTCTTCCCCTCTTCTCTTCCTCCTCTCTCCTGCTACTCCTGTCTCCAGAGGCTGGTCTCCTTCTTTCCCTTTCCCCTTTTATGACCATTTTCCCTAAAACAAACAAAAACAAAAACAAAAAAAAAAAAAAAAAACCTCTGCTTGAACTCTGTCACATGGCTCCTTTCTCTAGCATGCCACTTCTCTTAAATCACAACACCTATGACTATCAGTAACTTATCTTTACATGTGACTATGTCTAGTGTATGGATATTTTACCTCTCAGTCCCTACAACAAGCCCAGGCTATGAAATGAATTAGCACAAGCAAGCAGGAAATGTACACACATTCCACATTAGCCAAATTCTGGTTTCCTGAAATCTGATGCTCAGTAGATTTAGAAGATCTTTTACATTTTTGGTTATTAAAACTCATATGATTAGATAGGTGGCTGAGGCAAAAGAATTGTGTTTGAGACCAGCCTTACACATAATGAGATAGGGTCTCAAAAGGCAAATATTCATATTACTTGCTATCTGACGTTTAGAATCCAGTTAGAATCCAATGGTATTCAGGGAAACTTCTGGTTCATTGTGAAGACTGAGAAAATATTTGTGTCTTAAGATGGTCATAAAAATAGATGCTTTCCTCATATCCCATTTCAACATAAGCAGCAACATCTGCAATTCTTCACAAAATAAGAAAATAACTCTGTAGGCTAAATTATTTGAGTTTTTGTAAGATGTCTCAAATTTGCAAGGGATGGGGTCATGAATATCAAATCATCAAATAGGATTCCAGATCAGTATATCTTAGAATTGGTCTAGCTTCCAAGGTAGTCTAGTCTTGAGTTATCTCAAGATGAGAAGAGATGCAGCTGTATTTCCTGCCTATCATACTTTAACATCTCCTTGTGAGGAAGCCCCCAGATGATTGCTGACTCCATCAACCAAGAATCTGATTTGGTTGACCAAGTCACTGACTAACCACCAACTGTCCTTGTACACTTGATCAGATATATCTTCAGGCTAGCCTTTTATGAAGGGGTGTTTTTGTTTTGTTTTGTTTTGTTTTGTTTTATGTTTAAGGAACGCTCTATATTCTGAGCCACTGAAGCTGAATGTCACCTAAGAATGTCACAGCCCCATATTCTTAATGGAAGGCAACAAAGATTTGAGGAATGGCCACACCAAAGAAATAAGAAAGGTTCATTTCTAAGTTATTAGACTCTGAGGAATCTAGCAGCGATACCACCCATCCTGGTTCTGAATTCCACAGTGCCTCGGGGCAGAGCGGTGGGGTGGGGGCAGGGGAGGGCAGGGCTTGCTTTTCCCATGAGCATCTAACTGCGCTGCTCTGAAAGATGTTCGGACTGTTGGTGCCAGCTCATGCAACTTCTGCTACAACCAACAAGATTAAAACTACCTCCCACAGGGAAACAGTGTTGGAGAAGAGTGTGTGCTCAGGGGCTTGTGAGAGAAAACTCCAGCCTGTCGGGGTTTCCAATGTTAACAACGAACCAGATGGCAAGGACAATAGGCAATCATCTCCAGGCTCTTAGGTCTACATATTCTTTGTCCAGAAAGCGGATGTTACCAGCCACATCTCCTCATGTTAAAACAGCCACATATATGTGGGGGAAGTGTCAGTGTATGATGAGGTGCTTGGCCATCAGCAGCCCATGAACAAACTGAATTACCAGCTAGACAGTGAGCGGAAATGGAGAGCGAAGGGAATACGTGAGGATTAAAAACTCAATATGAAGCCTAATGAGGTTATGGGATGCATAATTGCAGGAAGTAGAGAAGAAAATTCACTTAAGATGATGCAGTTTCGGGGAGGGCACCCTGGATGTGGGTCTGCTCGGGCAATCTAGGGGCACAGCCAAATGGACTCCTCCAATGATTTACCCGACATCTATTTCCATCCTCTCTTGATGTCTGCTATGTTACCAACACCGAGAAAAGCCAGCATCAAACTCATTCCAACCACTGTCAGTATGACATTCACAATCAGGATCGAGTCAGCTACAGACAGCAAAAACATCTTAAAATTTAGACACTGGGTATATGGGATTTCCCAAGACAGGATCTCCATTATTTAGCTCTGGCTATCCTGAAACTCACCATATAGCCTAGGCTGGCTTCAAATTTTCTGCGATCCTTTAGCCTCTGCCTCCTGAGTGCTAGAATTGTGATTTTCGGATCAACAGCATGTCTATCAAGCCCCATCTGCTCTTTGCTGCCTCCCTCCCTTGGTTCTCCCAAGGTGAAAGCAGAGGCCTTTAGGTAAATGTTAGGATGCACAGTTCTCAACAGGCTCCTTCCTGTTTCTCCACCACCATCCCACTAGGAACGCGTACAACGTGTGCTGGTTCCTGATCTGTCCTCTCTCCTGAGGACTGCCTCAACCTTGTGATGCTCCTCCATGAGCTCTGAGGTTCAAGTGGAGGCTCTCATATCTCAGGGATGAACATCTCTCAGGCAGATTAACAAAAAGACTAGTCCCCTTGACCCTGAGGCTTAATGCTGTCTGCTCAGCAACATCTTTTTTTGGCCAGCCAGGAAAAAAAAGAAGAAGAAGAAGAAAAGAAAAAGACATCCAGTTGCCACCTCCTGAATGAAGAGAGTCTAAAACTAAGATGACAGCAAGTCTGAAAAATCCTTTAGTCTGGGATCCCTGAAAACCAAGTTTCCCATTCCTCTTGGCTTCAAATATGTTTGCTCAGAAAGTGTGTCCTTCCCCCTCACTTTCTCTCCTCTTTGGCTGCAACCCCCTCTTTAGTCTTTGTGATAGGGATTCTCAGGGTAGAGAAGAAAGCCCTTCTCCCACGGGGTGAGATGACTTCCCTCCTGGAGAGCCAGTCTTTAAGCAGGAATGGACAAAGGTCTGGAAGATCTCCAGCTTGACGCCTGCTCACTGCAGGGAGCAAAGGAGGAGGTTGGGCAGCAGAGGAGAGCCAGGATGCTCTGAGCTCCTACTTGGCCAGTGAGTGATTAACTCTAGTTATTGAGAGGTTATTGGGAGGCTGTTGGTCACACCACCCACATCTCCCAAACAGGGCTATAGTCAGAGCAGTAACCTCCCCGTGACCCTTTTTTAATGAGAAAGGTTTGACTGGAGCCTGCCAGAATGTGCCTTGGGGGCACAGCGACATATTCTTATCCTCCTGTGTCTCCAACAGTCCACCATAAGGCAATGGTTCATGCAATGGTTGCAATGAAAGGAATTGAACACAACCATTGTCAGATGCAGTACCTTACCAGATTTGAGTTACAGCACGCGTTTTATTTTAAACACCAGTGACACCAACAGAAAGATGGCCTGACACTTCTAAGATCTAGCTGTCTGGCAAGGTTTGCCTGTCCGTCTATTTAGACTTGGAAAGACTGGCTTCCCAATGAACGAACAGAAACCAGTGGGAAAGGATAGTAATAAATTTCAGCCATTCTAGATTAGCTTGAATAATCTGAGTGTGACAAATACATTGTAAGTCAAGCCTGTACCCAAATGACATCTCTTAGGAAAGGCCAGCTTATTTTTAGCACAGCATACCCCTTACCTTTTCCACACATCTCACTCCTCACCCCATGTTCCTTCCATTTTTCTTCATAAAACTTAATCTTGCTCACGCTTAGACTGTATAATATGAGTTTGCTTTAATATTTTCCTTGCAGCTTCTGAGACTGAACCTGGGGCCTCACATGAGCTCAGGGAGGGCTTCTTCCACTGAGCCACAATTCCACCCTTCTTATAACTTGGTCTCATGCCTCCAACTGGTCTCAAATTCTCTATGAAGCCAGGAGCAGCCTTGACTTCTGGCCTTCTTGCCTCTTCCTTGCAAGTACTGATATTACAGGCATACAAGCCCCATGTCTGGTCTATTATAGCTTCATCCCCACCCTGAGTGGATGCTGCACCTTGATTTTTGTTCGAAGTCTCAAACAGTACCTGGCTGTCCTTAGGCATCCAAATACTTCTGTTTGGCGAACTGAACGAAACGGCAGTGACTTTTATATGTTTAGACATTGATGTTAATGGCATCGTAGTCTGGAGTAGAGGCTCCCTCTTCTACTCTCGTTTCACATATTTGAGAAGCTAGGTACCCACTGAAGGAAGTCACAAGCAAGATCTCAGGGGTGTCTATAGTGAAGACAAAACTGAGCTCAGGTCTGCTGCTGCAAGTAGCTCACTCCACATTGTCCAAGGAGACAGAAGGAATCCCATGGGCAGCAAGCACATCAGAAGCATATGGAATACTGGAAGCATCCAGATGCATCGTCTTCATCTGCCCAGTAATTATCATCCTTCAGCATTCCTCCATGTGGTGAGCTCTTTCTTGTTCCAGGCTTTGTTATGCTAGAATGCTCTCCCCTCTCAGTGTTCACATAGTTGGGTGCTTCTCATCTATCAAGGCTTAAGTTTAAAAAGCTTGTATAAAGTGCCCAGTTTTCTATAGTTGGGGAGAAGGCTCTGGCCATGTCCCCAACATGACACAAAGGATCTTCCATTGCTTTGCGTCTTGTCACTGTCTGTCTTGCCTACTTGAGGTCCCAGGAGAGCATGATGGAACCTGTGGCCCCCACCTGCATGGCTAATTCCCACTCCAGCGATAGCACTTAGCACAGGGTGGGACTTTGTGTGATGATTTTGTTCTGTTTTTTTTTTTTTTTTTTTTTTTTTCCTTTTGAGACAGAGTTTCTGTGTGTAACCACTCTGGCAGTCAAAAATTTGGCTGATGCTTTTTAGAAAACAGTTAACACCAGGTTTCTGGTTTCCAGATTTTATAGCACTTCAGAAATACATAGAATTACTCTAGGCTGACTATTTGTATTCAAAATGCCGGGGACTATAAATGTTTCAGATTTGAGATGTTTTTAAATTTTGTACACACACACATGCCCATGCGCTCATACACACACATACAAATAAATGAAGAAACAAGATTGTACAACTTCAAATTAACTATCTACATATACACATATATCCATCTGAGACTGTACATATGCCTGCAAACACATATATATGCACACATATATAGGAAAAGACTGAGGTTTACCTCAGAGGCAGACCTTTTGCCAGTGCAAAACATATTTGCAAATAGATGCAGTTAATCAAAAGATATATGAAGAGAATTTAAATTTTTGTGTATTTTAAAGCAACATAGTACTTCTCAAAAATTAATATTGCTTATGAGCTATTAAAAGCAACAAAGCTGGGTGGCAGGCTGCCCAGACACAGCTGAGAAGGAGGTACTGGGCAGCTCCAGTAACGGCTGGAAAAGGCAGTCCTGAAGCCCATTATGAGGAAAGGCAGGGAACCACTGAATATTTTGCATGCTTTTCCCACTGCTTGATTATAGTTCTACCTAATGCTTATGAGTTTGCAACAGTAAAATTCAAAGGTCACTCTGGTGTGAGCAATGATCTCACAATTTCTACTTCATTTTCCCAGCTAGTATATTAAGGAGGTTCTTTCTGTCACCTGTATGCAACTCTGCTGGAGAAGGATTTCAGATGCTTTGCTAAGAGACCATCTGTAAATAAATTAGGATTTAGGTGAGTGACTTCCTGCAGAGGGATTCCTGCAGGAAGCTAGGAAAAGTCTATTTTTACAAAATCTAGTTTAAGACTGGCCTGGGCTACACAGTGAAACTCTTGTTGTTGTTATGTTTAAGCATTAAAAGAAAACCAAAAAGTTTTGCTCTAAGTAGTTCAAGGTAAGTTCTGGAAAAGAGGCTTGAACTTTTGTGAGGCTGAAGTAGGTGAAACCAGAGCATTGGGCTCATTTCTGCCCGGGAAATATTTCTTTTGGGCCCAGTGGAGGGCAATGACAGCAGGAAAGGACTGGCTTGGGAACAAGCTCTGGAGTTCTTAGTATTCCATTCTCAGTCCCTTCACAGTAAACATTAACGCACACAACTCAAGGTCAAATGTGCTGAACATGAGTACATTCGAAAGTGCATGCTCCTGCCGGGTTGTTAAACTATTACCCTTACAAAGAAGACCGGCAGACTCCTGGCTCCTGTGTCCTTTACTACAGCCATGCTACACAGGCTCTTGACATCCTGTCTGGAGAGTCAGAAATGCGACACTATCTAATTCTAATTTGCTTACAGATATCTGTATCCAAGGTGGAGTAGAAGAGCTGGCAGGGACACCCTGTTATAAACAGCCTGCCTTAAAGGGCCAGTATATTCTTAACAATTTTTTTCAGACTTAGGGGAAGTTCGCCAGACAGAGTCTAGCAACAACGTGTCTCTGTGAATAACTGACATGCTCCACCTGACCTTTCCCCTTCAAAAGTACAGAAAGATACTTGGACTTGCTGCATCTGGACGCAAGACTTGGAAAATGTTCTGAGATGTGTTTTCTTGTTTGTATCAGCATTTACTGTTTAAGTGCAAATAATCTCAGTGTAGTTGCTGGTGGTACAGTGCAGTGACAGAATGCATGCTTAGCATGCATGGTGCCCTGAGTTCAAGTCCCAGCATCATCAATAACAATAATACATCGATGTCAGGTAGTAAATGTTGACGGACATCCAAATGACCATAAAGGCTTGTTATAGGATTGTCTAGGTTTTGATTTGGATGCCATTCACCTTAGCTTTTCAGAGCATTTCATTCACAAGAAAGACTTCGTTCCCACTTATCACACACATTTTCTGAACTATGGCCTGACACATGCGTGGCTCTTTATATTTTAATTTTAAAGAAAACACCCTAAAGGGTCCCTTAAAATGTTTTCATATGTCTCACATAAAATCTCCTAGACACATGTCTCATAAATGTATAAGCACTCAACATGAGCATCCTGAGAGAGCTAGGTGGTTGGTCACTGTACTGTACCCTTCAACACTGATGTATGTCTTTATTTAAAAACAGGCGGCTGGTTTTCTGTAACTCAGACCTTGGCAGGTTGTCATGCTTTAATCCTCTCAACAAACAAACAAAAACAAACCCCTTCTGACTGCCCTACATGATAGTCAAGCATTCCTTGTTGCTTAGTAGGCTTTCCGAGATAGCATAATAAAACACATTCTGAACAATTTTGGTTTAAATTTCCAAATCCAGTCTCTAGACTGATGAAGGCCAAGGCCCAGAGAACAAGTGGCTGAGCCATCTCTCTGGCCCCTCAGGCTTTCCTTATTTCCAACTGTTTAAGAAACCCTCACATGGTTACAAGCATGCTGTCAATTGTAGAGTTTATGTTAAGTTGAGGGTGTAACATTCTCATCCTTCCCTAGTCTAATAAAAGAAAGAATCTGGTCTAGTTTCAGTCTGTTGCTATGATAAACCATTATTGTTTCACCTTTCAATCCCAAGTCACAATCATCATTTGGGGAAGCCAGTGCAGGGATTCAGGTGTTAGAAGCAGAAACCATGGAGGAAGGCTGTTTGTGAGATTGCTCTTTAGGTCATGCTTGGGTAGCTTTTCTATACAGCCTAGGATGTGTATAAGGAATAATACAGCCCACACTGAGCTGGATGCCCCAGTATCAATTGCTAATCACGGCAATGTCTTATACTCATGCTCACAGACCAACCTGTAGGCAGTTCCTCAGTCAAAGCATCTCCTCTCAGATGACTCTAGGCTGTGTCGAGTTGACAATTAAAATTTACCAGGATGCCATCTCTCATATTTTACTCAGTCATTATTTGTTTACACAGTGTGGGTACAAAAGAAAGCAAGCTTACTACTGCTCACTACCTACTAATTCCAAGTCAGACGTTTCTGGAAAGCCTTCCGAATGCCATTCTCCATCTGCCAGAGTCCAAATGCTGTATGTCCGAAGAACGCTTTCAAATGAAAAACAACAATAATAGCAAAAATAAAACAAAACAAAACACTCCACTGTTTGCCTGACTCTTGATTTCAGTGCAAGAAAAAACTTAGTTTTAAAAGGGACAAAAATACAACATCTTTTTTCAGTTAAACCTGAACAGACCCAGGCAAACAATGAATTTATATGTGCATGCTCTTCTCTGTCACCCCTAGACAGCAAGGCTTGAGGGCTTGCTTCTCACCTACATCAACTTTGGATATAAAAGAGCCCTAAGTGTGCCGTCACTGAACTGCTGTCCTTTGGCTTACACATATTCACAAGAACAAATGTTTCTTTCCTAGGGAAAGACCAGGCTAGGGCCAGTCACCATACCCCTAAGAGTCCCTTGTATAGAGATGATCACTGTTAACTTCTCCTTATGCGGGCCCATGGGGAAGACTACAAAGCCAACCCAATACAAAAGCATGTAGATGACCCACGGCAATTATTTTTTCTCTTTTCCATGTATGTATGTGTGCATATATGTATTATATGGGCGTGTGTGTGCATGTTGTTGCTGGCGGGGTTGATGTTGAGTGTTTTCTTTAGCCACTCTCTTCCTTATATACTGAAGCAGGCTTTCTGATTGAACCCAGAGCTTTCTGATCTGCTAGTCTAACACACCAGCTTATTCTAGGGATCTCCTGACTCTGCCCCCCAAAGCTGAGATTGCAGGCGGGGGGGGGGGGGGGGGGAGGGGGCACTGCCATGCCTGCCTCACTTATGTGTTGGTTCTAAGGATTTGAACTTTAGTTCTCACACTTGCACAGTGAGTACATTATCCCCTTAGCCATCTCCCTTAGGCCGAGGACAATTCTCTTTTCTTTTGTAAAGAGCAGATTCAGCCGGACAAGGAGAGCACAGAGCTCGCTGGGACTCTGGGCATCAAGAGGGGTAAAAGGAGACCTGGTAGGTGAAGGCTGTGACACCTGCAGCCAGGGTCAGGAAGACTGTTTCCTGATGGTTATGACCCATAGAAAACCCAGTACCTCTGGCCATCGTGTACAGTTACAGAGGCCAGCAGAGAAAAAGACATGGCTAGTGTCTGGCAGCAGATACACTGTGGAGATATCCTCTGTGGCAAGATGCTCTTTCTAAAGAGGGGGTCCTCTGCTGTTTCCCAGGACATGGAAAGATTCTGGGGAAGTTCCATCTTGCACAGTGAAAAGAGAGAGGAAATCAGAGAAGACAGCCATTACAATCCCAGCGATGGGCTGGCCTGGGGGTTTTCAAGTTTCCAGAAAATACCAGAGGCACTATGAAGTAGAACCTCTCAGTGATGACTGGGCAGAACATTTGAGTGAGGAAGCTTGTCCTTCATCTCCCCAGCATAAGTGACAGTTCCCATCCCCACAGGCTACAGCAGCACCAATGTGGGACTTAAAAACACTCTCATCTCTCATTATGGACAGGACAGGAATACAGGAGGATGAAGGTACCCAGAGGCCAGCCACTTGGCAGTAGTCTACTTTCCACAAAAAAAAAAAAAAAAAACCCGCCCAGTCCCCAGCAGGTCAAAGTTCCACTTCCCTGAAAGAACAAAGGGTCCATTCTTTGCCTCAGGCAGTCTTTTCTACTTGGTTGCTTTGCAAATTAGGATAAGGAAATGGAAGCTGGGCCTAAGATTAGCAGGCAGCCTTCCCTCTGCAGGCCTTTAATTCAGAAGCCACAGTACAAAGCTGTTCACCTTCCCTGTCCTTCACATTCAGGGATGATCTAGCTTTCCAACGAGCTTGTTAAAATCTGGGACATGCAGTCAGCAGGTGGTGGTGAGGATGAGATGTCACAGGAAACCACAGCACAAAGAACTGAAAGGCGTTCCTGTCCTGTGGCTACAGAACACACAGGACACCTGTGATGCAAGGGGGGGGGCTCTAACTGAATGGTAAAGAGATTTCTGAGGGACCGAAGGACCATTTGATGTGACAAGCTGAGGTGGACAGGAGGATTGAAGGAATGGGATGGATTTGGGGGTTAAGAACCGTCGTGACTACTATTGACTGAACTTAGTGGCTGTATTCCCTTTGGGCAGGTCTATCTCTTTGTGTATCAGTTTTCTTTGTAAAATGGGGTATGTACAGTACTCGGCATAGAGTAGGTGCTCAATGAAAAGCAACTGGGGGAATCATGTTCACTCAAAAATATAGCTTTATAAAGAAAATGTTGAAATTTTAAAACTGGTTATTTATTTTGAGACAAGTCTCATGGAGCTGGCCTTGACTCTCTCCTCCTGCCTCCACTTTCCGGGTGCTAGGATTACAGGAATCACCACCAAACTCACTCAGATGAGGTCTTTTTGTTTGTTTTGTATTCATCTTAAGGAAGCGTTGTTAAAATTTTTATTTGAGCTGGGCAGTGGTGGCACTCACCTTTAATCCTAGCACCCAGGAGGGACAGGCAGGAGGATCTCTGTGAGTTCAAGGCTAGCCTGTTCTACAGAGTGAGTTCCAGGACAGCCAGGTCTACAAAGAAGAAAACCTGTCTGGAAAAAACAAAATAAAACAAAACAAAAATTATCTGAAAATAAGCAATTTTTTCTTTCCTGTTGACTAGTTAAGTTTCTTTCTTTTGTCTTGCAAATAAGTGGGATCGATTCTGGGAAGAGCCAGTCCAGAATGGTACCTTTGTAAAGATGCTGACATGCCTGTATAGATGGGGATGAGGACAGGTGGAGAATCAGGATTCCTAACATTCTGTCATGTCGGGATGTGCCTTAGTTTGGGGCATGAATATGACTTGGCAACATCTATTTGTTTTATTGTCTTCTTTTTAAGACAGGGTCTTACTCTATAGCCCAAGTTGGCCCCAAACTCACGAGTCTAAGATTACAAGGGTGAGCTGTCATGTTCAGCTTACATTTCTTGACAGAGCATCAACAACTTAGAGTGAACCAACTTGAAGAGGTAGAAGTCTGCATCAAAATGTGGCTAAGCATATGCTTTGCATCTTCATGCAGATCTAGCCTAACGCCATTCTTTTAAAGATAGTCTTCCTCCAGCACTCCGTGTCTCAACCAATTCTATAATTACCTGAGCTTCAAGGCAATTGCCCATCTACACATAAGTTCAGTGAAACATCGGAAGCAGTAGTTGAATGAGTTGGGCAAAGATCTCTGTCATCCAAGTCTTAGGACAATAGTTAAGGGGTGGGAGTGATAGTGGAAAAGGTGGCTGTTTCCCAGTTCACATCATATTTTCTCTTTCTCTTCCTCTCTCCCCTTCCCTGCTCAACCTCCCTTCTCCCTCTCCTCTTCCTTCTTCCTGTCCCTGTCCAGGGCCTCACGGTATAGCCTAAACTAGCCTCTAATTCAGTCTTCCTGCTACAGTCTCTGAGTACCAGGATTACAGTTTTATATCACAGTGCTGGTTACTTTTAGTCTATTTGACACAAGCTGGAGTCATCTCTAAAGAGTGAACTTCCATTGAGAAAACACCTCCATCTATCACACTGGCCTATAGGCAAGTCAATGGAACTATTTTCTTGAGTAATGATTGACATGGGAGGGCCCAGTCCACTGGGGGCAGTGCCACCCCTGGGCAGGTAGTCCTGTGTGCTATATGAAAGCAGACTAAGCAAGCCATGAGGAGCAAGCCAATAATAAGTATTCCTCTAAGGCCTCTGCCTGCAGAGTCCTGCTTTGAGTTCCTGCCTTGATTTCTTTTGAGCATGACCTGTAACTTGTAAACCAAATAAACCCTTTGCTTTTGGTCAGGATCCCAAACTAGAACAACCATCATGCTCAGCTTCTAGTCAGCATGTTTGTTTTTTATTATTTGCCAGATTTTATGTACACACACACACACACACACACACACACACACACACACCATGACATAAAAGTAAAACTCTTTAGAGGTATTAAAGGGACTAATGGCAGGCAGAGAAAGGGGAGGGTAGGGTCATATGGAGAGAGCATGATCAAAGTACATTACAGACTTACATGAAAATGTCTTTGTGAAATCTAACACTATGGACAGTGAGTATATGCCAGTAACAAAGAGGAATGGGGAGGAATCACTTTCAGATAATGTGATAATTACAGAGAGGCAGATGTATTTGTCTACCACAAGAATCAGTTTTAAGGCTTTTTGTTTTTCCTGGTTAGCCTACACCAAAACCAATACTTTTCTCTGTTATGTGTCAAGACTAAACCAATATACTGAGTCTAACAACCCCATCAAGACTTTTAACTTAATATTTAACTAAGACTAAATTACAGATTCTCCTTCAGAGGGATGGGGCAGAATCCCGGACGCCTGATTCTATTGCATTCCGTGCAGGTCATAGGGGGTTTCAATCTGGCTATTGTTGGCTCCGCTAAAAGACTCATTAATCTCAAGTGAGAACCAATTTAACAAGCTGAGAAGTCTTTTGAAGTGGCTGGTGGGAGCAGTTTAAACAGAGGATTAGGAGACAAGCACATTTCGAGTCATCTTTTGGCTCTACAAAGTTGACCCCAGGCTGGGGAGGGGGAGGGGGACAGTATGTGTATGTGTGTGTGTGTGGGTGTGGGGTGGGTGTGGGTGTGGTGCAGGGCCTCTTCCACACCTCTCTAAGCAGGTGGCAAGCTCCTCTGTGACACAATCAGGAGGCAGTCGTCGGAAAGGCGTCATCAACCCTGCAGTGATGTGCAGGACTGCTTTATAAACCATACCACACCCTTCAGCAGTAAGACCCTGCCAGGCTTGCAGGCTCTGGTTAAATGTGGGGTTCAGAGCTGCTCTGTGCTACTGGTATCAGCTAGCTAGGTGTGAGTAATCAGACAGAGAAAGGAATGCTGTAATTTAACCTGAGCTCTCCATTGTAAGCTCATTTGTTGAGAGAGTTCAGGATCCCAAGGGCTCCCTGGAAAGAACATTGTGCTTTTCTGGTTTTCCTTATTGCCAAGCTGTGACAATAAGGAAAAAAATGGTGTACACTTGCCAAGTCATCAAGCTTTTTCTAAACTGCCCTTTCAATTGTATTGCGTACAAGCAGCAGACAACCCACAAATTATTTAACATTAAGTTCGGCATTGATTTCAAGAGAACTATTTGATACTGCAGGGGACTCGTGATACGAGACAGAAGTCAGCGATGATGGCCTAGCACTTTGCAAAAGCATCTATGTCATTCCACCCATTCTTTATGCTTTTTCTTCCTCCTGCACACCACAGAGGGTCCTCTTTAAAATGCCACATACATGGCATGTGTGTGACCATGCGACAAGCCTCCAGGGATCTCTGGCTGTGTCCTTTCAGCTTAAATCAGTGGAGACTGTGGGCTAGAGTCACTAAGTGCCTTGAACAGGGTTTCGATTCTGGGTTTCATCACTGTGGTAGTTTGAACGTATTTAGCCTCCATAATCTCATAGGGAGTGGCACTATGAGGAGGTGTGGCTTTACCGGGGTGGGTGTGGCCTTGTTAGAGGAAGTGTGTCACTGTGGGGGCGGGCTTTGAGGTCAGTCGACTTCCTGTTGCCTGCACGCTGCAGCACTCTCAGCTCCAGCACCAGCTCTGTGTGCATGCTGCCATGCTCCCCGCCGTGATGATAATTGATGGAACCCCTGAAACGGTAAGTGAGCCCCCTCAACTAAATGTTTTCTTTATTAGAGTTGCTGTGGTCATAGTGTCTCTTCACAACAATAAAAAAAAAAAAATCTAACTGAGACAATCATCCAAGTCTCTTTTGTTTCAGAGCCTGATCCACAGCACTGGCAGCCCTGTCAGTCATCTCTGCCTTACCCCTACCCACAGTTGTTTGCACCAAGAACAGACAGTCTAAGGGACTGGCCAGACGTGGATGGCTTTGTGGGACTGAACTATATTATGAGCTACCTACAATTGTTTTGAAACATTCCTAGCTGACAGCAGGAGGTAAGAGGGGACAGTCACAGCCGAGTTGTGCCTGACAACCAAACCATTCTCTATTGTCAGTCCTTGGATGCTGTGGTTCCTGGATTCCCTATATGCTTAGAACAGACCCCACTTCTCTGAATGAGTTTGAGTGGCCCCATGTTGCTGAAAATAAAACCACACTACCCTTGTCACATCAGCCAGGTGCAGCCTACAAGCTGTGATGGTAGTGTGAACAAACCCTCTTCTCCCTCCACCAGGGACATGTCGTCTTGCTTCTGATCAGGGAGATACAATCAAAAGTCATGAATCATTAGGGGAGAAGTTGGGGTTGCTTATAAACTTCCAGAATCAACAAAGGGCTTATACTATAATCAGAAAAATGGAAATGGTTTAGCTATAATTACACATACCTCCACACATATGTGTACATTTGCAAGCACATGCACATGCCACACCCACAAATGCCCATGCAAAACAACAACAACAACAAACCCACAAACAAAAAACAAAAACATCAACCCAGGACTTTCTCAAAAACATGACTAAGAGATAGGGCACTAAGGAAACAGAGGAGGTTCTTGTTATATTCCCAGACTTGTCACAGCTGTCCCCTGTGTTACTCCCTAGGCAGGCACTCCACCTAGGATGTTTTCATCTCTCCAGTGTGTGAAGACTGGAGTTATTGCTTTCCAGTGCTCAGGAATTCTGGTCTACAGCTTCCAGTTAGATTCTGACCAAATTTTATTAATATAGCCTTAGAAGGTTTTACCCCACACCCCACTGAGGTTCTTACAAAGCTCCTTTGTTTGCTGCTTATCATCTTACCTCTCTTCTAGCCTGTTTACTTACAGGAAGGGGTACATCAAAGAACATGAAGTCCCAGGTTGACTCTGGTTCTTGCAAACAAGATGCACTTACATTTTATGAAGCAGACTAGCCAGCAAATTCTCCTGCAAGTAGTTTTAAGGAAGAAAGACCACCTGTGCAAGATACTTGAGTAACAAGGCTGGTAGTCACCTTAGATGTGTCTGTGCTGAGTAAATAGTAATAATGACAAAAATACTTACAACCCATATCATGACCAATCTTCTGGACAAGTAAGGATCGATATTCCAGTGGGTGAATGGGAGGAACGTGATGTAGAACACTTCCTGTCCCAAGGCGGCTGAAAACCGGAACAGGTAATAGTAGAAATAGTTCTTCACAATGGGCTTTTCTACGTAAGCCTGCAAGACAAAGGCCAGGAGTTCTTGAGTTCATTCAGCATGTCTGGGAAAACCTCGCCTGAAACTCACCACCAGGGTGCTGCCTCCTCCTGTTACTGTGGTCTCATTACCACCAGCCTGTATCATTGCTGAACATCTGCCAGCCCTGGCTTGTAAACATAGGAGACGTAGGGTTTTCCTTGTTGTTGCTGTTTGTTTTGTTTTTAAGATTAAATATGTAGCACCAAAGGCAGGCGTACCAGGAGAAGCTCCCCTCTCCCTCCATACATCCGTTTACACATATAAAACAAACCAGAGCCTCTATTTTGTGTGTCTAGAAGGATAGAAACCTGTAGGAGATCCAGAGAGGGCCAGTACCATATGAGTTGCTGAAATTCAGAGGGAAAAAAATGGGGTTTCTCTCAAAGATGTCCATTCATCCCATCCAAGTACCAACCAGGCCTAACCCTGCTTAGTTTCTGAGATCAGGTGAGAGCAGACACATGCAGGGTGGTATAACTACAGACTCCATCCCTTAAGCTCTAGAACACATGGATATGTTGCCTTATAGAACAAAGGGGCATTGCAAATACAATTGGGCAATGAAGAGGGCGGGGGAGGGGGAGAGGGAGGAATGATTTCCTGGATCATCCATGTGGGCTCTGAAGTCGCAGGGATCCTTCACAAGATGGAGCGAGGGTGTGGCACTAGGCTTTTTGGTCTGTCTTTCTAGCTCGTGAGCCCATATTGACTGTTGGGCATGTTTTTTTCCCATTCTTACTATTCTGTCTCTATTTCCAACACTTAAGATAAAGAGGAGGAAGGAGGCAGAAATGTCAGAATCAAAGAGCTAGGTGTAACACTGCACAGCTAGCTTTGAGGATAGAGAAAGGTGCCACGAGCCAAGGAGGGCAAGGCATGTATTCTCTGAAAGCTTAAAGCAAGGAAACAGATTCCTCTTCTGTCGCCAGGAGGAATCAGGACCTTGGTGACACACGACTTCCATCAGAAAAGGTTAGTTTTAGACTTCTCACTACAGATGGCTGAGAGATTAGGTTCCTGTTGCCTTAAACCACTAAATTAGTAGTAACTAGTTTCAGTAGCAATAGATCCCTTACCCAGGGATAAGGTGTTGGGAGAAGCACCTTAGGTTCACCTTTTAAATAGGACTGAAAAAGTTACACCACAGGATTGGTGTCAAAATGCAGACAGTCCACGTGGGGGAATGTTAAAATGCTCTGCCATTTTGTCACCTCCTTGCCATCACCTCATCCTGGAACAGGTAAAAGGGGAAAGTGCCAGGACTAAGCAGATAATGAACCTTAATACAATGTGTGACTGATTTGTCATCTTGTCACAATCTAGGCGCTACACCGTGTTGGCCTGTGTGAGATTGTCTTTAATTAAATCAGTTGATGTGGGAAAGCAAGTCCACTGTGGGCGGCACTGCTCCCTAGACAGGGAGTCCTGAACTGTTCAGTGGTGGAGAAATGGAGCCCAGCATTAACAAGCAAGGATGTTTACATCCATTCTCTCTGCTCTTGGCGTTGTCTTCACTACCCTACAACAACAGACTTATAACCTAGACTCGTAAGCTGAAATAAACCATTTTCTCCATATTTGCTTTTTGGTATAGTATTTTGTCATAGCAACAAAAAATGAAAGTAGAACACCATGGTAAACATTTCTGTATTAGAGCGTATCAGTGGCAAATGTAATGACATTTCACTTTGTTAAGTGAACCAAAAAAAAAAAAAAAAAAAAAATCTCTTTTCTCTGTCTTCCCCCTCCCCCTTTTCTGGTGGTGGCAGGGTCTCACTAAATATGCAACCTGACAGTGAGCCTCCTAGGCTTTCCGAATGCTAGGATTACAGGTGTAAGACATGATGCCAGATTTAAAAAGTAGAATTTTAATGCAACTGAAAGTCATACACATTCCAAAATTGAAATGCAAACACTGAGCATAAGGAGGGGGACAGCATTAGACTTAGAGGTCCCATGAAGACATATAGGCCTGCAATTTTGTTCCGTTTTAGCCAAGTCAGAGGTCTTTGACTTATTTGTGTTGTGTGTGTGTGTGGGGAGTCTTATGCACTTATTCTGAAGACATTCACCCCCTGCCTGTAAGGTTCCACTGCTTACACTGTGACCTGGGAGAAGGTATGGCAGGAATTCTCATCAGCCGAGGGGCACTATGTAAGATAATTTGGAGGAAATAAATTGTTAAAAGGCTAGTGTTTTAGAGAACTTAAAAACAGTCAACAATACTTTTATATTTTAGGCATTTTAAAAAAGATGACCTTGAAAATTGAATAAATTACTGTTGGTTCTTTGCCAGGTTTGTTTCTCTCTTCTTTTCCTCTCTGAAAGGCTCTGGTTTTTATTCTAGCACCTCAGCCTCCACAACAGCATCCTGGAACCCAGGGGCAAAGTTCAAGGCTTTTTGCATCAGGAGGGAATCTAGAGTCATCAGAACCAGGCATGGTTAGTGTGAGAATTCAGTCTCAAATAAAAAGTGCACAAGGGTTGTGTTATGAGCAGTTTTCCTGCCAGCCTGGTCCCAGAGCTGTGTTAGCTCCAAATAACACACAGAGATGCTGTACTAGCTATAAAGCTGTTGGCCTGTTACTAGCATTTCTTATTGGCTATCTTAAATATTAACCAATTTCTATTCATCTAAGTGTTTCCACGTGGTCTTATTTTACAGAGAGGGTCTGGACCTCTTTCTCTCAAGTCCCTACATCTTGACTTTCCCACTACATTTCCCAGAATCCTATTTTGCTTTCCTATTGGCCAACAGTGCTTTATTTATTAACTAACAAGACAGACATATGTACAGAACGACATCTCCCATCAAGGTTGCCCTGAATATGGCTCCTGGTAGCAATAGCACATCCTGTAGGTTAAAAGAAATTTACTTCTAAATGAATTTAGAGAGAATGGAAGTAGAACAAACTCTAAACAAGAAAGACAATGCTACATGAAAGGAGTTTTCCAGGTAACATCTCTGAATACATAACTAAATAACTTGAAAGCCAGGTTTTACCACTATAGTCTTAGTTGTAGATACCCAGGTAATGTGGTAAATGCTTATCTTTTTGTAAACAGAATCTGAGTTTCTGAGCTGGGCATGTGGTTCACTGGCTGAAGCATTTGCTGTGCCAATGCCCTGAGGACATGCGTTGAGATCTCTAGGACCCACTTAGAGCCAAGCGTTTCTTGAACATCAGTAATCCCAGCACTCCTATGGTAAGAGGGGAGGCAGAGACAGGAGAGTTCAGAAGCTCCTGGACCAGGGAACCTACAGTACAGAGCAGTGCTCAACAAAGAAATGCAGTCTCAAACACAGTGGAAGGTGAGGACAGACACTGCAGGTTGTTCCACTCAACCCCCATGGCACGGGCGAGGCTCATTCACACAAACACAGATGTTATTTTAAAGTAGGAGAATATGAATTTCCCTTGAAGGAGATATCGGTGTGTAGAAGCAGAATTCCATCTCTTGGGTGTGTGGGTCTCCTCTGGAGAACCACTACAGGGGCAATAACAAGGGTTAGAAATAGAGATGGTGGGTAAAGGGAGATGAGAAGAGAGGACAGATCTCTGCTTCCCTGTTCCCACTTTGCCTCATGTAAGGGGCCCTTTAGCCCAGGTGTTTGGGCGCTGTTTTGAGATCCTGGTCTAGGAGACAAAGATCAGCCTGTCATGTTACAGACAAGAGTCAGGCAGTACTGAACATGAACATGCAGGCTGACAGAGAACAGCTCTTAAAATGTTTGAGTACTTGTCCTTGGCATCTGTTTGTCCTTGGTGTGTGACTTCCGTACTGTGGTTTTTTCCCCCCTCCCTTCCAGTTTAATACATGTTAGGGTTTTTTTTCTGTTATTAAAAAAAAGCCAGATGCATTTTAGCTGTATATCATCTGTCACACAGCCAAATAAGAATGAGTGTCTGGTAAACAAGGGTGATAAAATAGAAATTACCCCCACAGGCATTACTCCAGACTGCGAAATGTCATTGATTTTTCTCATTAGTATGTTTTATGGATTGCTTGTGTTTTCCTAGGGCATTTTAGTGTGTGTGTGTGTGTGTGTGTGTGTGTGTGTGTGTGTGAGAGAGAGAGAGAGAGAGAGAGAGAGAGAGAGATC
Organism: Phodopus roborovskii; assembly: GCF_943737965.1. NCBI lineage: Eukaryota > Metazoa > Chordata > Mammalia > Rodentia > Cricetidae > Phodopus > Phodopus roborovskii. Next base: position 23,817,669 of record NW_026126460.1, on the reverse strand, counting down.
TCAGTTTCCTAATCACATATTTCCTGTTTGACCATGAATTCTCTAAGTGCATATTCCCCTCCATCAGGGTCCCATCATGGTGATACAAGGGGGCTGCTGGTGTTCACAGGCAGTCCATCTTCTGCAAGGCTACAGTGAGTGAATAAGAAGGTGAGAAGGGACCAGGGTGACTGCCTGAGTGAGACAGACAGAGGTCAGAATGAATGGCTTCTTGACTCAGCTCTATTCAGAATATCTGAGCAGCATTTTGTTTTCTAAACACAAACCCAGGGGTCCTAAATGTTAAGGATATTCACCCAGGTCAGCATGACTGAATTATAAGAAGGGCTAACCCAGGCAGCAGAGAGGCAAATACCCAGCAGACCTGACAGCTTGCCCAGGTCTTCAGAGAAGGAACATCAGAAATGGCTTTTAGGCCAACTGAAGTGTGACCTTGGGGAAGTCCGTTTGCCATTCTGACCCGTGCTGACCTTAATGGTGAAGAATGTAAAGGACAGAGTAGATTGGCTCAGTTTACTTACTTTTTAAGCATCTACCCTGATTTCAAACTGACATCCTCCTGCTTTGCCTGATCTAACTATTGGGTGAGTGCCACCACACCTGGTCTCAGTTGCTTTTTCTTTCTTTCTTTTTTTCTTTCTTTTTTCTATCTGATTAAAATGGGAGGGGGGAGGAGGAAAGAGCTCATTAAATAAGATGTTGCCCCCCACACACTGTTACATAATGATATAAGACTGAATTGAATGTCTGTCCTAATAGGTTGAGCGTGAGGAAGGGCCTGGGGAAGCTGACTTGGGCCACGTTTCTCTTACTCCTCCAAAGCCCTCAGCAACACCCTTCAGGGCAGTTTGGCAATTAGTTTGAAAACCACTGAGCTTAGTGTCTCTTCCTGGCAGAGACCTCACCTTCCTGTTATTAACCTTTGGCCCCAAGCATGTGGGCTGTAGCTATTCCAGCCTAAACTTTGAGGTCTCTAAAGTGAACTCTTGAAGAACCTTGAGGCAAGGCCATGTTACTTGTCTATTCTTTTCCCACATTAGAGCTATAAATGTGTCATCTTCCAAAGGTCAAGTTCAAGACATTGCACTATCCCACATTAGAATTATAAATGTGTCATCTTCCAAAGGTCAAGTTCAAGACATTGCACTATCACAGCAGGGCTAAAGGAAGTCCATCACGAGAGGACAGTCTGTCAGTCCAAGCTTTCATCAGGGGCAGTAGAAGGAGCTCACTCACAGAGACAGAGTGACAAGAAACCCATTATACACTTGTTTTTAAATGACCTTAAGACCCAAAGGTCTTTTACAGAACACACCAACAGCACTCTGTCCTTAACAATGGTTTATCAAAAGGAGAGCCTATTATTATTTAAAATTCTTAACTGGGCTTTACTTTTTATTCTAGAACCAGGTTAACAGTTCATTCCACAACAAAGAATGATTGCTCCATGAGCCTGCTAGAACATTCTAGAGTATTGGTTCTCAACCTTCCTAATGCTATGATCCTTTAATACAGTTCCTCAGGTTGTGGTGCCCCCCCAGCCATAAAATTATTTCATTGCTACCTCATAACTGCAACTTTGCTACTGTTATGAACTGTAATGTAAATATCTGATATGCAGGATACCTGATATGTGACCCCTGTGAAAGGGTCATTTGATCCTCCAAAAGGTCTTGACCTACAGGTTGAGAAACACTGTTCTATAGAAAGAAGATGGCTTGAAGAAGCCAGAAACCAAAACCAAACATGGATCAGTCACTTTCCTTGCAAGCAGACAGAACAAAGGAAAACACCTACTTCTCCCTTCTGTTTTTGTTGTTGTTGTGCTTTGCTTTTTTGAGTGTGTGTGTGTGTGTGAGTGTGTGTGTGTATGAGTGTGTATGAATGTATGTGTATATGAATGTGTGTATGAATATGTGTGTGTATGAGTGTGTGAGTGTGTGTGTATGAATGTATGTATGAATGTGTGTGTGTATGAATATGTGTGTGTATGAGTGTGTGTGTGTATAGTGTGTGTGTATGTAGGAGCGTCTGTGTATGAATGTGTGTTTGAGTATGTGTGTATATGAGTGTGTGTGTATGAATGTGTGTGTGAGTGTGTGTGTATGAGTGTGTGTGTATGAATGTGTGTGTGTATGAATGTGTATGTGTGAGTATGCGTGTGTATGAGTGTGTATGTGTGTATGAATGTGTGTGTATATGAATGTATGTGTGTGTGAGTGTGTGTGTGTATGAATGTGTATATGTGTGTGTGTGTGTGTGTGTGTAAATAACAGGATCTAGGTGGTCACTGTAGTTGACACTGACCTGGTTGAGAAATTTGAGTGTTCTTTCCCCAATCATGATTATTAGAATGTCAAATAAATGGCTGACTGGTGAGGGAGAGGTCAGGTCACTGACCCAGGTGGTTAGGACCCCAGGCCAAAGGAATATAAGATGCTGTGATTAAAGCCAGGCTGGCTTACTGCTCACTGTCTGAATAGCGTCACATCAATACATCAATCATAGGATCTCACTAAGCCTCCATTTACCCATTAAGTGGGAATAGTAACTGAATAAGCCACAAAAAGATGCTGGGAGGATTAAGAGAGGAAATTTCTCAGTGAAAGCTAGTTGTTACCATGATGATGATGATGATGATTAGTTGTGATGATTGTAAGTGATGATGACTGAGAAGATGGTGATGATGATGGTGTCTGTGGTGAAAGCAGGGAAATCTTCAGCAATGTGATTTAAATTCTAATAGACAATCAAATCACCATTTGTTAAAATGCAAATTTGCCTGGGGTAGGACTGAGTTCCCAAGGGATGATGATGCATGTTGGTGGGCATAGGTCACATCCTGGGTAATAAGGAGCAGGTGTGAGGGGTTTCCAAATACAAAAATAAGACTTAGATTCAACCTTCAGCCATAGAGGATGCTACAAGTGGAGATAAGAACGCAAGGTATTGTAACTAAAGCCTTCCTGTGGGAAATGGTGCCCCTAAAGACAGGAGACCAAGGGTTTTGAAATTCTCCATTGCTGGCTTTGCTGACTCATGCTATTTTCAGCCAGATTTTCTATGAAAAACAAAGGCACGGGGAAGGTCAAATGTGAGAAGGGAGATACTCACAAAGTCCTTGACCCTCCTACTTTTCTGAGGCTGGGTGTTGTTCTTTAGTTACAGTTATAGGAATAAAAGCTAGAAAAGGGGAAGAGGTGGTCCCCTGTGAGGGTCCCAAGTGAGTGGGGTCCCAAGGTAAAGAACCACATGGGAGAGCATAGCAGGTTCCATAGCAGGTGAGGGTGACGGAGGGAATAACACGCCAGGCGGATAGAGCTTGAATGAGGAGTTTATTTAGAAAGGGGAGTGAGGGAGAAGGGAAGAGACAGAGGCACCGGGAATAGAAGAGGAGAGAGAGGGAGCACAAAAAGAGAGTGTAAGTGGGCAGGGGTCTGACTTTTAAAGGGGTCCCTTACACCTGCCTGCAGACTAGTACTCATGGAACCCTGGGCTGGCCCGGGTACTGCCTGAGTGCATTCTGCCAGGTGACAGGGGCAGGCCAGCGTGATGCCTGAGTCCTTACACTGAGTTCACACAGGGAGGGAATAATGGTGAAACAAACCCTCTCTCCTAGCTACTATTAGGTACCAACTTAGCATGGAAATATGCCAGATACAAGCTCCTAGTGCCCAACATAAAATAAAATAAGGAAGATGGCAAGCCATTTACAAGCCATGCCATGTCTATAGACCATTCACTTACAGCAACCAGTTTAGTGATGGGAGGGGGACAAGACGCAAGATTGTTTCATTTAGCCATCCTAGCACAACATAACAGACAACAGTGTGCTATAAGAAGACTAACACTAACAGTGTGCTAGAGGAAGACTAACACTAACAGTGTGCTAGAGGAATCAAAGGATGGGGGCAGGCACTGGCTCTGCCCGGAACTGTAGGCCACAGGTAGACATTCAGTAAAAGGCCCCCTAAAAAGAAGGTGGTTCTGTGTGCTGGTGATGAGTATGAGTGACAGGGATGAAGTTAAAGGCAGATGCAACATCTAGCCAATGTTTGATGCTGACACTTAAGGAACAAATAGCAAGTTTGCTGGAGTGTTTGTTATGGTTGTTTCCAGAGTAAGGTTTAGGCTATCATGGAATTCACTCTGTAGCCCAGGCTAGCTTCAAACTCCTTGGCCTCCTATTGGCTGGGATTATATGTGTGTGTAATCCCACCCTGGTTGTGGAAACATTTTTAAAGAGGTTAAAAGGGTTGTGACTTAATCTATAGTGGGATTCCATAGGTTCCTCTTATTTCTTAAATTTAATAAAGGTAACATGGGCCACAGTTTAGTGGTCAAGAGCAAAGCACACTTAAAATGAGCCTGATCTCAAGCTCAAGGACCAAAGTGGTAAGTAAGTAAGTATGTAAATAAATAAATAAATAAATGTAATAGGAAAATACCACGGAGGAGTCACATTGATTTTGTCCTGAGGCAGGCATGTCATAGCCTGACACACATCTACCTGCTAACATGCTTCCATTGTGTGTGTGTGTGTGTGTGTGTGTGTGTGTGTGTGTGTGTGTGTGTGTGTGTTTACACTGGGGAATCAAGGCCTTCTAGCCTATAAGGAAAACAAAATGGTGATTACCAAGAAAAGAAAAAGAAGGCCGGGGCAAAGTAGAAGGAATGAGAGCATGTGAAGGTTTCACCTCTCATCCATGAGTCCAGCTTGGATTATGGGTTGGGCGATCTTCCACGAACACAGGTGATTAAAATTTCAGGTGTCAAGACTCAAAGTCAATAAAACTAGAAGGACGACTTCTTCAAAGGAAATCTGGAAAGGAAACTACACACCACTCATTTTCTTCTGCTTTGTTGGCCTTTATCAAGATCTATTGGTCTGGGTCCAAGACTGCCAGGGAGGGTGAAGGGGTCTGGGCATAGCGTGACCTTTAGAAAATGGTAGTTATCACCTTTCTACAACCCAACTGTGGTTTTTCCCTGGCTGACCCTTCAGATCTCAGCTCATCTTCTGAATATCTGAAGTGTTTTCTGTCCTTTTCCTCAAGGAACAGGGACTATGTTGGGCATCATTAGAATGGTAAGCCTGAGCTACCAACTGGGAAAAATCTCAACAGGAGGACATGGTGATGTAAGTCACCTGTGGCTTTGGGCCCGAGTGTGGGAATGGGCTTTGCTATTGGACACCATCTTGCTTCCTCATGACTTTTTCATCTGTGGGACCTAAAAGCCAGAGCTTTAGGCTGGCTTAAGAACAGAATGGAGAAGTGGGTAAGGGGAGAGGGACATCAGTGTCTGCAGGGGACAGAAATGCACAGACTTTTCAGAGCAAAGAGGCCTGAGCCTGTGCAAGAGCGTTCCCTCCACAGACCAGAACAGAAACCACCACGGCTATCCTTCAGACTTCCAAAACATCTTAGGACTATTTTTCAAAACATTCTGGATCCGCTGAAACCCAAAACATTGTGCCAAACATTTTCCCATTTCATTGTTAAGCCCCTGTGTGTCAGGTGGGGAGGGTTTGCTGCAGATGTTTCTGATTTATTCATATTAACTTATCAAAATGACATTTGGAAGATGAAAACGATGTTCAAGAAGGAGTCATAGGAACTTGGGTTCATTAGTTCTAATATGGAAAATACCACCCCCACAAACATGCACACACACACACACACACACACACACACACACACACACACACACACACCCCTGAGAGACCCAGAAAGACAGAGCAGAGGTGGGGTGCAGAATGAAGAACACAGACATGGCAGGGTTAGTTCTCTCCTCTAATGTCAAGTATGTCCCTACTTGGTCTAATTCCTCTAAAGAAGTTTCCAATGACCAAACCCAGGGCTTTGCAATACTAGGCAATAACTGTACCACTGAGCACTGCCCATTCTTCCCTTCCTTCAATCAAACCCAGGGCTTTGCAATACTAGGCAATAACTGTACCACTGAGCACTGCCCATTCTTCCCTTCCTTCAATCTTTTCTCCATCCTTCCTTATTTCCTTGGTTTGGTTTGGCCTCAGTTTTTTGCAGTTTCAATAAAGCCCCATCTGGCCTCAAACCAGCCTATCTCAACCTCCTGAGTGAGGATTACAGGTGTGTGCCATGACACCCACTGCAGTCTTCAAAGACATTTTCTAAAGTTTTAAAAGAAGGCACCAGAATATAAGAAAAGCTATTCAGACGCATGTGAGCTTCTCTCCTTAATAACCTTTTGCCTGTGATAGACTTAAAAGCAAACATTTAAATTAATATTAACAGACCCAAAACCTAATAAACCCAATGCCAAAGTCTAGGTTTTATCAGAGGACTTCCTGCTTCCTTCCTTCTTGGGTACAGGACTAGCTGGCTATTTTCTTTATCCAGGGCTAACATGGGAGAACTGTGTGTGCCTTAGAGATGGAGGTAGCATAAAGGTGGGTGCACTGTGGTACACCCCCTCCCCCACATCTTATATCTCCCCTCCACTTCCAACAGCTCTAAAGGAACCCAGGTTGGTAAGCACATGATTTGGGAAGTATTTTCCCTCTCTGGCCCATCTCACCCTCCCTGGGGTAAGACTTGTCATTTGTTATCTGGCAGTAGGCATCCTGGTGGAGCAGGGATGCAGCAGACTGGAAAGAACATGAAGGAAATGGGAGAGGACATTTTTGTCCAGAGGGTCTGGCCTTAACCACATCCCTCCTAAGTCTTTTCACCATGGAAAACTTGTGAGATAATCCCCATCAACTTCCTCCACATTTTCAAGCTGTCATTCCCCACTGGAAGGGTGGGTCCAAGGAAGCTTAAAATCACTAGTCACAAAAATAAACTCAGGAAGAGCTTTGAAATTGTGTGTACACACAGAAAAGAACACCAAAGAGACAGCATGCAGTGTTGGGGGGGTGGGGGCGGTGGAGCAGACAATGGCATCTCCACCCAGCCTGTTGCTGACCCTCTGATTTTTTTGTGCTTTGTGACTTTTTTTTTTGTTTTTTTTTTTTTTAATTTTATTTTTGAGATGAAAATTTGGCCCCTTCATATTGCATTTTCTTCCCTGGTATCTGATTGCCACTTGTTATTTTCTGATTAACACATTTCACTTGAAAAAACAATCTGAAAATTCAAAAACAAAACCCTAATCACCCATTGTCCTACTCCTCAGACTTAGCCTCTTTGAACATTTCTCTTGTTTCCTCCTAGTGCAAAGCTGTGTGCAGTGATAGGCATTTTCACACAGTTGTGATTACATTCGTCTTCTATGTTGTAGGACTACTTAGCATACCCTGAACATTTCACTAGGTATGAAAGTATTTTGTTTTGTTTCATCTTGTTTTTCAAGACAGGGTTTCTTGTGTGGCCCTGGCTGTCTGGGAACTCACTCCATAGACCAGGCTGGCCTCTGCCAGTGGCCATGGCCATGTCAGAGGAGCAGCAGGTGGCAACTGAAGTTTGAGGTATCAGTCCACCAGGAGGCAAATCACTGATGGATGACTCAGATAGGGAAGGCCCTGAGACCACAGATGCCAGGATGCCTTTTGCTTCTGCTGTGCCTTTACATGTCTGCTGCTGCCATCTTTCTCTGGTATCTCTCATGTGAATGGGGGTGGATGACCCCATGCCTGTAATGTAATGTGATTATCTCATGGAAAACATCCCATTCTAATGGGCATTTTTTTTTTTTACCTGTGAAATTATTATGAAGATGATTTCTTCCCAAGATGTACTGTCTAATTGATAATAATAATGATAGTTTAGATAGAGTTTTAATGATTGAAAGTAAATACAAGGAAGTATCACACAGCTAGGGCTTATGAGCTTCACCTAAGTAGCTGCATAAATCTCAGTTCAGGTTAATGATTAAGGAAAATAATTGGGTCCCAGGAGCCAGGCTGGCTCAAATTCTTTTAATATCTAATTCTATTAATATTCACAGGTTTCAGTGTGCATCATAACTGAAATGAAGCCTTAAAATAACTTCAGGTTAGATTAAGATACGGATTAAGATCTGCTGCCTCTGCCTCCCGGGTGCTGGGACTTATTTTACATCCTGGTTTTGACTCTACTTTTGCTGTTGGCACTTTCTCTCACCCTTGTACTGGAGGAGGCAAAGGCTAGCAGGAACACACCCAAGAAGTCCCGAGTCACTAGTGGTTACATGGGCACGGCATTTTTTCACCTAGAGTTCCTTGCCCACGTCTGGTGCTGCGCATGGAAACACTACAGTTTCTTGTCTTTCTGTCCGCTTCACTCTCTTTGACATCCACACTGACGGTGTCTCCTGCTTGAATCTCCTGGAAGAACTTAAGATCTTTCCGCAGGGCTTTCTGCCTCCTCACTGCTACAACGTTTCACTATGTAACCCAACCTCGGCTCAAACTCATCATTGTGCTTTAGTACCCACAGGAGCGGTTGTCAACCTGTGGGTCTTGACCACGGAAAACAGATTACCACTGGAATCCCCAACTATAAACTTACTTTCATTGCAACTTCATAACTGTAATTTTGCTACTGAGAATCAGCATCTCCAATCATATGCTCATTGGAAATGCCTGTTTTCTGATGGTCTCCGCCCACAGGTTGAGAACCACTGCTCCAGAGCCACAAGATTGCAATACCACACCACCATGTGTGACTTGCTCTCTTCCTTGCTTTGCAAAAACTCTGGGGATATACTTTAAGGTCATCAAAGGCCCACAGCTCAGACATGCTATTGAGGAAATGAAGAGTGACTTGGGAATAGGTACAGGCCACAACATGGACTTGGGCAGAAGAATTACCCTTATCCCTCTTACAGCAGGTGAGGCTAAGCCCTCTGTGGTTTGCAATCTATGAGCCTGCTTAACTTGCTACAAAAGCCTTTGGACGAGTAAAATGGGAATAGAACCTCATAGGGTCTGACTGTTGTTACACTTTGAATCCAATGGCAGACCTTCAGGACGACCAAGTGAACACACCCGTGAACAGTGAACACACCCGTGAACACTTTGTGGGGAATCAGACACACAGTAGACGCTTAATCAATGGCAGCTGCACTTGCATTATTTTTATTAACAGTATAAAGTGAAGGATTTCAAAAGGGTATCTGCTCTTGGTGGGGTATACAGCAAAGTAAGCATGCAAATAAAAGAAAGAAAGGAAGAAAGGAAGGAAGGAAGGAAGGAAGGAGGACGGAAGAGAAGGAGAGGAGGAAGTCATCCTGAAATGGCGACTTGGATTTTGACATAAGGGGGAAGAATGTTCTCTGTCTGTCTGTCTGTCGTCTGTCTGTCTGTCTCTCTCTCTCTCTCTGCCTGTGAGTGACCTCTGAGTGATCCCTCCCACTTCCTATTTGAAACAAAAGCTGAGAACTCAGCAAGCCTCGTGGCCCATTGAGAAGATGAGGAACACTTGTGTCTGTGTCAGGCCTTGGCTTTGCCATGTGGGATTTGATAATAGTTATTTAGGAAGAAACCACAGGAACAAAAACAATTTGATGAAACCCAGAGAAAGTGAGTCTTTCTTCCACGCATGGCGACTGAATGCCATAGGCCGAGCGCTGACCCATCCTGAATTAACCCACAGGCTCTGGGCTTCAGAGAAGCTCTGTCTCCACCAACACAGCAAGCTTGGGATTCCTGATCAGTAAACACAGACTGCATCCTACACCTACGGAAACAGACCTTGGGGTTGGCCAACTGTGTCAAATGTGGTTCTTATTTCTCTCCACTGGAAGACACTTTCCAGAAAGTCCTGGCTGACCTCAGCTGACGACCTTGATGTGTCAGGGATGGTCAGAGTATTGTGACTTGGCGGTATGGAAGTAAACTAGACCTTGGTGACCCTATCAATGGTGTCTCTGCACATAAAAGGAAGACCAAAAAAAAAAAAAAAAAAAAATCAGGCATGGGTTCGAAGACTTGGAAGGGAAAAAAAGGATGTTTGAAGTTTCAAAGTCAGAATGGTTGGTGGAGTGAGAGGTGATGATACAAGACTTTAATCCTAGCACCCAGGATGCAGAGGCAGAGGATCTGGGGGAGTTTGACACCAGCCTGGTCTACATAGCAAGGTCCAGGTCAGCCAAGGTCTACATACTCAAGACCCTATCCCAAAAACAGAACAAGACACAGAGGATGGCTGGTGGTGGTCCAAGCACATAGAGCCCCACCCACACCCTGCCCTTTCCACAGCATAGAGAACTTGCCACATTAAGCCAACTACATGTCTGCTCAACCATGGGGTTTCTCTAGTTAAAACGATGATTTCAGCAACATCTAAGTCCTTGTCCCTTTGAAGTGTGGCTTCCAGACAGTAGCATAGATGTCACTCACAAATTCACAGTCATGGTCCCACTTGGATCTCCAGAGTTCCTGGCGATTGAATTGTAAAGAGGGCTCTGGTGCTTTTCTCCTGCTAAGAGACCAGCTTGTGAGCAGAACTTGGCTGTCTCCACGGAGAACCCATTAAACTCTAGAACACACCGAATCCTGTTGCAGCTGTGAACACAAACATGCTTACAGGTGCTGTTTTATTCATTTGATTTTATTTTCAGTTGGGGGGGCATTCTGGGGCTTCAGGGATCCACTCATACTAAAAAAAATTCTCCCCAGTCTTTGGATGTGTTACGTAACTGTCTCCTGGGCATGGCATGGCTCTCTCTGTTGGCCATTAGAGAAGCTGTGATTCCCTGTCAGAAGTGACCCTGTGGCTGGAGAGAGAGCTCAGGCTTGTGTTTATGTTCAGATTTGCTTCTCTGAACCCATGTTTGAAAAGCCAGGCTTTTTGGCAGGTACTTATAATCCCAGAGCTGGGGAAGCCAACATAGCCCAATCAGAGAGCTTGAGGCCAATAAGAGATCCCACCTCAAAAAACAAGGTAGACAGCAGCTAAGGAATGACACCCAAAGCTGACTTCTGGCCTGAGGGTCATAAGGTGGCACTTGAGGGGCATAGGAGGTACCATCTCTTCTGAAGACTGATAAGCAGTTCACGATTGCAAGGAGTGGGATTCTTTAGTAGTGCAGCCACCTTCATTAGCTGCCCACACCCCTGTAGCAAACCCCTCACCCGTTTTCCTATGAGTAATTTCAATTAAATTCACTGGCCCATCAAGTCAGACTTGAGTGGAATTCCTTTGTTTGTTTTGGTTTGGTCTGTCTTGATGCCTCACCTAGGATGAGTAGAAATTATTTACATATTCCCAGGAAAAATCAGGAAGAGACTTTAAAAGTCCATAGGCAAGAGGAGACAGTGGCCTTCATTATGACATTTTCATACTGCACATAATGTATTTTTATCTTGTTCACCAGCCCCCAGCTCTTTTGTCCCTCTTACACTCTGACTGACCCTTCCTCCTTGAAACTAGTCTCCTCTCTCGTATTTTTTTTTTTTTCAGAAGTATATTGGGGGTAGATGTTCAAGACAGTATTTATCTGTGCTGCCCTAGCTGTCCTGGAACTCTCTTTGTAGACCAGGCTGGCCTCGAACTCACAGAGCTCCTCCTGCCTCTGCCTTCCAAGTACTGGGATTAAAGGTGTGCACCATCATCAGAGGTGGATCTTCAAGGGCAACTCTGACCAGTGTTTTTCCACCGTAGGTTTACAGGGAATGTCAGTACTCCGAGTTCATTTCCACAGGGAGGTGATGAAAGATGACCCAGTCAGTGCTCCTTAGAGAACACCACAGAGCCAGCCCTGACCCTCTCCTGCATGTACAACCTGGCTTTTGTGTGGTTTAGAAGCTCCACTTTGACCCTACTCTTAGAGTAAGTCCTGTGGAACTCCACACACAGCAAGGCCAGTCTTCCAGCCAGATCTTTCTCTGGGATCCTAGCTTTCCTTGCTCAAATGACCAAGCCCATAAGAAACACAGTTCAAGTCAGGTCTAAGAGGAACAGCAGTTCTGCTCCAGTGAGCACTGCTCTAGACCTGAGACCTAAGCTGCCTGAGGAATGTACTGGAGAGTTCCATGTCCCGTCCTAAATGTGATCCTGGCCCCCTAGCCAGCGACATTCCCACAGGGAATTCTAGAGTCCACGGATTATAAATTCTAACCCAGCTTTCCAGTTTGCATAGGTTAAGGTAGGAAGCCAAGAATAACATAGCCATCAGTTAGCTGTTCAGTAAGAACTGTTTTTGAGCCATGGAGTCTACACTGGTGTACTTGTCTGCCATCCTGTATGCCTCATGTTTGGAAAACATGGTAGTTAAAAAAGAAACAGGAAATGGAGAACAATAGAAAACCCACTGAATAGTTTACAGCATTAATAAAATATAAGGCTCCGCCTGGGCTACTTTTATGCTTCTGAAGGATGGGAAGAAAAAATCCTCTGGCCAAAAAAATGCAGGTCCCTGGAGACTGGTTTTTTAATCACAGCAGCTCAGAAGCATTGCAGGGATTGGGAAGGGTTTAACCGCCACAGTTGGAAGACCCTTTCACGGCTCTTTGATTCTTCTCAACTAATAATTTGGTGACAGGACCCAGAAGGGGCAATTTTGTTCTTGTCGTCACATGCAACCCACAACTTAAGCAGGAAAAATAACCTCTCCTGCTGTGTGCCTTCAGAATAGCTGTTGCGCCTGTGAACAGCGAAGCCATGGTCAAGCTCACGTCATTTCTGCCCTTGTGAGCAGAGAGATGTTGTTCGTGCTGGGCACTAACAGGGCTGATTCTCATACTCTTGGATCCTCAGGACATGCCATCTCAGTCACTCAAGCCTTTTTTTTTTTTTTTTTTTTTTTTTTTTCTTGCCATCTGGATTCCTTGTGAGAACACGACACATTTCTTTATAGGATTAAAGTTAAATGCAGTAATTTGTATGGTGCACGCCTCAAAATTCCAATTGTATTTGAAGCTGGCCTGCTGAAGGTGGTAGGGAGGATGAGCACAGGTAAGGTCGAATTTTCAAGTCGCTGAAGGCTGTGCTGTCCAATATGGTAGCCATGTGTGACTGTCCAAATTTAATTCTATGAGAAAGAGTCCAGTTCCCCTGTCATGCTGGTCACATGTGACAAGAGCTCAACAGCCACATGTGGACATTGGTTACCAATTTGGACAGAGGGGCACAGAACACGGACAAGGTGTGCTGTTGACGATTTCTTTGTGGTTCCACCAAAGCCACTTTCATTCACTGAGTTATCGTATTGTGATTTCTCAGGGTGACATGTTTGTTTTGTCAATAGAAACCATTCATTCTTTTTTTTTTTAAAAAAAAAAAAAAAAACTTATTATAAGAAGTCAAAAATGCCCTAAATACCAACCCCGGTCCCCTGGTGGCAACTAGGCAAAAGGTCACATTCTTTGCTATTTAGGGCAGGACCTGTGAGTATGTGAGCTTTATCACCCCACCCAGGAACTCGAGTGAATGCAAACCTCCGGGGCTATAGGAAACTGATTGGTCTATAAAGCGTGGGCTTGGATGGTTTAAATTATAATTATTGGTCTGCACGGCACGGGCTCTGGATGCTATGAGGTGATTGGTTTACAATGTGCGGGCTTTGTTGTAACCCTATAAAAGCTATCTTCTGCCCTCGTGATCCTCGGTCTTCTACCCCTGTATGGCGTATGACTGTGGACCCCAGTGCACTTGGAATATAAAAGACCTCATGCTTTTACATTAAAAAATTATTATATTTACTTACTGCATATTTGTTTGTATGTATGTGTGGGTGCATGCATGTGTGGTGTGTGCTTTCATACACACGTGAATGCACATGCATGTGCCTGTGATGAGACATGTGTGAAGAGAGCACATGAGGGTCCTGGGGACTGAATCAGGCTTGGTGCCTGTCCCAGCAGGGCCATCTCACTGTCCTCTTTTTTTTTTTTTTTTTTTTTTTTTAATGAATTCATTTGTCCTTTGGCAATTTCATTCTTGTATATAATGTATTCTGGTTACTCAGCACCCATTCCATCTCATCTTCCTCCCACGCCAGTCAACTCCCTCCCCTCCCTGCAGGTTCCTTTCCTATGATCATGTCTTTTTGTTTGGTTTTTGTGATCCAGTGAGCTTACCCAGGGCTGTCTGAATAACCGTGGGTTTGGAGCCATTCAGTGGAGTCTGGTGGTCTCACCAGTGGGCACACATTTGAAGATGACGACAGCCCTCCAAATCCATCAGTAGCCACTAGTTCAGCAGGGAGGAGCAGGGCCTCATGAGCCTCTCCTTTGACTGTGACTGGCTTTGGAATATGCACACATATGGATCCCCTTCCTGAGATCTTAATTACTAGTGGGGTGAGTTCCAAACTGGCCTATTTGTACAATGAACACTGGTTAGTCAATTGTCTGAGCAAGGGAGTGAATCTATCTGGGCCTTGACTACAATAACAACAACAACAACAATGTATCTATCTCACAGAATGACATATCTCCCAAAGTGCATCATTGCATGTGAACCACGTGGATAGCGTCTGACATTCAGACCCTGCTAAGGAGAGGCAAGTGGAAGATGGTGATTCTCCACAATTATGTTCTCATTGAACAGCAGCTGCTGTGAAGGGGTTTCCACAAAGGCCCAGCTCTGTGCGAACGGAATGGAACAAGGAAGCAGGTTTTTAAACATACCACCCTTATTTCTCACTCTCCATCCCTCGTTTCCATTTACCTGAAACAGCAAAGCAAAAGTGCTAAGAGAATGTGATGAACAGGAAAGCAAGCACGGGATTCTGGTCATTGGGTCTGGAGATTACAGAATGCTTAGAGCCTAGCACAGTGGCCTACAGATGTGGCCCTACAGTGTCAAGCCAGCTGCATGGATAGGAACACAAAAGATTTGGGCTCCTAGTGCATCAAGATAATTCTTAGCATCCTTGTTGCTGGGAAACAAGGCAGGTAGAGAGTGCCCTGTGTGGTCACAATGTTTCCTATGGGATCAATGTGACTTTCAAAGTGTTCTTTTTGATATGAAGAGTGATCTGCACTATTTTGAGGTCACGTGAAGATCTTGAGTACGTCATAGATACCACTTCATAAGCATTCTGAAATTCTTCCTTCTGTGGGGTAGGATCTTTTTAAGAAAAAAATCCTCCCAATTTCAGTTCACCCCCAACTTGTCTCTTTAGCATGGCCCGTTTGTTTGTTTGTTTGTTTGTTTGTTTATTTTAAATCGAAGAAACAGAGGGAGTAGAGCTGCAACTCCAATTAGGAGAATAAGAATTCGCTGTGCATTTGGGCAAAATGCACTTTTCAAGTTGTGAAAGAAACATACACAGGGGTTGAGAGTAAACAATCCCTATGAAGCAACCTTAAATATGGGAGGGAGTAAACGAGGAAGAGAGGGAGGGAGGCGGGGAGGGATGGGGAAATACTTCCATTGGTGTCTGAGTTCTAGGATGAATAGAAAAACTAGAGAGCACAGTAGTTCTTTTTGTGTCTCTTTTACTGCAAAAAAAAAAAAAAAAAAAAAAAAAACCCACAAAGGCTTGCCCCCCCCCAATTTCCTTCATACAACTTTTCCCCTAAGAGAAGACATCACTAGTAAATAATTGGACTTCTATAATGGGTTCCAGCTAGGAACTCTTTCACCATTGAGGTCAGAAAACCTGTCTACCTGTCTGTGTGTTGCAACTGGCTTATTCTCATCTATGTCCAGTTCATTTCAAACTAGCAGTATTTTTAAGTACTATAGTAACCAAGTAAGGATGGAAAGGAACAGTAAAAGGGTGGGGGGAGTCTCTTGCATCTGTGGGGAAGTTCCCTCAGATGCAGAAACTACTGGGAAGAGTTTCAGGGATTTAGATAGCCCGTGAAGAGAGATTCTTGCAATGTATCACAAACAAGATAACGCATGTTATGTAGGCAATTGCTGACATCATCTGTAATGGGGCACAGCTTACTAGTAAGTAACTCAGGGTGTAAGACACAACGTGAACGCTTTGTAATATAGGAGGCAGAATGCTTTATATGCTTATTTCTCCTAAGTGGGCAAATGAGGATTTGATTGAAGCAGATGAAAATTGACAGTATCTGATTATTTTAATCGGCAAACAGAAACTGCTATGGGTCAGCCCACAAACACAGAGATTTCATTTTAAAAGAGGAATTCTGCAGCCCACACATGTGCACACTCTGGTGCACAAACCTGACCTTTAAAACACTGACTGGTAAAGTTTAAAAGCGCCCCAAAGCTTGTGTTACTCTTGAGAGCTGCATCCTGGCAATAGCATTCCCACAGGGGCTGTGATGAGACTTGACAGACGCAATAAGGGCTATATTTTTAATTTTATTTAGTTGGGGTTGTTTCTCTCTCTTTGTTTATGCATTTTATGCATGCAAACAAGTGTGCAGGTGCATGTGTGTGAAGGTGTGTACACATGTGTGTGCAGATGTGCATATATCCATGCATGTGTGTACACAGATGTGTAAGAATGGGGAAGGGGTACCATATGTGTGTGCACATATACGTGTAGAGGCCAGAGAATACCTTCAGGCGCTTTCCATTTTTTTCTTTTCTTTTCTTTTGGAAACAGGTTCTCTCACTGGCATGGAATTTGTGAAGCAAGCTAGGCTGGTGGGCTAGTGAACCCCAGGAATCTGCCTGTGTCCACCTTCCCAGCACTGGGATTCCAAGCACATATAACGATGATAACGATGGCTGAAATTGTTTTATGTGGGTTTTGGGGATTGAACTCAGGTCCTCATGCTTGCAAGGCAAGCACTTTGCTAACTGAACTATATCCTTGGCCCTTTTTAGTTATTTTGAGACAGATGTTCTATGTAGTACAGGTGACCTTGAAGCTTTGATCTTCCTGCCCCACTCTCCCGTGTGCTGGGATATAGACCTGTGTCACCACCCTTGGCGCAAGACTGTGCTATTAGAAAGGAAGAAGAAGGGGTGCTCTTCTGCAGGTCCTGAGTTCAATTCCCAGCAACCACACGACTCACAACCATCTGCAATGAGATCTGGTGCCCTCTACATGGTGTGTAGGCATGGAGGCAGAGTGTTGTATATATAATAAATAAATAAGTCTTTTTTTTAAAAAAAAAAAAGAAGGGAAGAAGTATGGGGCAAAGGGTGTATCTCAGTACATATGGGGCCCTAGATTTCACCCTCAGCAGTGAAGCAAAAAAGCATAATGTGCAATCCACATTAATCAAAGTCATAAACTTGACTCCTTTTATTTTTCATCTGGTAGGTAGACTTTGCAATCCTAGGTGTCAGCTAATTTAATTTGTGTTCGCCTACCTTGATGGAAATACAAAAGCCTGTGATCAGAGTGCCCAAAAGTGGACGATGCTGTGACAAACAAATTCAATGTGAACATTTTCCCCTTTTCTGCACACCAACATCCCTGTCTATGATCTGTTGAGGATGGTCCACTTAGACCATCTGGGTTGAAAGGGAGAGAGACAAGACAGAACCCAGTTGGGAGACAGCCTCTGTAGTCATGTCGCAAACAAGAGCACATTTTCACAATCTCCACCAACAGGAATTCTCCAGCCTTTCTCTGTAATTCAGTCCTAATGTTGAGCAACCTTCAGCATCAAGAAACTCTGCCATAAATAACCCCAATCCTTCACGCAGCTTAAACCCATTTCCTCCTGCTCTCGGCTCACTGGAGATGGGGAACAGCTGGTCACCAAGCTCTTTGTCACTGGATGATTGGCTCCTGGCTCTAGACTGCTGTCATAATGAGGAGTCTGACTGGTTCCATATTCTGCTGTCTGCACAAGCATGTAAACCAGGGAGATAAAACATGCTGCACGCTGAGCTTCAGAGACACGCCATCAGGGGAGCCTCAGCCTTCGTCATGTCACCAGGCTGTTCACAGTCTATAAAACTTCCAGTGTGAGACTCCCGCACAGAAAACATCATGTTTCTCTGAGACTTGTTCCACACTGTGAACATAACACAGGATAATGGAGGGTCTTCTAATGCTAGCAATGTACACAGCATGGAGTGGGCATGTATTAAGTGTTTTCTGTGTGCCCATCATCTGCATTATCTCCCATGCTCTTCACAATGCCACACTATGAATCAGGACTAATCCCACTTTGTGGGAGAGGGAGTTTCCTTCAAGAGGCTAGCCTGTCTCTATTTATATGCTACCAAGTGTGATTTTAAACATCCCAACCCAACCGCTCAGACCAGAGATCTATGCCCACTTTACCATCCCTCATCCAACACAAGAACCAAGTGATGGCAAATGTCACAGGGCTAGTACATGACAGAAATGGAGTCATTTGCTTCATCAACCTGAATTGGTCAGTAGAAACTAAGCAGTCATGGATGTGTGTGTGTGTGTGTGTGTGTGTGTGTGTGTGTGTGTGTGAAATGTGGTGCTCCTTACACAGAACAAAAATAAAATTCAAAAGGGCTGTGTTGGATTCTTTCCATATAGAATCCATTGAGAGACCCCAGTCTCACTTAGATGGAGATGCTAAATGATTCCCCAATTTTCAGGTCTGTGAGGAATTCCCAAGCATATGTTTCACAAACATGAATCAGAAGTTAGGTGTGTCTAGACACCAACTGGTCATTTTGGATGCTGTCTTGCCTCAGTGTCCTGGCAGTGACATTGTGAAAGTAGTTGATTCATGGTATTAGAGGCACATTCTCTCCCTTTCTCTAACCTCTGTCCAGCTATAACTGAGTTTCCTTACTACACATATTTCTACCCATCACTGGACTAGAAGGAGCTCCTTAACAACAGTGGGCTGTTCTTAGAAACACTTTGTTAGGCAAGTTTGTCACCCCATAAGGGTCATAGATTCATAGAATGCTCTGGAAGGTTCAGGTCAACCACTTGACATGATCTCCAGAAGTCCTCAAGACATTCAGTAATAAGGAAGCTGGAGAGATGGCAGAGTGGGTGCCAGAACTTGCTGTATGAGTGTGAAGACCCTAGTACCCACATAAACTTAGCATAGCTGCATATGCCTGTAACCCAAACTTAGTGCAGGGCAGAGACAGAAGGATGCTAGGGCTAGCTAGCCCCTAGTCCAGCTACAAGTTCAGTGAGAGACTCTGTCTCAAAGTGATAAGATGGTAAGTAATTGATTGGGACACCTGATGTCTTCCTGTGACTTGAGCATGTGCATATACATAGGCATGTACTTATACACACACATGTTCTTATCCTCACACATTTGATAAGCCTGATGTGCACACAGATGTATTAATATAACACTATATACTGTACTTCAGTCAATCTGTGGGGGGTGTGGGTGTGTGTGTGGAGGGGGGTGAAGGCATGTGTGTAATGATTTCACTAGACCCAAGATAAATGATAAATGGGTGTTTTATTGGGGAACAACTTAAAGAGAACAATAAAGAACTGTCGCAGCCTGTCTCTGCCCATCCTTGGCCCGAGAGAGAGAGAGAGAGAGAGAGAGAGAGAGAGAGAGAGAGAGAGAGAGAGCATGAGAGAGAGACCCACATCTCTCGCTTTCCTCTTTCCTCTTTCATCAGCACCTGAAGCCACACCCAAAGGGGTGTGGCCACTGTTACAGGTTCACAGGCAAGATGTTGCTACAGATAGGGTCTTGTATGTAGCCCTGGCCAACCTGGAACTCACTACTTAGACAGACTTGGCCTTGAACTCACAGAGATCCACCCACATTCGCTTCTACCTCCACCTCTGGAATGCTGGAATTAAAGGCATGGACCACCACATCTACCAAAGATTTTTCTTTTATTTTTAATTATGTGTGTATCTGCATACTCGGAGGTGTCCTTGAACACAGGCAGCCACAGAGGCCAGAGGAAGGTGTCAGATTCTTTGGATCTGGACTTACAGGCAGTTGTGAAGCACCTAGCACAGGTGCTGGGGACTGAACTTAGATCTTCTGCAAAAGCAGTAAATGCTCTTAACTGCTGAGCCATCTCTTTGGCTTCTGCAGTCAACATTTTAGTAAATAGATGAGTAAGCATTAAAAATAATGATTAAAACAATAAAGTATAATAAGGCATGGTGGTCCTGTCCTGTAATCCTAGCACTGAGGAGACTGAGGTAGTGGATGGCCCACCTGAACTACATAAGCAAGATTTCTATTGCAAAACAGATCATAGTAAACACATAACCAATAACAAGTCAATCATTACCCTTACTAAGCATTATGTCCTGCCTACAATGGTCTCATTGTACTCTCGTGTGAACAGGAGGTTCATTCACGAGCACTATTACAAACACCAGGGATGCGTGACACCAGCCACTAAGACAGCCACAAGATCTCTAGGTGGCAGGGATTTCTCGGCACCATCATAAGCTTATGGAACTACTATTATCTATGTGATCTTCTGTAGACGACCACAACATATTCACTAGTCTAGAAGCACAACAGCAAAGTTGGGGTTGCCGTCATATTCACTACTGTGTGCCGTATGCCCAGCTCAGCATCTGGCATGTAGTGAGCACTCAAGGAACATCTGTAGAATGACTAAGTCCTCACTGGGGGCATTAAACCAGAGCGCCTGTGTGGAGAACAGGAAAGAAGAGTGTTCCCCACTTCTTACGGGACATTGGCCTCTCAGCTGAGTTCCTTTAGAGCTAGGTCACAGCTACTTCCATCCCCTTTCTTGAATAGTGAGGTTCCAGCTTGTACAGCCATACCTCATGAGTGTCCCAGCAGCTCAGCACAGCACAGAGACACTATTAAATGATGACTGGATACAACCCATCTCCTTTTGACTTGCTAGCAGAACTCAAACTGAAACCAGACCTTAGGGAATGTGCTGAGTCAATCCCGCACAATATACCTTTACTTTCCCATATTTCTTTCGAGGATGGGACCCAGGGACCATGTGACCCAGTCTTGTCAGTGAGAAGCGGGAAGAAGAGCTTTCATTTGGTCATGCTTTGGTTTCATTTGTAAAAAGAATACAGACACCAGGTGTGGCGGTGAACTTCTATAATCCCAGCAATCAAGAAGCTTAGATGGGAGATTCATGAGTTTAAGGCTAGCCAAGGTGATAGAGCAAGAGCCTGTTAGCCAAACTAATAAATAAAAACGAACTAAAAACAAAAGAGAGAGAGAGAGAGAGCTTGCCATCTATCACTCTATCTTCTTCTAAAGCTGATCATAGTTCTGATGTTGAAGCAACAAGAGCTTCCTTACTATCACAAGACAACCCATCCTAGTCCAGAGGAGCTGGAAAAGCAAACAGTCTGAGTCTTGGTGACTTTGTGGAAGAGTGGGACAAACCTCAGCACTCACCAATCTCCAGACCTCTTGTTATTGAATAGGGAAAAAGTTCAAGCAACTTTTGGCATTGCTTACTTCATCCAAAGTTAAATTTCTTTACTGATCTACTGATCACAACCACAACTCTGCCTTTCCCCTCCCAACAGTGTCATTTATATCAACATCATCATCATGTCCCAAATATGTAGGCTCCACATATTGAGTGATTAATATTTCAATATGAAGAACAGTGAAGACATCCATTGCTAAATCTTGCCACATAGTGTTTACTTTAGTTAGACAGAGAAGGCTTTAAGTGAATGGTAAGATAAAGTGTGATAAATAATGGATTAGAAACATCATCTTGTTAATTATTCTTGTCAATTTAACAAAATATGAACAGAAACAGTACTTGAAGAGGATAGTGTTTACTTTGCTCATAGTTTTAGAGACTTTGGTCCATAGTAGCATGGCCCCAGGTACCAGGGCAGAAAATAATGACAACAGTAACTATGGTAGAGGACAGGCATTCACATCACAGCAGACAAGAAGCAAGACACAGAATGCTGGTGTTCTGTGGGCTTCTACTTTCTCCCCTTGTGTTCTGTCTGGGTCTCAAGCCCATACAAGAGCTCCATATCTAAGGCGGGGTCTTCCTGGCTCTGTTAGTCTTCCCCAGACACATCCTCATAGACACACCAAAAGTTGTACATCATCATTTTCCTAAGTGATTCTAAACCCAGACATGAAGATGAACCAGTGTAATTAGAAATGAGCATTTATTTATGTGGAACAAAGTTCAACATATGCTAACTAGAGAACAGGGCTGGAAACTGTTTTTGTTAATGGATCTAACACATCCATCTTTGACTAGATACTCTTCCTATACCCTTGTATATTGGCTAGTGTGATGTCATTTTGACCCATATTAGTCATCAAAGAAAAGAAAGCCCCAGTGGAGAGAATGCCTCCGTAAAACACAGTTCTAAAGTATTTTTTAAACTAGTGATCAATGGGAAAGGTCCAAGGCCATTGTGGGGGGGGGAACCCTAGGAAAACAGACTGAGCAAGCCATGTTGAGCAAGCTAGTAGGCAGCGCCCCTCCATGGCCTCTGCATCATCTCCTGCCTCCAGGTTCCTGGCCTGCTGAGTTCCTGTCTTGATTTCCCTTGATGAAGAACTATGCTAGGGAAACACAAACTGGATAAACTCTTTCCTCCCCAACTTGCTTTGGTTATGGAGTTTCATCACAGCAATAGTAACCCTAACAAAGATACCTTGTCAGTCTGGTCTTTTTGATGTTCCTTCCACATGGCACACTTCTTCCTACCACTGTTCCTATACTGTGTAGTCCTCTACTCCTGGTATATTTTCTCCAACTTTCTGGCTTACTAAACTATTTAATTCTATGAAACCCACCCCACATCTTGTCCCATAAGACTTGTCAAGAATGGAGGCCTTAGCTCAATGACTCAGGTAGGTGGTCAGCTCATCTAGGTGGCCAGTGGGAAGATTTTGAAGGAGGTGACAAAGTGCAAAGCTCCAAATTCTAGAGAGGTGTCCCAGAACAATAGCAAAAGAGCCCTCCGTACTCATCAGTAGTTCAACAATAGTGGCTTTGTGTGACTTAATCATACTACAGAAATTTCAAGTCTCTACCGTAGAGATAACCACTTGACCAGTAGATTGGGGCACCTTAGCACCTGGTGTAGCAAGGGGCTTCTGATCTTGGAATTCTGTTTGCTCCAGAGTTTTCTAGATCGAAAGTAATTAAAATGCCTACCCAGGTCATGCACGCATTGTTGCAGATCGACAATGAATGCCATTTTAGAAGTAAGGCAAGAGGGAGTGATACGGCAAGCAGGCTGCTACAATTGCAAACAAGCCTCCTGAAGAATAAGCCAGTACCACAACACTGCCTGTTTTCTTAAAAGAGAAGAGATGGAAGAGGAAGAGGAGGAAGAGGAGAATAAGGAGGAGGAGGAATAGGAATAAGAGGCAGAGTCAAGGAAGCAGTGACTGCTGCCACCAAGAAATCTAACAAGGTCCCACTACTAAACCACCCACATGTGAGTAAAATATGTCTGTGGTCATCTTTTGGTCCAGTGGACCTTGGCTTGTGACCCCTGTTCTGTGGCTTAAGGAAGCTCACCCCCTATGAGTTATGCTCTTCATAGCACCCCCACACATGCAATGTCCATGTCCAGAGTAAGACAATCCAGGGTGACCTCTTTCTCAGGAGTACCAAGTCCAGAATCTGGAAGGATCCTCTTTTCTGGTCACTGAACAGTTAATTCTTTTCTGGGTGAAAGTTTTGGCCAGAATTAACAGGAGCAGAGTGCCTGAATGCTTGAAGCTTTATCTGATTATTCATGCTCACAATTCCTTTTCCCACTTTAAAATTCTCTTAACTTACCATATTCAAATCCTAAGCATGAAATGCATATGTCACATACTGTAATAAAAAAAAAATCTCCAAGGACTTTTTCCTCCTACAAAGTCTACATTTATTGTTTTCTTTCCTATACCCAAGACTTTCAGCTGTACCTAATTCTATGTTTGGTAAGCTCTAAACCCTCTAAACATTTCCATCAGGAGTCTGTGCATCAACTTCTTCCAAAATGTTGGTTTAGTGTTTTCCTGTGGGAGTTAAGGAATCTAAGCAAGGAAGAGCTGGTTCAGTTGTATTCCGATGATCCTTGAGAAATAGTTTGTCCTTTTCACCCTTGTACTAGGCATTCTGGATGGACAGAGTCAGGGGCGTGGTTCTTTAAGAGCCATGAGTGATTAGAACCCCATGGGTTCAGGTTCTAATCCAGAATCTGGCACATTCTAGGCACCTCATAAATGTTGGCTGAATGTTTACGGACTATTTCAGAATGAGATGTTCTCTAAAACAGTGTTTCTCAAACTGTGTATCCAGATCTCCAGATATCCTGTATATTAGGTATTTGCATTACTTCTCATAACAGTAGCAAAATTACAGTTATGAAGTAGAAATGGAATAATTTTATGGTTGGGGTGGTCACAGCATTAGGAGAGTTGAGCATGACTGCTCTAAAACATGCTTTCCATAACATGATGCACTCAGAGGAGGGGAAGCTTGACCTGTGGAGATGATTTTATGGAAATACTGAGTGATATGGACCACCTGCAGAAAGTCTGCGAAATTCCTGCCACAGGGACCTTAGAAAACAGTATGGCAGGATGCTTCAACAAGCTACAATGCTGTATTTTAAAACATGTGACTGGTCCATATGTCAGGGTCTACTCTTCAGAGATGGTTGAATAAAAAAGGATTTGGACTGTCTGTGTGATGTATGCCCTCTCATTTCCCTCCACTCATATTCCACAAGAAATGAAATGAAATGTATTCCAGAAAAGACCCTGTTTCAAAAAACATGTAGGCAAATGTCCTAAGAAACACCACCTGAAGTTAATCTCTACACACACACACACACACACACACACACACACACACACACGTGTGCGCAAAACTGATTTTTTTTAGTAAGAAATACTTAAAATATAGCATTATTTTAATAGTATATTAGAAATACACTTATCACCTATAAGCATTATAATTATCCATTGTATATATAACTGAATGGACTGCAAATGTAGAAGCTTGGTTCAAGAGTAGAAGGTCCCTTTTAACTATTCCTTTTATAGATTAAAGGGGAATGGAAGTACAACTTACTAGATAAAAAACCATCATAATTCATGGCAGTATCTCTTATTAAACAAGCCCTCCCCCAAGAAAAAAAACTAAATATACAACATATCAAGGATAAATATTTGTAGTGAGATGTTAACCCACTTCCTTAAAGTCAAGAACAGGACATCTGTGTTTGCTATTGCTACCATTCAGTGGGAGTCTAGGGGCTGTCTGCTATGGGGGAAAAAAAGAACATGATTCAGTGGGAGTCTAGGGGTTGTCACCTATGGGGGGGGGAGAGGAGGGGAAGGAGGGAACAGGAAGGAAGGCAAGATGAGACAAGAGGAGAGGAAGAAAAAGAAGAGAGAGAACAGCGTTAGAAAGGCATAAGAACTGGAAAGGAAGAAAAATGAGGTTTTCATATTTCTTGATTTCATAGCAAGCTCATAGAAATAAGAGGTAATTTATTTAGATAAGCAAGGTTGCAAAGTCAAGACTCAGGGTTCACTTGCATTGCTACACATCAGCAGAAAATAGCAAATGCAATATCAAAGATATTGTTCCAATAGTAACAGAAATAAGGTATCTAGGGAAAGAAACTAGCAAGGAAAACATTAAATTCTACTAATGGGTATTAAAGAGTCCTGCCGAGTTTGGGAATCAGAAGATCCCCACCAAAAGGAGGTCAACTGTCCTTAAACTAACCCATAGTGTTAATTCAATTCCAATTAAAATTATATTATAACTTATACTACTTATAAATTATTTTATATTTAAAAAATGAAAAATATCCTAGTCAGTGGTGGTCCAGGTCTTTAATCCCAGCACTCGGAAGCAGAGACAGGCAGATCTTTGTGAATTTGAGACCATCCTAGTCTAAATAGCTAGTTCCAAGACAGGCTCCAAAGCTACACAAAGAAACCCTGACTTGAAAAACAAACAAAGAAAGAAAGAAAAAGAAAAATATATTCATATTACTCAATTGGCTAAAATCAAGTTTTTAGAGAGAAAACATTCAAGTTTTAAAATAAAAGAAGTAATTAATAACATTGGATAATGACAGTGTGATGTGATGCTCCCAAACTGAGTCCTTTGCCAACCTTTTTTTCACTGTTACCCCATGAAGAGAGACAAAGATCAAATACAAAACATGTGTCAGACATGGCTGCGGGTGAGCAAACAGCTAAAGTAGATCCTACAACTATAAAAAGGAACACCCTAAAGCAACTTTTAAAGAAATAACAACAACAACAAAAAAATACATGCCAAAAATGTACTGGAGGGCAGGGGGGTATAATCAACATCTGCTTTTTAAAACGCTGTTTCTGAGCTCTCTAAGAACTTTTTTTTTTAATTTTGCTTAGAGAGCTCCTTTCTGACACCAGAGTCCTTCAGTGCATTAAGAATCCCCATTAGTGCAGAAGGACATTATGTTTTCTAAGCTGTCTGCATTTCCCGTGGCAGCTGGAAGGAGCCAGGGAGACACACTGTTACATCATGTTTCCTGGGTCTTTGTGTGAAGACCTCGGGCTCCATTCTCTTTCATTAAAGCGGGTAACAGGAAGACATCAGAGGGACTGAGGAATACTCCCTCAAGGTTAGGGTCTTGACCACAGTTCATATTCCAGACTTTGTTGCAAAGAGGTTGCATTAGTTACTTTTCCGTTGCTGTGATAAAATATCATGACCATGGCAACTTATAAAAAGTTGATTTTAGTTTATGATTCCAGAGGGATTAGTAGAGCCCCTCCTGGTGTGGAGGCACAGTGGCAAGTGACAGACACGGGTTAGAAACAGGAAGCTCAGAGCTCACATTTTCCAATGCAAGCATGACAGAGAGTGAAATGGAAGCCACAGAGGGCTTTCGATCTCAAAGCCCTCACCCAGTCAAGTACTTCCTCCAGCAAGGCCACAGGTCCTCAGCCTCCTCAAACACTGCCACCACCTGGGGACCAGTACTCAAATGACAGACTGTGGGAGACATTTGTCATTCAAACCACAATAGACATCAATGGTAACAACAGCAACAACAAAAATACAACAACAACAACAAAATAACTGCATCGATGTTAGGGTGTTTATTTGCTTTCTGTTGTGCTAAAAACATCATAACCAAAAGCAATTGGGGAGAAGTGGGTTTATTTGCTTTACACTCCACCATCAGGGAATACCAAAGCAGGAATTGAATAAGCATGGCAGGAACCTGGCAGAAGAGATTAAAATAGAGGTCATGGAGGAGTGCTGCTTACTGGCTTGCTCCCTATGGCTTGCTTGATGAACCTGCTTTCCTACAGCACTCAGGACCACCTTTCTATGGGTGACACTGCACCCAGTGGGCTGGGCCTTCCCACATCAATAATTAACCAAGAAAATGCCTCCAGGAACTCTGATGGAGGCATTTTCTCAATTGAGGTTTCTCTTCCAAGATAATTCTACTTGTGTCAAATTGACAAAACAAAACAAAACAAAACCTAGCCAGGATAATTAGTAATCTTAGAACTTACTTCGTGTTTTTCAAAAGCATAAAACATTAGAATAAAAATAGCTTAAAATATTCCTAAACATAAGAAACATTGAGCTTGTAAAAAAAAAAAAAAATGTGCATGTCTGTAATCTCCACTCTCTTAGGTAGAGATGGGAGCAGAAGATAAGTGAATCCCTGAAGTTCCTTGCCAGGGAACTGGGTATACACGTGGAGAAAACAACAACAAAAAAGCCTATCTCAAACAAGGTGGAAAGTGAGGAGCATCCAGTGCCGTCTTCTGACCTTCACATGTGCACTGCAGCACATGCGCGCACATGCGCACACACGCACGCGCGTAGTGCGCACGCGCTCGCACACACACCATGTACACACAATACATGTGCAAATAAAAATAAAATATGAAACAAAAAATGTAAGATACAGAAAAATATAGAGAAGGAAATAACAGCTTTATAATCTGTACTCAAAGAGAAACATTGGTAACATCTAGTTCAATATTTCAGAGTCCTTAATAGTTTACATATAAATGCATATTTACATAAGTTTGATATTGGGTTGTATTCTAAACTTCTCATTGCCTTCTTCCCTTTGCTCTGACTTGTTCCCCTTCTCCCTCTAAGTCCTTAATCTTCATTCTACTTTATTGTTTTATATGTACGTATTTAAAATCTAGAATCTGCATACGGTGGAAAGCTTTGTCTTTCTGAGTCTGGTTTATTTTTCATGCCATGATAATCTCCAGCTCCACCCATTTTCCTGAAAAATGACATCATTTCTTTTTATGGGTGAATAAAATTCCAGTGTGTGTGTGTGTGTGTGTGTGTGTGTGTGTGCGCGCGCGCGCGTGTGTTCACATTTCTGTATCCCTCTTAGTTGGGTCCATCCATACCTTGACTATTGTGAGTGGTCCTGCAGTAAACATGGTTATGTTTAGTATCCATGAAAAGTATCTTTCTGGTATGCTGTGGTCCAATGATTTGGAAATATACACCCACTAGTGCTCCCTCTGGATTGTAAGGTGGGTTCTGTTTTTAAATTTTAGATGTCTCCACACTACTTTCCATGGGGGCAGAGTCAGTTGACACTCCCACTAACAGAACACGAGCATTCCCTTTCCTATTCCATTCTTGTTATTGCCTGTTGGTACTTCTTTTCTAATTGACTGTCACTCTGCCCCAGGATAAGATGGAATCCCTGTGTTGTTTTAGTTTGCAATCCCCTGAAGGCTAAGGGTGTTGAACTATTTTTTTTTGAATATTTATTGGCTTTTTGTATTTCCTATTTTGAGAACTGTTTGTTCAGTTCATTTGCCTGTTTAATGATCAGATGATTTGGGTGGGGGATAGATTTCATACAATCTCATTTGTCAATATTTAGAATTATTTTCTGAGGTCTTGGAGCCTTTTTCACATCTTCCTTCCTTACCTCTGTTAATATCTTGAAGTGTTTTGTCCATGTTTCCCTCTAATGGTTTCGAATTTGGGGTCTTAGGTTAAGTCTTTGGTCCAGTTTGAATATGATTCTTAGGAAAGGTGAGGGATGTTGCGGTCTTCCCCATGGGAACATCCGGTTTTCCCAAACACCATTTATTGAAGAGGCCATTTTCTCCAATGTGTGTTTTGATACCTTTGTTAAATAAACAAGTGGATGTAGCTGTGTGAGTTGAGTTTTGGGTCCTGTGTTCTATCCCATCCGTTCACATGCTAATGCCATGTTGATAAATTTCATTTTTAATTTTCTTTTTTTGTTATATGCCTAGACATTTCTGGATTTTAAGTACTTTCATGACCATTTGGAATATAGTTGGGGAAAAATCTTCCTATGCAGGTATTTGGTAAACACTCTCTGGTTATAATAGCTACCCATGGAAGAATAGGACACAAGGAACTGGAAGTTCTGCTATCTGGGGACAGGACACTGTCGACTCTGGGACCAGAGCAAGCCTTCACTGGGTGAGTGAGCTTCGCTGGCCTAGTCCCAGCCTACTCACTGTGAGCTCAGTTTAAATACAGCAGAATCAACTTCCATGGCTTATGTATAACAGAACAATGATCTCTTTAATAACTTGTTTTAAAATTAGCCATCCTTGATGAAATTACACATGGGCAGGGTCATATCTGCTGCTAAATTCTTTCTCCTAGTTTTTTTCTCTTTCTTTTTCTCCTTCCTTCCTTCCCTTCTTTCTTTCTTTCTTTCTTTTTTGTTGTTGTTCAGACTAAACCAGTGAACGCCATGAGCAAGAGCCACACAGGTACAAAAACAGAAGAGCGCCCAGAGCTCGGGTGGCTCTTTTAAGAGGTTTCCTGGCCGAAGGTGAGCAGTGTGGGTCCTGTATTTCAGAGTGCCAGTGCTGCCAGTAGATGCTATGGGATGAGCATCCAGGACCGCATGCACACTCTGAACAGACAGATGGAAGGGGAGAGGAGGAGGAGACGACAGAGGCAGAGAGCCATGCACAAAGTTCAATCCCCAACACTGGAGTGAGCGAGTTGGTGAGAGAGACTCTGTCTAAAATTCAAATTGTAAGAAGGGGTTGGGACTGTCAGCTATGAGGCTGGAGAGATGACTCAGCGCTTAAGAACACAAGCTGCCCCTCCAGAGGACGTGGGTTTGACTCGTAGCAATCAACAGTGTCTCACAACCACCCGGAACTCCAGTTCCAGGCTCTCCGGTACTGTCTTCTGGACTTCACAGACACAAACTATACATGTAGGCCACCCGTCCACACACATAAAAGAAGTATAAGAGTTTTGTTTTTTAAAGAAGAAGGCAGAGGCCTGACAGCTCAGCTCAATGGCAAGAGTGGCAAAGTGTTTGCTCAAGTTAGTCAGTCCACCTTGCTAAAAATAAAAGATATAAGAAAATGAAGTAATGGGATATTTTTATTTTGCTATGAAATTGCCCATTTCTTTCCTTTAAGAAAAATAATATTTCACTAGTGAATCCCCAAATTAGTTGGCAGAAATATGCAAAGAGAAAAGATTTTTATGCTCATCATACCTATCTACAAGATAATAATTGCAAAAAGAAAAAAATAAGTAACCTGGACGGCTACTACTGTCGCTTGTAGGAAGTTGTTTGACATTGCTGGCAATAGACTAAAGTAACACTATGTGCCTCCTGACACAATGCCATGAGTGAGGACACAAGTCCCAACCAGTGTGCTCTCGTCCAATATGCGGAAATGCAATATCGAGGCGGTGGCAGGCAAACCCACGCAGAGGCATTCTGTGGAGAACTCGCTTGGACTCTGAAAGTATTGGAGTCAGAGAAGACAATGAAGGAGTGATGCACACTCCTTAGAGGGCTGTGCCAGCACCGCAGGGTTTATGATTCTGGATTAGAGCCCAGAAAAGGAAAATGACATCAGCAAGATCTGAAGGCCCACAGGTCACACAGCACTTCCCTATCTGGATGATTGCACCATGTTTTAGGAATTATATTGACTTCCTATTCTTTGTTATGTATTTATTGTGTGTATCGTATGTGAGTGGATGCGCATGCCTGGGAATGCATGTGGAGTCCAATGACAACCTGCAGGAGTTGCTTTTCTCCTTCTACCTGCCCCATAGTTTTATATGGTGCTAACTGTTGTAATTTTAAAAAGTGACATGCTCCAAAAGACACTATGGAAAAAGTTGGGTGGAGGTTTTTTTTTTTTTTTTTTTTTTTTTTTTTTTTTTAATTGGGGGAAAGTAAATGGAGGGATGGGAGAGGGGAGACTGGCTTCTGAGGACAGGAACAGCAGAAGGGGGGGGTGGAGACAAAGAGACAGGCAGAAAAGCAGGAGAGAGAGAGAGAGAGAGAGACAGACAGACAGACAGACAGACAGACAGAGGGAGAAAAAGACAAAGAGAGATGGGAGGTAGGCAGGGCCCTTTTAAAAGGAAAAGTAGTGAATGTGCACAGGAGGTGCTCTTAGTGGCTGCAGCTGAGGGTATATACCCCAAGGGCAGGCCAGTACACAGATGCCTGAATATTAACACTAATGTGAGGTGAAAATTTTTTGAAGAGAATTTTTTACATTAGGTCAATAGATTATGGAACTATTTTTATAATTACTCAAATCTTGAAGTTATTTCAAAAGAAAATAAAAATGAAAAACTTCAGGCTGGGGATGTAGCTCAGTTACATAAGGTCCTGGGTTCAAAGCCCAGCATCATACAAACTGGACATTGTGGTGCATGCCTATAATCCCAGCAATGGGAAGTTGGCACAGGAGGATCAGAATTTGAGGCTACCTTAAGCTAAGAAGAGAGTTTGAGGCCAATCTGGGCTACACAGACCTTGTCTCAAACAAAAGGTAAAGATGTTGATGATGACCTTTAGTAACAGTAGTCCAAATGGCTACACACAGTGACATGGATAAATGGACAATGTATTCATGCAATGGATGCTATATAGCATGGAAAATAAAGACACTACTGCTACATGTCCCTGCAATTCCCTTCTTGAGAGTTCAAGAGAACGTGAAATGGATTCATCAAAACAGAATGATGGGCCAAAGTTACCAGGTGAGGAAAGTGGCAGTGACTAAAGGGAGTGTCAGAGAGACTTCTGAAACTCCAGAATGTTCTGTAGCTTCACCTGAGAGATCAAGACAGATAGCTGATTTATCAAGCTGTCCATCTACAGTCTTTGCAACTGCTGTATGAATGTTACCATATAATTTAAATAGTAAAACCGACAAGGAAAGATGATTCCTAAGGCCTGACAGGAAGCCAGCAAACTTGAGTAACATCTGGGAGCAATGATTGACATTTTCAAAAAGGCAGCTGGTAAGACGTGAAAGTGCCCAGAGCTGTTAAGTCTTCGGATATCCCAGTCTGAAGCAGAGATCCAAAGATACACACTGAAATGATTCAAAGTCATATGAGCCCATTATAAAGGAAAACATTAAACCAATAAAATAATACAATTAATAGTCAATGATGTGGCAAACATTTATGATATAGGTAGAAGATGAAATTTCATATTACACAGTTGCTCATTACTTATATGTTCTATGTGTTAGAACAGTAGTCTAGAAAAATGTCCTGACATTCTCCTTGGGGTTGTGCCGAGGACTTTGATTTTGTTCTTTGAATATTTTTGTGTCTTCCACTATATCTGAGATAAACATGTATTATCTCAGTGGCTAAAAATTATGAAAATCAATCTCCTGGCTAGAGATGTGCCTAGCATATATAAAGCCCCAGATTCAATCCCTAGTTCCTCCTAAATCTAACCCAATGGTGGGAATATTTGTCTACAATCCCAACATGCTGGAGGTCAAGCCAGGAGGACCAGAATCTGAAGACACTCTGGACTTCTTATTGAGTGGGAGGCCATCCTAGGCTACACAAAGTCTATTTTAAATGACAGCAAAGCTTAATTTTAAAAATTGTCTTAGCTAACGATCACCAAAAGACCAGAGTTTAAAAGAGAAGGAAAGCCCTAAACATTAACAGAGCACCCATTTACTTTACACACACACACACACCAACAACCTTTGATGTTCTATTTCACAGCCACCTTTGAAGACATTTGTCAAGAGAGGATCAATCCTTTCCCCAAGAATTAAACACCAGGCTCCAGCTCTCAGCATTCCACCCAGGGCCTTCTTTTTCTGCCTTTATCCCTCTTTTTCAGACCCCCAGCAATCTCTGCTTTACTTACATCTTTCCCATAAAATTTTCTGGAAACATTTTTTTTTCACTATTTAGAGAAATCAAAACATATCCAAAGAATGTAGACAGGTCTTCTTCTTCATCCTCCTCCTTCTTCTTTGCAACAGCACTATTACCACATAACCAGCACTAATGGGAGCAATGAGGAAGCTGAGGATAACTCCAAGGATGTGGGATGCAGAAGTAATATTCAAGATGGCTGCAAGACACTATTTCTCTTTCCCCAGACTCCCAATCCCGACCCCAAAATCTTGGGCAATCAACCTCTGCTCTTCCCATACCGTCTAGCCCAAGCTTGCCGATTTCCCTCTCTAATACACTTTGCCAACCAGCCCATCCCATACTGAAGCAAGAGAAGACATCAGAAATGTGAATTGTGGTCTTGACTGGAAATTTTTTTCAATCTTTTATTTTCCTAACATGTGGAATGTATTTCACCAGGCAAGCAGAATAATGAAGACCAGTGGATGCTCCAAATGCCAGCGTTTTCATAGATCTCTGACACAGATAGGAACACTCTTAACGAGTTGCCTGGAAACCCAGACTGAGTTTTCTCCAAAGAAACTTGTGTGCTGCATCAAATGCAAGAATGCCTTGGCTTAAGATCAACTCTAATCGGGGCACCAGGAGATTTAATAATTAACAAAAACTATGGCAACAGAAAATGCAACTGCTTCTTAAGCACGTAGAGAGTTCGACACCTTAATTCTAGGTGAAGGGAATCCTCATTAGATCTGGCTTACCATCAATGCACTTCCTAAAGCATAGTCACTGACTATCATTCTATCAGTTTGACAGCTGTTTCACCACCGACCACTTTCGGCAATGTGTACACTCCCCTTCCTGCTGTCCAACGGAAGAAATGAAAACAATTCAGAGTCATTCATTAATCAAAAGCTTTCCTTGGTTTCCTGGATGAAAAGATAGAACCAGCCCTGAAACACTGTAAAGCTAAAAGAAGATGCAACCAGGGGAGTGTTCAGGCATGAAGAAAGTCCCACCCTCCACTGAGAGAGGAGAGGGCAGGGGAAAGGTCAGCTTCACATATCCATCATGCTTCCATTCATTATGCAGTATCGAACTTGGGACCCAGTTCAGTATAGAGTTTTTCCTAGCATGCAGGATGCCCTTGTTTTAATCCCTAGAAACACACACACCTGTATTGAATTTGCTACATTGCAGGTTCATATTAGGCTTGGGGGTACACAGGTAAGCAGAGGGATTTAAGCCTAATCGATTCCCATTAGTCCTCTCCACCTCAGTCTAGGCCCAGCCCAACAAAAGTGGGAGAGACAATGATCCCAGTGCTGGGGATGTCATGGATGAGGAGCTAAATTTGAGCCATAGAAACCATACTTTAAAAAAGATAAAAGGCAGATGTTTGAGGCAGGGACCATGCATCCCCGAGGCTTGCGAGCCAGCCAGTCTCGCCTGCTTGTTTAGCTAGAGGCCAGTCAGAGATCCTGCCTCAAAAATAAGTGGAGGTCTCCTAAGGAATAACCCTTGAGGTTATCCCATGGCCTCCTCACACATGTGTGTATATATGTGAACTCAAGCTCACGTGTGCACCCAGACACACACACACACACACACACACACACAGAGAGAGAGAGAGAGAGAGAGAGAGACTGATTTCATCGCAATTTCATACAATGCTATAAAGTGGGTTTGGAGAGATGGCTCAGAGGGAAAAAGCACTTGCTGCTCTTACAGGAGATTGGGGTTTTGTTCACAGCACCCCCTGGTAGCTCACAACTACCTGTAACTCCAGTTCCAAGGGATCCAATAAAGTCTCTGATCTCCAGGGGTTCACAGTGTACATACTCTCTCTCTCTCTCTCTCTCTCTCTCTCTCTCTCTCAGGTGCACAGGTATATGCAAACACTTAAAGTAAATAAATCTTTATTTTCTTTATATTGTTAAAGAAGTTGGTTTTACAGAATTATTAGATTACAAAAGTACATGGTTGAGGAAAGAGACTTTAGTAAGAACCGTGCGTGATGGTGGGATGACCTGAGAACAGATTAGAAAACTGAAGGGAGACAATTGTGAGGGTGTCCTCTTATACAGTAGCTATAGTCAATAGTTTTTCACAGGGATATGGCATAGGATTCCATTTATTCACAGACTTTTTGTTTTCCTTTTCTGTTGAGGCAGGGTTTCTCTGTGTCGCCCTGGCTGTCCTGGAACTCACAAAGATCCACCTGCCTCTGCCTCCCGAGTACTGGGATTAAGGGAGTACACCACCATGCCCAGCTTCACAAAGACTTTTCCATGAAATTCCTTAAAGGTAGGAAGAGTTGTTACATTTTACAGATTCCTTAAAATCTATTCTTAACAACTTCTTATTATACATCTCTTCAACTGCACTTCAGTGAAAGTTTAGTGAGCCCCAATGCACTGGGTTATAAACCACCTTTTAAAAATATACTTAATCTTATTTTTCAGAGATAATAAACAAAATAAAACTAACATATCAGACTTGGACAAAACAAACAAACAAAAGGAAAAGAGCCCAAGAGGAGGCATAAGAAACAGAGACCCACTCACTCACACACTCAGGAGTCCCATAGAAACACTAAACTGGAAGCCATAATAGATTCACAGAGGGTCTGGTGCAGCCCTCTGCGGCCTGTGCATGCTGCCTGTCTCTGTGAGTTCCTGTGAGCCTTGCTCATGTTGATTTTGAGCACCTTGTTTTCTTGGTGTCCTCTGGGTTTTACACTCTTTCTGCCTCCTCTTCCACAGGGTTCCCATATATATACACAAATTAAAAAAAAAAAAAAATCTCAAAAAACAACCAACTCTATACAGGTGGCAGGGACAAACACATCCTGGTTTCACAGGGAGATCCCTACTGCAGTTCCCTTGCCATGGGTCCTGGATGGAGCTAATTCACCCCACTCTCAGCAGCCTCGACAGCTTTGACTCAGCCCCCATCTCCACTCCCAGCCTCTCCCTTTGCTCTCCCTACTGGTACACACACAGCTCTCTTCTGTATCACAGTGCCTGCTTTTGGATTGCCTTCTCGGCCTTAAGCTTCCTCTTGAATGGCTGGCCACCGCGTGTCTTTCCCGAGGTTCATCAGCAAGACCTCGTAAGTCCTTGTGTCTGGATCTTGTGCTCTGGCTTCCTCAAGTCAGCAGAGGGATTTAACCCATTGCTCTCATTAGCAATCTGATGTATTTTATTAGTCAGTATCCAACAGGCAGATCCCAAATGGATGAAGCTCATGCCTGGCCATTTCAAAAGATGCTGTTCAGCCCACAAGCTCGCTACCCAATCAGCTTGTAGCTATAATGATGGCCCCATAATCTGCAACATGATGGCCCTGTGATCCAAAACATGATGGCCTACATCTTAAGAATCCATTTGCATGAGAAAAACAACATACCATAAAGAACCCCAAAGAGACAGCGAGGTCTGGTTTCAGGTTAGTCCTACTGCTGTTCGAATCTTACAACTCTCTCCTAATTCCTGCTTGAACATTATCATAAATCACATACCCTCTTCCATGGAGACACCCTGAAATCCCTTCTTAAATCACTGCTTTATGTTACTAATTCTAACCTGCCCTCTGGAATGAAACTGATTCACCATCCTCGAGTCCTTTAGGGCAAAGTCCAAATTCAGCCACCCTAAGACTTTAGCCCTCGGCTCTGCCTTTAACCCAACCTGCCAGTCAGAAGGGATACACCATTACACCATGCTTTCTGCACCAATGCTGGGGAGTTTTCATTCACTCTTTCGAATCCACCTCCATTTTTTTTTTTTTTTTTTTTTTTTTTTTTTGCCAGAGAAGCTCAGTTTTATGGACAGTATCAGCCAGGTGTCCAATATCCCTGAATGTGGTATTTTGAATGTAATTGGCCCCCATAACCCCATATCCCCATAATTCATAGGAAGTGGCACTATTTTTAGGAGGTGTGGCTTTGTTGGTGTGGGTGTGGCTTTGTTGGAGGAAGTGTGTCATTGTGGGGGGTGGACTTTGAGGTTTCACATATTTAGGATATTATGTAGGACTTTCAGCTGCTCCTCCAGCACCACAACTGCCTGCACGCCACCATGCTCGCCTTCATGATCACAATGGACTGAACTTCTGTAACTGTAAGCTGCCACCCTCAGTTAAATGTTTTCTTTATAAGAGATGCTGTGGTCATGGTGTCTCTTCGTAGCAACAGTAAACCCTAACTAAGACACCGCATATTCTAATGAAATCTGGCCAAAGGGGTGCACTGACAGGGTATGATAAATGGGGTACACAGAATATAAAGTCAGCATGTATTTTCCCACACTTTGCTTTGCTGTGCATGATTACCTCTCTCTACAAAGTCTGTGTGTGTGTGTGTGTGTGTGTGTGTGAGAGAGAGAGCGAGAGAGAGAGAGAGAGAGAGAGAGAAAGAGAGAGAGAGAGAGAGAGAGCGTGCGTGTTTCTGGGGATCAAATTCAACACTTTCGTGCTCAGCCAGGCACTGAACTATTCCCCACCTCAGGCCATCTCAGCTCTCAGCCTCAGAGGCTCTCAGGTACTGCCAGTCAGCTCAGCAAACCCTGTTCTCTTCCCCTTGCACACTGAGGCTGCTGTCTTCAGATGCTTCATTTTCTTTCCCACGCTGATTTTTTTTTTTCCTGACCTGCCTACATATTCATAAAGGATTCCCTATCTGAACTCCTTTCATTAGACTCCCATGTATTGAATCTTAAATAGGTTGCAGTTTTAAATTTACCAAAAAAAAAAAAAAAAAAAAGGAAAACAGATAGAATGGCTACATTCCCTCCATACATTCTGCTGCCAATCTACACTGGTACTGACATTCTAAATTAGTATGGCATGTTTGTTTTAAATGGATATATTCTAAGTAACTGAAGCCCATACTCTATGCAAACTCTTTTAATTTTCCTGTGAGGTCTAGCATTCTGCCCCACAGGCCCATCCAGGGCTTCTCTCCAGACGTCAGATTTTTTTAGGCTCCTCTTGACTATGACTGTTTCTCGGTTTCCTTGTTTTTGATGACCTCTACAGTTCCGAAGAATACTAGCAGGTTTTGCGGACTGGCAGTCACTGTGTATTAAGAGATATAATTTAGATAACCATCAAGAGTCTACACTGTCAACATGACTTTCACTGCTGGCGCTGACCTTGATCACCCGGCCAAGATAGCGTCTGCTCTTTCTACACTGGAATGTTCCTTTCCTTGCTCTTCTTTCCACAGGACATTCTCTGCAAGCCCCTCTGTATAGCCCACATTTAAAAACGGGGAATAGGGATGGAGGGGTTTGAGGCAATAGCTTAACAGCTGAAGAGCTCACCTTGCAAACTGCAGGTCCTGAGGGTTTGATCCCTTGAACACTGGATATGGGTGATACCTGTTTGTAAAGCCAGCATGGGCACAGTGGGGATACAACAACAATAGAAACATTCGTGGGGCTCACTGGCCAGTCAGTATAGCCTCTTTGCTAAGTTCCAGGCCACTTGAGACTCTGTCTAGTTCCACCCCCAACCCCATGTATACATCCACCAGAGCATTCGTGTGCGAGGGCGTGTGTGCACATGCGCACAAGGACACACATCTCACACACACACACACACACCACACACACACCACACACACACACCATACACACCATACACACACCACACACACACACCACACACACACACACACACACACACACCACACACACCACACACACACACACACCACAAACACACACTATGGCTAGGGATGTGACTCAGCAGCTGAGTGCTTGCCTTGTATGTTTGACACCCTGGGTTCCAACTTCAACACTGCAAAAAGTTAAAAAAATAAAACATAAGCAGGCATGTTTTATCTTCCTAAATGGGGAGCAAAGCTTTAGTGAATTTTTTTAATTGAGATAAGATATTCATACGACTTATCATTCTAACTTTTTAGGTATTTCAATTACCCCTTTTAAGTAGGACAGTCTCTTCCTGGTGGCACTGATCTCGTGCTAATCTTGTCATTAACCCAAGTGACACATGTCAAGTTTTAGCACACGAGGAACTTTGTGTAAATGAGTTTCTCTCCTTTTTTTTAAGTCTATTTCTTTAAAGTTTTTTTTCAAGATTTACTTATTTATTATGTATAAGCAGATCTCATTATAGATGGTTGTGTGCCACCATGTTGTTGCTTGGAATTTGTCAGGAACCCCAGAGCAAAGTTAGCATCTTAACAGCCATCCTTCCTACTACTCTCTTAGATAGTAACACACTGGTAATTTTCCATTCCCTTATGACTGTTCTCCTCTTAAGCATATGAGGCAGGCAGCCTGACCCTGGAAGAGTCCCAGCTGCAGGCTTATCGTATAGCAACTTACCTTATAGCAGAACAGCTGCATTCCGCTTGGAAGGACATTCTGCCTCCCTCACATCCTCCCTTTGGCCCAGTCCCTCATTTCTCCACTATGTAAACCCTGTGGTTGCATTCAATAAAGGGGACTCGATCAGAATACTGTCTTGTCTCCATCTCTCGAGTCTCTTGACCCCTCCTTCTCACTCCCTCCCTCAGGGTCTCATCGACTGACCCCGCGGGCCAGGGCAAGAGAAGAGCAGCCAATGCTCTTAACCTCTGAGCCATCTCTCCAGCCATTGATCTATTTTCTTTAAGCCCTAACGTGAGGTATCAAGGTCTCTGCTAGGGAGCCAAGTTCTACCTCCCACTGTCTCCTGTATACATTCTTTCATTAAAGAAACCTTGTTTGTTTCATGTGTATGGGTGCTTCACTTGCATGTATATCTGTGCAGCAAGTACACATGCCCGGTAACCATGGAAACCAGAAGAGGGTATTGACTCTTCTGAAACTGAAGCTACAGCTTGCTGTGGGCTGCCATTAGAACTCAGGTCCTCTGGAAAAGCAGCCAGTGCTCTTAACAGCTGAGCCATCTTTCTGGCCCCTGCATTCACCTTCTAATTTTTCTTCATGTTGCCATTTTCATTTGAGCTCTCTTAGACCCAAGGGTCTAAATTTCATTTACCCTGTGTCTCCGAGCTAGATGAATGTCCCAGAAACATAGCAGCAGCAGATCAATAAGTGGTTATAAACAGGGAAACAAAGAGGAGACATAAGTACAGGTGGCCTATTTATTCCAAAGAGGAGAGAGCCCCTTAAAGTGTCACCTTGGCAAGGAGAGTGAAGTATGTGCTCATGGCTGTTCACTCTATTACATATAGCCTGACTCTGGTATCATTTGGCTTAATCTATGAAAATCACAACAGGTACCTATATCTTTCATCCATGTCTGGACATTTAAATTAGGAGATTATAATTGTTATGTGGGAATACATTTATATGAAGATGCTATTATTTTTCACATAAAAACTGGCAACAATCTAAAGGCCCAGCAATAGACCAATGGAATTATAGGCAACCTGTGTGATAGAGTAATGAGAAGCCATTAAATATCATGTTGAACTCTGCTCGAGCAGTTATCAGGGAGTACACCGGCATGGGTAAATTTTTCCTTCATGATTTCTCAAAAGTTCTCCTCTGAACAATGATACCATATGTAACAAGGTAGAGGAGGAGAAGGAAGAGGAGGTCATCAAATCTCTATTTTCTAAGTGGTGTTTCTACCCTTTCAAGCCTGAACATCCTATAAACGATAACACTTGAAGTTTAGCGGATGGATGGTAGTGCATGCCTTTAATCCCAGCAGTTGGTAGGCAGAGGCAGGTGGATCTCAGTGAGTTCCAGGCCAGACTGATCTACATAGTAAGTTCCAGGACAGCCAGGGCTGTTACACAGAGAAAACTTGTCTCAAAAAAAAAAAAAAAAAAAATCAGAAAAAAACAAACAAACAAAAACCCAAAAACAACAACTTGAAGTTTGACCTGTCAGCCAGGCCAGCTGTGATGAAGTTAAAATGTCACAGGTGCCATGAACCCTGCCTGGCTCACTTCCAGCCTTGTACTGAACATCCTAAGGGTTCAGTCCCAAGAAAAGAGTCCCAAGGAAAGAGAACTCAGCTTCTCACTCATTTGTCCACCCTGCTGGGCTCTACTCTAGACATTATTTTGCTTGTGTGGCTTGGTTTTAAAGTTCCATTCCCTTAAGTGACTTTGATGGAAAGCCACTTATCAAAACCCAATTCTGTCACACGCTGCTCTTGTGCAGATAGGATGAGAGGTCTAGTCAACAAGATACCATAAGAGCAGGTCCCAGGCTCCGGTCCCCAGGGGGTTAACAGACCAATAATCGGATGAAGCCCTTATGTAGACTTACAGTTGGCTTAGTGGGCCAGAAAGTTAGAAGGGAGAAAACAGAAGTGCACAGACTTCTAAACAACCCTCCTTTCCTTCGGTGTTTCATAACAGAAGCTTCATTGCTTTGCATTTTTGCAAAATTCATTCATTCAAAATACCACAATATATTCACAATGTAACCAGGATTGAAAATAAAACAAGACTGCAAAACCTGGTGATTTAAGTGAGAACTTCCCCACCTAGACTCCAGGATTTGAAGAATCAGACCCTAGTTTGTGCTTGGGGGAGGGGCATTTAGCAGGCTCAGTCTTGTTGGAGGAAATATGTCACTGAGCGTCTATATTTGAGGTTTAAAGCCTCATATCCATCTCTCTGCTTGTAGATGTGAGTGCTCAACTTACTCCCTGTGCTTCCCTGCCATGGGGACTCACCTAGAATCATATGCCCAAATGAATATGTTCTTCCATAAGTTGTCTTGGTAATGGTGTTTTATCACAGCAACAGAAAAATAAACAATATACCACCCAGTCCAAAGACAAATCCACGATGGTCTTTCTGGAACTTAATTATGTGGGTCTGAGCTTTACTCCAGAATGTGTTTCCTCCTTGTTAGTGAAACTTTGGTTTTTAAATGGGAGACGTGTGAGTTTTTGATCTTTTCATTTATTTTGGTTCCAGGACTTCTTGCTCATCAGAAATTATGATGGGGGTGTCCTTTCACTTTGAATTTTTAAATAGTTTACAATATATTAATAATCTCTCCTACATTATTTTTCTTTTGTATTTTAAAATCAGCATATGTGTTAAATAACATGTTTTATCTTGGAACTATGGGTTTTTTTTGTTTTGTTTTGTTTTGTTTGTCTGTTGTTGTGTTTGGGTTTTTTGTTTGCTTGGTTTTGGCTTTTTGAGATAAGGTTTCTCTGTGTAGCCCTAGAAGTCCTGGAACTCCCTCTATAGACCTGGCAGGCTTCAAACTCAAAGATCCACTTGTCTCTGCCTCCTGAGTGCTGGG
This sequence comes from Phodopus roborovskii, assembly GCF_943737965.1. NCBI lineage: Eukaryota > Metazoa > Chordata > Mammalia > Rodentia > Cricetidae > Phodopus > Phodopus roborovskii. The sequence goes on along the minus strand of NW_026126460.1, from coordinate 23,775,521 downwards.
ATTAAAGTCATGTGCTACCATTGCCTAGCTTGGAACAAAGTATTTTTCAAAATAATCTATGTTAGATTCATGCCCAACCAAACTTGAGAATTATGTGTGAGCAATTGTCAAAAAGTATTTATTGAGCATAGCAAAGTCCAAGCCTAGTCCAGTGTAATGATGAAGAAAGGCTACACAAAGCCTAAACACAACTGTGTTGGGCAAGCAAGGGTGTCAGAAATCAAAACACCATTGTATTGAAGGTTGGCTTGACCTCAGAACAAATAGACACAGTTCCATCCTGGCCTCTGCCTCCTATATGATCCTAGGATCCCTTCATGGAGCAGGACACTACCTCCCAAGGCCATTCAAGAAAGCCCTCTGAGGGTTAACCCTGCAAACTTGCTACTTTGTAAACAGCAGCTGGTGGCACCTCATTCTCTCATGCACCAAAACCCTGCAATTTCTGCCAGGAACATTTCAAGTTTAGACTCCAGGATCAAAAGATCTGACTTCCTGAAACTTGGAAGCTATCTGGGTAGTTTTCAACAAGTCATTCAACCCTAGGGATTCAGACCTACTGGGCAAAGTCTAAGACCCAGCCCATTTTCTCAAGGATGGGAAGCCAAGCCACACCCTAGTTTGTAAAAGATATAGTTAATCTCTAACCTAAAAGTGTGTGGGGAGCCCTTATCCATTTCCTTACTCACCTAGTGCTAAGCGTTACAATATACACAAAATGCAGAAGATGAATTAGATTCCTTGAGAACTAAAGTAACTCCAATGAAGGTATTAACTTCTCAACTGTTTGAAGGATCCTAAGTCAATGTCCCAGGGCTGTCTTCTAGGCTATGTGGGAAAAAAAATCATTTGGTATTTTAATTTGATCTTTAGTAGTCTCTGTTTAAAATCTTAAAAGCTATTGATTTTCCTACTGCAATCTATGCTTAGATAGCCACAAAATTCACAGAGCTTCAACTGGGTGAAGATCCAAGCAAGGACAATGAGCAGAACAAACAAAGCTCCTGCGTGGTTGGAGATGTCACCTACAGGAGGAGGCTGGCTGCGTGGGATCCCCACACAAAGGCAGTTACACAATGAAGTGCATTCTGCAAGGGACACATCGCAAGGACAACTGACAGAACCAGAGACAGCCTGGAGTGAGTGAGCAAAGGGCTTGCTTGCCCTTCAGAGCTGAAGGGTGTCCTACTTGATGGTGCACACCTAAAACCTCAGCTCTTAGGAGGCTAAGGCAGGAGTTCTACCAGCTCAAGGCCAGCCTGGGCTACATAATGAAACTGTCTTTAAAAAAAAAAAAATTGCTGGAAGGCTGTTCAGCCACCACCTGGTTTGTAAAAGCCAAAAGAGAAAGGGTTTTCACAATTGCCTCCTTAAAGCCCTGTGAGTTGCCTGGGGGCTAACCTTCCCACTCTCTTAAACTTACAACAACCCCTTCTATTATGAAAAGATCTCAAGTTTTTTTTTTTTTTTTTTTTTTTTTTTTTTTTGCCCCTGTTACAGCCACTACAGGGTACAGGGATTTATTATTCTGGATTTTCAGTTTTCTTTTACTTCATGGGCTGTAGGAATCCAAGTTTGGGGTGGGAATCAGACCTCCACTTAAGAAGCAAGGAGTATGCTCAGATTGTTTTTAAAGGGGAACAGGAACCTTCCCCTAGAGTGTGCAACCACATTATCACCGGGATTGTACAAAAACGGTTTAAAAAACACTGGTGGAAAAATTCAGTCCTCAGTTTCGTGAACTTCCTTAGGAAGGGCAGGTACAGACAGGAGATGCCCGGTGCCTGTGCAGGAAATGCCTCCCGCGGGGGTGGGGCATTCGTCTTAAGCACTGCCTCCCTCACCTTTTGGGACTAGGTGCTAGGAAAGACAGGGACTAGTGTTAGTCTAAAAGCTATTTATTTACATGCCACACAACACAATGAAATAAAGTGGAAAATATTGTAAAGAAGAATTTCTCTAGCTGAGAACACACAAGCCACCTTTCCAAATGCATTCTGTAACTCAATGCCTCTAGTATTCTATCCTATCCTATCTAGTATTCTATTCTATCCTACACAACAGTTCTTAACTAGTTATCTATACACGAGGATGCGTCACCTTCCAGTGAACAAAATCTTCTAGGAAGAACAAAGCATTGAGGGAGGGGGGCTGGGTAGAGGTAGAATTGCTTCTGTCCTGGTTTGTCATTTTCTGCTTAGCTGAGGGAAAGGGCAGCTGCTGATGGTGCTCAAGGGAGACAAGCTTCCGTAGCTGCCATCTGCCGCCAGCCTGGTCCTTCCAGCCTGGCGTCCCTGGGCACTGCAGAACGCGAAGCTGCAGTAGAGTTGTGTAACCTCGCTGGGAATGTACAGCATCTACGGAAAAGGCCACCAGGGCCAGTCGCGAAACACCAACCAGGCTGGAAGGCCCCAAGACTAAGGGATGGGGATATCGGGAGGGAACCCTGTTGGACCCCCATCCCTGAGGGTGGCTGGAGGTGGGGCTGTGAATCCTCTGAGGAGGAGCCCAGAGCTGGTGGTGCCACTCTTGTCTGTGAGGAGCAAAAGGAGGATGCGGTAACAACCTAAGGACTCTCGGAGAGTTCTCAGCCTGTGTCCCAGGGAAGTGCCAAGGACATCCCCACTCCGCTTTTCAGTTACATAACTCTCACACTTTGGGCAGAATCTACTGAAACACGAACTTACTCATTAAAGTATTTAAAGTATAACGTCTCTCAACGGATCCATGCAAAGGCTCTGAATGTCGTCTGAAAAAAGGCGTAGCTGCCACCTGCAGCGACAGAAGGCAGTGGCATCGTGTGGCTGTGCCCCCGCCGTACCCTCCCTAGGGTGGATGCCGGGTGGCGGTGGATTGCGCCCGCCAGTCCCCATCGCAGGTACGCAGGCGGCCGCCTCTCTCCTCCCCTCGGCAGACACCTGCCCGCGGTTACCTGAGGTTTGGCGGGGATATGCGCGACTTCGGGGACCCGCGTCGCCCCTTCCGAAGGACCCGCGCCGCCGTTCTCCCGAGGACTGTCCTCCCGCGCCGGGAAGAGCCCGCAGCGGCGCTGGAAGCGCGCCACGAGCTGTGAATCCTGCAAGCTCCGCAGCAGCTCGGCCATGGTGAGTCGGGACCCCGCTGCTCTTCCGACCTGCAGCCACGCGCGTCCGTGTCCTCGGCGTGCGCCCTGGCGCTGCGAACCGCAGCCGGATGCTCCCAGCGCGGGGCGGGCGGGGCGCGGCGGCCGCCAACAGGTGCGCCGCCCGGGTCCTAGCGCCCGCCTTTCACTTTGGGAAACCCAGGTGAGACCTCCGCCTTGCGTGGTCCCTTCCTCGCCACCTGGGCGGCCCCAGGCCCCTACCTATCTCCCCCAGGGCGCTCTTACAATATTTTGGAAGAGTCTAGGTGCGTGACCTGCGCGCCCACTGCTTTGTCGGGCTAGTACAGACTGACCACTAAGGAAGTGCGCGTGTGCACCTGCCCTGAGCATCCTTCCAAACCCTGCGGGAAGCCTGGGAGCTTTGTGACCCTCCTTTCAAATTTTGAGCACACACACACACACACACACACACACACACACACACACACACACACACACACACACACACACTTCAGCTTCCTGTCCCCACTTTTGCCTGGTTCCTGCAAGATTAATTTCCAGGAATCTATCTCCTAGGGAAAATTCCCAGTGCTTTCCAGACTGGGCTTGATGCAATATTTCTCCTCACAGGCCAGTCACCCGCTTCAAACTTCAAGAATCGAAGAAATGTGAAAAGGCTAGGGTCAACCAGAGTGATGTCATGGAAAAACAGAAATCCCCCAGCCCCCACCTTGGGCCTTGGTGAGACTTTAGACCCAAAGGGAGCAAGGCGCCCTGCCCCGACCAGTTGCTTTAGAACAGCAAGAGAAATCTCGTGCAGATGTGCCTGTTTTTTTTTGTTTTTTTTTTTTTTTTTTCTTCTTCTGAGCCCTCCTAAACCTCTCTTCCGGGTCTCTGAGATCCTAACATGACCTCTGCACCTCATCGCAGGAGTGAGAAGCAACAGTTAAATGAGTCCCAGGTGGTTGCCCTGCAGCAAAACTATAATCCAAACTTAGTTGGGAGGAGAAAGCTACAGCTACAGCTACCGGGTGGGGGTGGGGGTATTCCTACCTGCCCTTGTGAAATCTGCTATTTGGGTGAATAAATGGCGTGGATGAACATCTGCCACCACATTGCTTATTCAGCTGCCCATCTAGGCTGAAGGTCTTTGGTTCCCAATGCCCAAGGGGATGGTGTGGTCTCCTGTCATTACTGCTTTCTGCTTCCCTCGCTCTTTAGTCCTATCTGGAAGACATGGTCAAGATGATGAACGAGGCAGTGACTTCTTCAGAGATACCACTGATACCATTTTCCTCTTACAGAGAAGCATGGGGCTGCTGTCACAGACCTGCGGATGTCACACCCAGACACCTGTAGCACAGGTGGCAGGCAGTAGCCTCCCTCCCCAGTGCTACTTGCTGTCATTTATAGACACTGAAACCAAATCCTATGGTTTGGTTTTATCAGCTGGCATTACAGTAGCTCCCAACCTGTTGCTTTTATAGATTAAAAAATAATATTTTCTCCCATGAAAACACTTGAATCTCTGTCTCCCAAATGTGTCACTCCAACCTTTCTTCTAGTTTAGAAGGAAAAAAATGGTATAAAATATGACACATTTAGTGTGGTACCAAATTAAATTTCATATATAGCCTTTTTGCCTGACTCAAGTTGTCAGTGATTCATGAGACCCGGATCAGGAACTGAACTGTGGATTGCTTTTTTTTTTTTTTTCTCTCTCTTGTGATGAAATACTAATCCACTTGTCTTTCTTAAAAGGCTCTTGCGAAAATCATGAGGCATCATGCACTGTGCTGTGTGTCCTGCTCTATACTCTCTGTCTCCTTCCTTTGAGGCAGGCTCTCTCACTGACCCTGGGGTGAGGCTGGCTCTGCCCTCCAGAGTGCTGGGATCACAAACATCACATGGCCACATCCTCAGGTCCTCATTCTTTCACAGCAAGTACTCTTACTCACTGAGCCTTCCCTTTGGCCCCTTGCATTTTATTTTTACAAACAGGGCTTTGTTTTGTTATGGAGCCCAAACTGGCTTCAGATGCCCAAGTCCATCTGCCTTTGCCTGGTAAGTGATCTTCAGAATGAGATTGCCTTCCCACTGCCCCACCCACCTTCTGCCTATATAATCCCCTGTCTGGAAATGATTTCTGACTTTTATGGGATGCCATTCCACCATTGTCTATGATTGTCAGCTCTCTGACTAGAGCAGTTTTAAGATTCAATTTCAGTCTCTGTAGATCAGCTTCTGCAAGTGAGGTTTTGAGATGGCAGTTGCCCTGTGAGGAGGCGAGTAAGACACAGAAGGGAGCGAGGCCTATATACAGTAGCCCATATCGAACTGAAATGCTACTTTTTCTGATGAAAAGAGTTTCACACATAAGCAAATACAAACATATGAGTATCTCTCTTCTTTTCAGCGGATAGTCCATGTAAGTATGATTTTTTTTTTCTTTTCTGTGGTTTTTCCAAACAGTGTTTGTCTGTAGCTTTGGAGCCTGTCCCAGAACTTACTCTGTAGACCAGACTGGCCTGGAACTTACAGAGATCTGCCTGTCTCTGCCTCCCAACTGATGGGATTAAAGGCTTGTGCCACCACTGTCCAGTGTGAGTATAATTCTTATGGTTGTGTTGGACCCTAATTCCGGGGTCCTGATGGGCCGATGGGAGAACCCTGCGACACAAACACCAAAACCAGGAGATGCAACAAGCAAGAGGTGTTTATTGAACGAGTGCACTCGGGTGTCAGCAATCTTGGGGAAAGCTGCACACCCCCCAAAGGGTTCATGCTCTCTTTTTATAGAGAAAGACCACAATCAGCAAAAATGCATGGGGCACAAGGTGATTGATTACGAAGTGTGATCTCATGTTTGAGAGATCACCCAGGTATGTCCTGTTCTTATTCAAGGGATAAACCATAGAATGACTTGGAAAGTCCCCAGACTGTCCCTTGGCCAGGAGTGACCCAAACAGGGCTGTTCATCTGGAATCATTTGTTCCAGGTTTGGGGGCCTATTTCCTTGTAGAGGGCCAAGACCTGTGAGAAACTTCTTTCATACTCTGACTTTCTCTTGGCTGTAACTAGCCCTATTTAACAAGATCAGTCTAGCACATAACCACTAACCCCATCACCATAGTAACCTTTCTTTTCTCATAATTTCTGTTCTTTCCTCCCATGTTAATGTCCATTCTTTATGGTATTCTATATTCCGCTTGCAAGAATTATTTTTTTCCTACATTCTTGCTCTGCAAACTAAAATCTTTCAGTTGTACACCATTCCATTCTATGAGCTGAAATTTAGTTCCCAATGTACACTTGGATGGTGTCCAACGTACTGTTTCCAAACAGTGTACACTGAGTAACCTTTGTTCTCACCTGGGTTGCTAGTATATACTGTACCAAGGACTGGGATTGCTAGGTCAGAAGGTACATGCCACTTTTAGTATAACATTTAGCATAGCATTTGTCAAGGTTAGATGTTGTTAATTTGACCCTTAGGAATGCTGTGCCAGCTTTACTCAGAGAAGCTGCCTATCCTTCTAAGTTCTTGGCCATACAAACAGTGTCTTTATGGTCTTTGGCAAGCAGATGGTTTTAGTGGAGGTTTGAACAGGAATGGTCCACATAGACTCATGTGTTTGAATGCTTGGCCCATAGGGAGTGGCTCTACTAGGAGGTGTGGTCTTACAGGCTCAAGCGAAGCCTAGTGACAGTCACTCCCTGCAGGTCAAGATGTAGAACTCTCAGCAACCTTCCCAGCATCATGTCTGCCTGCCATGTGGCCATGCTTCCTGCCATGGCAATAGTGAACTAAACCTCTGCACTGTAAGCCAGCCCCAATTAAATGTTTTCCTTTGTAAGTGTTGCTGTGGTCATTGTGTGTCTTCGCAGGAATAGGAACCCTAACTGAGACACATCTCAAGGTAGTTTTAATTTTACATCTGTTATTATGAATGAGGATGGACAGCTTTGGGGTTTCTTCCCCTCCCTCTCTTCATTTTCATCTCTTCCTCCTCCTTCTCTTCCCTTCTTCCCTCTTCTTTCTTGCTTTCTTCATTCTTTTCTCTTTTTCCTCCTCCATCTCTTCTTTGTTGTTCTCTCCCCCCACCTCTCTCTTCCTGTAACAGTGTCTGGCTATGTAGCTATCAGGCTGGCCTAGATATTGTATGTATTCTGGATTGTCTTTGAACCCATGCCCTTCTTACACCTGCAGTTTAAGTTCTGGTAATTACAAGTGTGAACCACCATACCAAGCTGGCATTTCTCTGCATGCTCTCTCTCTCTCTCTCTCTCTCTCTCTCTCTCTCTCTCTCTCTCTCTCTCTCTCCCTTCCTCGTGTGTGTGTGTGTGTGTGTGTGTGTGTGTGTGTGTAAGATGTATAAAAATATTAGGTTTGCTTTTATCCCTGAATGACAACAGATCTTGACAAGAAGATCAACTTTGTTCAGTCAGTAGCAAGGAAGACATTATGACATCTCTCTCTCTCTTTTCTTTTAATGACACATTTATCCAGCTATGCCAGGAAGCTTCACCCCATTGTTGACCAAGGTGTCAGGGTCAGTGTTTTCAGAGCCACAGTTCAACCTTGGGTGTTGGATGAGAGACCAAATGTGGTCTGGAAACCTGTTGCAACTCCAGGTGAACTGGGTGAGGCTGACCTCAAAGCTGTGGAGAGTCCTCCCAGTAAAGGAGACTGTGCATTCATTGACTCCTTGCCTCATTCTCCATAAGACAAGCTAAATTCAGTAACATACAGGCTGAACAGATTGTATTTACGTATTTGGGAGTATGTGTATATCTGCTTATATACCATGAATTTGAAAGAAAGCAAAGGGGAGTATGTGGAGGGGGGTTGAAGAAAGGAAAGGGAAGGGGCAAACTATGTAGTTTCTTTTTAATCTCAAAAAATAAAAAGAAATAAGCTAGGCAGTAGTAGTGCCTGTAATCCCACTCGGGAGGCATGGGCAGGCAGATCTCTGTGAGTTTGAGGAGAGTCTGGTATACAAAGCAAGTTTCAGGACAGTCAGAGCTGTTACCCAGAGAAACCCTGATTAAAAAATTAATTAGCTGGGTGTTGATGGTGCACGCCTTTAGTCCCAGCACTCGGGAGTCAGAGGCAGGAGGATCTTTGTGAGTTCAAGGCCAGCCTGGTCTACAGAGCTAGTTCCAGGACAGGTTCCAAAGCAATACAGAGAAACCCTGTCTTGAAAAACAATATAATAATAATAATAATAATAATTAACCAAAGTTTATAGTTTTGCAGGACTACTGTTCAAGTTTCTGTAAACTGAAGGTTTTGAAACAAGAGTGATGCATTAACTCTTGTGGGAGGTTGTCACAGGCCTCTTGCTGTGTCTGGTCGCCAACAATCCTGTGGCTTGTGACAATGTCACTCCAGTATTTTCAGCTAGTGTCATATAGCATCTCCCTCCTTTGCCAGGCATTTGTCTGTCCCACCTACAATCTCAGGGAAATAGAGGTGGGGTGTTTGTTAGTTTGAAGCTAGCCAAGACTAGGTAGCAAGACTGTCTCAAAACAACAACCACAAGATGATCCTCTTTTAAAGAGACTAATCGCTGAATCACATCGAGCTTTAATCTGGTATGGCCTCATCTTAATGTGATTTCACTTGCAAAATTCTATGTATAATGAGTTCACATGCATATGTTTTGGTGAACCTGAACTTTAAGGACACTATCTAGGTCATCTTAAGACTTATTTTCTTATTGTGTGTCAGGTCTGTGCTCAATTTTTTCCTTCTTTTCTTTCTTCCTTCCTCCATTCCTTCCTTTCTTCCTTCCTCTCTTCCTCCCTCTCTCCCTCCCTCCCTTCCATCCTTCATTTCTTTTTTCTCTTTCTTTCAAGACATGGTTTCTCTATGTAACAGCCCTGGCTATCCTGGAACTCATGTTGTAGACCAGGCTGGAACTTACCAAGATCCACCTGCCTCCTGAGTCGTGGGTTTAAAGGTCTAGCCTCAATATTTTCATACCATAATTTATTCAGTCATCTTTTATCCTTCTAACAGTCTTATGATGTAATGTTTCCCCATAGGAGGGAAAGGCATTAAGAAAGGAAAATGACCTTCAGGTTTCAGCTGCGTGCCTGAACCCCTGGCCAGAGCTAATTGGTGCTGTACTGCACACTTGACCAAATTCGGGATCACGAGTGTTCCTTCTCCAACTCAGAGACCCCATTCAGTATCTATTGAAATAATAATCAGAAGGATGACAGGCACTCGAGGCTACACTGTCAGGCAGGTGACTCCCAGGTGTTAGGGGAGGAGTAATGTGAGAGCATGAGGACATGCTATGGGAAGGCGTCTAGGGACCTGATTCCAGTTACCACGAGGCTCTCGCTTCCCCTGGGTTCCCTGAGCTACCTCCAAGTCCAGGTAAGCCAAATTCCAGCTTCTGTTCTTCATGCCCCAAACAGGCCTAAATCAGCCATCCAGGAAGTGGCAGAAATTTAGAAATGAAACTCTAAGGCACCAATCAGAGCCACATCCCGTGTTTCTCAGTTGCTCAACTCCAAAGCCCTTCCTAGATCTTGCTATATCTTCTGTTTGCTTTTATGCCTCGTGAATGCAGAGCCTATGGGGGGACAGAAGAGGTGCTCAAATCCCCTGGACCTGGAGTCATAGTAGGCAGTTCTGAGTCACCGGACACTGATGCTGGAAGCTGGGTCCCCGTCCTTTGTAAGAGCCAAGCCATCTTTCTAGCCCTAAGCCTTCATTTGGTTACAATGCAAACTGCCCAATCTTTTCTACCTCAGCCCTTATGGACTTGTAGTAGGCTGAACAATCCAGAATTCCTGAGAGATCCTGGGACTCGATTCATCTGTGGATAGTATTTATACTTCCTGCTTTCTGAGATTTACTGGAATCAAGCATTCTGGAATACATGTCAGCTGTTGCAAAGAGAGAAATCCTTCCATTTGCAACAACATGAGTGACCACGGGGGGCATTGTGATGGATGAACTCAGCCAGACACAGAAAGATAAATACACATATTTCACTTTATGTCAAGCCTGAAAAAGTTAAACTCATAAGAGCAGAGAGTAGAGTAGTAGCTACCAGGGCCTTTGAGGGAGAGACAGGTTGGAAAGACAGGAATCAAAGCCTGATAAATTTCAATTAAATGATCCAGTGAGATGCTTATCAGGTGAAGTGACCTGCTGGCAAGTCTGATGAATTGAGTTCAATTTATAGACCCATACAGTGAACACACACACACACACACACACACACACACACACACAGAGTGAGGGAGGAAGGGAGGGAGAGAGAAAGGTGCAATTTTTTTAAAAAAAGAAAGGACTTTAGTTTTAAAATACTTTTGATCGTATGAGAATAATAAATTCAAAGATTCTGTTGTATATTAAATGGCTGTTTTTCACAACGCACAGTACTTGGAATTGCCGAGAATGGATTTTTTCACCATAAAAAAAAAACTAACTATATGAGACAGTGTCTATGTTAGTTAGCTCAGTTCAGCTCTTCCACACATGTGCATATAAAAATTATATATGTATATAATTTTATCAATGAAATACTTGAGATGCTTTTGTGTATTTAATAGTGGTCCTACCCTATAGAAGCTGGAAGATCTAACATCACTGGGCCAATATTCATCATGAACAATCCCCAGAGGGGAGAACCTATTTTATTCTTTAACACATTTCTCCCGGGTTTTCTGACGCCCTCAATGCTCCATTTTTGTACAACCTGTCACTCATTGCGCTGCCTTCTTGGCCTCAGAAACATTTACATTTGCAAATAGTAGATCTAATACATGGAAGGTCAATTAGCAATGCTGTCATCTGGAATGCTTCTAGGGTTCAGTCCAAAACTAAATCACAGGACACCTCCCTTAGGAACCTAGAGCATCCTGGAGGAGACAGAGTAAGCCCTTATATCATTCAATTTAGTTGCATGTGGCCCTAACTTTCTTGCCTTCCTTAGGTTGGTGTTGGTTGGCAAGTGATCGTGTATTTGAATTTCCTTAAAGGCAATTAAATCTACTTATACTGACATTTGTAGCACATATCAGCATATGTGCTGGTGAGGTATACTGTCTGACCTAAACAATAAATATCTACCTTCCAGGACAGATAATGAACAGAATTCCGATTTGTAATTTTGCATTTCTCATTACCTATAACTTGATTTATTGCAGAATAATCCCTTTCTGTGACTAGTTATTCTGGGAGCTGAAAGCTCTGACAGTGTAGTCTTGAGTGAGGCGTACCCTGGGTCAAAAGCAGGTCTCATGGAGCCCAGGCAATTCCATTTAACTCTCCGTGCCTACTTATCCACCTGCAAGGTTGGGCATTAGCAGAGTGTATTCTTTGAGGACTATTTCACCTAGTTCATTAGATGCTTCTTTCTTCCTTCCATTTTCTTCTGTGGTGCTGGGATTGACCCAGAGCCCTGAGCATGCTACTCAAGCATTGGCTTGATAGTCGAAGCCACCCTGTTAGATAAAAAGCTTCACTTGAATGCCACGAAACTCTGCTGACATTTGTAGCCAGCAGCATACAGGGCAAGGGAATACAATAGTTACATTAATCAGCATAGTAATACGCACAGGCTAACAGAACAATTAGACATACTTCTATTTCTGAACTGTATATGAGTCTATGTAGGTCAGGCTATCCTGATGGCGTGGGTATTAGGATTCACCAGGCCCAGTATAACTGATGTGGAGTTTATTAGTAAATAACTTATATGGAAAGCATTAGATAACTGCTGCAGTGTTCCTGCTCCAAGGAGACAGACCCTGCTCCTCTATGCTCTCCCAGACCTGAAGGGGTTTCTGACCCTGACCCTTTTTCTTTTAACCTGTGATCATGCCCAAAAGGTGTGGTCAGTGCTATAGATGTGGAGGCGTATATATCACTACACTATCCCCAGACTCACAGAGATCTGCCTGCATCTGTGTCCGAGTGCCGGGATAAAAGGTGTGGGCCATCATGCCCGTGAATGTTTGTGGCTTCTACAGGTATTTTAGTGTTAACAATATTTCCCACTAAAATACCACTATATTGCTTCATTAATAAATACTGTGGAGCCTTATAAAGTTATACTATAGTCACGGGCTGAGTGTATTAGCCGTTATAAATATCATATGCATTCACATAGTAATTGGTATGTGGATATGTTAAACCCAAGACTGAATGCTGGAGAGTTCTAGCTGTCTCTCAGATCACATTCACAGAAATGAGCTGAGAGTTCACAAGAACTAGGCACTTGTCCTACTTTTCGGTGATTGTAAACTCTCCTTCCTATGACTGAAAATGGCATCCCTTTCCCTGCTCAGTTAACTCTCCCCTTTGGAGTGTTACAGAGAACAAATTTGTCCAAAAGTCATTGACCTATAGAATGGAAATATGACCCAGTACAAAGGCCTCTGGAGCAAGAAACTGATGGAGTCTCAACAAACATTCTCTCCTGGGTTGGACCTCAAATGTGTTCCCAGACTCATGATGCCTGGAGACAATGTCTGGGGAGAGTGTGGGATGGATCATGTGTTGGTTAGTTTTTGTCAACTTGACACGAGCTAGAGTCACCTGTGAAGAGAGAACCTCAGCTGAGAAACTGCCTCCATCAGACTGGCATTTTTATTAAGTATTAATTGCTAAAGGATGGCCTAGCCATTGTGTGAGGCTAGTGCCATCCTTAGGCAAGTGGACCTGGGTTGTGTAAGAAAAGGAGCTGAGCAACACAGGAAGGAGTCCAGGATCAGTGTGGTCCTCCCTGGTTTCTGCTTCAGCTCTTGTCGGAGCTCCTGCCCTGGCTTCCCTCGTGATGGACCTGTAAGCTGGAATAAACTCTCTCCTCTCCAAATTGTATTTGGTCATAGTGTTTATCACAGCAGCAAAAAGCAAGCTGGAAGAGAGTTAAGTTGCTCAGGGTGGGCCTTTGAAATTGCAGCTAGGTTTCTGATTTTGGTGTTGTCAGATTCCTAGCCCCCATGGTGGGACTAGCTGTTACTTCATGCTCCCACAAGAGAGAAGCTTTGCCATACCTGCCCTGCTCTGGTGGGTTGAAATCCCTTGAAGCCGTGAGCTAAGATAAACCCAAGGTGTCTACTGTACATGCCTATGGCTCCCAGTGACACAGTATATGCTGGAAAAATGGCTGGAGGTATGTTTAAATATCCTCACCACAAAAGCAATAATGATATGAGACAACCCATATTTTAATTAGCTTGATTTAGCTATTCCACATCATATGCATATTTCAAAACATGCTTTATACTAAATATATAATTTTGTTGATTAGAAGACAGCCAAGTATGCTACACAGACTACACAGGCATACACCTCTCACTGAGCTGAGGAGGATTGTGAGGAAAGGGAAAGGTAAGCATGACAAGTGGGTTTTGATGGCTTTCATGGTTGTGTGACAGTCCTTTAGAAGAGAAAATGCACTATGCATTAGTGTTTATATGTTCCTGGTCACCGTCACCCTTTACTTCCACATAAAGTCAATTGGGCTTTTCCTGTTTTTCTTTTAAGTTCTCAGAAATTGAATGTAGCCATCCGGGGTAAGGGAAAAAGTCAATTCTAGGTAGGAGAGTGGCTTACTTGTGTGGTACAGGAGAAAAGCACCAACTATAGACTGGCTACATTAGAATCTACAGGTGACCAGGTGATGTTAGTTAATCTTATGCACCAACTTGACTGAAGCACAGGTTCATATTCAGTCCAACTATTCTGGGCTTTTCTGTGTAGGTGTTCTATGAAAGGGATTAACATTTAAATTAGTGGACTGAATTGAGGGATTACCCTTCCTCAGCAGGATGAGGCTTATCCACTCAGTTAAAGGACTGAACAAAACAAAGTGGCTGCATCTCTGCCTGACCACCTTGAAACAGGTGTGTCTGCTTTTCCTGCTGTTGAATCATAGATTTTCCTGGGACTCATGCCTGTTACGCTCACACTGAAACTGCAGGCCCCCGCTCTCTGAGCTCCAGGCGTTTGGACAAGAGCTCACACTTTCTTAAGCTCTCCTGAGCCTCTGGCTCAATTCCCCTTGCAGGTCTTGGGACTTGGCAGCCTCCAAAATGATAAGGGCCAATTTCTTACCATAAACTCCCTTCTAAGTGCAACCTGTTTCTCTGTGGGCTGTTTCTCTGACTAACACACTGCTCTTGGTATTTGAAATATCAAGAGGTTCTTTCCACATGAGGATTAGGCACTCATTACACATAAAAGGGTGTGGAGTACATCAGTTACGGAACCCGCCCCCTAGTATCTGCATCCTCAGAAAGAAAGGAATCATAGAATCCTTGGATGAGTCAGAGGGAAGCCAGTGAGTCATACAAGATGCCAGGAAGCCATTGGCTAAGCCTCATGTGTCTGCCATCTGCAGGAACCTCATACATAGCTGGCTATGCAGCTAAAAGCAGGCGGTGTCATCAAATCAGCATCTCTCATGGGGGAATCTAAACTAGAAAGTTTGGGCAGCAGAGTTGTAGGCCTCCAGTACCTGCATTAAAATGGGCAAGTTTTAGAGCATCATAAAGAAAATGCAAGAGCAAAGAAAGGATGGGCGAAACCACATCTCTGCCAATTCAACACAATATCCTTATTCATCATACATGCATGATTTTAGCTGCAATAATGTTGGCAGGTAGAATGAAGACATGTTGTCTGTGATGTATCTACATGATTTTATGAACCCAACTGTTCCTGGAGTTTCTTTCCAGCCTGGTCCCGCAGCTGATTAGCCCCAAATAAACACACAAAGACTTATATTAATTTATAAATTGTTGGCCAATGGCTAGGGCTTCCATTAATCTATGTATTGCCACGAGGCTGTGGCTTACCCCTAATCTGGCATTCTACTCCTTCAGCAGCATGGTGTCTCTCTCGCCACCTCTTTCAGCCTTCCTTTCCACAACTTTCTCTTGGTCTGGTAGCCCCGCCTATCTTCCTGCCTGGCTATTGGCCAATCAGTGTTTTATTCATCAACCGATATGAGAAACATATATACAGAAGGACATCCCCCATCACCCAACACTCAACCTCAGTACCAATACCCTGTCTGAGGAGAAGAGCAGGTTTTCAGCTCAGGGACCTGCAAGCAAGTAGGGAACGGGAGAGCCATGTTCTAAGTCCCCTTTTCTGTCCTTGTTGCCTTTGTTCCTGGGTTGCCCCTTTGAAGAAAAAAAAAATAAAAAGGAGGGGAAGCTCTTTAGAGACTAAACAGGAATGGATCCATGCACAACAGGCACAGATTGACACTTGAACTAGACATTCATTCATGCTATAGGTCCCATTTCCCACCATGTGTTCCTGGACATTTCAGAAGGATCCATTGGTCAGAGTCCCCTAATTAGTCTCTCAGCAATCTCTACTAGCAGAGAATTTGCTGTTGCCACTCAATCCCCAGGTCCAAGGGGAATTTGTCTCTAGGAGAACGTGTCTAAGTCTCAGGCTAGGCTTTAATGGTTATATATCAGGCATGGTTTTTAAAATTTATTTAAAAGGTTCTCTCTCTCTCTCGTGTGTGTGTGTGTGTGTGTGTGCATGCACCTGCACCCATGTGGGAGTATGTACATATGAGGCCCAAACCAGTATGTAGATCCGCTGGAGTTGGAGTTATGGGCAGTAGTGAGTTGGCCATTGTGGGTACTGGAATTGAACTCTGATCCTCTACAAGAGCAATGAGTGCTCTTAACCACAAAGTCATCTCCTCAGCCCCAGGCAATGGTCTTTTAGGGAATTGTTGCAAGCTAACAAAGTATATATGAAATTCCTAAGATTCTAAGAGTGCTGATCCACCTCTGTTCAGTCATCCGTTTAGCTTTCAGGAAGACAATGATGTATGTGTGGATATATGTCTGTACCTGTGTTGTACCTTGCAATGGAGAGGAAGATAGTCTCTAGGTCTCCTGTAGCTCTGGTTAATGCCTGACTTTAATGAAAGTTGGAAGTTTGTGCTACTGAAGCTACTTAGCACGCTCGGTGAAAAGAATTCCTTTTGCATCTTCATCAGACCTTAATGAGATCATCTTATATCATCTTTTCTTTGTTTCTTTCTCTCTTCTCTGTATAGCCCTAGCTATCTTGGAACTCACTCTGTAGACCTGGCTAGCCTGAACTCAGAGATCTGCCTGCCTCTGCTTCCTCAGTGCTAGATTAAAGGTGTGTGCCACCAGGCCCAGCTACCTCATCTGATGTCACTTCCTCCTTTCACATTCCTTGTTGACTTACCACATGGTTCCCTGTCTGTGTTTAGTGATTAGCCTTCTGTCTTCTTCCTATCATATTCTTCCACAATCTCTCTGCAGACTCTTTTACACTACTAATGGGTCTATGGGTCTCCTCCATCCTTAGCTCCTCTGCCTTGGGTTTTTTTTTTTTTTGTTTTGTTTTGTTTTGTTTTTAATCTCCCAGGTGTAATGGACACCTGCCTGTCTTATCTCCCCATTGTATTTCATCTTAGATCAGAGATAGGGTTATACTCATTGTTGTATCTGCCTGTATCCAACAGCCTGCTCATAGCCATCTGGTTTGACTAGTTTCTTTCAACCTTCTGTCCTTAAACCATTAGTAGAATTTTTGAATTCCATTATATGTTTTTAATAAACCCTGAAGTTGCAATGGCTTTTATTTTATTTTACTTTTTGTGGTTCTGGGTATTGAACCTAGGGTCTCACATGTGCTGTCTAGTTCTCTACCACTAGGCTAAATGCCTGAAATAGCATTTTAAAAACTCTGTGAGTATGTCTTACCAGATGAGAGCAAGTTCACTAAATGGACTGAGCTGGTCCTACATCCTGAAGGGATTCAACACCACACAGGGAAGCAGTCATAAAACTCTCTCCTGACATCCATTTGAGATGGACCAAATGTTGCAACCTACTACCTCACTTCGCATTCAAAGTTGTTCACTATTCCAGCACATGCCATTGGCCTTCCCAGTAATTTCATAGGTGGTTGCTAAATAGGAAGGCTAAAAGGGATTTTTAAATAACAACCTACTGGAAGAAAAGCTATTTCTGTTCTAAAGTATGAGTGTTCTTTAATGCTTAGGCCGCAAAGGAGTTGATGATGGTTGATAATGGGTCGAAATGATATTATATAGCATTCACTTTAGCCTTTTCAAATTTTGGTTTTCTCATCTACCAAATAGGGTAAGTGCTTTTTCCTAACTCTTCAGTTTCTGTGGCAATCATAGATGATGCTTGTTTGCATTTATTCCCCTGATCTTCCGAGCTAGCAGGACCATCCACGATTGGGCTGCTAGAACATCACCTAGTACATAATAGGTGCTCAGTAAAAGGTGATGCAGATGAGATTAAAATAGTAAATTATTTTCTCATGCCCAATAGTTCAAGTAATTTTTTTATTAATAAATTTAATTTTGAAGAAAGACTCTGCTATCTCTTCACTAAGTAGTAGTTCAGGGGAAAAGGCTATTCAACACAGCATAGTCACCAGCCTACGTGTATTGGTTTAAAAATCATAAAAGTAAAAACGGTAATGACCTTAGAAGCCAGACTATGTTTTCATGTACCAACTGAGTATCTTAAGAAAATTATGTTATGTTTGACCTTTTGATCTGCATGTTTGTCTGTGCACCACATGTATGCCTGGTGAACACAGAGACCACAAGAGAGCATTGGATCCCCTGCAACTGGAGTTACTGACAGTTGTGAGTTGCCGTGTGTGTACTGGAATCTAACTCCAGTCCTCTGAAAGAGCAGCAAATGCTCTTAACCACTGAACTCCAGTCCCATCTATTTCCAGGTTCTTACTGTGGTACTCTTGCTGGCCTTGAATCCACGATTGTCTTTCCTCAGTTTCCAGAGATCACTAGCAGGCACCACCATACATAACTTTAGAATATGTTATGGAAAATTCTCCTCTGTTTGGCAGTGATGACCACGGTGTGGCTTTTTTTTTCCCCAGTTATTTTTGGTTTTCTTTGTGGATGCACATATTTGTATGTGGATGCACAGTGTGCATGAGTTTACATGTGTCTTAGTTAGGTTTTCTATTGCTGTGGAGAGGCACCATGACCATGGAGACTCTTACAAAGGAAAATATATAATTGAGGTGGAGACTTACAGTTCAGAGGCTTAGTCCATTGTCATCACCGCTGACAGTATGGTGGCATGCAGGCAGACATGGTGCTGGAGAAGTACCTGAGAGTCCCACATCTTGACTCAAAGGCAACAGGAAGTGGTCTGTCTAACTGGGCATAGCTTGCGCATATATAAGACCTGAAAGCCTGCTTCCACAGTGACACATTTCCTCCAACAAGGCCACACCTGTTACCATAAGGCCACCCTTCTTAATAGTGCCACTCCCTTTGGGGGCCAATTTCTTTCAAACCACCACAGCATGCATATGGGTGAAGGCCAAGGGTTGGTGTTAGGTGTCTTCCTCAATCACCTGCATCGTTTCTGAGGAAGAGTCTCTCACCGAATCCAGAGCTTACCAGCTTGACTAGACTGGCTGGCCAACAAGCCCTGAAGCTTGTTTCTACCTCTGTTTCTACCTCCCCAGAACTGACATTATAAACACATTTTTTCTTCTTTTCATTAGTTCTCAGAGGTTGAACTCGATCTTTGTGTTTATACAGCAAGCACTTCACTGGCTGAGTCATCTCTCTAGGCCCACACAGAGTAGTTTTAGCAAAATGATCATGCATTTAATACACCATTAAGTGACTGAATATCAGTTCTTTCCCTCAGATGGCGTGGATCTGAACATTTTTAAAGGAAGGTTTATTTGAGCTCACAGAATCACAGCGCTTGGGGCTTTGCCTCTCTGATGAAGCAGAACGATCATGGAGAAACAACATAAAGGAAACCTCACTACACTAGCAAGCAGAGAGAGAACAACAGGACACAGGGAAGGCAAAGGCCTTCGCAGGTGCTGTAGGCCTCCTGTGGCCTACTTCCCCAACTAGGCCTCATCTTTTGGATTTCTTCTTTCTCACAATAGCTTACCCAGTGGGTAAATCCACTGACAAATGCAGCATCTCCAACATGCAGTCCCTTTCTCAAGGATCCATCTCTGAATTCTGCTAGCTCTGGGGACCAAACCTTCAACAGATGAATCTTTGGGGAAACCCTTTACATCCAAACCATAGCCTTCTGCTCATGGCCAATCTTAACATGTTAACCTTAAAATATACGGGTTGGGGGGACTCTTCCCTCTGTCAGTTTTAGTGAGTTAAATGAAGGTTATGCAGGTGCATCGTTTATCTTAGGTGTATTGTCTGGCAGGACTTTGTTTAAGGAAAATGTGTGTAGTTGTCGAGTGACAGGTGAAAGCTCATAGGACAGCTGATCAGCTAATGGCATATCCTTTGCATATAAAGGAAGAAACATCATCACATTGCCAAAAATATACATCAGCACTTGGCTACTGAGTAACAAATGGGCTGACACAGGAGCATATGCGTGAAGCTAATAATACCTCACATAATCACTGCAGCAAGGTGCCCTGAGACAGAACAGCAGACCACTGTTTCTTGGCTGTCAGATCCCTTCTCCATATGTATGGCTTTCCCACTTACTAAGGACATCAGAAGACGTAACAAGAAGCTATCAATGGGACAGTGGGAGAAATGTTCATGAAACTCAAGATCTGCTAATCAAGGAAGGTGGGTTATCCTCAAAATGGATAACTGTAGCCAGGAGCACTTCCGCCAATACCATAAAACCAGATGCAGCAGCTTATGGTTTATTGTCACTACATATTCAATTACTAGTCACTACATCTTCTTAAATCTTAGCTTTACATTTATTTGTTCTCTGAAATTTCATACATGTATATACAATGTATCTTGATTATATCTATCCTCACTCCTTCTCTCAGGATTCCCTATCCTATCTCCCTCCAAATCTGTGAGTGCATTTGTGTATGCATGTGCATGTGTGTTTTTAACTCATTGTGTCGAATTAGTACTGCCTGTATATGTATGGTGATATCCACTAAGAGAGACATGGGGAATATCCCACTGAGTACACAAAGAAAATTCAGAAAATACAGTTACTATGGTAGCTGTATTACCTGCATAGAGAGTAAATCTCCATCACTATTCTGAGTCCTAGCCTTTGTGTCTATAAAAGGTAAGGTGGAAAGAAACTAGGCTCATTCTTTTTTAATCTCGAATTGAGTTGAATATAAAACAAGTAATTGGTTGTAAATATTTGCCCGATGATGAATACTGTAGTGTTTTGCTTCTTCCAAAATAAAATGGTTAATTGTTCACAGATAAGAGAATCCTTTCAAAGTCAATCAGAGGTCCTAGGTGTTGTAACTTTGGTGATAATGTTCAGTTCTTTTGAGATTTCTACGGCTGTTGCTCTCACTGATCATCAAGCATTTTGGGTGGAGCTGGTACCTTGGGTCCTGACTGTGCTGGGAGTGTTTTCTAGAATAGTGAACCCAGTGGGCCTCCCTATGGACAAACTCATCCTTCCCCATTAGATCTTGAATGTTTTTAGCCATGTGATTGATATCTATTAATGCACAGTGTGATTTCAGATGAGCCAATCAATGTGTGGAATTTGGGGTTTCAGTGAATCACTCTGTAGGACTGGACAGATGGAGAGGTCAAACTGTGATGCTGCCTGGGTACATTCCAGCCAAGCCTGTGGAGGCTAAAACAGGCATGGTTGGCTCTTCAGAGCATCTTCTTTGGGACTGAGATCCCTCGTGTCAATCACCAGACATAGGCTACCCCCAGAAAGGCCATACTGGTACCTTGATGTAGTCATTCTGAAGGAAAGAAGGGATTCATGTGGCTCATACATCTGGTAGTGTTTAAGACCATCACAAATTCTTGTACTGGAGCAAGGACTCAGCTGTTATGAGCACTGACTGTTCTTCCAGAGTACATGGGTTCTATTCCCAGCATCCATATGGTGCTCCACAACCATCTGCAACTCTAGTTCCAGAAGACCCAAAGCCTTGTGTGGGTACCAGGTAAACACACAGATAAAACACTCATACAGATAAGATACAATAAATAATTTAAAAGAAGGTGTCACAGATTCTTGGCATCCCTTTACGTTTGTTAAATGACAACCACTAGAAATAAATCATTGGTTAATGTCCTACAAGGGAAGCCCATAATAATGCTTTTGACACATGCCCCAAATCACTGCCGTAATTATTAACAGAACTTCTACAAGTAGGGCAACATCCCAAGGGCATAGTGGGAAGGAAGGCAGGAGGTTAAGGAAGATGTGTAAGGCCCTCCTTTGCCTTCAGAAAGACATGGCAGGGGTTGGCGAGGTAATTCAGTTGGTAAAGCATTTGCCTTGTAAGCATGAAAACCTGAATTCAATACCCAGAACCCATGTTTGAAAAGCCAGATGCAGTGGTGTGTGCTGGTAACCTCTGCTCTTGGGAAGTAGAGACAAGTGAATCCCTAGGATTCATTGACTGGTCAGTTTAGCCTATTTAATAAGTTCCAAGCCAGTAAGAGACCCCTTCTTCTAGAGTTAAAAAAAAAAAAAAAAAAAAAAAAAAAAGGTGGCAGTCCCATAAGGAATGAAATCCAAGGTTGTTCTCTGGCTTCTATGAACATCTACATTCACATGCACCCATACCTGCATACACACATACACAACACACACACACACATACACACACACACACACACACACACACACACGTACAGGACAAGGAAGGCAGAATTCTAGGATAACTCTCAGTCCTGGTATATCCTACACTACTTCCCATTTATTCAATTAAATGTTAACTTAGTACCCCTGGAAAGGGATTTTAAGATCCAAGTCACCTGGTCTTGGAATACGTGATTATCCTAGCATGCCTGACCTGCGTGTCAGTATCTAACAACAAACAAGGCCAGGGATTTGAAGTGAGACAAGAATCTGATGCAAATTTTCACTCCGAGGTTAAAAATAAAGGGCTCCTGAAGCTCAGTACATCCCTGGGAGCTAACATTGAAATGAGGACCTTAGTCCTATGAGAACCAAATTTGCTACAACCCATGTGACCCCGAAAGAGGACCCAAAGCTCCAGAGAGGTAGGAAGGAAGTCCTGCCTACATTTGGCTTCAGCACATGGAACCCGAGCAGAGGACTCAGCTCAGCTGCGCTTAGACGCCTGTCCTCTAGTAACAGCGAATGATGCGTTTGTGGCATTTTACAGTTCTGAGCACATATAAATGTTTATGCAGCAGTAGAAAACTAAAACAGAAGGGAACTTGGGAAGATGTGGAAATCCCAGCATAGAAAATGGGGCATGGAGAACGAGGGGGTGCGTAGGAAGAGCCAGCGATGTCCTTTCCTATAACCACGTAGGTGTATTCCTATTACACACCTTTAAGGGTGGGCTCGGTAATGAAAGGCTGTAAGTAAAGGAATACAGCAGCATCAACACTTTCCTCCCAGCTGGCTCATTTCTTAGCCGAGTTATCGTGGATTCTCCCTGTTTTTCTTAATCTCTGCCATTTTTAATGTGGGCTTTTTGTTTATTTGTTTGTTTGTTTTTGTCTCCATGCATTGTAGTCATAAGATGGCTACCCCAAAGACTCTAAATATTAAAGTTGAGAAAAGTGTGGGCAAAGGGCCTTGCCTTTGAATATGCTATGTAACGGAAAATGAGAGGAGCTCAGAAAGTCAGTGGTTACCGCTTTCCCTGAACATCCATTGTCCAGTACCTTGGGGAATTAGCTTCTAAGGGCTGCTTGACATGACTGCAGTTTGCTGCCAGCTGGTATAGATCTCTCTCATGAACTGAAAAAGTCAAGGTCGTTGTCAGAGAAGAGAGAGAGGCTAGAGTGGCCTTTTCTATAAGAATGCCTATTGACTAGATGACAGATGGCTTTTTCCACAGTTGAAAGAACATTTATTATCATTGATCTAACAAATGAGTGTTGACCACTGATTAGGGAGTGGCCTGGGGTTTACAAACATAGGTGTGTTACACTGTGTGTGTGTGTGTGTGTGTGTGTTCCAAGCACTCTTTCCTCTAGCCTGGTCCCCTCCCCAACCCCAAATGAACACATAGAGACTTATATTAATTTATAAAACTGTAGGCCAATGGCTTGGGCTTCTTATTGGCTAGCTCTGTCTTAATTATTAACCCATAACTACTAATCTATGTATTTCTACATGGTCTTATCTTACCAGAGAACACCTGACTCTCGTTCTCTTCCCAGGCTCACATGATGACCCCTCTCTGCCTACACTTTCCAGAATTCTCCTTGTCTCCTAGTCCCTCCTATCTTCCTGCCTCCTTAGCCATTGGCCCAACAGTGTTATTCACCAACCAATAAGAGAAACATATACAGAATAACATCTCCTATCATGTGTGTATTAGGAAAGGAGAAAGACACAGAAGTATAAATAATTTTAGTGAAAACTGCTTTATTTTAGTCTCCCCCAAAAGTTTGTACTTTGAGTTTAGGGAAATTGCTCAATGGGTAAGTGTTTGCTGAGCAAACAGGAGTGTCTGAGTTCAAATCCCAGCAGCAGGATCTGTGCATGTAACTCCAGAGCTGGAGGTAGGGTTACAACAGTGGATCCTTGATGCTGGTTGAAACTCAAACTCCAGGTTTAGTGGAACATCCTATCTCCAAAAAATAAGGTGGGGAGCCTGCCATCCACATAGACAGTCCTATGCATATACCACCCCCCCCACACACACACCACAGTGGCGAACACACAATGTTCCTTACCATAGTCATATTAGATGAACCACAAAAATAGCAATAACAGGCCCTAAGAAAACAGATATTGATTTGTTCTTTTAAAAAAATATGTTTTAACTGGTGAGAAAGACACTCAGAATAAACTTCTAGGAAATATTAAATTATTGATTAATGTCTTGAACTAAATCTGGGGAAGAGCTGTTCCTCACAATGACTAAGTAACAGAAACCAAATACTGAGTTCACTGGTTAGGGACTTGGGACACAGAATGTACATTTTTCAAATATTTAGCTTTGATTCACCAACATCCTTCTTGTGAAATATCTTCATGAAAACAATTGTTTTCCATCCAAATTTTAATTTAATGATATAGAATATGACACTTGAAGCTAATTAGTTATAGATTTGGTAATTATCTTTTTAAATTTTTACTTATTTATTTGATTTTTATTTACTCATTTATCTATTGGTTTTTTAAGACAGGATTTCTCTGTGTAACAGCCCTGGCTGTCCTGGAACTTTCTTTTTAGACCAGGCTGGCCCCAGAACTCACAGAGAGCCACCTCCCGCTGCCTCTCAAGTGCTGGGATTAAAGGTGTGCACCACCACACCTCAGCTGTTAGATGCTGTAATTGTTTGACTGTATGCTTGTACTGAAGCAGGGTAACTGGTTTCACACTGACAAAGTAGGCCAGGAATTTGCCCCCATGTGAAGAAGAGGGGTGAAGGGAGAAGCTGAGCATGTGTTGTAGAATGTCATCCCCTGAACAAAGCAGCCACCGTCTTCATCAGATCAGCAGTGCCTGCTTGCAAGAGACCATCACAATCAGGCTCACTGACTATTGACATCCCTCATAGGAGGAGGGTGTGGAGAAGGTCTCCCTGAGATTCCAGCTACTCTTCTCAGCTGTCTATATGCAGTTTTGTCCTGGTTTTAGAGTATATAGGCTGGGGAACAATAACAGAAGGGGGCTCCATCTTATTAGCTATGGGGAAGCCGTCATCCACTGAAGGCTTTTTATTGTGGGCTGAAGTCACCCATGCTTCCCTCAGTATCTGCTCACTCCTGCTCTGAAATGAACCCAATTTTGGAATCCTATTTTGGTTTGTCACTGGGACCTTACAAAAAGGAAGTGGATGCTGTTTATGTCTCCTCGGGGAAGGAAATTCTCATAATATTGTGGATAACACAATAGCTGAGGTTTACAGTGTCTTATTTTTAAGATTTAAAAAGTCAGTGGGCCCTTAATTCCAGTACTTGGGAGGCAGAAGCAGGCTGATCTCTGTAGGCTGAAACCAGCCTAGTCTACAGAGTGGGTTTCAGGACAGCCAGAGCTCCACAGAGAAACTCTTTCTCAGAAATACATGCATACATACATACCTACATAGTCATGATTCAGCAGGAAGTACTAAGAGAACTTGGCTTAGATCCCACTCAGATGCATGGCTGCTGCAAGAGACACATACAGACTCGGATGTGTCTGACAGTAGGACTCCAAGTGGGCTTACTGTCACTTTCCCGCACCCATGCTTCCTAAAGACAGAATGTGGGAGGGCTAGTGCTTTCCTAGGTACAGATGCTTCTGAGAGAATCATGAAAGAATAGCACTAAGCGTAATGCCTGGATGATGCTGCGTGAATCCTCTGCCGTGTCTACTTGCCTTTCCTCCATTGCCAAGCCCTGCTTTGTGTTCTAGGCCTCAAGTGTTCTAGCACTCATGAGTGCTGACTCTTTGGAGTTGTTGGTTCCTGTAGACCTTTTAGAGATTGACTTACATGAGTCCTGCTATGGCTTCTGGTGTCCATTGTTCTCGATTGTTCTAGATGGCCAGGTTTCCAAGCATCCCAAGCCCTCAGGATCTTCCTATCCCCGCTTCTTAGCTCCTGGCTTCACTAGAGGCTGATTCATTTCAACACTCGAATTTTTTTTGTTTTGTTTTGCAAAAATAATAAACTAGGTTTTGGTTTTTGTATTTAGAAATGTTACTGAGATATACTTTACATACCATGAAATTCATCCATTTGATGTATAGAGTTTGATGGATTTTAGTGAGTCTATACATTACTGTTAGTGTCTCTCACTAAAATAAAATAGCCAAGAAAATCAACATAGAGGAAAGTAGGTTTATTTGGGCTTCTGGTTTCAGAGATTTCAGTCATGGCCGCTTGGCTCCATTGCTTTGCGCCTGTGGTGGGACTGAATCATGTGGCAGAAGATGCTAACCCCTTGGCAGCCAGGAAGCACAAAGAGAAAGAAGAGGTTAGTTTTGGTCCCAGTATACCGTTAAAGAACATCTCCACCATGGCCATTGGCTTCACCATCTTCAATTGTCACCATCAGTCAGGCACCAAACTTGCCACTATAGCCTACATATTTTCACCCCCACACCCTCAAGCCCACCTGCCATCAGGTCTTTCCTGCCGTGATGGACAGTGTTTCCTGACCTATGAACTTGAGTCATTTCTCCTGTCCTGGGGGTTTCTGTCTAGTAGTTTGTCCAATGACAAGAAATGAAACTAATTCAGAGTTAAACCCTCACTTCATTTCCTATATCAAGATAAATTCCAGATGGAGTGACATCAAGATTAAAAACTGCAGCATAAAATGTTGGGAGAAAAGATAC
The DNA here is from genome assembly GCF_943737965.1 of Phodopus roborovskii. Classification (NCBI taxonomy): domain Eukaryota; kingdom Metazoa; phylum Chordata; class Mammalia; order Rodentia; family Cricetidae; genus Phodopus; species Phodopus roborovskii. The sequence continues at coordinate 23,749,161 of NW_026126460.1, read as the reverse complement.
AGGGATTTTTAAAAAGTGGATCTCAACGGACATGAAGATACATCACCCCCACCCACACACACTCAGGAGACATTTTATAATATTTGACATACTTTTTGGTTATTGTGTTTTAGGTAGGACTACTCCTGACATTGGTTGATTGAGGTCCAGGGATGTTGCTGGACTTTCTTCAATATCCAGCAAGCCTTCATACAACGAAGAATCATGGTCCTAAATGCCAATATTACCCAGGTTAGGGACTACCTACAAGTACTCAGTAGTCTCATGCTTTAAAAGGCATTTGAAAAATGCAAGGAGCTATGGAAAAAGTATATTACAGTAATTTGGAATAGTTCATATCTGTATTACAAATGGACATAAACCTAACTTTCTAAGAGTGCTAGAAACTACCAAACTGCTTCTCATCATGGGGAAATAAAACTGATACTGCCTCAAAGACACTTCTGGAACATTCTCCTCTGTAACAGGAAAATATCTTGATTGTTGATAAGCTTTAGACCCTCAAAACAATGTATTAGACCATCCCAAAATACAGTCCGCAGAAGGATGGAGGCCTTATATACAAAACACATCAGTGAGGGACAGAGCTGTATTGATAAAAATGCAAAGAAATCCAAATATGCTTTGCAAGTTCTAAAACAAAATTTCTCCAGAAGACCAAAAAAATTTCTTAGTCTCCTGGAGAGGCAGTGGTCCGTGACATTGCCTACCTTGTGGGGCTGAGGAAATAATTCTCGTGCCTTGTAATTTACCATGAAGTCTGGCTCCTTTCCCATATTGTTCTGTGATCTTAACAGCGCAATTTAAAGGAAAACCAGGACCGGTGGTGCAGGGTTACCTTGATGCAACCTTTTATATTTCCAAGGTCACTTCAGTCTTCTTCCTTCCTTCCGTCTTCCTTCCTTCCTTCCTTCCTTCCTTTCCTCCCTCCCTCATTCTCTCTCCTTTTGTAAAGTTGAGCCAATAATAATAAACTCTGTAAAAATGAAATGCATTGTAGAGATGTTTCTACAGTACCTACAGTGTGTGTGTGTGTGTGTGTGTGTGTGTGTGTGTGTGTGTGTGTGTGTGTTACGGGGATGGTGGGGGAGCTTTTTAGAGCTGGAAGTGGATTCCCGACTCTTGAAAGTACAGCTTTCAGGACTCTTGTCTGGCTCTATTACTTGGGTTAACCTCCTGTTAGCAAATCCTTCATTTTCAATTACTTCTCTCGTTCCTTCCTGCACCTCTTCAGTTCATCTTCTTCCCGCCTTTCTTCATTTCCTCAGCCCCCATACTGGCTTCTATTACAAAACCTCAGCTGCTCAGAGCTGACGCAATTCTGGCTTTAACGGAAGGTCATTTCCAACAAAAGAATTCTGGTTTATGTTTGTGTATGACACAGTTCTGCTTAGGGACACACAGAGGTCGCAGGAGTCCCATGATGCCTCCCAGCTGTGTGGTGCTCTCTTTTGATACAATCTGCCTAGGCAGAAAGGCATCACAAAATCAAAAGTGACTTCTAGGAATGGGGTCCACCCTTGACGGGCTGTGACCTTGTCTTTGAAACATAAGGAGGACTTAGATGCTTCCTAAAGCATGGTGTTTCTATCTGTTTTTAAAGCCTGCCCCAGGCTTCAGGCTTGTTAAAGGGAACACAAGGAAGGAAACAACCATGGTGTGAAGAAGATGGCTAAGTATTCTCCATGCTCCACAGCCTAGATCCTTCCAGGAGCACTTGACATTTTCACCCATGATACAGCCATTGTAAGAACCCAGTCATTAATCTGGTAACTTCATGGGGCAGTCAGGTGATTTCGCAGGCTGAGAAATGATTGACTTTTGACGCTGGAGAGGGCCTGCTGTGCTTGTAGAAGGCCAGAGTTTGGTGCCCAGGACCAATATCAGAAGGCCCTCCAATACCTTTAACTCTAGATCCAGGGGATCTGGTTTCTGTGGGCATGTGCACACACACACACACACACACACACACACACACACACATACACACATACACACACACAAACACACACTGAACTTTCAACTAGTAACAGAACCTTTTAACCAGTAATGTTAAAATTATTCTTTTGTTAGCTTAATTAGAAAAATATATGACTAAAAGATCATTTGCTATCATTTCCTGTCCTCCAAAGGACCTGCCATATCAAGACTGGAAAAAATGTTGTATGTCCTTGAATTAACTTTGAGAGGATTCCATTTTGAAGAAATAAGCTTGTATCATGTATTTTGTCTCTTCGGCAACATAAACTGCAGCCCCACATCATTTCCCATATTCAATTACCAGAGCCAGGGACTGGGTCCAGCTCTAATTGACTCCAGGAATATTTTATTTTTCCATTTAAAAAGATAATTGAATTCACTGCCATATGTTTACCGGGGGCCGTTCTCTGATGTTGGCCCTGATGTTCTTCTCTCCTCACAACCAGGTGTGGGTTCCCAGCAGCCCGGAGAGTCCCCTCTGCTCTCACGTCCGCTGTCTTGGGTTTAATCTTCTTTTTGGAATGGCATCTATTCTTCTGTGGTTTTCTCCTCCCGTGTCATTGAAGTATTCACGCTTGAATCAAAGCAGTGAAGTCAGCTTTTAATGCTAGATCAAAAATATCAGAGAGGAGTTCCCAATTTCATGGATCACAAAGTAATGGTATCAATCTGGGCTGCTTAAGAGACACCAGAATCTCCTGACCCAACTGTAAACTCCATTGGCCTTGAAATAATTTTCCTCATATCTGATGACTGAGGGCCCGTCTTAAGGCATTGCTTAGAGTTTTCCAGGCCAATGACTGCTATCAGTGACTTTTATTTTTAAGGAAATAGAGTCTGGGGCTTTTAAGGGGGGTACACATCTGAGCATCAGGTGATTCAGAATTATGTGTTCTAGGAGAACAACACAAAATGCCTTCATCTATATTATGAAAATTCAAGGCCCGTGTCTTTCTGCTGAAATAGGTTGGCCTCCTTCATTGAGCTTTGAGATTTTTCAATCCCTTACTCTACCAGCCAGTTATGGTTTGTGTGATTCAAATGCCTCACATGTAATGCCTTACATAATGAGCTTCTCTCGAGTCTGGGTGCCAATATTGTGCTTCTATACATCCAGACTAGGCCTGCTCATGAGTCTATATTCTGTTGGCTGTTTGGTTGTGGGGTCACCTGGTCCCAGGTAGACTCAGCTGAAGTTAAACGTGTGGGTCCCCTATATATGTTCCTCATATTCTTCTAGTGCGCCAGCCCAAGTATACTGTGGAGGTGTTGGCACAAGTTCAAGAAAGAGGGCCCAACCGAGAGAAGAAATGTGCAACTGAGAGAGAAATGTGGCATTTGCTCTTATCCCACAGAAGCAAGCATATTTCAATGGATCACATTGCTAATGTCCTATTGGCCAAATCACCCAACTTGGAGTCAAATAAAAGACGAAGTTGCACTGCTTGGTATGAAAAATGCTGATGGTCTTGCGATCCAACTGCAGTAGAATAAGATAGAAAAGTCCAATTATTAGATACTGGTTTGTTGACTTATTTAGTGATATGCTGAAAACAGTGCTTGCGCTGCCTGTTCACCAAGCATAATTTCACTGGGTGGCTGGAATGATCTGGAGAAACAGCTGTGACAATGCAACCACAGTGGCGTCAGTCCACTAGTGAACACATCACATTGCCCCTTCCACTCCCACTGGTGTCAGAGTGCTTATTTCAGAGATACTCCCGCGTCGTAACGACAAGGTGTAACCTCCAGTTCAGACGACAGTGCGGGGGGTGGGGGGGGAATAGTGAAATGACATCGGAGAGAACTAACTAGATAACTCTGAAATAGGAAAGCATCCTCAAGAAACCCTTCCAGTTTCCCCAAGGCTGGAGGTCAAGGGGACATTAAAGAAAGTCATGATGTGACATAGCTCATTCAGTGCACTAACTTCAATGAATTATTATTCAGGAATAGTAGTAGCCATCATCTCTTCTTTGGGAATCTGGATTGAACAAATATGGATTAAATGCACATGCATTTTTGTAAATGTGACACTAGCATTAAGGTCTCATGGGAGATTGTCCTTATTCTCAAGAGACGCAAAGTGACGCATCACAAATGAGATGTGGTACCGTCTAGACGGTTTCAAATGGATCACCAAGTCAGTGTGCCTGTACTTGATAGAAGGAGATGATAAGAGCACCGTGTTAGGGGCTGAATTGTGTCTTCCAAAATTCATATTGAAATGCTATTCTCCAGGATTCAGAATGTGACTACTTTAACCATGTGATGAAATTTTAAAAAGCTAATTAAGGTGAGCCTCTATCCAATCTGATAATTGTATGCTACTGTACATATCTTAAACTGGGAGGGTGTTATAGACATCTCTACAAAAATGAGTATGTTGCAATCTAATCCCCAATGTCATATTAGAAGATGGGAGGTAAATCGGCCGTAAGGGTGGAGTCCTCATGAATGAAATCCGTTCTTCCTAAGGAGTGGGGAGACCAACACTTCCACCTATCACCTTATAATGACACAGGGAGCCAGGGAGTGTGCCCTCACCACACACAACATCAGCTGGTGTCTTCAGTTTCCCAGCTCGACAGAAAAATATGTCTATGCTGCTCAGATGCCACTTAGACTGTGTTACTTTGTTTTAGGAGTCTAAACAGACTAGGAGAGAGAGCAAATGCTTCTAAAACACCATTTTCAATTAAGGGTCCTAAAAAACAAAACAGACAGAATACTTTAATCAGTTGTAACTGAACTCTGAAGCAGGGAGGTTGACTGGAGAGGTGACTAACTGGACACTTAACACTTTAAGTGAGGAAGCCATTTCTTGTCACACAAGTCCTCCAAATTCCAAGCCGTTACACAGAGGTTCTTATTGATATGGTTAACTTTGAAAGTTATTTTGTGCCTCATAGTAAAAGGACAGAGAGGCAATTGCCTTGAGTTCTACCTTTAAGTCATTTCAAAAATAGCAGCAGTGGCCATTGGCCAACTTTAGAACATAACGTCATGAGTCCAGGACATCGATGCTGGATTAACCAAATAGTGCATTAACTCTGTCCGTGTGCCAACAGTTCAAATATTTCTTGGTAAAGTTTTGTTGTTTCTTTGGTTAAACAATTTGGAAGATTTGACCAATGACTGTGATCTAAGCACAAAAGCACTTTGTTTTGCACACATTGCCTCTATTTTCCTCCCGTCTGATCTTCCTAGTAATTATTCAGAAACTCGTGTGACCTAACCATTTCTCCTCTCTGTAATATAAATGGTGTGTAAGAATTCACTAGGATGGTCCCAGCGCCTGGACTAGCTAACTCAGCTACCACCCAGGCACATTGGCAGGGCTTTGAGTTGGCATTCCTCAACATCTACCCCTACCTACGGCCTGCTGGAGGGGACATAGGGACTGGTCCCGTGGAACCATAGCTGCAGGATCTCCATGACTTGGGGCAACAGCAGGATATCAGAGAGGAGTCTCAGTGAGGGTCCAGTATTGCTGATGTTCTGGAAACCATGGGTCTTGAACCAGACCAACAAAATATTATACAGTAAACATTTGCAAGTAAAGCTGTTTGGACTAAAGGGTAAACTACATGACACACAGCAGCTTCCAGTGCCACTAAGACAGAGGAAGAAGTGATCAATAGGTGGGAAAGATGGAGAAGTTTGTTTGCTTTTAATTAATATTTGCATTTTATCTTTATTTCTCTTTAAATTTTCCTGCAGGGGGATGCTGCAGGGGTGGAAGGAGGGATATGGAGGGGCTGGAAAATGAGTGGAACTGGGGTGCATGATGTGTGGTTCCCAAAAAAATCAATAAAAATTTACATTAATAAAAGAATTCACCATATGTTCAACATGCAACACATTGTGTGAAGACTTAAAAATAATAAATAAAACCTAAAACTAATAAATTACTTCAAAATGACATATTCAAATAATATCTCCAAACCCCTATGCTCTGAGACAATCTTGGGTATCCCAGGCTCACCTCCAACTCACTACATAGCCAAGGATTAACTTGAAATTCTCCTCCTGTCTCTACTCCCTAAGTGTTGGTAGGTAATGCTGTGCTGGGGATGTAATCCAAGGCTCCGTGCATCTACCAACTGAGTTACATTCAATAATGCTTTTATTTTTAAAAATCATATTAAGAATCCACCCTCCCCCAAGAGACGTCTGCCCTGCATGAATGTACTGCAATCCACTTTTAAGACAAGAAAATAGAAGTAATGATTCTGGGATATTTGCTTTGAGGACCTTGGCATCAGAGTTCTTTGTAGAACCCTCTACAGGTAAGATGATTTAGTTGGAAAAGAACAAAGTCCCTTACCTTAAATGAATTCCTAACCACAAAAAGCACAAGCCCTTTTGGGAGATCTCCAGGGAGCCTTTAAAAGGTTTTAAAAAATCATCTCCAAAAACCTTTTTCATTGATTTTAAAATTCATAATGAAAAATACGTCTACATATACTATTAAAAGGATCACTCTAAAAAAAATTTAAAGCATTTTTACTGGTATGGGATGCTACTATGTAAAATAGGGTAGAGTGTGGTTAAAGTATCTTTCAGGCTGGGACACATAAAATGGTTTGCTCCATTAATAACCTTTTGTCATGAATAACCTTTTGCCTGGTACCTGGAGGAACTAGAGAGTTAAACACCTTAAGGGGCTGGAGAGATGGCTCAGAGTTAAGAGTATGTACTAACCTTGCAGAGAACCCAAGTTCAATGGCCATCCTCCTTGCTGGATAATTTATGATGACCTGTAACTCCAGGTCCAGGGATATCTATCTGATGCCCTCTTCTGGCTCCTGTGGGCACCTACACTCACATGTACACATATCTATGTAAAGATACACACACATACACATTACTTCAAATAAATACAAATACAAATTACTTCAAATAAATGGACAATTTCATATGTGGCTTGAAGGAAATACAGACGAGCCCTTATAATGGCTCCTTTTCCTAAAGCGAGGGTACCCACCTAAGGTTTGTCTCAGACATCCCTACTGACTCAAGCTGATAAAATTTGAGCAACTGAAAGTGATTGCAACAGAGTAAATAAGAATCGCAGTTAAACCAGGCACTGGTGGTGCACATCTTTAATACCAGCACTCGAGAGGCAGAGGCAGGCAGATAAGTGTGAGTTTGAGACCAGCCTGGTCTACATAGTGAGTTCCAGGGCTACCAGGGCTACACAAAGAAACCCTGTCTCAGAAAAGAAGGAAAGAAAGAAACAAAGAGTTCCAGATAAACACACTTAAAATGAAATGGAAAGGAAATAGAAAGCAAGAAACCTTGGCACTGTTGGACTTGACTATTACAATTCATTCTAAAAGGAGAGAGAACATTCTGACCTTAGGGAATAGATGGAAACTTATACCCAGTTGATGTAGGAAAGCTCTACTTTACAGATGAATGCTACCTAATAGCAAAGTAGATTTTAAAACATCACCAAACCTCAGTGAAATAACTGATGTAATGAACACTAGTAGATTTTTTTAAGGTAAAACAAAACAAATAAACAACCTAGGTGAAAGTTTAACAGTCCTCCAGTTATTGTTGAGGATGGAGTGACAGGGATATGCTGAGCTCTTACACCTGACACCAAGGAAGATATTGGAAGCCACGGGACTCAAAACACTGGACTTCAGGCAAAAATGAACAGTGATTCCTAAAAGAGGTTTTAAAAAATGCCTTGGGTGATTACTTGGAGTTCGACTCTCAGATTTAGTGTGGGGAAAGGAAATTCAGGCCTAGTCTAGAGATATTTCTGGGTTGAGGAGATGAAGTGAGAAGTCCAAAGAAGCAAGAAAGAGGCTAAGAATAAGAGTGTGGAAAATGGCATACTCAGCCAGCATGTGCAAGGCCCATGCTTAGCACATACATTCCTGGAGTATTTCCTGTTTCCTCTGGTTTTCCTTGGAATCTGTTGAAAGATCCTCTTTTTATCTTTAATTTACTAATATAGGCCTTCTCTCTTTCTTTTAGTTAGTTGTCTATAGTTTTATCTTTTCAATGAATTAATTGTGTGTATGTGTGTGTATGTATGTACATGTGTATTGGTGTGTTCATGTGTCCACAGCTTGGTAATAGATGTCTTCTATTTTCTTCAACCATATATTCTGAGACAAAATCACTCACTGAGCCTGGAGCACACTAATTAGTCCAGAGTACCTAGGCAGTTATCCACCTGTTTCCAGCCCCACCCCACCCCACCCCCCAGTGTTGGAGTGACAGGCACATGCCACCTGGTCTTCATGCTTACACAGCAAATTCTTTACCCATTGAGCCACCCCTCTGCAAAGAACCGACTTTTGTTTGATTGAGTGTGTGTATTACCCTTTTCATCAAGTTCTGCCTTGATTGCTGTTGTTTCTTCTACCTTGTGTTTTGGGGTTTGGTTTGCTATTTTGTTCTCAAGATGTCAGAAACCTGCTGTGACATTACTTACTCCAGATGTCTCTGTTTCTCTAACAGAGCAAGCACTCATCACTATGAACAATCTTCTCAATTGCTTTAGCTGTATCCTGGGGTTCTGGAAGGTTGTGATTTCCTCTTCATTTGATTCTAGGAATTTATTTTTTAAATTTCTTGCATGAATTTAATGACTGCCTCCTGATTCCTTCAGAAACACACTGAATATTGTGCACTTTTCAAATATCTGTATAGTTTCTTTACTTTCTCTTATTATTCATTACTAGCTTTATCCCACTAAAATCTGATAAATACAAGAAATATTGCAATTGTTTTGCATTTGTAAAGACTTGTTTTCTGGCTTGCACTGGGGTCTACTTTAGAGAAGTAGACTAGAAGACTAGAAGAAAAATGTCTCTTCCATATTTCTTGCATGAAATGTTCTGTAGCTATCTGTAAAGTCCACTTAATCTATGGTATGGCTTATCACTGGGCTTCCATTGTTGATTTTTACTTTGGATGACCTATTAATACTGACAGTAGGCTGTTTTAGTCATTCACTATTATTATATGAGATTCTATCTGCCCTTCATAGATACTAGTTTTTGTTTTTATGAGATTAGGAGCCCAACATTTACTTATATACATATTTACAATCGTGTCCTCTTAATGAATTGTTCCTTTTATTCATTAATTTTTATTTAGTATTATTCTCTATGTGTGAGATGTGGGTGGGGAGGGGGTGTTAGTGTCTAAAAGACAGCTTTTAGAAGTTAATTCCTTCTTTTCACTGTGGAATCTGGGCTCAAATTCAGATAATCAGGCTTGTGCAGCACATACTTTTACCTGCTGAACCATCTTGTTAGCCTACTGTTCCCTCTATTGGTGGCCTTCTTTGTCTCATCTGACTAAGTGTCCTATTGCTACGATGAGACACCATGACCATGGCAACTCTTTTTAAAAATATTTATTTATTTGTTATGTATACAGTGTTCTGCCTGTATGTGTTGCCTGAAGACCAGAAGAGGGCATCAGATCACATTATGGGTGGTTGTAAGTTACCAAGTGGTTGCTGAGACTTGAACTCAGTACCTCTGGAAGTGCAGCTCTTAACCGCTTAGCCATCTCTCCAGCCCCTATGGCAACTCCTATAAAAGAAAGCATTTAATGGTGCCTGCCTACAGTTCAGAGATTTAATCCATCGTCATTATTGGCAGAAAACATGGTGGCGTGCAAGCAGGCATGGTGCTGGAGAAGCAGAGAGTTCTACATCCAGATCCAAGGCATCAGGAAGAGAGAGACATTGGGCCTGGTTTGAGCTTTTGAAACCTCAAAGCCCACCCCCCCAATGACACACTTCCTCAAACAAGGACATCTACCTCAACAAGGACACACCTTCTAATAGTTCTACTCTCTAATAACCAGTTATTCACATATATGACCCTATGGAACCATCTCTATTCAAACCACCACAAAAGTCTATTTTTTCAGAAACCAGAACAACTGTGCCAGCTTGCTTTCAGCTTTTATTCTCTTGATAGATTGACTTCCATCCATTGACCTTCAGTCCACAAGTGTCCTTGTCAGTGAAGTGTCTTTCTTGGAGACAGCAGATAGGTGGATCTTGTTTTTAGTTCAGTCAGCTAATCTGTACCTTTTCATAGTTTTGAGATTATTTACATTAAATGTTAATGAGAAAGACTTACTAATTCCCATAACTCTGTTGGTTGTTTTTCTGGCTAGTTGAATCATTTGTTCTTTTCTTTCCCCCCTATTACATATGATGGATTGTTTCCTGCCTCTCTTTAGTTTATCTATCCCATCAGATTTCTTCTTCCCCGTGCTTCATGATTGTAGCTGTTTCTTCCACTTCTGTGTAGTAATCTTTTAAGAGTCTTCTGCAGCGTTGGCTTGGTGATCACAAGTTGCATTAGTTAATTCTTGTCCTTGCCTCTCTGTCAATTTTAAAAGATGGCTTCAGTGAGTATATTCGAGTTGGTTGGCTGTTATTTACACTCAGGACTTGAAAAGTCTCATTCTGTCTTTTCTTAGATTTTAGTTATTTTACTTTGCAAGTTAGTTATTGTCTTCCCCTTTAGCTTTTAATAGTATTTATTCACCTTTGACATCTTGACCATAATATCTCATGGAGTTCTCTTTTCAGATCTATTTGGTGTCTAAAATGCCTCTTGTGTTTTAATGTCCCTTTCTTTCTCCAGACATGATTAATTTTCTAGTATGATATCACTGAATTGAATCTTTATTACAATGGAAGTTATAGCCAGTAGAGTAAGACAATAAAAAGAAACAGATTAAAGCCAAGATATAAGCCTGTCATTATTCTCATATAATATGATCATTTGCATGGAGAAACTACTAAATATACAGAAAAGCAATAGGGACTAGCAAGTGAACTGCGTGAGGCTGTTGCATGCTGGTTCAATACTTAAATTGTCATTAGGTTGGGTGGCAAGATGGCTCAAGTAGGTAAAGGCATGCACCATCAGCCCACTGGCCTGAATTTGATATCTAGATCTCACACATTAGACAAGAAATGGGTGCTGCAAGTTGTCTTTTTACCTCCATATGCACAATGTAACATACACATATATGTGCACACACACACACACACACACAAATTCATTTTCCAATCAAATATTTTTTTGGTATTAAAAACAATGGAAAGTCAGGCTGTGGAGGTGCATGCCTTCAGTCCCAGCCCTGGGGAGACAGAGGCAGGTGGACGAATCTCTAAGTTTAAGGCCAGTCTTGTCTGCAAGTGAGTTCCAGGATAGCCAGGGCTACACAGAGAAACCCTGTCTTGTAAACTTAACCAAAATAAAAGAAAAACAAAAAGTGAACTGTAAAATATAAAGCACATAAAAATATGTATTATCTGAACACTGAAAACCATGAAACATTGCTGAGAGGAATGAGGGGGGAAAAACTAAATAAATAGAAAGGTAGACAGTCACTCTTCCATGTCCACTGGTTACATCAATTCAACAAACCAGATGGAAGAAAGTTTCAAACAGAGCAAAGCCACACTGAGCATGTACAGATGTTTTCCTTGATATTGTTATCTGAACAATGTATCAGCCATTTGCATGCAATTTACACTGTTAATCTCTGTAAGTAATGAGACATGATTTAAAGCACATTGGGGGCAAACATGATGTCATTTTGTATAAACACCTTAAATATCCACAGATATTGATACCTGAGGAGAAATGTATATTGAGGGATAACTATACTATGTTTGCAGATTGAAAGTCACAATATCTTGGGATTTCATTTGCTTGTTTGTATTGTGGGATCTTTAGTTTACTTGGACTCAGGGCTTTGCTAAGTTTCTCATGCTGACCTTGAACTTACAACCTCATTTCAGCCTTAAGTAGATGAGATTATGGGCCCATGGCACCATGTTCAACTTTATAATATCTCTTAATAGTAGTTTCTTACAAATATATGTACAGATTCAAAGTTATCTTAATTAAAATCTATCAGAGTTTTATTTTCCTGTGAAAATGGCAAAAAATAATTTCAAATTTCAGATGGAAAAGCAAAGGATATAGAATACTGAAGACATTTTGGACTAATAAAAGTGAAGAATGGCCTGGCTCTGGTGAGTGGCCTTAAGCGCGGCTCTCACCTGTGTCATTGGGTCTAATCCATCTCTTTTCAAATGCAGGTAGAACAACTACCAAGATGTGGATTTTCATGGAGACCCTTACAGGGAAGACCATCACACTGAAAGTTGAACTCTTGAACACTCTAGTAAAGGTCAAGGTCCGGGATAAGGAAGGAATTCCTCCTGGTCAGCAGAGGCTGGTCTCTGATGATCAGCTGGAAGATACTTTGTCTGACTACAACATTCAAAAGGAGTCCACCGTTCATCCTGTGTTGAGACTTCGTGGTGGTGCTAAGAAAAGTTAAAAGATGTCTTATGCCACTCCCAAGAAGAATAAGCACAACAGAAAGAAGATAGGGAGGATGAAGAGGGCAAAATTAGTCACCTTCGTTGAGAGTGTCTGTCTGATGAGTATGGTGCTGCCGTTTTCATGGCTAGCCACTCTGGCAGACATTACTGTGGCCAGGTGTTGTCTGACTTACTGCTTCAACAAACCAGAAGACAACAAACAAAAAGGCAAGAACTGAAACAAAGCCTGAAGAATGACAGTGACTTCATCATTCATCCCAAAGCTGCAGTAAGTAGGCTGTTCTATTGATATCTCTGTTGACATATAGATCCATAGGCTGGAATGAATGGTGAACAGTAGATTTGCATATGATGTCAATTGGGTTTGAAGAGACAGAAGCAATTCAGTGAAAAAAAAAAAAAAACATCTTTTGACTAGCTAATGATGCTGTAACAATTTGATAGACATGTGCAAAAAAGGAATTGTGGATCTGTACCTGGAACCATACATATTTAAATCAAAATGAATTCACCCACTGAAATGTAAAATATAAACTATAAAAATCTTCATAACCTTGAATCTTGATAACAATGATTGGGGAAATAAAAAATTGATATACTTAATTAAAATTAAGAGGTGTATTCATTTATTTACTTATTTTGCGTGTTGAAAGACACTATTAAGAGAATTTAGAGGGGGATGGAGAGCTCAGGGGTTAAGAACACTGGCTGCTCTTCCAGAGGACCTGGGTTCAATTCCCGGCAACCACATGGCAGCTCACAACTGTCTATACCTCTTGCTCCAGGAGACCTGACACCCTCACACAGACCTACATGTAGACAAAACATCAACACACATAAATTTTTAAAAATAAAATTTAAAACCTTAGAGGATGTGAGGGCAATCTGGCTGTGATGTGTGTCACCCCACTGATCTCCAGGGTTGATTATCTGATTGGCTGGCTAGGTGGGTGTTCCCTTCCTCCCTCACTGCTCCATGTGCTTTGCTCCTGAAGCTGCCCACTCTATAGGTCAGTCTGAGGAAGAGGATGAACTTCCTTCCCCCAATACAGGAGGACCCGCCTTCAGTCAAGGGTGTAGGAGTAGCTGCACTCCCCTGCTAGAACCTCCAAACAAGCTCCCAAGAAAATTCAGAGATAAGCTGGCCTGAAAGAAAGACACCTGAGACTCACACACAACTTCATAAGATTTCGATCCTCAAATCACTGCTTTTTCAAGACAGTTTTCCGTCAAGAAAACAGAAAATACTGCAATTTTCTTATAGATAGAAATGTTCTGACTTTCTAAAAACATATTGCCTAAGGAGAATTTGAAGGGAAATATTCATACATGTGAATATGTCAATACACATATACAAACATAGTACATGCAAACATATGTACATTCATGAAAGCACACATATATTACATATGGAAACACACACACATGCATACACTGAAAACAAAAATGAACATGAGATGGCTGAGTGATAGAGGGCACTAACTTAGAACAATTGGACATGGAGAGTATTTCTTTTTTGACTTAATAGTAGGTACGTCAATCGGGTAATTCTTTCCATTCAGAGACCTTCATGCCAGTAGGAAGATTTCAGAGCAACAATAAACTCTTCTGTCCCAACTGCTGTTCTGCAAATGAAGGGAGGGAGGCAGCAATTAAATTAACCTTTCAATGCCAGGGAAAACATGTTTCTTTAGGCTGAAATAGAAAACAATGTTTTCCCATTATTTCTTCAGACAACAAATGCATAGACACTTGAAGCCCTGCAGAATTATTTTAATTATTTTAATGGTTACTTCTGCTCCAGTGATCTTAAAATTAAATGTATTTTCTTGATCTTTAACTCATTGACATCAAGCTTTCCACTTTGGCCAAAAATGAGCTCACAAAGGAATCGAAGCTACGTGAATTAACCGGAAAGTATCTTGGCGAAATCTGGGCAGACTCAAGTCCACTCCTGTCTGCAAAGCACGACTGGGGGCTCTGAGTCCATTGGACTGCTTTTGGTAATGACAACTTCTCATCCTTTGACAGCCAAACAGAAGATGAAGTTCACTGACTGTCAAAGACATTTGTATTTCTTTGCACAGTGCAGCAGCTTCATGAGCGGTAGCAGATTGGCTCTTTTCTAAAAATGATTTCAGTTATGTTTATGTGTAGTAATGTTTTACTCACATGTGTGTGCGCCAAAAAAAGATTAGAAGAGGGCAAGGTGCTGGATCTCCTGGAACTTGAGTTACAAGTGGTTGTGAATTGCCATATGGATGCCAGGAATCAAGTCAGGCTCTTTTGGGAAAGCAGCAAGAACTCTTTATCCTCTGGGCCATCTCTCTAGCTCTCAACAGCTTTGTTCTTAAACTCACTTCTCAACTAGTTAAAGAGTACCTTTTGTGTGCTGGGTGTGGTAGCCCACACCTTTAATCTCACCACTCAGGAGGCAGAGATAGATGGGCAGGGATCTCTGTGAGTTCAAGGGCAACCTGGTCTGCATTGTGAGATCCAGGACAGCCTGAGCTACATAATGTGACTCTGTCCCACCACCACCCACAAGAAGGAACTTTTTCAACTTTGTTTCTGTGGACAGTTTCACATATCTTTGCATGCCTTTGCAACAATTTTGCATATTTTCCAAGAGTGACTATTGATTTCTGCTTAAAAAATGGAAATAAAGCCTAAGGATAAGGATGATTTTTATGCTGTATACAAATTTAAAAACGAACTTTCTTTATTGCAAATCACATCAAACACAGTTCATTGATGATTACAAACCCCCCCCCCCACTACCTGGGGTGCATATCATTGTCTTCCTTGACTTCTCAAAGCCCAAGAATTTGGGGAGTAGGGAAATCACACTGTAATTTTTTCTTCAGGGAATTGTTCCTCCTTTCTTTACTTGTCACAGAGAAGTCTTCAGCCTATGAACTATCAAAAAATAAAAGCATGCTAGCAGTCTATTGGGCTTAATGGAAAAGGACATATTGAGGACATGGATATTAGCAGATAAAAAACAAGTTACATGGTTCTATCACCCAACAGGGCTGTCAACCTGATGAAGTGAGCCCTGGCAAGTCCCCAAATTTCCTTATTGCTGTGCCTGCATCAAGGTTTCTATATATAGCAATCTTACATCTAGTAATTCATTTCATTAACAATTAAAGGAACAAGACACAATATATCCCTGGTTTCCAGCTCCCTACTGTTTGAAACACAAGCCTACTGCTTCTGACTAGATACCCCTGGCTCCCCCCATACATCAATCATTTTGTAAATTAAAAATCAACCATTACCATTAAGATCTGCATCATTTGACCTCACTATCATTAACATCTCTTCTTCCCCAGTGAGCATCCAGCTGATGGCATCTGTCCCACATAGCTCCCATCTGGAGATCCAGGATTCCTGTTGTGATGGTTGTTTTCCAATTTACATATGTAACTTGTCACTTTCATGGAGGACATTTTCTGGATTAATAATTGATGTGGGCAGTACCACCCTTGGGCAGGTGATCCTGAGTTGTATAAGAAAAGTAAAGGTAGCTGAGAAAGCCAAGGGGAACACATCAGCAGTAGGATAGAACATCACTGCCTTCTTTTTCAATTCAAGATGGCATCCAAGAATATACTATTCTTCCCCTAATGAATGTCATTACAATTATAGCAGAACAAAAGGGAATAAAAGCCAAAATGTTCAAAGGAGACTTTTGTAGATAATAGAGTTTAATGTATTTCTGGACTATAGAGGGAGAATTTTCTATTTTATTTAAGATTGCTTGAGGAGACTATAGCCTAGTGCATTATGGGATATAAATACATGAGAGAAGAGGATGTATCTTAGTTATTTTCTGCTACTGTGATAAAATACTCCAGTATGGTATAGGCTCAAGGTTGACAGAAAGGTTTGTCAGAGAACAAAGAAGAGCTGAAGATACCAGGGCACACCAAAAGCTGGCTGTCACCTAGTCACTCCTTATTTGTCCCCAGGTGAGAAGGCAAGATTGCACCGAGCTGAGGAGATGACTTGGCTGGATGAGTAGAGACAGCTCTGCTGTGTGGTGAGTCTCCAGGAAGAGGTCTCTTCTT
Organism: Phodopus roborovskii; assembly: GCF_943737965.1. Taxonomy (NCBI): domain Eukaryota; kingdom Metazoa; phylum Chordata; class Mammalia; order Rodentia; family Cricetidae; genus Phodopus; species Phodopus roborovskii. Next base: position 23,732,742 of record NW_026126460.1, on the reverse strand, counting down.
ACTGGCCTCCAAGTTCTACGCATGGACTCTTATCCCATCTCGTGTTTTTCATAGATGAAAATGTTAGTCTTAGAGAAAGTTGAGAAGTTATAATAATAATCCAGGTGATACATATAGCAGGCCCTTTGAAAATCTCTCCTATGGCTTGGGGAATAACTCAGTGGGGGAACTTATATTCAGCATGTGTAAGACCTAGGATCAACCCCATGCACTACAAATAAAACTACAAAACAAAACAACACGGGCAATAACGAAACAAGAGATAACTCTTAAAAATCGGAACATTTTGGTACTATATATTTTTTTATTTTTGTAATTTTTCAGGACATTGGTGTTTGGCTTCCATATATGTCTGTGTGAGGGTGTTGGGTCCCTTGGAACTGGAGTTACAGACAGTTGTGAGCTGCCCTGTGGGTTCTGGGGATTGAACCCAGCAATTGTTGAGCTCTTAACCGCTGAGCCATCTCTCCAGTTCAATAATAGACATTTAAAACTAATATAATCATTGAAAAGTGAAATCAAGGAAATTTTTGAAAGAACAGTAACAAACAGCAACTGTAACAAACCTCTAAAAAACGAAAATGAAGAGAATAAAAAAGATGCAGGTGATCGCCATACACAATTGATAAGATTAGAAAAGGGCCTCTAAGAGGCAAGGAGAATTTTCTTAAGGTCCCATGTCTTTTGCTTTATTCTTAATGTCCCTTCACACAACTTAAATGTTTTAAGTCATTTTAAAGATTCAGTATCAGCCATGTCACTGTGACATTTTAGAGCACCAAAACTGAAAGCCTGTGGCAGATCTTCTCAAGAGAAACAATGCACAGGAAATGAGAATCGACTACATTAACCTCAGGGGCAGCAAACTTCTGAGGGGGAAAACGTTTACAGGGCCTGGAGAGGTGGTGTTAGTGGTTACTGGTGCCTGCTGCTCTTAGGAAGGACCTGTGTTTGGATCCCAGAATCCATGTCCGGTGGCTCACAACTGCCTATAGTGCTAGCTCCAGGACATCTGGTATCCTGGCCTCTGCAGACATTTACATATGAGGAAAAATGTGTACACACACTCACAAACACACACACAGATGACGGTGATTGTAAAGAAGGGCAGTATAGGAGTTGTCTGTTGAGATTCTGTTCTCCTTAACTGGAGTGAGGGGATCAGACTCCTGGAAGCAGTGCCCCAAGTCTCACATCTGAGATACTCTAACAATCCAAAGTCAGGTCTCCAATCCCAGGAGACTCAGTAGAGAGCCAAAGCCAGCTGTGTGGGCTGGTGCATGCCCCGAATCCCAGTCACAGGGTGAAAGCAGGAAGATTAGGAACTGAAGACCAACCTAGGCTAGGTAAAGAGGCCCCCATCTTACCTTCCCTACAAGAACAACAAAACCCAACTCCACAGAAAAAATAAGGCTGTGCTTTACATAAGGTGTCAAGGCTAATTTTCTTTTAGTTGAAGTTTTCAAATGAGAAACATGGCAGAAACAGTGAATGTGCACATTCACTGTGTTCCCTTTTAAAAGGGCCCTGCTCACCTCTCATTTTTTTTTCTCTCTCTCTCTGATTCTCTGTCTCTCTCTCTCTCTCTCTCTCTCTCTCTCTCTCTGGCTCTTCTTTTCTGCTGCTTGCTCCTGTCCCCAAAGGCCAGTCTCCCTTTTCCCCTCCCCCCTTTTCCATTCCCCCCAATAAAATTCCCTCTTTCCCCCAATAAAAAACCCCTCCACCCAAGCTGTGAAATGGCATCTTTCTCTTGCGTGTCACTTTTAAAAATTATAACAGTAGATATATAGATGTGCGAAGTTGTCAAAGAGTAAACATTAATTTTAAGAAGAGACTGTTGGGAGGACTCTTGGAAATGACACCACTTGTCTGCTCTTGTTTGCTCTGCATCCTTTGACTTTGCCTTGGTTTCCTGTGGGTTGGGGAGCTTTTGGTTGGGGAATGAGGCAGTGTCTCTTTACCTAGGCTAAGTTGGTCTTCAGTTCTTAATCCCTCTTCCTCCACCTCCCATGTGCTGGGAGTCTTGGCATGCACCAGCCCACACAGCTGGCTTTGGCTCTCTACCGAGCCTCCTGGGATTGGAGACCTGACTTTGGATTAGTCGTTGGACTGTCTCAGATGAGACTTAGGGCAGGGCTTGCAGGAGACTTTTCTGAACAGTAAGTTGAGTTTCTGTACAGTACAGAGCTTCTATGCTACCCTTCTTCTTGATCACCACAGTCATAAGCAAGGCTTCAGGTCAGCAGGACCAAGGTGGCTGAGTAAGTCGAGAACTTAGCCAAGGCAAAGCGAGTCTACTCCCAGTTAGAAGTATCTCCTTGCAAGTCATTGCTGTCACTAGTCACAGTGTTCTTGTGGTGACTGCCAGCTTTCATCATCACAAGTTCAGTGAGGTTGAGCCAACTCCAGTGTTCCTCAGGAGGGCATAGCCAACCACCTGATCTGGATGTTATGTACCAATCAGACAATAAAGTGTCCTCCATCTCGTCTCTGAGAAATTAGTTAAAGGCTACTTTCTCTGCACGAGAAATGTTTGGTGCCCAGCTCTTTTTTTTCCTTCCTCCTTCCTTCCTTTCTTCCTTTCTTCCTTCCTTCCTTTCTTTCTTTCTTCCTTCCTTCCTTTCCTTTTTTATATCCTTTTTATTAATTTATTTTCAATCTCGGTTTCCTCTCTCTCCTCTCCTCCTGCCTCCCTCCCACTTCTCCCCCACCCCACCTCCCATCTGCTCTTTGGAGGGGGTAAGGCCTCCCTAGGAAGTCTACTAAGCCTGTCTCATTATCTCAATGCAGCTTTTTTTTTTTTAAATCAAGGCAATTTATAGAACAAATCGCTTCCTGGAGGACTACGGTTTCAAAGGGTGGCAGCAAGCAGGAAGACTATGGTGCTGGGACAGTAGCTAAGAGTTTACACCTGATCCCTGATGGGAGATGCCATTATGTATATGTTTCTCATACTGGTTAATAATAAAGCACTGTTGGCCAATAGGAAAGGAAGATAGGAGGGACTAGGAGACAAGGAGGAAATAGGAAGTAGGAAGGAGGAGTCAAGATGGAGAGTCTGGAGAGAGCTGGACGCCAGCCACCTCCCCGGTAAGAGAAGGCCATGTGAAAATACATAGATCAGCAGAAATGGGTTAATACTTAAGACAAAGCTAGCCAATAAGAAACTAGTACCTGGCCAACAGTATAATATCAAATACAGAGTCTCTGTGTATTATTTGGGGCTGGCGCAGCGGCAGGACTAGACCATGTGGCAGGCGGAAAAACTGTACTCCTTACAGATCCCCAAGTAACAGGCAAAGAGAGCAAACTGGGAAAGGCATGGGCTTTGAAACCTCAGTACCCATACCCAGTGACACACCTCCTCCAACAAGGGCACGCCTCCCAATCCTTCACAACCAGTTCTTCAAGCTGGGGACCAAGCATCCAAACATATAAACGTATGGGAGCCATTCTCACTCAAACCACCACACTCCACTTCCTGGCCCCCATGGGCTCGTGGCCGTGCATTAGTGCAGAGTTCACTTAGTCTAACTTCAAAAGTCATCATAGCCGTGTAGTCCCAACGCTGTTTCAAAGTCCAAAGTTCTGAGACTCAACGCACCATCCGATTGTAACTCCTGTAAAAGCAAAAGTCAGTTCACATATCTAGAACACACAATGGCACAGAATATATATTACCATTCCAAAAGGGAGGAAAGGAGGCATATGAGAAAATATGGGACCAAAGCAAAACTGAAACCTAGCAAGGCAAACCCAAAATCCTGTAGCTCTGTATCCCATGCCGAAGAGTTTAGATGGCTCACCATTTCTAGCTTTGCTGGAACACGCTTCTCTCTCTTGGGCTGCTTCACTCCCTGTCTACAGCTCTCCTTGATAGATATCACATGGCTCTAGCACCTCCAACATCTTGGGGTCTTCAACACAGTCCAGGCTTCACCTTTACAGCTTCATGAAATGACCTCTCAGAACCTCCATGCAGGGACTCCCTGCCATACATGCGGCCTCGGTGTGTTTTCCTAACCACAGAGGAAGATCCCACAACCCCTTCACTCCTGTATCCTTCGTGACTCTAAAGCCAGAAGCAGCATGGCTCTAGAGTTCATATCCATGCCTGCGAGTAGGAGGCACATAGGGAGAGCATGTCAAGTTGTTTTAAGCATCAATTCAACCTGGCCTGATAGCTGCAGGAGTTAGTAAGCTGCCTTTTGTTAAAACTAACCTTAAATGGTTTTGTGTGTGTGTGTGCAAGTATGTTTTTATGAATGTATGTATGTATGTATGTATGTATGTATGTATGTATGTATATGTTTCTATTACATCTGTATGTGGTGTGTGTGGTCTGTCTGAATGTGTGTGTGTGTGTATATATATATATATATATATGTTTTTATTACATTTGTATGTGGAGTGTGTATGTGCATATATGTAATGCATGTATATATGTATATGCATATATGTTTTTATCACATATGTATGTGGTGTGTATGTATGCATGTTTATGTCTATGTATCTATCTATATATGTTTTTATTACATTGGTATATGGTATGTGTGTATGTGTGGGTGTTCATACCACAGTGCACATGTGAAGATCAGAGGACACTTACACTCTCCTTCCACTACATGGGTTCTATGGATAGGTCACATCAGATTGCTAGGTATGGGAGAACATGCCTTTCCCCACTGAGCCATCTCACCAGGCCTTGAAATGGGTTTCTCCATTTATGCAAAGGGGCAAGGTATGGAGGTAATCTAAACCTTTCTCCAGGCCACTAAAAGCTAGTCTCAATTGGATGGAAGGCTCACTGCTTCTCCTTCCTCAAGTCAGAATATCTCTGCTAGATTTCCTCTTTGTGATACCCTGTGGAGCCATGGGTCCATGGGCATTGATCCAAATATTCTTTCCCCATCAGTGATTCTCAGATTTGGCAGCACAGCAGAATCAAGTTTACCACGCACGATTCCAGGGACATACCCCAGGCCTACAGAATCAAGATTTCTGAACTTCTAGCCAAGGAATGTATATTTTTAAAAGTTACATAGACGTGCTTAATCCACAGCCAGATTTAAGAGTCACTGAACCACATAATGCCAAGTAATTGTTTTATTAGATTTAACAATTGGCCAGCTGGAACAGACACGCACGTGTCTCTCGGGCCTTGACAGTACATTTTTCTACAGATCTAATCCTTAAGTTCAAGATGTAACTGTGACCCTTCCAAAGGCAGCGAAACTGCATCTAGAGTAAGAAATTTAACTTTCAACTAAAAGTGGGCTTATCCTGGAAGTAATGGCGCTAAAAGGCCATGCATTTCTATAGTTAGAGGAGCATGATACTGCAACTGCAAATTCTGGAAAGCTTTATTTGCTTTCATTTCAAATGCCCTTTAGCCCTATTGCCCAGTGTTAAGTGGCATGGGATCCAGGACATCAACAATATTTTTGGATCAAGACTACGGAGAACATTGCCTGTTCCTATCAGTCTTGATGTATAGAACATGATGGATATATCATTGTTCTATGCATGGGTCATCAAATAGTTTGCAGACAAATAGTTATGTACAGGAGGATAAGATAACTGGACAGTAAATGAGCTTTTGTCTTTCCAAAATTTTGAGGACTTTTTAAAATTGGCTATCTTCCAACATCTTCCTGTGGTGGTGCATTATTTTGTGATTCTAGGTGGATATTTAATATTTCTTATTACCTGCGAGTTTAAATTATTTCCCTAAAGAAGGGCCTCTGGGTTTGTATACACTTCAGGCTCAAGAGCTCTGAGGTGGCTGAAGTCAGTACCTCGCCCCCGCACTCTGATAATGGATGTGAAAGACCCTAATGGGTTTGCCCTTTACAGCTGCCTCAGTCTCCTGAAAACCCAATCTGCTTATTATTAAGTCAGCAAATGCACCATTGATGGATTGTAATGACTCTAAAGGAATCTGTGTGGCCAGAAAGATAAATAATACATTGTTTAAAGGGTTTTGAACTCTTACAATGTTTTGGAAGATGCCATTTGTTAGGAATGAAAGAGAAATTAGGAGGGAGGCTATGCCATGGTCAAGGAGAAAATAAACAAACAACTAGTTGTGATTAAGCACGCTGAATGCAGGTTATTTATTGCTGACTTCCATCCTAGGGGATATGCTACAAAACCACCCTCATGTGTAAAAGCAGTTGAGCAGATTCTACATCACAGTCAGTCTGGCATGGCACAACTCTCCCTCAGAACCTTTGCCTCCTTTCTTGCAAGGTCATGCAACCTTTGAGATGGTGCCTGACTTCCCAGAGAAAATGCGAAAGCTACAGGGAAGAAATTGCTCATTCTCCCTTGCTGCCAATCCATCCAGGTCTCCACACCTGCTGTATCTCACATCCAGTATATAACAGGTGCAGAGGGGGAGATCCATTCTCCCTAAGTCCCATCACACTCTGAATTATTCTGGTGTTTACCAACCAGTCTCTAAAAGTCATTCATTTAAAATTCTCTGCTCATAGTGTGTGTGGTCATAGGGTTTATTAAAATATAAGTGTCTTCATTTGTAAACATTTGGTATACACTGCTTTATACAACACTGCTTCTCAGAGTCTTTACTAATCAGTCTTTAAGTGCCACAGGCTGGGGCTTGGAACGCCTCCCAGCTTGTTAAACCAAAGAACCCTTTTTTTGAGGAATTCCTATTTCAGGGACCTAATTAACTTTGGGAAATACTGCTATGGACCACAGTAACATGAAGTTAAGGGGCCTAAAATCTTTCTGTAACATCGAAACCAAGTAAGTGGCGTGATTTTACAGTAATAACTGTCACTGTTATTAACAAGACTACGATTATCAAAGGAATCAACTGTTGTCTAATATATCCTACTGGGTCCACTGAAGCAATTGGTTTAAGTTTCCCCTACAATAATTTTATTTTACAACAAAGTTGAGAAAAAAGTAGACACATTTCTGCTGTAAGCTCTTATCTGTTACCTTTGGAGATTTCATTACATATTACGTTTTCCAGAGCTATAGTCAAAAGTCCAAAGGCTGTGGTAGTGGGGTAGAGGCATAACTCAGTGGTAGATTGTCTATCATACAAAAAAGCCTCAGTTTGACCCCTAGAATGTGGAGCTGTCATAAAGACTGACAAATAAACCATGAGGGTACTATGCAGCATCCAGAAGTAAACTCTCCCATGTTTAAATGTAATCAAGTGATCTTTGACAAATGTGCCAAGCCCTTTAGTGGAGAAATGTAATCTCTTCAACAAATACTGTTTGGTAAAGGTAGACAAAAGGTGTACAAAAGAGTGAAGTTGGGAGGCTGGAGAGATGGCTCTGAGGACCTGTGTTCAGATCCCAGCACCTACATGGTGATTTGCAACCATCCATTAACTCCAGTTCCAGGGGATCCAATGCCTTCTAGTGACCTCTGAGGGCACTAGACACATGTGTAGTACACAGACAATCGTGCAGGCAAAATAGTCATATACAAAACATAAAAGAAATACACCTAAAAGTGTTTTAAAGAATGGAGTTGTACTTGTACATGTGTAAGATTAAATAACAATGTATTTTAGGATTAGAAGAGAAAACTAGAAAATCTTAATGATACTGATCTTGGCAATAATTTCTTGGATATGGCAACAAAAATAGTGAGCCAAATAGGTAAGTGACAAAAGCAACTTTAAATCTCATGTGACTCATAGGACACACTCGGAAAGATGGAATGCATGGGGAAGTGTGAGCAAAGTGCCTGTCTAAAACGGCACTCTTGTTTTTGTTGATTTTATTTTCTGAGATAGTTTCTCTGTGTATCTCTAGCCATTTTGAAAATCTCTCTGAAGACCAGGGTGGCCACCTGCCTTTGCCTCCCAAGTACTGGGAGTAAAGGCATGAGCCACCACCACCTGGAGACAAAAATAATTTAATTCTGGACATAGTCCTGCATGTCAGAGTCTAAGATGGCATACAGAACCAACAATCACATTAAAAGATGGTGAGGTTTGTTAAGAGTAGGATTTTCCCACTGGTCTGGTTCCACCGCCACGCCAGCCCCAAATAACACACAGAGACTCGGTATTAGATATAATGCTGTTGGCCAGTTACTAGTTTCTTATCTGCTAGCTCTGTCTTAAGTATTAACCTATTTCTATTAATCTAAGCACTTCCACGTGGTCTCATCTTACCAAAGAGAGGGGCCGGCGGTTCTGCTCCCTCCCATCTCTCCATGCTAACTCCTCCCTTCTACTTCCTCTTTCCTTCTTGTCTTCTAGTCCCTCCTATCTTGCTCTCCTATTGGCCAACAGTGCTTTATTCATTAACCAGTATGAGAAACATATTTACAGAATGACATCTCCCATTAGAGATTGCTGGAGAGATGGTAAGGGCACTTACCACTCTTGCAAAAGACCAGGTTTCAGTTCCCAGCCTACCCGTAGCTTCTCACAACCACCTAAACTCCAATTCCAGGGGATTTGGCCTTCTTTTCTGGCTTATGCGGGCTCATAAATTTACTACATATAAGCCCATATAGGCAAACACATATACATTTAAATCAAATAAGTAAATAAATAAATCTTTTTTAAGAAGCTGATCAGTATCACTAAGCATCAAAGAAGCAGATCAAAACCACAGAGAAGTTACAGCTCATGAATTAGGATAGCTTCTATTAAAAATTAGGACCCTTCTGAGCTGTTGATAGACCATGCAATGATGCAAGGACTGTGGCAAAGAGCAGGAAGCTGTCATATTACCTAGCAACCATATTTCCAGGCATATGACTAAAGGCATTGAAGACATATGTTGAAGAGATACATGCAGTTACCATACTTGTCACAGTATTATGTATATTAGCCAAGAAGTAGAAACGGCCCCAAGTATCTTTTGATGGGAGGATGGATTTAAAAGAAATATGGTATGCACTTGTAACAAAATACTATCCGAAAAAAAAAAAAAAAAAAAAAAAAAAAAAAAAAAAAAAAATACTATCCGCTCTTCAAAAGAAAGCAATTCTGATACACTTGTTGAACCTAGAGATCTTAACACTTAGTGGGGGGGGGGGAAACCAACTGGACAAAAACTTCCTGACACTTCCCCCCAATGTTGTCTCAAGTGCTGAGGTTCTTAGAAACAGGAGGTAGGATGGTGGTGACTAGGGTAGGGGAAGGTGAGAGAAGAGGATTGTCACAGAATGGGTACAGAGTTTCAGACCTGCCAAATGAAGACATTTTGGAAAGCCTGTTGCAAAACATTGTGAATAGATATAGCACTACTGAGGTGTCTGCTTGAAAATGACTATGACTGTAAATGTAATGGCTTAAAAAAAAAAAAGCTATACCTAGTTGGGTGTGGTGATGCACACTTGGCAGGCAGAGACAGGCAGATCTCTGTGAGTTTAAGGCCAGCCTGGTCTACAGAGCGAATTTCAGGATAGCTAGAGCTACTTAGTGAGTGAGACTGGGTCTCAAAACAAAACAAAAACAATATATACACCAAAAAGTAAACTACATGTGGCCAAAAGCACTGGATTTTGAAGTTCCTCTTTTGCTCCCATTTACCTGTACTCTGATCCAGTGTTGGAGCCAGAATATGCTGGAGCTTATAAATAGATTCACAGGGTATAAAACAAAAGAATAAAAAAAGACCATTTGTCCATAGCCTAGTCTGCATTTGAAATTCCCTTTCCTGTCATGTTTTCTAGTTGGTGATCACACACACTCATGAAGGATCTGCGTGGCTGTAACAGTGTGTGGTACTTAGATATTTGGAAAGTGGCTCAACTATCTCTTCTCTCCCAAAGCCTCCTTTTTTGGGCGGGGCATTCCAATACAGGGTTTTATCTGTGTGTAGTCCTGGCTGTCCTGGTACTTGCTCTAGAGAGCAGGTTGGTCTTGAATTCAGAGATCCATTTGCCTCTGCCCCCTGAGTGTTGCACTGAAGACGTTGCACCACCACTGCCCTGCCCTATTTATCTATTTTCGAAACAAGGTTTTGATTTGTAGTCCAGGCTGGCTTTGATTGCAATTTCCTGTCTCAACTTCTCAAGATCTGAAATTGCTATGCCTGGTTCTTAGTCTAGACCAATATGCCTGGTTCTTAGACAGCCTATACAACCACGCTCAGTTCTTAGACAGTCCTTAGATTTTTGGGACCCACCACCACACTAGAAACAGAACAGTAATAGTAAGAAAATCAACATCATTGCATCCAAGAGGCTGCTTTCTCTTTATTAAATGTTTATGCCTTGTTTAAATCATCCAAAGAAAAGCTCCAATATGGTCAAAATCATAAAGCAACTGTGTAGTTCTAGGATACCATTTCTGCCTAGTTATTTTCTAGTATCTAATGGGGCAGGATTCTGAAAACAATGTTTCAGATCTGATGAAGATATCCCAGGCTGCAGAAAGATCTTCCCAAGAAAGGTACAATCCTGTCCAGTTGAGCTTGCCTTTGTCATACAAAGTGTACTACTTCATATTGGGGGAACAGGAGGATACAGAATTAAGCCTGGAGCTCATTGGTGTTTAAACCATGAAGTCTTGAATGACCACTAGAAAATATGGTAGGAAATGCATCTCTACATTTTTGGAAAGAGCTGGGTATCGAAAAGCTTTATAGACTGTGTAGAGAAGCAGATACTCAAATCCACTGCTCAGCGAGCGCCTGCATTTCCCTTCTGCTCACACTGCATTGATATTCTCCTCTATTCCCTCTCTATTTCCCTTGATGCCCTCATTCCTGGATCAAGGGCAATGACATCATCATCTGGAGCATTAAGGGCAGATCTCTGACTCAGGCTGGGCAGCGCCTGGAGAGAAAGGATAAAAGAGGGTTCCTCAGAGTTTCTGAAAGCTCTAATCTTCCTCCGTGTTTTCACAGGGACACATTTACTCCTGATTCCCATTAACAGTTTTCTGACTTCTTTTTCTTATAAAGAAAGGGTTTAATTGGGGTCACTTGCTTATAGTTTCAGAAGTTCAGCCCATTATCATCATGACAGGGAGTTTTCCGACTTCTTAGAGTCAGAGAAGGTAAATAAGCATAGCCAGAAAATCTGACAGGCCAGGTGGTGGTGGTGCACACCATTATCCCAAGCAATAGTGAGGAAGAGACAGATGAATCTCTGAGTTTGAGGCTAGCCAGGACTAGACAGTGATACCCTGTCTCAAAACCAAAATAAAGTAAACAAACAAACAAACAAAAAACAGCAAAACTGGTTCAGCATCCTTCTCTCCCATCCCTCTAAAATTCTTAGTGAGGTTTTTATAAATGAAAGTATTACTAATGCTATTTTTGTAAGAATGATGCCAATTTTGAGTCTTGTTCTGGGACAGATGACTGATACAAGGGTGGTGGTGGTGCAGGACTTTAAACCCACTTGGGAGGCAGAGGCAAGCAGATCTCTGAGTTCTAGGCCAGCCTGGTCTAGGAAATGAGTTCCAGGATGCCCAGGGCTACACAGATAAACCATCTGCTTTCCTACACTGTGACAATCTGATTTCTTCTCCTTGCTCCCCTCCTAAATACATTTACCTTTCTATTTTTGCTATTGTACTTGGAAGCAAATTCATGATATATCACATTCTTTTCCTGAAATACTTCAGCATGCATTTACAGAAGATAAGTCCTTTTTTCCCCTTAATCACACTGCTATTGCTAGAACAACAAAGCTGAGACCATTAAAACCAACCACTGTTCCTTTACACTGTACGATAAGATCTGAGCCTCTGTCTGCCTCATCTGTCTGGGTTCATTGGCTCAAGGGAGGAAGCCAGGATGCCTTTCTTCCCCATCATTTTCTCTCTCAGATCCTTCTTGTATAAGGCTAGTTTCATGGAACACTGGAGTTTTGCAGGGACTGCTCTTCTTCAATGAGGCTCTCACTGTCTTCCTTTCTTAAAGTCATCAGAACAAAGCAATGTAGGGGAATATGATATTCATTATGTGTACATACATGTGTAAGTAGACTGAGCAAAACAATTGGGCTTGGTTTAATGTGCTGAGTATTGCCTGGGGTTCCTTTTATGGTCCCAGCATGAATGGACCACAGATCCCACAAAGAGTGGGAAACAAAATACAGGTGATAGGTGTGATATTTTATGCTCAGTTAATTTTTTTAATCAACTCCCTATTTCTTTTCAGATGGCAAAAGTGCAAACTTAATCCTGCTGACAGCTCAGTCATTTCTCTCCCAGCTTAGGAGTCACCTTCTTGAGATAACTCAGGACTTGTCCATCTCCTTCACTGAATTTCCCTCTGGATGGCATCTGGGATTCAAGAAAGCAGCTGTGGAGGCAAGGAGGAGAGAATAGTTCCTGTTGGCCCCGCCCAGGTGATCCTCATTCCACGTTTCTCTATGCTGTCCCTGATGCTGTTCTACACAGCGTCTTGCTCTTGGGTCCATCTGTTTCCTCTCCGATGGTCTAGAGCAGTAGTTATCCATCTTCCTAAGCTGGAGCCCTCATGTTGTGGTGACTCCCAACCATAAAATCATTTTCGTTGTTACTTCATAACTGTAATTTTGTTACTGTCATAAATCATAATGTGAATATTCTTGGAGATAAGGTTTGCCAAAGGAACTGTGACCCACAGGTTGAGAACCACTGTTTTAAAAGCTCCTCCCCACTCTCTTGGTGTGGCTGCTTCAGAACTTGACCCTGAAGCAGACAAGGGTAAGAAGACAGAGAAAGAAAGGTTGGGTGCCTGGTCAAGACACCAATTAGTACACACATCCATAGCTTAAATCTGCTGGGGGAAACTGAATGTAAAACACATACTTTCAGATCATAGTCACCTGCAGGAGAGACATATACATGTCAACCCTCGCCTGTCATCTGAAGAGTCCTCTACAGTCAGGAAGGAAGAGAGTTTTGCTGTTGGAAGAAGTCATTCAGGAAGAAGTGGGAAGGCCAAGGGAATGCGGGTGGGCCATTGCCCACCAGTCACAAAATCCAGGGCCCCAGATTGCTTCCCATCTCTTGATGTGGCAAGAAATCATCTCTTACGTTATATATTTGCGACAGAGCTTTCCAACTGGCATACCAAAGTCCCTCCATGAATACACATAGATACAAAGATACTGAACCCCTTTGCAGTCACATGGGACCTGGGGTGGTGCAACTGAGTGTCAGTCATCCTGGTTGTGAGCAGCCTTGGTACCACTGCAGAGTTTCTGAGGTTCTCAGGGTAATTAATGATCATTCAAGAGGTCTTCATCCTAATCCTACGAGCCTGTGACTATCTTACCTTCTATACTTATAAAAAGGCTTTACTGGTGTAATGTTGAGAAGGGGCCAGCATTCTGGGTTCAGTGTAACCCAAGGGTCCTATAAGAGGGAGGAGGGGAGAGTCCACCTTCAACAGTTATAACCAGTAACCAAAGAGTCCTATCACTTAGAAGCTGTAAGAGGAAAGGGATGGATGCTTCCCTCAAACCTCCAGGAGGAATGCAGCCTTGGAGTTCAGCAGCATTCACCCTGTGGTCCTGTGTAAGTGACTGAGCCCTTTGTATTTTGTGTTAATTCCCTGAACAAGAAATGAGAATGCATAGGGATAACCAAACACTGCTGTGAAGGTTGCTAATTTAGAGTGTAGAAAAACCATTTCTTATCTAGAGCACATTTTTTGTTTTGTTGAGACAGGGTCTCCCTATGAAGCCCTGCTGTCTTGGAACCTTTTATGTAGAGAAGGCTGGCCTTGAATTCACAGAGATCTTCCTGCCTCTACCTCCTGGGTGCTAGGATCAGAGGGGTGCAGCACCACGCCTGATTTAGAGGACAGCCTTAAACACAGAGTTTGTGGTGCTCCTTGCCCATTTTTCATCTTGTCTTAGCATGATGCCATTTAACTTATGTATGACACTTGATGGCCCTTGGTGACTGCCACCTGACACAGAAACCAAGCATAGACTCCATCAGTCTATTGGTGGCATAAGCTCCAGGCTCTAAACACCTCATAGGTTTGCATAAAGAATGACAAGATGTAGGGTTTCAAGTCACTGGGACTCTTCTCTTAGGGGAGCACCTTTAATAAATACCCTGATCAATAACTGAAAATGACAAAATCCAACTTCTTATCCTCTCCAGGGAGACTGAAAACATCTTGTTTGTTAACCAAACATTAGTCAAAGCCTGGGCTTCATAAACTGAGGCTCACATGCCTGTGTGGGGTCATAAAATTGAGTAGTGTGGGGATTGCAAAAAAACTGGCAACCCTAAAAGGCTTCTGGACAGACAGAAAAAAAAATCAAGTGTGTAATGAAGTTGAGGTGTTGTTGGGAGCACTCATGTTTCACCAGTGTTATTGGTTCAGAGCATACAACTCGAGTACTCTGACTTGCACATTCTGTCACACTATGCAACATCAAATGATCACTGACTGAGACACCTCATCTGATGTACTGCTATTGAGTGTTATGAGTTGTGGTTTTACTGTATATGCTGAGTTTTCTGATCTAATTGTAGAAAATAAATACTTAATATTTTCCTGCCATCATTCCTTAGCATAATGTATATTTTTAGTATTAATTCCTAGGACATTTTAAAATTGTATTCTGTTAAAATTTTATTTTAAAACTTGCTGTTTGAGTTGCTGATGAGGTTTTATGGGTTTGATGGGTGTAGTGGTGCGCTCCTTTATCCCAGCCTGGAGAGGCAGAGGCCTGCTGATCTCTGATCTAACACAATGAGTTCCAAGACAGCCAAGGGTACACAAAAAACCCTGTCTTGAAACACCCTCTGACCCCCCCCAGATCCACTAAAGAGGGGTTGGACAGATGGCTCAGTGGTTAATAGCACTGGCTACTCTTACAGAGGACCCAGGTTCAATTCCTAAGTGCTAGGAATTTCAGTTACAACCAACTCCAATTCCCAATTCTTTTGGGCCTCAGCAGGCACCAGACACAAGACATACATGTGGTACACAGACATATGGGTGAGGAAAACACCCATACACATAAAATATAATAAAGCTTTTTATATTTATTTTTATTTTAAAATGTTTAATGCATATTTTCCTAGTATAGTGTTTGTATTTGTGTATATGTATATATGTATTATTTATGATTCTTTATAGATAATTGCTTTCTATTTCTATTTTGTGCACATATATACCCAGGGTTGGGTAAAATTTCTTGGGCAAAAGGGAGGAGTTATAAGTGGAACAAATGTAAGAAACCCTCATCTAAGTAGAGGAATGCAAAGTAGCGACTCAGTGTTGATACAACAAACATGAGGAAATGGGATGCACTTATTGAATAAGTGATAAAATTGATCTGTTCTCTCCTTACTAAGAACTTACTGAAGACAAAATGAAAAATAATCAATAGCAAAAGAAATGGTCTGGACACTTAGATATACTTGAAAAAAAGAAAAAATATTCACTTTACATACAAAATTTTTTTTTCCACAAACTTGAATGGTAACATATTAAATGCTTTTAAAAATAGATAAACAAATCAATAAACAAGTCATTTTGATTTTTGTTTGTTTTTTGAGGCAGGGTTTCTTTGCGTAACTCTGGCTATCCTGGAACTGTATGTAGACCAAGCTGGCTTCAAACTCATATAGATCCATCTACCTCTGCCTCCTGAGTGCTGGGACTAATTTTAATTTTTTAAATAAACAAAATCTCTAATTGTCAAAGGAAGCCAGGTGCGGTGGTACATAGTTTTAATCCCCCCACATCTCCCTTGGGCCCAGGGGAGATAACAACTGGGACTCTAGCTCCTTTTTTTTTTTTTTAATTAATTTTTATTTCAATTTAAAACAATCTTATTTTCCATACCAATCCCAACCCAGTTCCCTCTCCATCTCTCCAGTCCTCCCATCCCCCCATCCCATCACCCCCCCATCCACTCCTCAGGGAGGGTGAGACCTTCCTTGGGGGAATCATCAGAGTCTGACACATCATTTGGGGCTCTAATCCCCCCTCTAGAGACCCAGTTCCTCCAGATGGGACAGGGACACACACACACACACACACACAGAGAGAGAGAGAGAGAGAGAGAGAGAGAGAGAGAGAGAAACAGAGAGAGAAAGAGAGATTTCTAAAACCGCACTGTGAACTGGGGTCCAAGTGTTGGAGCACACTTGCACTCAAACTGCAGCAGAGCTCCTGGTCTTTGGGGCATCCTTGGAAATTACCCTTACCATAACCACACAAATAAGTCCTGTTAGCCTCACCTCAGATGGCTTGTAGAATCTAAGTGGCCTCATCCATCCTCTGCTCCCTCAGTCCTAGCCACCAGCCTCGTGTATTCATCAGCAATGATGGGGACAGATAATGGTCCCTCTCCATGTCTGGTGTAAGAGGGTACTGGGAAGTGAACATATGGCCACACATGATACGCAAATGCTGAACGATAGCCTCAGTCTTCTTTCTAGATTTTTTTGTTTTGTTTTGTTTTGTTTTTTTGAGCACAGTCTTACTCAGTTTCTGGCTGGCCTTGAACTTCTCATCTTCCTGCTCCTCCTGCCTCCCAAGTAGCTGAGCGTTTTAGTTTGTTTTTCTGTTGTTGTGATAAAGTACCCTGACAAGAATCAATTTGGAGAATGGAAGGATTTACTTGGCTTATACTTCCAGGTCACAACCCATTGTTGAGAGAAGCCAGGGCAGAAACTCAAGCAGGACCTGAAGCAGAAACCATGGAAGAATGTTGCTTACTGGCTCACTCACAAGCTTGCTCTGCTAGGTTTCCTAAATGGCCCAGACATACCTACCTAGAGATCATGCCACCCACAGTAGACTGTGCCTTCCCACATCTGTCAAGACTCAACACAGCCACAGGTCAATCTTAAGCAGTTATTCACATGAGTTTCCCTTTTCCCAGGTGACTCCAGGTTGTGTCAAATTGACAGCAAAAATAACCAGCACACTGAGATTATAGGCAGGCAATATTGGGACCACAAGTTTTAAGTTTGTTAAGACAGCATCGCCATTTGTGATCAAGGCTGTTTTGAAATACATGGCAATCCTTCATTTCCTGGGAGCTGGGTTCACAGGTGTGAGCTATCACACCCAGAGCAGTGGTCCTTTTAAAACTTAAATTAGATTCTGTTCTCCTCAAAACCCTTCAATGGTTCTCTGTCATTTGAATTTAGATTGAAAAATCACTTAAAGGATCTATAAATCCCTACATAACTTCTCCTGTCCCAGCACCTTGTGTGGCTCTCATGTGATTCCTTCTAGTTCACTCTGTTCTTGCCTTCAGCCCCAGTGCTGTGTGTAAAACACAGAGAGGACTCTACACTGCAGGATCTCTGCATGTGCCATCCACTATACTCAGGACCATCTTCCATCAGTCACATGGATTGCCCCTCAATTCCTTAAGGACTCATTTTATTCGGTAGGGTTTCCTGACTGTCTAAGATGAGCAGATCAAATCCTTAAGACAGCTCTGTTACATCTTGCTGTAGCATAAAAAAATAATATCTTTTATTTGGTTGTTGACAACTTCATGCACGCACACACACACACACACACACCACAATGTATCTTGATCATATATATCCACTCTCGCCACACCCTCCAGATACCTCTGTCACTTCCCTTTCCCTCCTTCAAGCTTGATCCTGCTCTCCTATCCACTGGGTCTAATTAGTGATGCCCATTGGAATGTTGACTTGTCCTGTTGACTGATCCTGTGCAGATAACCATAGCTGCAGTAAGTTCAGGAGTGCAATGGTCCAGTCAAGTCGAGAGGACTGCATTTCCCACTCTGCTCCCTCATCCTCTGGCTCTTGCATCCTTTCTGCCCCTTCTTCTGTGGTGTTTCCTGAGCTGGAAAGGCAGGACTGTTGATGTTGATGTCTGTCTGAAGCAGAACCCTCAATCGCCTCATTCTCAGCACTCTGACCAGGTACGAGCCTGCACCCACTGCAGAGAGAATCTTCCCTGGCCAAGGCTGAGGACAATCCACTGTGCCTTCTCCACAACTTCCCACTCCCAGCTGCGTTACTCGAACACCCATTTATTTGCTTAGGATCTATCCATCATATGTGCTGGGCAAACGTGGAGTTAGCCTGGCTCACTGTATTCATGTATTTCCAACCTTAGCACACTGTCTGGCAGACCGTAGGGATCATAAATAGTATTTTTAGGAATAAACCTAATTAGACTGAAGAAAAGTGTGTGTATTATTAATATAACCAGGTAAAATCACACACCTGTAGAAATAAATTTCATCACGGCAATGGCTGTGCTGAGTGCCATATGTGGGAGCTTTTATTTTTTTTCCTTTCTGAAGACTCGGAATGTTGCCCATTGGTAGGGAACTTAGCAAGCATATGTGAGGCCAGGTCCAACCTTCAATACTGCAAAAAGAAGACAGCATTCTTTCCTGAACATTCTTTAGGGTGGTTGTGTGACTTCTATACATATTTGGCAATTACTAGGTTTTCTATCTTATAACAGACCATGTGATGGCCAAATGTAATACATTCTAAATGAAATCTGTTGGAAAGTTTTCAAGTTTGCCTGATGGGCTTTCTTTGAAGTGACAGCACAAATACAAGTAAGAAGCTCTCTCTCTCTCTCTCTCTCTCTCTCTCTCTGTGTGTGTGTGTGTGTGTGTGTGTGTGTGTGTGTGTGTGTGTGTGTGTCTCCCCCGCCATGAGAGATCTGCCTGCACGTATGTCTGTGCACCAAATGCATGCCTGGTACCTGTGGAAGCTGGAAGGGGACATCAGATCCCCTGGAACTGGGCTTACAGACGTGGGTGCTGGGAACCAAACCTGGATTCTCTGCAAGAACAAGTGCTCTTAACCAATGAGCCATCTCTCCAGGCCCCACCCAACATTCTTAAGGAATTCAACAGCTTGTGATTGCAAAAACCCCCAAATTGTCCGCATTACATACATATATTACCAAACTCTAATCCTCCTGTGTCTGGATAAATGCCCCCCCAAGGCCCATGTTTTAGAGCCCCTAATGGGAGATGTCATTTTGTATATGTTTCTCATACTGGTTAATAATAAAGCACTGTTGGCCAATAGGAAAGGAAGATAGGAGGGACTAGGAAACAAGGAAGAAATAGGAAGTAGTAGGGAGGAGTCAAGATGGAGAGTCTGAAGAAAGCAGTATGCTGCAGGCTCCCTGGTAAGAGAAATACATAGATCAACAGAAATGGGTTAATAATTAAGGCAGAGCTAGCCGATAAGAAACAAGTAACAGGGCCAACAGCATTGTATCAAATACAGAGTCTCTGTGTGTTATTTGGGGCTGGCTTGGTGGCGGAACAAGAGCAGGTGGTGGGCAGAAAAACCGTACTTGTTACAAGCCCCTTTAGAAGGTGGGGTAACCGTTAGGAAGTGGGGGCTAGTAACCCAGTTAGGCCATGGGAGTATGAACTCTGGGCTTCAGCCCCTCCCCTTCCTCCTTTTTGCT
Source organism: Phodopus roborovskii (assembly GCF_943737965.1). Lineage (NCBI taxonomy): Eukaryota > Metazoa > Chordata > Mammalia > Rodentia > Cricetidae > Phodopus > Phodopus roborovskii. The sequence continues at coordinate 23,713,375 of NW_026126460.1, read as the reverse complement.
TCCTGGCTACCATGATGTGAAGCCTCAGAGAGTCATCATATACTGCTCAACCCAGGCTCAAAAGAGCATCAGGGCCAACTGACCCAAACTTTTCTATGCTGAAACCAAGGCAAGGCAAGCCTTTGTCCAGTATAATTTGGTTATCTCAGGAATTGTGTTACAGTATTGCAAAGCCAACAAAAACAGTTCCAGAAATCTATACAGTGAAAATTAAACTTAAATTTTAGAATAGTTTTAGACTTACAGAAACTTGAAAAGATTTCTAGTGTCCTCAAAATCACACTTAGTCTCCTGTTATTCATACCTTACATTAATATTCTATATTTTTCATAACCAAGGATCCGGTACTGGTACATTATTGTTCCCTAAAATCAACTCTATTCAAATTTCCTTAGGTTGTCCCCAATGCCTTTTTTCCTGTCTCAGTGTCTCCTCTAGATAGTCACAGCTCAGATGGCTGTCCTGTTTCCTTGGACTCTTCCCCTGAACTCTTGGTTGCTAGAGGCCAGGCATCCTCACCAGTTTAAATGTCTTCTGAAACAGGACCTGGGCAAATGTTGAATTTCATCGATCCAGTTTCTATTTTTAAAATGTCAACTATTTGATGGAATGATTTAATACTTGCTTCTGAGTAGCTTTATTTGCCTAGACATCTATCCCTCCAATATGGACAGTGAGATTTCACTCGGCCCTGAGGACTTATAAAGGGCTTTGTTTATCTATCACAGCTGTCAGATCAGTGGAGTGTGGCTGACTTCAGAGGAAAAAGCTGGTCCTGTGGCTGGGATGCTACCTGCATCTTTGATTGTCAGAAGAACTGGATGACATCCATCAGATTGCCTTTGGCTGCTCCACCTTGAGCTGGGTACCATGGACACTGAGGCCTCTCTCACAGGCTTTTGTGAGGATCCCTAGATCACATACAGGAGCCCTAACATAAATAATAACGAGTGCTACCAATGCCCAGGGCCTATTATTTTATGTTACATATACAACACATCCAATCCTTACAATGTGCAATAAATAATTACACAGTAAGTACTTTTGTCCTAATTTTAGTTTGGGAGACTAAGGCACAAAAAAGGCAGCCTGCAAATACACAAAGGGTGAGGGACTGACTTTCAATCCGGAACTGCCAAGGCACATGTTCTGTCAGTGAACAGCTCCTAAATCTTTTGTCGAGACAGAGACTTCTGAAACTAGAACATTCTTTAGGTGGTCAAGGGAGGGACCATAGACAAGAGATTGTCTGAGAGCATGGCTGCTCCCCATTTACTCAGCTCCTCAAAAATAAAATAATCCAGCAAATGGTATCTGACATGTTCAAGATATGAGCAGGGTTCTGGTAAAGCCAATTCAAATCCTAGAATGCACACTGGGCTACTCATTGACAACTTATGCTCCAGTTCAACACATTTTCTTCCCAGGGAAAGTCCAGTTCCCCAGTGTGAACAAGCTTCTATGTTTACTCTTGCAGGCAACACGGCTGGCATTGGACATTATGGTCCGCTAGGTCTGCTGCCTGAGGCTTACCTAACACTCCCCAGGAGTCACCAACCCTCCTTATTGTTCCAAGGAAGTCCTTATAAAACACCTTTATGAGTCCCCAAGATATAAAATAATTGAGGTGTTGGGTTCCCCTCAAAACACTATCCAAACTGTGTGTGCTGGTTCATGCCTGTGATTCCAATAGTTGGGAGGCTGACACAGGAGGATAGCTGTGTTTGCTGCTAGTGAGTTCCAGACTAGCCTGAGTTATAGTGTGGAATACTGTCTGCCTAAGACAACAAAAAACAAACACCTACCCAAACACAGTAAGCTCTGTCATTGTTAGCCAAAGTCATGTACTTGTTTATAGAAAGTATTGGCAAAAGTTATACCAGGGTCTTTCAAAGGTTGTTCCATACTTTGGGACCTAAACCACCATGACCTACACAAGAAACATGGTCATGATGTGGTAAACATCTTGGGGATGCTGCTTGCATACACTAGATAGGAGCTGAAAGATCGAATTCAGGTTTCACTTAAAGCAAATCTGTGATCTTTGCGTAAATCACAGCCAGGGGTGATTTTGTCCTCAGTGAACAGTTTTGTGTTGTTACAATTGGGATGCTTTGCTTTTGACTTCAAATGGGTAGAGGCCAAGGACACCATTTAACTTTGGCCATGCACAGAACACCTGCAATAAAAATGTAACCAGTTCAAAATGTCAGTAGTGCTGGCATGAGAAGCCCTGGTGTAAGGTGAGAATTCACAATGGCTATGACTGCTAAAGTTTACGTGTTTTGCCCAAACACTCGCTATATCCTAACACACGATGTCTTCAGAGCTCTCGCATCACCTTTTGGACATCTTTAGCATGGAGCTGGATGTGTGAAAGGAACCATACCGATCCCCGGTAGCTCTCTAGTGTCTGTGCACTGCTCTTCCTGAGACCATTTCAAGTTGTAATTGGCATTGCAAGCATAGCACATACCTAATCAGAGTGTAAAGAACCCAGAGTGAAGCTGTGTGTGAGACACACATGCTGAATGAGAAGCAGACAGACTTAAAGCTCAGTTAGCTCTGAGTCAGTCTGCAACTTTTCAAGGCCAGAGGGCAGCCTTTTTGTTGTCCCCTCACTGGGACTTCTCAGTACTGTCCCCAGTAATTAGAAAGATACATTGTCCCAAATAATAATTATAAAGCTCAAATGTAAAAAGTTAGTGTTTTTAAACAAGCTTAACTTAAGGCCTTAAGTTTAAGACAGAGTACTTCCACTATTCACACAGAGTAAAAATATACTTATTTTCAAATGCACCAGATATGTCACAGTCACTTTATGCCCCCAGAAACCTATCTTGTTTGGTTTTAGTTAGTGTTTGGAGACAGGCCCCAGCTGGCCTCAAACTCCATATGTAGTTGAGGATGCTATGGATTTCCAGACTCCTGCTTCCACTTCCCAAGTGCTTGGATTATAGGTTTTTGCTACTGCCCAACTGTAAGTAGTGCTCCTGATGACACTCCCCTCTGGGGGTGGGTGGTGAGGGTGGGGGTGGTCCTGTCTGCACTCTCCCAACTGAGCAGCATCCCAGGCCCTCTTCTGTGCTGGTTTCTTTCTGTCCTCTCCCTTCAGTCGGTTTTGTAGCTATTCCCCGTGGCACCTTGATCTTCAGAGGACAGGGATGGGAAGTGCAGTGTTTCTACAGTCTGAAATAAAGGGGGGAACATTCTTACAAAGCCATTTTCTCCTTCTTTGCTGGGTGGGGAGAAGGATGGCCATTCTCCTCTTCGCAGGGCGGGATGAGGGTGGGGCACCTGGAGAGATACACAGAGAGGTTAAGAGTATCTAAGTATCACCAAACAGGCAGTACCCAAACACTTCTGTGCAATATGCTGCTGACTTGTTTCTCTGGAGCAAACTCCATTCCACAAACCTTGGGATTTTTCATAAACTCAGCGTCTAGCCTCCACGAAGCAGAGTTCTGTGTTCTCTGTGTCTGGATGATTAACGTAGGCATGTGGAGGAAAGAGGTGGCTGAGGCTATACTCTGGGTTTAATCTAGACTTCTCAGTCTGTGAACTTCCTTGCCAACTTCTTTCTTTCCTCTCTGTCTCTGTGACTGCCTGGTACTAAAAACAGCTACATCTACAGTGGTCATCGCCCGGAGAACAGCTGGACTCTGCTCCTAATATGTCTTTTCTACTTAACCTCAGGAAGACACAACGTTTCAGAGGAGGAAAGGGGTATTACCCGGTTCCCAAATTTTCTCCGAACTGCGGAGGGAAAATGTTCTTCTCCGCTTCTCCGAGATGAGCACAGTTGCCTGGGTCCTGCTAATAAAAGCGCAAAGCGTAAATGGCTCGGGGATTATTGGCTTTCGCCCTTGGACTGAGATGTGAGATCATGATTTTCAGCCGGGGGAAGGAACCGCCTCTACCAGGCTCAGAGGCTGCCGCTTCCCCTTCCTGCGCGGGTCCTGCATGACATCACGGTGAGCTCTTGCTGGTAGGGGGAGAGGCGACTCCTCCCGGGACCTAACCCCAGACAGGGAAGAATACAGCAGATAAACAAAAGGAGGGGTGGGAGAGTAGTGTTGAGGAAGAAGAGGAAAGGAAAGAACGGGTCCCAGTACCACACCATTTATAGCGGCTGTGTGTACAGGCAAAATGGAACAGCCTTAAGCAACTGCACCTTCCAGCCCATCTGAAGCCCACTTTTAAGGCCATCATAAACCTATACAGAAAGCTGTCAGGAGACCTAGGTTTAGAGGATTACTGGTACCTCAGTCAGGCGCTCCCGGACCCGGGAAGGACCAGAGCATCCGCACTGGGGTGGGGTGGGGTGGGGTGGGTGGACCGGTGGGCCGGGCGGGGGCGCAGCAGCCAGCGGTTGCCTCCCCCGCCAGGCGACAGCAGTCAGAGGGGGGAGACAGAAGCGCCTCCTCCCCGCCCGGAGCCGGGGCTGCCGCGCAGGGGGAGGAAGGCGACTCACCTAGCCCCCGATGAGGGGCGCATCATGCCATGGCAGCCCCTGCGAACGACAGCGGTGGCAGCACCCAGAGCCGGAGCAGCAGCCCCGGGAGCCGGGAGGGAGTTGGGGGTACTGCGGCGGGAGCTCGCGACGACGGGGAAACGGGAGTCCGGGACGCCACGGCGACCGCCCCCAACCTCCCTCCGCTCGAGGACTACGAGTGCAAAATCTGCTACAACTACTTCGACGCGGACCGGCGCGCCCCCAAGCTGCTGGCGTGCCTGCACACCTTCTGCCAGGAGTGCTTGAGCCAGCTGCAGCTCCGCGCCGCCGCCGCCGCCTCCAGCGGGGCTCCTGAGCGCGCGCCGCGCCCGCCACCCTGGCACGGCCCGCCCGGCGCCATCGCGTGCCCGGTGTGCCGCCACCGCACGCCACTGCCGGACAGCCGCGTGCACGGTCTGCCCAACAACACCAAGCTCGCCGAGGCCTTCCCGTTGGCTCTGCGCGCCGCGCACGACCCGCTGCCCCAGGACCGGCTCCCGCCGCTGGCCTCCCGCCGCCCCGCACCCACCGCCACCCCACTGCCAGCCCCTGCCCCGCAGCCACCGCAGCCGGCGCCACCACCCGCTGAGGACACCGCCCCCGGGCCTCGCAGCCGTCTAGGTCTCCGCGCCCCGGGAGCCTACGAGAGCTGTCAGAACTGCAAGCGCGCGGCGCTCACCGCCGGCTGCGTATGCGTGGTCTTCTCGTTCCTCTCCATGGTGGTGCTGCTGTTCACCGGCCTCATCTTCGTCAACCACTACGGCGGCGGAGGCGGAGGCGGGGGTGGGGGACCCCCGAGCAGCGGTTCGTCCCCCGGCCCCGGCCCCGCCCCAGCCCCGGGATCGCCCTCGCCCTCGCCGGTAGGACCCATCTGTCTGTCAGTAGCTAGCATCCTGGCTCTCTTCTCGGTGGTGGTCACCTGGATCATCTGCTGGCTCAAGTATCGGCCCGAGGGGGCGGCGGCGGGCTCGGCAGGAAGCGGCGGGGGTGGCTCCAGGGCGCGGGCGGCCGCAGCTCCCGGCAGCGGCAGGAGGAGCGACACGTAGAGGGGCGGCACACCCGGCTCCCGGAGCATCGCCTGCCCTGAGAGAGGCCCCAGAGGACCCGGCTTTGGGCTCAGTACGCTGGGGTTTCTGCCCGGCTTCGTCTGTGACCATGGATCACCGGGTCAAAGTGGAGCCTCAGTTTCCCGCCTCTGTCTTTCTGTTTTCTACGTACGTTCTTTAGCTTGGGAGAGAGAGGGAAAACAGAAGAGACGAGGATGCTGGGCTGGGGTGGTGGGGGGAGCGTGTCTTTTTACCCAGATTTCTGCTTTATGCGCCACCTCACCCTGACCAGAGTTTGTAGCTGTCCATTCCCAAAGTATTAGGATGTGCAGAAAGCGGATTCCTGGCGCATGGGACTTTGGCGTTCGTTTAGGGGTGCCACGCGCTCGTGTTTGTCCTCAGCAGTTGTGAATGGACTTGAATTGCCTAAAGGAAGAATGAATGAGATGTAAACGCAAATGATCTTTCTGCTTCTCAAAGATCCCGGGAGGGCAGACACTGACGAACCTTCTGGATCCGCACGCCGAAGGATGCACGTCTGGACTTATCTGCCCTAGCCAGCATCCCAGCAGTGCAGGGCAGGTGCTCATCGCGCGTGCGCGTCCAGGGCCGCCTCGGTTCTCCCTCAAGCTGGCAAGCATTGGTGGCTGATCCGCTGCTTTCCGCCTGATGGCTGGAGCGGAGCCCAGAAGTCTCATCTTCTGGAGGCTTGCGGTTGTTTTATTCACAGTGTTACTGCCAGGAAGTCATTTTCGTCTTCTGTAACCGGACTTGACTCAGGGAGCTTAAAGAGCTTGACCTCCTTTCTCTCAAAACTGACTGACTGTTGCCCCCACCTGGAAGACAATGAAAGCTATTTATGCAGAGTTTAAAGTATAGGCTTCCCCTTTTCCCATGACTCACGCCCCCCCCCCATTTCACTTAAAAATAATTTATTTTTGAATATATAAATCTTAAAGTTTTGCATATTAAGATCTCTAGAAGCTCTTTTGAGCGGTGTCATTTGTCTCTTACCTCTGACCCAAATACATTTCAGGACAAGAACCAGGAAAACCAAGGGGAGTTAGTAATTCATTCAAGATTTATACTGTGAAACAACTTTCAACTCTATATGAAAACATATAGAATAATGCCCAAAGATGAAACTGAAAAGTGTCTCTGCCTCTGATGATTATCAAGATAATGCACATTTATCATATTTTGAGTTTAGCTTTCTGCTATCATGGAAATCACTAAAATGGCCACACCCAATAGGGAAAAAATACATATCGACCTGATTTTGAGACTAACAGAATGATTTTTTGAGTGTATGCTTCACATGCTGTAGTTGCCTTTTTAAAAGAAAAAAGTGGATCTAAATGTATCTTGTGTGGAGACAAATATCTTACCCCATCTTTTGGAAATTGGAAAAGATGATTTTCGTGCTTTGAAAAAAGTCAGAGCTGTCATTGGGGGTGTGTTGTTTTTCTCACGTATTACGTTGTCTGCATGATCCTGCCCTGACACCATCCTATTAACTGAATTGAATGAAGCATTTGTATCTATCATATAAGTGAAGTAATTTATTGGCCACCCATAAGTAGCGTGGCTACAGTTTAGGAACCATGATATTGGTGTGTTAGATGTCTACATTGTCTTAATAAAAATAGGAAGTGTTTATAGAAAATAAGCCACACTGTTTTTGGTACGATTTTATTTCATGGTGGAATTGCTCCGAGCTATTTGCATAGCCCTTTCTTTCTCTAGAATACACATTCCCATCCAAATCCCAACTGCACGTTTTGGATGAGGCTGAGAGAGAAGTTCCTTACACGTGTAGTTGGTTAAGATGAGCATTTTGTGTATTGCTGAGCTTTGTTTTCTTTAAAGACATTTCCCTGTTTTGTTTTTAATGTGTGTGGGTACATGTGTGTCTGTGTAGCATGTGTGTTCTCATGGAAGCAGAAGAAGTGTTTGGTTCCCCTGGAACTGGAGTTGTGAAAAGCCATTGGGGTCACCATGGGGGCACTGGGAATCTAATCCTGGTTCTCCCATGCTCTAACCATTGAGCATCTTTTCAAGAGCCTGTTTCCAAACTTTAAAAAGACTCCCTGAGGACTGTTGTGATATTCTGGAGCGAGAGGTTTAGTATCTGTAGCTGTAACACCCACAAAAACTAGATTCTGATGTCATCTTGGTTTCTGTGATTTGTCTCAACTCCCCCCCCCCAAAAAAAAGAGTCACATTTTGGAGATGAGTTGTGACTAATTTATACTCCAAACAGTTTGTGTTGCTTTTATACTAATTTATATGTTTTATTCACCCTTTCCTTACTCCAGTGCAGCCATTCTGTGTGTAATCACTGTGTCCAAAATGCATCCACACACATGTATTTGTGTATATGCATTTGTATATGTATGGCATATGCACACTAGTAACAGACCTTGGCTTCTTGGATGTGGCCATGCACACACAAACATGTGTTTGCTATTTCTTTCCCTTCAACTGGCAGCCTAAAGTCTGCCTAGAGTTACTTGGAGACCAGCTTGCTTCTTATAGTTTATTTATGCTCCACAGAAGTGAGCCAATGATGTAGAATGAACTTATACAGGAGGAATGTGTCTTCGAGTTGCCTACATCACAATGAGAGCCACATTTTGCTTCTTTCATGGATTACACATGCCAATTTCTTGTGAAAATTAAGTTAAAATCGTTGAAAATCAAACAGATACCATTAGAGGCTCGGCACCTAGCAATATTTTTCACTTTGGCTGGCCTTGCTTTGGTTGCTAAATTCTAACTTTGTCACCAGAAATGGAATGGTGGCAAAACCAGGTAATGAAGATATGTGTTTGCTCTTCCTGTTTTCAGATGTGTGAGCCCTCTCCCATTTTGTAGATTTGACTTGTATGTTTAGCCATACACCTCTTGTTATTTTTATACTTATACATCTTTTATTCACCCTTTCTTTACCTCCAGTACAGACATTATTTTTAATTATTATAGCAGATTGCATCTCCACATGCATATATGAAAAGATTTATTTATTTATTTATCTATTTGATTTTGGTTTTTTAAGACAGAGTTTCCCTATAGGATGGTCCTGGCTAACCTGGAACTTGCTTTGTGGACTGGGCTGTCCTCAAACTTGCAAAGATACAAACTCCAAAGTGTTGGAATCAAACGTGTGTGTCACCATACCTGGATTAGGTATGAATCAAATATGTACACTAGTAACAGAACTTGGATTCTAGATATGAAAAGGTCTGACATAACAGCATCTTAAACCAAGCAGGAACTTGAAAAGTCACTCAAATAATGTCTGAACTGTCTAGAGGGCTTCTGGGATAATGAGAGGCACCTTCTCACTTTTCTATGACAATTTTCCCCTGAGCTTCCACCCCCCCCTTTTCAGATATGGTTTCTCTTTTTAGCCTTGGCTGTGCTATAATTGCATATGTAGACCGGGTTGACCTAAAACTCAGAAAGTTGCACCTGCCTCTGTCCCTCCAGTACTGGGATTAAAGGTGTGCACCATCACCTTCCAGCTTCCCTCAGCATTTTATAGGAGAGTGACTCAATCCTGGGCATAGATCTATGTTAAGAGTAAGAAGGCCCAGTGAAATTTTGTCTGGTCTGCCTTGCATAGAGTATGAGGAACTTGGAGATCTCATCATTCCACCCGTGCCTGAGTTCAAGGCTGCAGGTTGGTCTAAATTTCAATCAAAAGTGGTGACCCTAGGAGCAAGAGGTTGGATTCTTGCTTGGCCCCTGAATGCTACCTGATTTAGAGCAGGGTCCACCTCCAGAAAACACATTCACACCTGCAACTGGGAGATTCTGAAGATTGCATTCTCCTTATTTATTATGAAAGACCCCGGGAAATCAATTGACCTCTTTGGACCTCAAGCCCTTTATCTGTAAAACGTGAGGAAAGTTCATCAGTGACACACATCTGACTCCAGAGGCTTGCAGGAGGATTTATACTCATAGGAGGGAGGAACAGCTAAGATGCCCTAGAAAGGGAACCCAGGTTGCTGCTTTCTCTCAAGAATTTAATGTCCCTTTCACAGAGAGTTCTGTCACGTCACTATCTGCTCCCAGATGTCTAAAACTGCCTACAGAAGTCTTGCTTATTTGCCCTGTTGGTGAGGGGGAGAGTACCATTCTTTGTAACCAGAATGTAAAGTCAAAGGACAGAAATCTTGTTTTTCTGGTCTTCCCACAAAGCGTTGATGGGTTCTCAGCACAGATAAATACAGTGTTAAGTTGGCAGAAGGAAAATCTGGAAATAAATTGTTGGACCACTTGACTCCCCAACTCATTCTGTCAGTCAGTAACTCCTGAGATCTGAGGCCCATAGGTGGTGTTTCTGGGGGGGGCACTTTCTTGTTTCATAAGGATTTTTTTTTTAAGGGCCAAGGATAGCACAGTTAGTTCTTTGAAGAAGGCATAGACCTGATGGCGGCATGCCTAAAACTGAGCATAGTGGTGCTTGGCACACTCCTGTAAAGACAGCCCTGGGGAGGTGGAGGCAGAAAGATCCAGAGTTGAACTCATCCTCAGCTCTATCTGTAACCCGGGCTACATGAGAAACTCTGTCTAAAAACAAAACAAATGCATAAGCAATATATTTACAAAAAGCACTTTGAGTCCTGAGGGAAAATGAGACCCTGCAGGGGAATTCACACTGCATATTCAATAACAGAACCACAGTAAAAGATACTTGGTTTCTGTTTCTAAGCATCTCTCTCTGCCTGGTCACATTTAGGATATGTTCATGAGGATGTTTGTACTGTGCTTTCTATAGTGAGTGGCATCTATAAACTTGGCAGAAGGCTTCTCCACAACACAAAAAATCAGTTCTGCTACATTCCCCATTACGTGATACTCCCTGTTTTATTAACTCAAACTTGTTCACTAGCCTGCTGATTTTATGGATCTGATTCCTCTGATGTGATCCATTGGTACTCTCTCACAGAACTTAATTTTTAATTGTTAATATCTATTTATTGCTAATAAACAGAGTTAATATCTTTACATTTCTGCTTCCACACAAACACGAGTGAATTCACACTGGCATGGCATGCATCCTTGTTGAGGATATACATCTCTCTTCCTTTGAAGTCATGTTTTATTGGGCATGTTAGAATGTGGCTTAGAAAAGTCCTATTATTGGAGCAGCCACTGTCTCATCTCTTCGATGAGTGTTAGAAACAACTGGAGTAAACTTAAGCTTGAAGTTATGTGGATGAATCAAGTGTGCAGTAGAGATTTTATCTATAATTCACTAGGTCTCTTGATTGTCTGTGGAAGATAAGGTTTGTAAGGATTATCTCGTAACTATTCCCTTCAAACAATTTTGATTCTGAGGTTTCTCCTCTCTTAAGCAGACCTAACATTTGCCAAAGAGAAGCAATTTTCTTTCCACGATAAATTTGCAACCATTCCTGATCATAAGACATTTGGGGAAGTGAGTGTTTATAATCCAATCACCAAGAATATTCCTAGGAGCCTCGGAAGAATGCGCACATTTCCTTTACAAAAACAGTTGTCTTTGCATGTAAAATTGGATTATCTTTGGTTTAGAAATGCCAATTTCCAGGGGGTCCAGTGTGTGTGGGAGGGGCTGGAACGAGAAGAGATGGGGTAAAAAGGTCTTCTTAACCTATACTATTTCAAAACAAATCCCACCATAAACATAAGAAAGTGTACACAAAGACGCTTATTTCAACAGCTATTTCAGAAGCCATGGACTGTGGTCCCCTCCAGCACAGAGTAGTCTCCATCACATATAAATTAATATTTTTTATTGTTTACTTTTGTTTTTCAGAGACAGGTTTTCTCTGTGTATAAATTAATATTCCTATTGTGCCCTCGTTGGCAAAACAATTTTTCAATCGAACTTGAGGGATCAAAAGAGTGTTGTATCTGCCCTTACAGTTTTCAGGAAGGAATTACAATTCTCAGTGAGAATTATAAAGCTTTTGTCTCGAGGGAAAAATCTGAGAGGAGCAACCTCGGCAAGGAAATGATTTGTCTTCAAACCCCCCCCCCTTTTTTTTTTTCTTTTTTCTTTTTTTAAAAGGGAAAAGCGAATTTATTTCTGATGGGATCCTCGGCGCAGCTTCTCCTGCAGGCCCAGAGTTACCTGGCGGGCGGGGAGAAGTATGCGGAAGCACTCTCTCCCTCAGAGGTCGCTGTTGATTGGCCAGGGCCCGGAGGGGGCGGCGCGGTGGTATTTCTAAAGGGCGCCCCAGGTGATTTGCTAAGCTGCTAAAATTGGGAGCCGTATATTTCACACCTTAATGAAAAGCCACTATCTTCCTAATCTCACTTTAATGAACTCGACCCTGCCACTTTTGTTTTTTGGCTTTGTTTTAAATAGAAATTCCTTGAAGGAGAGGGGTAGCCCTTGGATTTAGGAAGTGGTTATATTTTGGAACTAGAGGGGGACTATTTTAATAGCTGAACTCTTGCGTTAGCTCTCTCTCTTCCTCCCCCACCCCCCCTCTCTCTCTCTCTCTCTCTCTCTCTCTCTCTCTGTGTGTGTGTGTGTGTGTGTGTGTGTGTGTGTGTGTGTGTGTGTCGGTGTGCTGTGATTCCTAGGCACTTTTTCTGCGAGCTTTTCCCACCCGTCGCGGCGTCTGGACTCTCACGTACAGTTGTCGACAAGCCCCAGCAATGTAGTGAGACCTTGTCTATAAACAAGGAAAGATTTGGGACAATTTCTGAATAACCAGGAAAGTCTTGCGGTTAAGTCAGCAGACTCCAATGACATTTTTGTTGTTGAGGCCAGCGACACACAAGGGCTACATCTAATTCCTCTGGTGCTGGGGACAAGTGCGGAATTTGGCTCCAGTTTTGGTGACAGAGCTAGCTGGCTGATCTTGAAATAATCACCAGAATACCTGTCAAGTTCCTTTATCAAGTTCCTCATGCACATCAATTCCATGGTCTTGGAACCAGGTGTATATAGATTCGCCCTGACACAGACCAACCTTCAGTCCTGCTAGCAAGGCAAGCCTGCAAGTGCAGTCACCTGCAGTGAATCCCGCTGGGCCTATAGACTAGGGAGAGCTTGGGCAGGCTGGCTCCTCGATCCACAGGCATCGTTTGCTACAGTTGGAAGACCTGGGGGCAGCCTTAACAATGAAGATGGCTGGGAGGGTGGTGGCTGCCTTAGAGTCAACAGGGACAACGTCCTGGGGCTGGCCGGGGCCCTCTTTGTCGACCGTCTAAGCAGGACAGAATCCCTGACCTGATAACTGCGCAGCCTGGGATTTGCAAAGCCCCTATCGCCGGCCCAGGGACAGCACTTGAGATCCAGAAACTCCAAGGCTCAAAGGTACAGTCCGGAGATGGGAGACATGAGCCAGCGGTCTTAATGCCCCATCTTTTCTGCAAGAGATAAAAGGGGAAGGGAAGGGGCGAAGGCTTGTACTACTGCTTTTATGCTGGTCTACAGGTCATGTCACAGCCACCATACCAGCTTTTATTCGGTGCTGAGGATCTAACCCAGGCTTTTCTACCTGCCAAGCAAGCAATTTACCAATTAAGCCACACCCTGAGCCCTGTCTCCGCGACTTATCCACTCAGTCACCCAGATCCCTATTTAGTTAAGACTGGGTCTGGGTGGTAGCCCCGACCTTTCCACGGCTAAGCAAGAGCTCTCCCATAGCCACACACCCAGACCGTTGTATAAACGTGGGTTTCAGCCCCAGGGGGTTCCCGTCTTCAGGGTCTGGAGACTATTATTTTAAAGAATGAATAGATGGGTTTTTTTTTTTTTTTTAAACACCCCTAGGTTCCTATCAGTCACTCCTACATCTCGCCAGAAAGTTCACATCTATCAGAACTAGCAGAGGTACCCAAAGCAGGAGTGCGGTTGCGCAGGGAGTCTCTTTCTTTGGGTTGGTTCTCCTGCTTGGAAGGGATCTAGGGTTGTTGAATCGCTGCCACCTATCAGCCCTTGGTGAGTGCCAGCTTCAGTTTTGTGTCTGCAGCCTGACAATTGACCAGAAAGAAGGATTCTGGCACACACTGGTAGTTCTAGCACTCGAAAAGCACTGGCAAAAGGATGGCGGCTGGTTCAAAGTCAGGCTGGCCTACCAGTTCACCAGGTAGAGTTGTCCGAGGGAGGTGTCTGACACCTGGGAGCGCAGTGGGGGATACGAATGGGAACCTTAGGATTTCCTCCACCCCACCCCCTACCACCAAAGGGTCGTACTGGTGCCTGGAACCGCTGCACTCTCTGCACCTCAGTCCCTGCGTGCCACCTTGCTGGGCAGTGGTACAGAAACAGGTGGGGAGGTGGCAGTTAGTAGGAAGGCAGCAGGTGCTCAGCGCCAATGGTGACCTCCAGAAGCCCCAACCGCGTCGCCTTCCAAACCCAGTGCTCTTTGTTGCAGGGAGACCAGAAGACGCGAAGCCTTTGAAGTCTTCTGCAAATAGTCTTGTGCCTTCTTCGCGTCTCGCTAGAATTCTCAGCTCCATCTTAGCTAAAACGGGGTCCCCAGAGAAGTAGAAATGCTTGTGTAAAATAATCAAAAAGTTTGTAGTGGCTTTACGCCAGAACATGTGTTTTAAAAGGTCACCGAGGTTGGTTACATTTCTGAATTCTTTTCTATAGAGATGAGTTAGCTTCGTGCTTTCTAGAAGTATCAAAGTCAATCTTTGGCTGAGGGTGATGCCCTTCGTTTGGGAGCAGAGAGATTGAGGCAAGAGGTTGGTGAGTTCTAGGACAGCTTGGTCTACTGAGTGAGTCCCTATCTCCAAAGAAGCAAGCAAACAAACAAGTAAATGTGTTGAAAATTATTTACATCAAGAACAAGGCAAACAAGGAAAGTAAAAATTTTAGGTAGCTTCCCGATTTTTGCTCTTATGGATTTGATTTGGTTGAAAATTGGGGACTTCTGGTGGCCAGAGACTAGCAACTAACTGATCTGAATTTAACATAGTACCTGAACTTCCGAGCTGTGTGTCTTTGGGCAGGCTTATTAACATCTCTGTGCTCTTTAGCACCAGTTAACTGGTTGTTTTTGAGTTGTAAGTGAATTGAGAATACTGCCAGCATAAACTATGCAACCACTAAATGTATTAGCCTTATAATTAAGGAACATTGTTGGTACATATGGATTCCCTCGGTTCTGCTGAGATGGGTAATTTGTTTGTTTGAGTAGGGAAATTGGGTAGCTGTACCAGGGAACTTCAGGACCAGGGAGCTCTTAGGCTATCAATGCTAGGACTTTAAATATGTCCTTTGAGTCTTATAGAATAAGTCTGAGGCTGAGACTGGATGACAGAAGAATGCAGATGAGGTGGCTTATCAGGTTGTGGTATTGGAATGGTGACACTTTCTTCTGGAGTCCCCACTCTTACTCTTCCATAATGTCCATTTTGTTATTTTGTTTATTGGGACTTCAACGACTTTTGTTGAGATAGGGTTCCATGTAGCCCAGGCTAGCCTCGAGCTCAATATGAAGCCTAGGTTAACACTGAGCTCCTGATCCTACTGTTTTGGCCTCCTTAGTGCTGGAATTACAGGCTTGTTCTTTGCATGCTATTCGTATGTACTCATTTTTCCTAGGAGCCTTGTATTTCATGATTTGAGAAAGCAGCACCCAACCTCTACCTATCCTTTTACTTTAAAAAAAAAAAAAAAAAGAAAAAAGAAAAAAGAAAAAAAAAAAAGGATTTTTTCCTTTCTCTATCTTGAGAGTGAAACAAATTGAATTACTAAAGTCAATGCTAGGCGAGGATCTGAGGGCACAGCAATGTGGCTGTCATGTTTTCCTTCTAGGTCTTTTCATCTAAGAGTTCTTGCTGTCCCCAGCTATATATTCCTTGGGCATGCAAGTGTGTGTGTGTGTGTGTGTGTGTGTGTGTGTGTGTGTGTGTAGGAGGGAAACTCCGACACTGGTATGTTTTTCCAGCCAGGAATAGGGAGTAGTCAGTCATTTTACCCTGCTGAGTGTGATCCTTCCAGCCCCTCCTGCCCCACCTCAGTTTGAAATAATCTTCTTTCCAGTTGTATTATTATTTTAGACTTGAGGGGGTCACTTGCTTTCCCCTTCTCAGCCTGCTCTGTTCTGATTCTGAGAACTCTTGGGTCTGGCTCCTGTCTTTTTGGGTCCCTAATGAAACTGCACAGTTTGCTCTGCTCGTCTGACGTCTGGATCTACATGCTCTGCTCCCTAGGATGATCTTGTTCAGTGTCACGGAGATGGCCCTTTCCATTACAAAGGGTGACATTCATGTGTCTATTGTGACAGGACTACTGGTCCCTCTGAGAACATATCCAACTCTGGAGATATTCCACAGTTTTCTGTTCTTCCTGTGGATATAGAGCCAAGACACTGGACATTTTACTGTATCAGTTTTTGGAGACAGATGAGAGTGGTCCCCTAGGTGAACTGTTGCAGTCCTGAGGATTTGGGAGCCTCTTTTCAAGCTCCCAGAGTTGTCACCTCTGCCTCTTCCTCCTTGATTCCAAACTCCAAAGCCCTTTAAAAGATGCTCTGATACCTTGACCTTTCTGTTAATAGCGTGCAGAGTCCTATGTGCAGGGTTCTTCCTTCTACACCTCTCCGTTATCTTTTCTGTTTGCCTCAAAAATCCACAAGCCAGGGGATGATAGCTAGCTCTTTAAAATGCCCACCTCTTCTTATTTTCTGGAGAGATTTTTTTCTGCAGTTTAGTGGATGAGGACAACAGGTCCACGGGAATGAGGACCTGAACACTGTCTTTTATTTTCTGTCAAATAAAAACCCCAATTACAGTCAGTGGTGGCCATGATGGGAGACGAAGGTACCCAAATTTTGTGTCTGCCTGTGGTTCTGGAAGTGATCTGTGAACAAATGAACAAAATCCTCCTGAAGAATTTTGTAAGGAAGTAAAGGAAGGGATAGATAGCATCCCAAGTGTCATTTGGCCAATGAAGTGGCAGGGAAGAGGAAGGGGCTCCTGGCATGATCAAATTGGGGGAGTAGTGCTAGCTCTAGTCACTGACCCCCCCATCCTGCCCAAGTCTCCCCTCCCCAGCTTTTCCAGCCAGTAGTTGCTCAAAGGAGGCCACAGCGTATATTTATTCACAAGACACAGATACCCAAGTCTGTGGGCTAGGGTGGCACAGCTCCTCTAAAGACACCTAGCCTTTTCTACTTCCAGGAGACACTCCAAAGGGAACATGAGGCTAAAGGAGGAATAGCTTAAGGCCTGCTACACAATCCTTTAGGACAGGGATACACTGAGGGCTGTGCTTCCAAGGCTGAGCTTCATTTAGTGTTTATACTTGGGTTGCTAAGCCAGGGCAGTCAACTAGGAACAGATGAAGTGTCCCTCAGGGTACAGGAAGAGGGATTTTCAGGTCATACACCATCCATTGGGGCCTTGGAGGTCATTATTGTGGGTTTCAGCCCTGACACCCCCACACACTTTTTAATTCTTACAGAAATGGGAGAATTTCAGACTCTACAGTCTAGACTCAAGGTACCAGGAGGACCTGACTTGTTAGGGTGTTGTTGGATGGATGAGCAAGGAGAGGCCAAAAGGCCAACTCCAGCAGGTTAGGAGGAGTAGTCACACCGACTACTCCTTGCCAGAGCACCCTTCCATAAGCACCTAAAGTCTCTGCCTTCCCAAAGACAGAGTGTCATAGGGAATTATCCCCCAACCCCCCCCCCTCCCAGCCTGCTTGGAAGCTGAGGCCTTTCTGAGAGCTGGAGTGACCCTGTCTCAGTGCATGCACCTGGCCCAGGCACTGTGTGCTTAGTGGACCAGAAGGCAATGGATGCTTGGACATCCAAAAATCTCACCACCTCACTATTTAGAGAGGATTTCATAGATGTCCTGGGGAGGCAGACTGGACTAGGCCTTTACTTCCTCTTCCTACCAGGAGGACCTAGAGCTGATCCTAATTTCCCAGGATCGCAGCTCTGCCAGGGTTTGGGCCTTGGAAGAATCGGACTTGTACCAGGCTCTTCTTTGCACACCAGAAGTCGGAAGACAACCGGGAGTCGTTGGTGGGTATGGGCCAGGAACGTTACTGAACTAGTTGTGCTTGCAAACAAGCTATACCCAAATAAGGGATGTTCTTAGGAGGAGGCTTTCCCTTAGCTAGGGCCAGGTGGCAGGAACCAGGGGCAAAGAGGACGTGGGTTTGTAGGAAAGGCCTTTGCGCTGCTGGGTCGCTGGAGATGACCGCCGCTGCGGGGACAGCCAAGAAAGATGAAAGCCCTGGTGACATTTCGAGTCTTCCAAATGTGCTCTGGGAAAAAATCTGGCATGCGCGGTACTTTCGCTTTGGGCGTGATTGATGCGAGCCGCGCTCTGAGGGCTGAGTAATTAATAAAGATTGCACTCGTTTTGTCGGAATGTCTCTCTTAATTAATGGAGAAGGGGGGCTCACCGAGGGTGATTTATTTGCATTGGGAATGTTCTCTGGGCAGTGCGAGCTCGAGCTCGGCGGTGGAGGAGGCCAGTAGCACTCAAGGCTAATTGGCAATCAGTGGGTGGAGGGGTTCTTGTAGGGATCCGGGTACTCCACCTTCATTTTCTCGTCCCTGCTGTCTAGGAGGGTCAGTTCCCGGGGTTCACCTCTAAATCCCCTCCAGGCTCTGTGCTCTAGATGAATCTCTCTTTCTTCAGAAGAGGTGGCCTGCCTGGGAGGGCACTCGCCAACTCCCTGTAAGGGACACTAGCCTTTTGAGCCGCCTCAGACCCTCCCGGAGGGCATGGGCTGGATTCCTATTCCCCCATCCAGAATCACCCACTCCTGGCTTTTCCTAGGTCTTTGGTAGGTGTTCTGGGAGCCGAGGCCGAAGTGGACACTCGCTGGCTCCCTTTTCCTAACGATAAGTTTTACCTGGAACTCCACCCCCTGCGTGTTAGCGTGTCTGAGTTTCTAGGTATCCGGGTGTGACAAGTTCACCCCCCTCCTCCCGTATTACAATCCATCTCCGCCAGCCCTGAAGAAAAAGCGATCTCCTTTCCCTATAGTCCAGCTGCTTAAAAATCCTCTCTTATGTTGACTTCACTCCCTCCGTAGTGGAATAAGCCAGTACTTCCAGCTCTGCCGAAAGTGGGGGTGACAGAGTGGCCCCTAGAAGGGCGGCAGAGCCAGGAAGCAGCTTCAAAGGTTTCGGTAACGACTCTTCAGCCTTTATTTATGTCCCTATTAATACAATATCCATCATATGCAGATATCGATCTTTATCCTTTAAACTGATACGCTGAGAATCAATTAGCCATGCAGATTACATTTCCTACGTATCCGAATGTTAATCTTTCAGACTCAGAGCCGGTGATATATATTTTTGCAGCCAGATAGTATTGGATTTCGTTTGGAAAAGAAAAGAAGAAAGAAGAAAGGCTCTCTGACGCGCATTCCTCTTGGGGCTACTTGTCTTGACTCTTGGCTCTATGTTGGGAATTGGAATACCCCTCCTATGAAGCTCTCTCTCTCTCTCTCTCTCTCTCTCTCTCTCTCTCTCTCTCTCTCTCTCTCTCTCTCTCTCTCTCTCGCCTTCCACAGTGACTTTAGTGAGTTGCCACCACGCTGACCCAGGACAGTTATCTGCAAGATGACTTTGAGAAGGCCTTGCCGCCGGCGCTTGCACTGCAGTTTCACGCGCCAAATTCCGGCGTTTCTCTGGCTGTTTCTTCGTTGCATTGAGCGAGATGGTCAGTTTTATCTGTTGAGAGTTATGCTCGTGATTTTCCTGTTCCCAAGCTCGGGATTCAAAATAATTCTGCTCCCACTCTCGCCTAAAGAAAAAGAAATTGAAATTTTGAAGGGAATGAGCATTTTCTTCTGGTGGGGGTGAGGGTGAGGGTGTGGAGGAAAAGTTAGAGATGGCGAAGTGGTTTAGAGACTAGGAAGGAACTTAACGTTTAAGTCATGTCTAGCGATTCCGCCAAGGCAGTGTGATTCTGGTTTGCTTTTCTCAGTCAGTGTGGGTTTTTCTTTTGTCTTTCCCTCTCTCCTTCTTTCCTTTCTTCCACTCTTTTTCCCTTCTTTCTCGGTATGCCCCACCTCATTCTCCCTCTCCCCATTTCCTCTTCTATCTACCCTCTTCACTATTAGAAAGTCTTAGGATCCTGCCTAGTTCTAATTTGCCTAGTTGGTGCGCCAAACGCACTCTCGGGCTGTGAGCCTCTTCCAGGCAGGTGCACGTGGCAGCTTCCGGTTGTCCCCTCCGAGCTCAAGGCCTACTCCCCGCAGGGCTTTGGCCAGATCGAATCCTGCTTGGAGAATGGAAACCCTGCCTCCGCCACCTGTTGAGATTCCTAGGCTCATTTGGTTCCTGCTTCTCCGCTCCAGTCTTGCCTTTAAAGCCCCAGGGTTGCGGGACCTGGGCACGCAGGGGTTGCCTCCCGCTGCCATGACTCCCTTGTGACTAGCTCGGCGGCGTGGACACCCTGCACTTGGACATTGGTTTTCGACTTTTCTCCCTTCTTGCTCCTATTAATCAATTGACTCTCATCTCTCCGATTGAAATCATCCAGCACAAAAATCTCCTGGGAGTCGAAGGGATCAGATCCAGAGAAGCTGTGTGTCAGCCCACGGCCTGACGCCAGTACCGGGATGACTCAGAAACAGGTCTGCACTCATTCCAGCCATAGGCCTGTTACCTCGCCCGCCACATCACCAATGATTTCCTACTCCACTGCCCAGTCAGCTTCTAGAGCAGGATTCACAGTCCGTTTATTTCTGTCCAGTCTCCCTGGAACAGGAATTCCTGGGAGGGTCATTTGCCTACCTTTTTGTTCAGGTCAGCAGTCCTTAGAATGTTTGTTGATCTTGCTTCTCCGACTTACTCCTCCAAACTACTCTCCCCCGGACTCCAGCTCTCCGCCTGCCTGTGCACAAAGGCAGCGTGAGCTGCTCCGGGTACCAGTCAGTCAGTCAGTACTAGTCAGTCCTCAGGCTAAGGAAAGCCCTTTCTCCTTACCCCCTAACCACAGACACACCAGAGCCAGATCTACACGCAAAGGCAGTCACGGAATTGGATCTTACAGAGATCAAGTCCCCCTCCACAGTTTACTCCCATCAATGCATGCAGAGAGGAATTATTATTATTATCATCTTCATCATCATCACCACCATTATCATTATTTTGCAAGACTCCCCCCGGCTGTGGCAGATCACCATCCATGTTTACATAAAGATAAATCTTGCAAATGAACTTCTAGACTAGACAGATGCAGTTTCTGCCTGTTCTGTTGGTTTTCAATTTTGTTTTTTGTTTTTAAATTTCTCTTCCTCTCTTTTTCTTTCCTTTTTCCTTTTCCTTTACTCTTTCTTTCCCACAAACCATATGTTCTTTATTGCTAACCCGCTCACAGTTCCCTAAGGACCCCTCTGCTACAAGGGCATGACAGGGACAAACCCCGCTGTGGCTCACCCAGACATTTCAATGTGGCGGCGCCCAGATCCTCATCTTGTTCCTAAATCCGAGCTCACCCAGCCTGGTTTTTTGATGGAGAGAAGAGCGGCGCCAACGCTTTTGACAAGTGACTGTGGAATTGGGACGCAAAATGACTGCCGTGGTGGCTGCGCTGCTTTGCGGGTTTAACCCACACATTCACCAGTAGCTAACACTGTTGGTCAGGAAGCTCAGGAAGCGCATGGCCTGGAATCTAGAGTTTTACTTTACTCCTTTTTGTAGAATTGAGGGTTCCTCGGCAATTGTCCCACTGTATCCTGCCGCCCAGTGGCGCAGTCAAGCAACCTCTAGTCTCCCCCACAACCCCCGTGGGTCGGTTCTCGTCTCCAACCAGACCCAGCAGGAAGAGCCCTGGAAGCCTTCATCATCACTTTACTCGCCTCTCTCTTAACATTATTTTACATAGATTATAATTCTGGGGTAAGACTTGCTTCTTCCTGGAAGCGAGGAAACCTCTGGGGGGGGGTCCAGAGAAGCTTCTGCTTGTTCCACTCCCCTCCCCACCCTACCCCAAGTGAGGAGGATGCATAAAGAAAAGTGTTGTCATGCCTGGGCAGAAGCCACCCCAGGCCTTTGCGATGTAGATCCTCAGATCCACACCCACTTGGGAACTAAGCAGAATTGTGTGTGTGGGGGGGGGTACAGGAGTCAACCACAGTGCTCCCTTTTCAGTCCCAACTTGTTGCAGGGGGTAAATTATACTTTTTTTTTCTTTGTTCTCAAGACTTGAATTTCTTTTCACAGGTGACACCAGGGGCAGATGCCAGGATTATTCACAGGATTCTTGAAAGCACTTCCCTGGACACATGTGAGGTTCGACATGTGCTGGCGTCCAAACCTGGCTTCTCCCTCCTAGATCCTCTGCTGTCACTCATTAGTCTAATTAGCAGCTTCGTGGTGTACTTGGTAGCCCAGTGGCTCCGAGCTAGGTGGAGACTCCGATGCAGGCTATTGAGATAGGGTGGTTTCCGCTTCCAGATGCATTTGGGGAAGAGGAAGAGGGAACCCAAACCAAACTGTTGTAGGCTTCTTCCAAATTTGGTTTCCCTGCTTGGGTTTGACAGGGTGGGTGCCACTGTTAGGACAGCCTCAGCCAATATCACTACCTTGGCCTTCACCATGAAGCTTTAGAAATGGCTGTGTCCACTCAGGGCTCTCACGATCCCTGGGGCCTTCTGGGTGGAGATGGGTTGGCCTTTATCCTTTGGTGGCATGTGGACCCGAGAGTGCTGGGCAGGGGAGGAAAAGTACTCAGTCAGCACCTCTACCCTTACCCAGTCCATTCTGCCTCTGAGAATACATTTTTCCTAGCAGGTGGTAAGTAGTCTGTGAATATACTGTTGAACTGGCACCCATGAGCTTGTTCAGCTGGAAGTGTCCCAGAGGACTTTCTGAACCCAGAAAGGAATCTGCAGCCACCCTGTTATAAAGGAGTCGCCATTGCTGGCTCTCCAGCAAGATCAGCCCTCTGGAGAACTGGGCTCACACCACTGAAGCCTTGAACTAAAAAAACAGAGGAGACTCGCCCCAGAGGGCTCTAAACTGAGGATCCCTTTTCACTGGGTGTGCGGCCTGAATTCATCCTCTTGAAGTTCACCTTGGGTACCTCTTCCCCCCACCTATTAAAGCTGACCTTACAAAGTACCAAACTGGCTCTGTTCAGCTATGAGGAGGCAAAAGGAAAAAAACAAAAACAAACAAAAGAAAACTAAACTTGGGAAAGTCAGCTCCTCAGTTGCTATGCTGTGTGCTGCAAAATGAGTACCCAGACTTTGAAGGACGCCAGTCCCGGAAAAGGAAGTGAGAAAGTGTTGGCCCTTGACAAACTGAATCATTTAATATAAAACTTGGTTAAGCGGGGCTGGGGACAAACAGCTCCTGGGCTTTCTACTGTGAACTCCTCCCCCAAGTGTGGGGGGTGGGGGGTGGGGTGTCCAGACGTTTTCTGGAGTCCCCAGAGGCCAGTCTCGCCTGCTCCCAGGGTCAAGGAAGTCTTTTGACTTCTGGGGAGCACAGAGCTACCCAGCTTTTCCCACTGGGAATGAACTCTTAAAGGGCCAGCTCATGGAACTTTGAACAGCTACCCGCACCACCCCCCCATCACCTCCCTCAGCTGCCACCACCACCAATCTTGCCTCTTGAGTTTGCCTTAATTAGGGGGTGGGCAAGTAGGATTGGGGGCTTGAGTTCACGTCAAAACTGTCAAAGAGACGGGGGTAGAGGGACCTAGAGAGAGGAGTGGAGGATTCAGGGGCAGGAAAATTCAAATATCATAAAAGGAAAAAAGGGGAACTTGAAGCCCAGAAGTCATTGTTTCCTTTATTTCAAAGGGAAAAAACCTGCCCGATTCTCATCCTTTTGATTGATTAAGGCTCTGAATACCTCTCGGCCCCAGACTGACAGTCCCTGAATAGACTCGAAGGAATAAAGAGCAGTGCAGAGAGCCGGGCTGGCACTCGGGGGTGTAAAGGAGGCGAGTTCGCTGGCACTTACCAAGTTATAAATAAAAGGCTATGCACAATGGTACCTTCTCTAAGGACAGACAGTCTTTACAACACTCCTGGCGTCATATCCTGCTGGGGACACTTCAGCCCCCAGCCAAGACTTAGCTCCTTTTATTTTTCCAGCAGTTTAGTCTGAATGCCATAATAAATTCCTGAGAACAAACGCTGCAACCGGGCAAAACTTCAACGTATAGATGCGTGTGCATCGGGGATTGATCCATATGTGAGATTTAGAGTCCTGGCTTCCCAGAAGGACTTTTAAAACAAGAAAAGGAGCTGAATCCCCCCCCCCCCCTATCTTGCAGCTTCTAGGCCGGGGTCCTAGCCAAATCTGTCTATGTCGAAGGCTACCCCACCTATCCTTCGCTCCCAGACCAAGGAAAACGTAAAGACCTTCTGGGTACATCCTGGAATCTTCCCGAGAGGAGCCGCACTGGGAGGCTCCCATAGCGAACCCAGGCCCAGGGAATACCAGAGAAAAGAAAACTAAATACATCCGGAACTCCTTATGCCTTTTTACGAGTTACCCCCCCCCAACTCGTGTTAGTAACCCTGAAGAGAAAGCCGCAGGTGAAAAGCAGAGACACACGGAGAGAATAAGGGACAGACAGACAGACAGGGAAGAGACACAGAAAGACTGGGGCAGACGGGAATGGAAAACCAAAGAGATCAAAGTGACAGACACAGCGAGCCCTTCTCCATCCTCAGCCGCTCTCATCACCCAGGCTGCCTCTTCCAGTTTCAACCTGTCTACCCTTCTCTCTCGGGGAAGGGGCACAGAGCTGGTCCCCCTCCGGGTCGGTGGAGGCCTGGGCACTGTCAGGGATGGGAAGAGAAAGTAGCCTCTGTCGCCCAATCAGCGCGTGTCTTCGCCACCCGGGACGGTCTCCTCGTTGGCCAATCGCAGCTCAGGGCTTCTGACCAAGCTTTGGGTGAAAGAACTAATAAATGCTCCCTAGTCCGGATCCCAGCACTCGGTGTCACGACGGGAGGAGACTCGGGCCGTGCTCCCGCCTCGTCACCACCCTCCCGCCCCCGATCTTCGTGACTCCTTGAGCACCCTTGCCAGTGGCCCCAGCTGAGGGGCCTATCTGCCAAACTCGCACCAAACTTGTCCGCCTTGGGCTTAGGATCCTTCATTCTAAGGACTCCTCTGGAGCGGGTGGACTGAGAGCTAGCAGCCCCCCTCCCCCTGCGCCCCGCCTCTCTCTCCCTCTCTCTCTTTCTGTCTCTCCTGCCTTCTTTTTGGGGAGGAGCTCTCTGCGATCTGGAGAGTCCCCGAGGGTCACCGGCCGCATTGCGCTCGCTCTTCCGTCTCGCCTTCACCTGGATATAATTTGCGTGAGAAGCTGCCCCCAGGATGACCACGCTGGCCGGCGCTGTGCCCAGGATGATGCGGCCCGGCCCGGGGCAGAATTACCCACGCAGCGGCTTCCCGCTGGAAGGTATGTTAGGGCCTCAGCCCATCCGGATCCCGGGGCCTGGGATTGGCTGCCGCACCCCATCCCAGGTCTCCAGGGCCTGGAGTCGTGCGTTCCCCGGAGCCTCTTCCTCCGTACTTCCCATTCTAAGAAGCAATAGTCGGGAGGGTCTCGTGGAGGGGAGAGAAGCCCTATTCCACTTTCTGACTGCAAACGAAGCACCGTACTCTACACAAACCCTCAGAGCTTGCTTGGCCTGCTGCGGCCGGCTACACTTTACCCCGTTGTTTGGAGTTGCTGCCGTGATGAAGGCGGACAAGCTTCGCAGCCACGGAAACAAGTTTTTCTATCCACCCAAAGTTGCTACGAAATTGTCCCAGCTGCGCCCACTTTTCAAAACCTCCTGTTAGTTCGGCAAGAATTTTCCTGCTGTGGAAAACTGAGGTGGTCCGTTCTAATTGGAACTTTTGGCATTGATTAATTCAATTCTAATCAACTCAAGAAGCATCTCGAAGTTTCTTAACATGTTTGGGGATGCCCTTTGGTTTGCTTGAAGGTTTTGGGAAATTTCGGGGAGGTAGAAATTACTGCAAACTCGAACTCTACCAAGCAATTTGGGAAGTAAGGGCAGTCTTGAGACCTCGATTCATAGTAGAACGCAGCGTGCAATGGCAGTAATCGCGGCTGCGGTGGTCACAGCCAGGCTCGCCGCCGTTTTTTTATTTCTGTGGTGTAACAGGTGATACGCGCTGTCACCTGTGTCTCCTTTCCGGACCCTCCCTGACCCTTGCCTACTACACTCTGATCTGGAAACTCAAAAGGTTGTCAGCTTGCTCCAGATCCGGCAGGATTTTGTTAGCGCCAGATGTTCTAGGCATCAGCCTTATTTCTCCTTCCAACTTCCAGTACCCCCCTCTCCCTCAAAGAGAGAATACAGTTTCTCTGTATCAAGTTATCTTACAGCATTTACTCAATTTTCATAAGGTAATATGCCCCTGCAGTGGATAATCATTGAAACAATCATAACCGTAAGAGTCCGGGGCTGGGGAGTCCAAAGCCTGGTAGTTGGTATTTGACTGTCACTGAATGGTTGGCCGGAAGGATGCAGAATTAGGCTGGTTCGTCTTTCTGCTTTCTAGTCTCCCTAAACGATTTTCGCCTGGACTTTGTCTTTTGCATTCTCTTCCCAGTGTCCACCCCCCTCGGCCAGGGCCGGGTCAACCAGCTTGGAGGAGTTTTTATCAACGGCAGGCCTCTTCCCAACCACATCCGCCACAAGATTGTGGAGATGGCCCACCACGGCATTCGGCCTTGTGTCATCTCTCGCCAGCTGCGCGTGTCCCACGGTTGCGTCTCTAAGATCCTGTGCAGGTACCAAGAGACAGGCTCCATCCGTCCTGGTGCCATTGGAGGCAGCAAGCCCAAGGTGAGCCTGGGGCCTGGCTTCGTGGACTTTGGGTCCGTGGTCAAGCCGGTGGGGAGTGGGCACCCACCGTCTGGCAGGGAGTGAGGAAATTTCCAAGGGAGGTAATATCTATCTATCTATCTATCTATCTATCTATCTATCTATCTATATATCTAGGAAGGAGTGGTGTGTGTGTGTGTGTGTGTGTGTGTGTGTGTGTGTAGAATTTAGTTATTATGGTTGCTGGTGGTCCTTGAACCTTGAAAACCGGCTAGCATTAGCATTTTTCCCCCCAAGGGAAGGGAAAAGTTTTTAATGCCTGGGGGCCTTGGAACCCTCAACAAATTATTTTAATAAACGCCTAAAGCAAGCTTGTTTCCCCAATCTCCACTCACTGCACCACTTTCCTAGAATGAAGCTAAAAATCCCAATTTGATTCTTGAATATTTTCTTTCCCAGCACTGAGAACCCCCGCCCCCGCCCCTGTGCAAAATGTTTTCAAGAAGTCAAAAGCCGGGGCTATTAGTTTTCTTTATAATAAGCCTCTTGACTACATTTTCAAAAAGCAGTTTGGAGAGATCCTTAAATCATGTTAGTTTTCTTTAATAAGCAAGAAAGTGCTGCCCTCTCCGGAGTGGGAGGAGATTATTCGAGGCCTGCTACCTTCTTGGGTTGTGAAGAGAAGCCAGTATGATTTTCTAGTTGCTAGGGGGCAAAGTCAAATGAGCACTGGTGACTCCCAAACATAGTCCCCCTCCCTCCCCATTTTCTCTCTTAACCTGAGTGAGAATCTTAGGAGTGAGTGAAAGAGTCATTCTTTCAGGTTATCTATGTTTGTCTAATTAAAAACAACAACAATACAAGCTAGATACAAGGCCTTTGAAATCTCATCCTAATCCTCCCATAGCTCAGATCTGACCTCTTTGGAACTGACCTAATTTGATTTTTCTGTGGTTCTTTTTAACATTTTTCTTTTAGTTTCGTTTTTGTGTGGATTCGGTGGGGTGTCTAGTGGATCAGAAAGTACAGCCCTCACCTCCAAACTTACATTTTTTAAAAATTTAATCTGGTCCCCCATGTGTCTTCAGGTGGATAGATGGTCTCCAGGCTGTCCGAATGGGAAAATCTCCTGTCTGCTCTTTTCTAAACTGAATTAAAGCCCTTGGCTAAGCAGAGGGACAGTCCCAGAGTCTATTGGAAGGAACATGCTACTGACCATGAGGTGGAGGCACCATATCTGGTTCACAATGTTGGGTACCAACGCACCATCCGCCTATTCTCTTAAAGCAGGTGACAACGCCTGATGTGGAGAAGAAAATTGAGGAATACAAAAGAGAGAACCCGGGCATGTTCAGCTGGGAAATCCGAGACAAATTACTGAAGGATGCTGTATGTGATCGGAACACTGTGCCCTCAGGTATTGGGTCCATTAACTTTTTCCTGAGGCAGGACCGTCAGTCTCTTACTCCAACAGGTCATACAAGTCATAAAATCTCCCCAATTATCCATCCTGGCTATTGGGAGGCTGTCCTGAAATATTTACAAGCCAGACATTCTTGATATTTTATGGAGCATTGGGCGAACGGCTGATCCCCAGGGTGGCGGCTTGGAGGATGACCTGAGGTTTCCCCGCAAATGGAAACATAGGGCACAGGCTATATGATTATTTGTATTGATGTTCCCTTCTAAAGAGAAACAAATGTTTTGATAACTTCCACTGAAGGGAGATCCAAGCTATACCGGTGGAGAGTTGACCGGCGCAGTAAAGGGGTGAAAATTCGGTCCGGACGAGATTTTCCTGGAGTTCCAGGGTCCGTTCAACATCCTGGCAGCTAGGGGAGAGGTTTAGGGGAAGAAGGGCCAGCGCTGGGCCTCCGCGCGGGAAGAGTTTGTTTTTAATTAAAAGGAAACTCCCTTTTTCCCTCTGTAAGAACGATATATTTCAGAGCATGGATTTGTTTACCAGACTGGAATCTGGAAAAAATAAATCGGAGAGAGTGCGTTTTCTTTTGATTTTTACAATAGGGAATGATTCTGCAGTTGAAATTTAAACCCTTTCTATCCTCAAAACAAGTTGATTTGCAGGCGACAGGCCCTCTGTAGTTCTTTGGGGCCCAGTGCCTTTGGGTTGGGAAGGGGCACGGTGAGAGGTGAGCTGGTGAAAGAAGTTATTTAGGGTGTTCTGAGGCAAGTAGCCTACCGCTTCTCGGAGAGGGACGAAGGTAACAAACATTTCTCCGTTCTGAATTGGAGGTGTTAGGAGATTTCCATTTTCCAGTTCCAGCTTAAGTAATGAAGGTGTGTGTGTGGGGGGGGGGCGTTAAGACAAGAGAGAATGCAGAAGGACCGGGATGCCACCAGATGCAGAACACAGCAGTGAGCCCTGCCCAGGAGCAGGAAATGGGTTGAATGCCTCGGCTGAGCCTTTGAGGTCTCCTTTGCAATCATTCCTTTTGCCTCTCAATCGTAAGCGCTGCCTTCCTCCTCTTATCTCCAGTGAGTTCCATCAGCCGAATCCTGAGGAGTAAATTTGGAAAAGGAGAAGAGGAGGAGGCAGATCTAGAGAGGAAGGAAGCAGAGGAAAGCGAGAAAAAGGCTAAACACAGCATCGACGGAATCCTGAGCGAGCGAGGTAAGGGGCCCCAGTGGGCCCTGCGCTCCTACCAGCGAGCGCCAATTCTAGGACCTGTGGGTCTGCGCAACCGCAGAATGGCCCTGGCTCATCTCAAAGCTCAATTCCGGCCTCGGGCACAGCTACTGGTCTCGGGAAGGACATTTAAGTCAGAGGCCAGAGAGGTACTTGGTATTAAACAAAAATCTCCTCTATCCTAATGTTTATTTTCCTGGCGCCCAAATCTGGGAACTCATACACACTCAGCAAGTGTTGTGCCTCTGAGCCACATACCAATAGTTCTAACTCTAAGTTATTATGAGTTTTTTTTCTCCACCATTTCTAGTTCCTTGGGGTTGAGAAGTCTGAGATGTGTTGCAGGTGGATGTTGTGGATGCTTCCTAGATGGAAGCTAAGCTTCTCTGAAATATATACATATATATATATATGTATGTATGTATGTATATATATATATATATATGTTTAGACTACAGGGTAGTTAAATATGTCTGCGGAGCTTGAAGTAGCTTTCACACTATGGGAAAAAACTGCATGTGACCGAGAATTAATAAGAATATGATTGTTCTGGGCAATGGGAGCCTAATGTTGCCCAAACCTCTGCTGCCTTATACAAATGTGTTTGCACATGTGTATAATAAGCTGGCTAATTTTCATTTGTTCTCAAGTGAGATGAGGTATAACCTGTGTGTATCTGGCAACTAACTGACCATGCCCAAGTAGTGGGTTATAGGGATCTGGGTCAAAGGGATCTGTGTTCGTGAGCCCCTAGTCCTGTCACCCTCTGTTCCCCAGGGTACAGACCACCCACTCCCTGTTAGCTGTGAGCTGTCAGCACCAAAAGAAAAATCTCCCTCCAGGGTATGGAGAATTACAGGCTGTTTCCCTCTTACCTGCTTGGAGTCATCTCCAAAAATAAAGGTTTATAGAAAGAAATAATCCATTTCTATCAGGGCATTCTGAGATGAACTAGGAGAAACTTAGCTCTGGCACACAGATTGTTGTGTCTCTCTTCCCTACCTTCATTGAGTAGCTTTGGGACAACTGCTGGCCTTCCTGGAAAGTTCCTTTGCAAACCAATACAAAAGCTGCACCTTCGATATTTAGAGTTGGATGTTAGCGACCAAGTGCCCAACTTCTAATAAACGGACATCTAGATGCTTCAGGGCACACGTATAATCAAGAAGAGGCCCCCGAATGGAAGGAGGCTGAACAGGGAGAAGGAACATATTGTTACTTCTGTGTTTACAGCAGGGGCTTCAGTGAAGTCTGTGTAAGTCAGGACAAATGCATTTCTGGGCATTCTGTTTTTCCTTCCAGCCCTAGCAGCAGTCTAGAGGTGCTATGATAAAAATAAGGCAGAGGGCTGAGGACCCGGGCCCAATGGGCTCTTAAAGCAGAGCCTTTGGTTATGGGACAGGCCTTGCCGGGATCCATGACTTTGCTACTTGTTGCTAGAAGTATCAGCCAGGCAGACCAGCCGCTCCCTCGCAGCCGCAACAACCAAGGCCCAGGAGACAAAACATCTCAAATGAGCTGGTCAAACATTTGTACAACTTTTCCAGCGTTTACAAAGAAGGCCTTCTCTACACAATCTACACTTGGAGATGAACTTGGGAGACAAAGCCTGGAGAGTCCATTGAAACTCACACTTTAGCTTGGCCCAGACAAAGCTCCAGCTCAGAGCAGCTTGATGTGAACAAAGGAAGGCAGCCTTTTTATAATTCAAGGAGAAAAGAAGAGAAAACAGCCCCACAAAGGGCCCAGAATAGACATTATGGGCTTGCAATGAGGGATGAATTATTCAATGAGCCCCAGTAGCTGCTGAGCCAGGAAGTTTTATGGACTCTCCAGTGTGGAAAAAGTGGCCATTTCACCTACAAAATGTTTCTAGTCTTTTGGGTCGCCTCACTGGGCCGGCTGCCATTCAAGGGCAATTGCTACCATTTTTAAAAATCAGAGTGTTTCCCCCAGTGGGGATTGTGTTCTTCTAACACACACACACACACACACACACACACACACACACACACACACACGCCCCTCCCTCAGAGGCTGAAGTCTAATTTAATTTGGGGTTGTCAAGGAAGACACAGCCTGAGTCCCTTCAGTGCCTCCAGCTTCCTTTCCGGATGAACCCTGGAGGGCAAGAGGGGCCCAGAGAAAGGATAGAGTGAGATGCAGTTTGAAGTCTAGAAACCTCAAATATTCCCCTCTGTTGTTTGGGCATCAAAAGTCTCTGACGGTCCCACTTGTAAAATAGAATGGATGTTGAGAAAGGGCTTTCTGAGTCCTGACAAAGGGGAGGGAAAAGCTGGTGGAGGAGGGACTTTTGGGTGCCCCCCCCCACTACTGTGTGCTCTTGCCAGATGGGCCTGGTACCTGCTGCTGAGGTTGGCTTTGCTGGACACAAATTTGGCCTGGGGTCTGCTTGGCAGGCGCTTCTTGGATGCTGGGAGAAGGGCACCCAGACAGAGGTCAGAGCCTCTCTCTCTCTCTCTCTCTCTCTCTCTCTCTCTCTCTCTCTCTCTCTCTCTCTCTCTCTTTCTCTCTCTCTCTCTCTCCCTCCCTCCCTCTCTCTGTCTCTGTCTTCCCCTCCCTCCCTCTCCCCCCCCCCACCAAGATCTTGTCCCTTTTCCTAAAGGGTCCCTTTTGCTTTCCCCAATTTTCCTTCTCCCTTGTCCAATCTCAGTCCAAGCAGCGGCTGCATATACCCCTATGTTCCAAGGTACCCCCAGGCTCTGTGCACCCCTGCTGATTCCATCCTTCCTGCAGCATAGGGGTGAAAGAAGAGGGTTGTGCGGTAGGGAACCTTCCGCCCTGTGCTTGGCCAGCAGTGCAGACGGAGCAGGCGCAGCCGGACCTGCGGAGTTCGAGCTCAGGCACCTCGGGCTGCGGCAGCTCAATGGGCGCCTCTGTTCCTCCCCCGGCGCAGCAGAGCGGGCCCGCGGGCGCCGCCACAATAGCCCGGGCCCCCGCTGCTGCGCCCTGCGCCAAAGCGCCGCGCCGCCCCTCCCCGCGCTCCGGCCGGCCCGCAGCTTAGCTCGCCGGGCTGCAGCCGACTCAATTGCCTTCTTTATGTCCCTCTCACTTTCATCTAGACACAGCCCGCCTCCCCCTTCTTCTCCTTTTTTTTTTCTTCCCTCCCTAGCCTGAGGCTCACATTAGTGAAATTTCTGCAACCTCCCCCATTTTTTTTTTCTTATTTTAAAGAAAGCCCTTAACACAAAAGCGGTGACTAATCGATAGAAACTGCTCCTTCATCATCCTCTCCTTCTCCTCCCCTCCTTTCCCTCCTCCCTCCTCGTCTTACTCCTCTTCCTCCTCCTCCCAACCCCCTCCCTTTCTCTCAGCAGGGTGACGCTTTTCCTGTTTGTGAGTTTTGGGCAACATTTTTGCTTTGTGCCATAATGGAATTACCGGACAGACGGGGGCTGTAGATGGACACGCGACGGCAAGACTTTCCGCTTAAATATTTAGATGTAACGTTACAATTACGGACTTGTTGCTGCGGCTTTGAAGTGGCCGTGCGGGAGCGCAAGGGGAAAGAGGCCAGATTGCCAAATTGATGTTTTGATTGGGCCTGGAGACACGCTTTCACAGGACTCTCCCCCCTTTAAAAATAAAATCTCAAATAAGCGTGGGAGGTTTTCAACAATCGCAGAGATGAAACTGAAAGAATTCGAGCACAGGATCTCTGGGAGCTTATATTCCCTTCACATTTCTTTTTTCTTTAGTGGAAAAAAATGTTTTGGTTTTTTTTTTTAATTTTTTTTTTCAGAAAAATGCCTGTGTCAAAAGTTTTTCTTGAGCTTGTTTTGTGTATAACCTCATGATCTTTACTAAAACTAATGACAAATGACGTCAGATTAAAAAATGTATGTCTATAAAGATCAAGGCGGGGGGGGGGGGTAAAGTTCTTGGACTATTTCGTTCCCAGTAGATTGTTTGGAAAGCACACTCTCGAATGAAGGGAGTCATGCTGTGAAAAGCAAAGCCAATTGCTTCTTCCTTGTTGGTGGAGAAGGGAATTGGTTGGTGTGGTGTGTGTGTGTGTGTGTGGGGGGATAGGCTGAGCCTTCCCACAGATTAAAATAATCGGGCACAGGATTACAGATTTCTGGACCCAGATCTTTTATTACTGGCCATTTCCTGACCATTCTTAAGTCCATTTGCCAGGACAGGAGTCTGCCCTCAACATCATATTTAGACCTGGAGACACATTTTAAAGTTTTGAATGCTTTACAATTCTACTCAAGGAAAGTGTTCCATTTGAAAAAAAAAAATGTGTTGGGGGGTGGTGGTGGTCACCAAACCACAGTAACATTCCCTAGCCAGAACAATGGGGAGGTAAGGGGTGGAGTGTGTGTGGGGGGGTCCTGCGCTTAGCACTTTCTTTTTCCTCTTGTTTTACTGGGGTAACTGCTGTATGCTTACTTTCTAGCTTTATTGAAAACACGCAGATTTCCTAATTAATGCACGATATCATGTTTATTTTGGATTTTGATGTGATTGTTGATAGCACCGGAACAGGAGGTAGGAGCTTCCAGTTTGTAATAATTACTGAAGGGTCATTTAAGAGTCTCCAGGGCTGAGTCATAAAACACACCCGGGCGATGATGCGGAACCAGAAAGTGTGCCTTGGTTCAGGCAAGTGGAATATACAGAAATCAGCCAAGTGAATAGGAGCGATGCACTAAACCCTAGTGGTTCCAACATTCATGAATATTCTGAGGACAAAACAAAAATCCTTCCTTATCATGAGATTAAATGTTCACGTTATACAAGAAATAAATTGGTCAGCAGAATAGCTCAGTGACAGTTGCCTAGCCTGGGACCCAGAAAGTTTCGGTTCAGTGGGGTCCTATGATAGGTAACTTACTTATTCACTCCAATAAATGAAGATTAAGGAACTATTAAGGACAAGAACCTACCTTGTAACTCACCAGCCACTAAAATGGCAATTAAGCAGTCAGCTTCATGTCTTATCTCACTGGCTGCTCTGGGGTTGCTTTACAACCAGGAATTAAAATCTGAAAGGGGAGTTTTCTGCGGCTCTGGCCAAATATTGATTAAGTAGCTGTTTGTTGATACCATTGTCATTCATTAAAAGGCTGGGAGCTCAGCTCCTCAGTGGCCACCTTCTTTTGTGAGGTCTTCTTAACCACACAGATCAAAGTGGGATCATTTCAATTTATCTGTCTTGGAAAATCCTCCTTTTCCTCAGAAATCTCTAAGGAGGAACTGGCCAAAGTCCCCTTCAAGAGTAAGAACTGAAACCAGTTCTGTGTTGTATCCTAGAGAAGGCTCATGGGGTATTTTTTCAATTATCCTGTGGTGATTTCATGTTCAGTACTGAGGCTGAGATAGTGATTTTATCAAGTTGGTTCTCCTTTGGGGCGTGTGGGGGGGGGGCTGGGGGAGGGGGCGGGTGTCGCTACTATCTGTTATGGCAAATTTTCTAAATGTGAATTTGTCACTATAATTGCCTCCCAGGCTGGAGTGCTATGCAGAAAAGATATCAGATTTTTTAAAATGTAAAATTAGATGGATAAATTACAGGAAGACAATGAGATATAGCGGCCATATCTCCCTATGTGCGGCATTTTCATATTTTTGTGTTTATTTTCAAATCCCTGCATTACGGGAGTAGATACGTGTTCATATGTACAATGTGTGTTGTTGGGTTTATTTACAAACTGGTCACTGAGAATTAAGCTGGTTCTGGCCTGTACAAAGGCATATTTATCCTGAAAACTTCTAGAGGCATCAGAGTTGGAAGTAACAGCATAGATCTTAATACATTCCCAGATGTTGACTGCTAGGAAAAACACCTGAATCCCATCATGACTTCTGTAGTTGTTGATTTTTAGATCAACTATTAGGTTTTTGTTTGTTTAAGAATTTAGTATATTTGTATTGGTTTTTCCTTTCTTTATGACGGTAAAAAAATTCTTTCAAGGGCTCCTTTGGAAATATACCATTTCTGTGCTTAATTTGCAAATTCCAACAAATTACTCTGAGGTTCTCCTATTTATACCAGAGTCAGGCTTGGGGTATTTCTCTGTATGTCATGTATGTGCCACTGTGTGAGGCTTTGTGAGCGCCCTTGCCGTGTGCATTTTGATTCTAAATGATGGTGTTATAAGGGTTTGCCTTTTTATTATTTACTTCTTTTAAAACAAGTTGTGTCTTGACATGTGGAACTAAGTCAGTGTTGGCTGTGTTTATCTTATAAATATATTTTTAAAAATTCTATGTCAGAATCCCATATGTTAACTTATAATGAATTCATTCACCTATGTTCAAATACTCAGTGGTATAACATGGCACTAATCAATCATGACAATACAGTACAACTGCCTGTCAGGCTGCAAGTCAGAGTCAGTTTGAATATATGTGATGATGGTTTGCCATCCCTGGGTCAGGTACAACGTCATTCAATTCTTTGTTGCTTATTTCAAATATACACACTTTTTTTTTTTTTTTTTTTTTTTTTTTATACACACACAGTGTTGAAGCAACTTTATCCTCTTGAATGTCAGGCCAGGGAGACAGACAGATCCCAGATCCATGTGGGGCCAGATCTTAGTACCAAGGCGAGCTTGCTGATCTGAGAATTCTTGCCTCTGTCTGAGGGAGGGGCTGTGGTGTCAAAGGAGGCACTCTCTTACATACTGTTTTATCTAGAATCCTGCAGCAAAATTTAAAATGTCACAAACTTTGCTACGTGTCATATGCAGAGAGAGAAAGTGAAAGGGAACTTGCCATTCTCTCTGCAGATGAACAGCAAGGTGGATGTAATATTGTTCTATGGCTCTCCCATGGTTTACAGTCATCTTCAGCCTTCCTAGTGCTGCAACCCTTTAGTACAGTTCTTCATGTTGTGGTGACCCACAAGCATAAAATGATTTTCCTTACTACTTCATAACTGAAATTTTTGCTGCCGTTATGAATCACTGTTATGACTCATAATGTAAATATCAGATATGCAGGACATCTGACATGGGAACCCCATGAAAAGGTTGATCCACCCCCAAAGGGTCACAACCTACAGGTTGAGAGCTACTTACTGCATTAGAAATTTGCCCCTGTGGAAGGGAGACATAAAAATGTAGCTGAAGACAATCACACAAGTTTTATGAATTCTTACCTCCTACATCCTGCTTTCCTTTATTCCTGGTAAACAGGAACAGATCATTTCTGCTGTGTAAATTGCCACCTTTCTCTCTATTTTTAAAGAAGAAATTGTATTGCAATAAAGGAGCATCTGTGTAAAATTTAGAATTTGATTTGATACACTTTTCTCCCAAAATGGAGAATGTTGAAAAGGCAAATTAGTTTACATGGCAAATAGCAAAAAATGTTTACAGCATTTAAAATTCTACAGCAGGATTTTAAGTAAAGCAAAGGAAAGGAACACATCCCCTTTGCGCCAAAGCAACTTGATCTAAGTCATCTGAATTTTTATGTCCACCATCTACTGAAGTGACAAATTGTCTTTTCTATGGAAGCTAGAATCCATGACAGGCAAAAGCCAATCTATTGTGTGCCTATATCCTTAGATCCATTCAGTACTTTACTGGATAAACTTTCTTATGGACTTTTAGCTGCTCAGTTCTATTGGGTCTGTAATAGCATATTAACACCAATTCTCAATTCTAGGGGTCAATTCTTGTTCTGGATCCAACCCAACAGATTCCATTCAGAAATAGCTGATTAAAATGCTTTGCAATGAGCAAGGGAACCTCTTGGGCAATGACCAACAAGGTTGAGGGAGGGGTTACAAGTATAACTTCAGCTTGTACCATTCATAAGATCACAGTAAAAAAGAAAAATGAAAAAAAATATAGATTTGTGGAAACTTAAATGTAGACCTTTAAAAAATAAAGTCAATAAGTATGGCTCTATGAAGACTTACAGCATTGAATCTGCTTTGTCTTATACCCTTGGATACATACCACAAGTAAATTAGGGTAGAATAGCTAAGAAAAGAAAGTTAATTACTACTTAACATGGAATCTGTTCCATTTATTTTTGTTTTTATAGTGAATGTTGATATAGTCACATGTTTGCATTTAAGCAGAAAGTTAACATTTTTATTTTGTGACTTTTTTTATGAGTGACATAGATATATGTCAGCCACATGTTCCTCTTATTTCTTAGCATAAAGTTCTAGAACAAACGATGAGTTTGTTTGTTTATTTAATTCCTCTGATGCTAGGAATGGAACCCAGGGATCAACAATGTCAGGTGTCCATTCTATCACTCAGCGCCATCTCCTTCTAGTCTTAAACGTATATCCTAAAGTTTAATATTCAAATGTATCATCATCATTCAGAAAATTAATTGGTGTAATTTATTTTTGTAAAGAAAGTGGTCACCTGGACCCGGCAGTTTGCTGTTAGAAGGCTGTTGGAGCACTGAGTGTTTTTGTCATGTCTGATTTAGAACTTTTCTACACGTTTTTTTGTGCTCTAAAAGAACACAATGGCCAGAGTTAAAGTGGCACTGTGCTGGCCTTACCTAGCAGTCTCTGAAATGGCAATGGAGACCCATCACTGTTCAGGTGTGACCTCCTGAACTTCATCTTTGACACTTTTAAGACAAAGTGGGTCATGCTAGTTTCCAAGGGTTCTGTAAGAACAAGATGAGGAGATACTTGTGTGCAAATTATATCTACTCGCAAAACTCAAATCCTGGTGGGGTAGGGGACACAAAACTCTGAACATATTGAGAAAGTGACCAGCCTACAGGCTAGCAGATGGGCTCTGCCCAAGGGCAGATAAAAAGCTTAATTCAAGGCTTAGCAGCAACAATGAAGACCAAGCACACACACCCTCAGCTTTCACACACAGCATACATATATACACTCCACATTCTCCCCTTTGCCCAGAAACGTTCTTGTCAGACACCCTTTAATAGAGCAACTTCACTGATTTCATTCATAGGGATGAAAAATTACAAACTTCTAAAACTTCCGCCAAATGTCGAAGGATATTTCTTAACTCCTTTCCCCTCCCAGGCTATCGATTTGCTCTGTTGGATGAACTTGTTTGCAAACTTTTGTTTGTTTATTTTGCCCAGTCAAAGTCGGGCAAACTGCTTAGTGAACACTGATCCCAACGTATTTTCGCTCCTGCCACTCGCTAACTCGTTCACGTGGTGGAGTTCCCCACGGCCTTTCATTACACCTCCTCTTCTGCCTGCCCATTCTTAAACGGGATTGGACTCATTCTCAGTTCCTGGTGCACGGTTCTTAGCACTGGAGCTTAGACGTGTGGAGGAGACTTTCCATAGTAGCCATCTTAAGCTGGAGGATAAATTACAATGACCTTTTAATTTGATTTCCTCCTATTCAACCCCACCCCTAAAATGGTGGTGAGGCTGTGCGCGTGCACGTGTGCTTGATCTTGTGAATCTTGGACCACAGGCATGCACTGTGAGTGAAATGAAAGTATCTTGCTCATGAGGCTCTGGGGACCGAGAGCTCCTGCCCCTGCCTCTGGTTTGAGCCTCTTGACAGTGCAGGCCCTGGCTGCATGGAAGGCTGTTTTCTTATCCCCACATGCACTGCTCTGACCTGTCTCAGAGTTAGGTCAGGCTGGGGCACTGCTGGTTTACGCAGCTGTTAAGGCTTAGGCGTCACAGCAGGCAGTCTCTGCTCCTTGGCTGGCTCGACCCCAGAAACTGATAAAAACTTATTGGAGAGCATGCCACCTTCCTTCTGGATGCCTCCTAGCCCCCTGAAGGCTTTCAGATGCGAGGGGACATCTTGGTTCTGAGGGCCAACTCTCAGTTCCATGGACAGGCTGAGAATCACATCCTCAACAAGTCAACACTTCAAATGACATAGACTGGCAGTCAATTTTAGTTTTCAAACCGCCATGTTTATTTTTGGGTGGATAAAACACTTGCTTTGTACAAAACTCAAAAGCTATGAATGGAAGCAGGGTAACATGTTTTCTTTCCCTGTATACTAGATCAATATCAATGAGTGCCTCCCCCCCCCCAGATGGCACAAACATGCAATTAATCACCCCCCCCCAGTTTATCTCTCACGTGTATAATGTTTTCACCTCTGGTAGAAATGGCAATCTTCTATGTCAGCTTTCCTGCACCTCATTTTATTTTTTTCTTTTTGAGCTCAGCAATCAATCTTCACCAGGGATTTCTCAGCCCTGTTTGTATAGCTGTGTAGTATTCCGTTATATTGGCAGAGGGTGATTTATTTTACATTTAAAATGTTTTCAATGTAACAGTACCATTTGGCACAGATGTGAGTTTATTTATAAAATAAGGGGATGGCATTTGTGATTTTGAGGGCTTTGATGGAATTTGGGTTCTTCACGGAGAGCAAATGGTGAAGGAGCTGAACAGTTGAAAGGCGGGAGGGCATTTGCCTTGTGGGGGGATCCTGTGGAAGACAGACAAGACTCTTTCCTCTGTCACAGTCTGAGTGGGAGCATTGAAATTACTGTTTTTAATATTAGTACTCCATTGACATGAGACACTGTTGCTCCTGACAGCACCGTGCACTTTCCCGAAAATATGTTGGACACTGTTGTTGCTCCTGCTGGAGTTCAATTCCACTTCTGACACCAGATATCGAGGTTAAATAAGGATCAGGATAAACAAATAGGCCGAATAGATGTTTATTCAGGGAGAAATAACTTACAACCTAGACAGATGAACACCAGGAAATTCAACCCGATCCTCTCCTGTCCGAGTCACGCCAGCAAGAGTTAGAAGATGTTCCATCTTCTAACTCTAAGCCAGTTTCTTTGCCCCCTACTTATTGGTTTCTTTTAAAATACTTTTTTTTTGGTTTAATATTTATTTAATTTCATTCCTAGCTAAAACAGTCTTCTGGTGTTAGGCTTTTTTGCTTGCTTTTATTTTGTACTAGAGATATTATAGGTAGTTTATATAATTTAGAAACAACTTATTCTAACCATTAAGCTGTAAAAGAGACATTGTCTTCCAAGGACCCCAAGTTAGGTTCGAACTGGTAAGTCATAGAACATACTGTTGTGTTCTGATTTTGAGGCATGCTGACTTGGGGTTTCTGTGTTTGGTAATGGCTCACTTTAAGGGAGTATGTATCCCTTCCCTTTTCCTGCACAAAAGCCTTGTTATATTTTTCCACATACCTTACCCCTCTCAACTCATTTTGGCCCATTTCCCCTTAAATCCGATGCTTGGGAACACAGTTGCTGAGACCCAACTTGCCTAAATTGGGAGATAGAGTCTGAACCAAGCCAGAAAGAACTGTGCTCCAACTCTCCAAGAAAGACTAGTCACCCCCAAGCCCCAGAGATGGGGAGTGATGATAGCAGTACATGTTACAAAGCGAATATTTCAAGCCACCCCTTCTTAGGAAAAGTCCATGCAGTGGCAGGAGAAATAAAGGGCTAGGGATTGACTTCTGAACATTAAAGCCGTAACTGGGGAAGACAAAAACGGAAAAAGGAAAGAAAACAAGACTTGTCTCTTGACAATTCTTGTTGCCATCCCAAGATGCTCAGCACACAGTCTGTGAGCATGAGGTAGCAGGGGTGTGCATTCTGCAAGCTGAGAGGCACTGCTGGCTTCATGGATCCCCTTTCTGCTTTCCCTTTGCCTTGCCTGTGAGATCTCAAGTGACCAGAGGGACAATGTAAACAGGCTTGGTGTTAGGAACAGCTGCAAGAATGGGAAGAATCAAAAGCAGCCTTCCCACTCCCCCCCACCCCAGCCCTATGCATATTGAGTGGAATCAGGTTGGTAAAAGTGTGGCATCTCTTTCCTACCTGCAAGAGTATCCAGTTCCCTACTTAGGAGGGGAATCTAAGGGTGGTTAATCCCAAAAGGAAGATCCTGATGTGTTTTCGTGTTGCTGTGATGTTGTTGTCAGAAGAAACTTAGACCGTATATTATAAATTATTTCAGGGCCGCCATGTGCAGAGTGAGGGAACTCTGGATATATGATACCCTTACAGTGTTTTCAGGTAGGCAAAGAGATGGCAAATAGAGTCAGTCACTGGGGAACTAGCTTCATAGCCCTGAGCAGCTGTCTTTTGGAAGTGCTACTTTTTTTTTTTTTTTTTTTTAAGATTCTAATATTATTTTTTTGTATATGAATGTTTTTCTTACATTCATGTATGTGCACTGCATATATGCCTGGTGCCCATGGAGGCCAGAAAAGGGCTCCTGATGATCTGGGACTGGAGTTGACCATGGTTGGGAACCAACATGTGGGTGCTGGGAACGCATGCCATGTCTTCTGCAACAGGTACTCTTAAGCACTGAGCCATCTCTGGAGCCCTGGGAGAGGTACTCTTTCATTTTCAGTGTGTGTGAGTGTGTGTGCACACGTGTGCATGTGCGTATGTGTATGTATGTGTTGTGTTGTACATGTTGTATTTATGTGACTGTGAGGGTGCATGCTCCCATGCATGTGCACATGGAAGCCAGAGCAGGATATACTTGTCTTCTATTATGCTTTACCTATTTCCTTAAGATAGATTCTTTCATTCAGTCAGAAGTTTAACATTCAGGTTGGTCAACAAGCTCTTAGGGTTCACCTGTCTCTATCCCTCAGTGCTGGGGTTATAGGCACACATAGCCATGTTTGACTTTTTAACAATATATAGATACAAGGGTTTCCAACTTAGGTCCTTGTGCTGACAAAGCAAGAACTCTTACTCACTAAGCCATCTCCACACCCTTATTCCCGGAAATTATTGAAAACAGGAAGAGACTCCTGAATCCATCTGGGAGGAGTTGCACTTCAGGATTCCTAAGTAGGTGAGATCTCGGTGCCTGGAAGTGTTGGCTTTGTTTTGGAATGTTTAGAGCCTTCTGACATCCTATCAGACTGTTTCTGAAAGGCCTGAAAATCCATTCTGGGAAGGAGAGCAGATGAAATGGAGGGGTCCTCACAATGCCTGGGGTAGACTAGTAATCTGCCAAGGCAAAATAGGACTTGGGAGCTCATCAGCATGGATGCCTTCCAGGTGGTGGATTGCTCAGTTTTATGCAGACAGGACACATCCATGGTATGTGTCTGTGTGCAACATACATTTATTACAAAGTGGTAGAAAGGCAACTTCTATAGTTTCTTACTTGAAGCCAATGTCTGCTTGTGGTCACTGGCCCTGCCAAGCTTTGAATACTTGCTGAGTGTTTGTCTGGGAGAAGAGGGCAAATGGATGACTTGGGATAGAGTGTCAGGTCAGAAATCTCAAAGACCCAAACTCTAGTGTGCCTGAACTGACTAGAGGGATGCCCCAGTATTGGAAAAACTGCTGTTAGATGGCAGACATTGCTTCAGTAGATCAGGATGGCAACTCAAACTCTCACCTGTTTGGGATCAGTTGTGAGGCTTTTTCCAGCTTACTCAGTGAAGGCTGGCTTCTCTGTGTCTTCCCCTTGCCTGTGCTGATCTTTTTTGAGCATTCTTGAAGACAAAACCAATGGATACTTGTAATGTAGGAAGTACCATAAGTGGTCAGTAGAGTAGGTCAGCATATACCTTGGTCAGCTAGGAGATAGGAGAGGAATCATCTCATTGTTACAAATAATACACAGAACTGAATTCTGAATTTTTTCTGGATCTTTGTTGGATAACTTCCATTATTACTATACTCTTTTTTTTTTTCTGGTTTTCTAGACAAGGTTTCTCTGTGTGACAGTCCTGGCTATCTAGAACACACTCTGAAGCCCACTGAGATCCTCCTGCCTTTGTGCTGGGATTGAAGGTGTGTGCCACCATCAACAGTCCCAATTGCTATAATTTAATGTCATCCATTGTGATGATTTTTCACCTGAAATGAATCCTTTCTATTTTCTAAAAGTGAAAACCCATATTAAAAACAAAGAAAAAAAATGTTATTTTTCACACTGATGTTTCTGTACAAGCAAAATCCTTTTGGAAAAACCTTAGGAAAAAGAAAATGAGCCAGGTGTTGGTGGTGCAGGCTTTTAATCCCAGCACTCGGAAGGCAGAGGCAGGTGGGTCTCTGGGAGTTCGAGGCCAGCCTGGTCCACAGAGCTAGTTCCAGGACACATTCCAAAGCAATACAGAGAAACCTTGTCTCAAAAAAAAAAAAAAAAAAAAAAAAAAAAAAAAAAAAAAAACCAAGAAGGGGGGGGGGGGGAGAGAAAAGAAAAGTAAGAAAGACAGAAAGAAAATGAACTGTCACACAGTTTCCCCAAGACATTTAAAAACGCTTTCCTTCCTCCACTGGCTTGTGAGTTGACCTTGAGTAGGGGGAGTGGTCAGTTTCTGGGCTGGTTTCTTCTCCTCTCTTCTCTCTCTTCCTTGACTTCCACCTGCCTTTTCCTGTGAAGCCCTACCAAATGCACACACTCTTTCACTCCTCATCCTGCCCTTATTCACACAGAAACTCAAAACAACTTCGTCTGGCAGGGGTGCTGACACTTTGCAAGGGATCTTGGGACTGGCCAGTTTAGCACGGAGGACAGATGAGATTGCCGGGTATCCACAGCGGCAAGCCACTGGAAGAGGCAAAGAACAGGTTTCTGATGCTCTTCACATCAGCCCCCAGCAGATCCTGTCTTGAATAAGTACAGATGGGATCAGTTCAGCCAGGAGAGCCCTCCTTGCTGATGGAGAAGACCAGAAGGCAGGGCGCCCCCGCCCCCCAGCTACCCAAGAGTAGGTGAAGCCAAATTAGCTCCAGAGAATTCTCCACTCCAGGTGGCAGGGAAGGGTCTTGGTTTTGGTGTTCCGGGCCCTTGGCAAATACTGAACCAGAGAAGAGTATACAGGTTCTTTCTGACTGGGAACCATAGATCAGGAATGCATAGGAATGCATGTGTAGGGCTCATCTTGACTCCAAGCAGAAAGCTTTTCCTATGCGGCCACAGTGATCTGAGCTCTCGCACTTTCAATAGCTCCAGGACATCTGTAGAGGTCTGAGGAAATGCACCGACCTCCAGAGGTCAGACTCTAAGATGTGAGGGATATTCTTCTTGGGTGCACTAGCTGAGAGGGCTCAGATACCCTAGCCTCTAGAATCTAGAGTCTAGATGTTGAGTTATGTGGCGCTGGGGACTGAACTCAGAACTTCGTACTTCCTAGGCATGCATTCTACCAGCCGAGTTGTATCCTCTGGTTCCGGAGCCCTTGAGAACCTCAGAAGCTCGGAAGACATAAGCAAAGAGGCTCTGAATTGAACAACTGGGCTGTTGTCTATTGTTAGTTTATGTGCTATTAAATTTATGATAGATGTCTTTGGGTCTTAGAGTTGCTACTTAGATTCTATTGGTATTATATGAATATTGAATTATGTCCTTGGAATTAAGACTCCAACAGCAGTCTGCCTCTGTTAGGGGGAACATTTGTCAGAAGTAGGTTCTTTTCTATTGGCTTTTGTTGGTGGTGGTTTGTTTGAGACATGCTTTTATGTTAGCTTAGGTTAGCCTTAAGTTTGCTGTGTAGTGGAGAATGACCGCCAGAGCCCGATTCTCCTGCCTTGTATCTTCAGAATGCTGGGGTTACAGGTGTGTACAACCTGGATTCTATGGTGCTGGGGACTGAACCCATGCTAGTCCTTCATGCATGCTAGGCAAGCATTCTACCAAATGAGCCACACCCTCACCCCTGAGAGATAGATTCTCCACAGAGCTAATGAACCTGTGGAGTTGTACCCATGCAAGCCCCTTTGTGTCTCTGACAGGGGCCCCAACAAGGTCTGAATTTCCTTAGACTTT
This sequence comes from Phodopus roborovskii, assembly GCF_943737965.1. Taxonomy (NCBI): domain Eukaryota; kingdom Metazoa; phylum Chordata; class Mammalia; order Rodentia; family Cricetidae; genus Phodopus; species Phodopus roborovskii. Next base: position 23,668,727 of record NW_026126460.1, on the reverse strand, counting down.
TACAAATGATGCAAAAACTAAGACTTGATGGGCCTCTTTCTCTAGATGGGCCTCTTGAGTCTCAAATGCTGCATCTGCTGCCATCTGTTTCCAGTGAGATGACAAGCATCTGGATGTGACGTGAGAACATGGCCCAGTTACACAGGAGAACAGATGAATCTCAGTGAGGATGCTCTGGTCCCCCCATGTGTGCTTGAGACCTTTGAGCTTCCAGTATGGCTCTTTCTGTTCTCTGCCTTCTTAACTCAGGGGGCCAAAGTGGGAGTTAGGCAACTTGTCCACATGTCTTTCCACTACTTAGCATCCTCGGCACTCACAGAGAACCCCTCAAAAAACATCTGGGACTGGCACCTTTCAAGCAAATGAAGAGTCTTCACTCACCAGAGAAGAACAGGCAGGCAGAACTCTATTTTGTCAGGGCTTTAATTCCCTTGGTTGTCAAGGTGGCCTGAAGCACTATGTCCACGCTTCTAATAAGTCTCTGGAAATAACCCTATGGCCAGTTTGCTGCTATGACTCTCTGTCCCTTAGTTTCTTGTCCTTTGGAGCATGCAAATACAAGGCAAAGTGAAAGCCAAAGCCTATGGCAGGCAGTGGTGGCCATGGCAATGTCCCACCACCAGCAATTCTAGTAGCCCCAGGCAGCTGCTCTAGGAAACAGTGGGGTCACAAGAAGTCCCAGCATTCAGGTCAAGGATGGGCAGAGATCATGACTCAGTATCTTAGGCAAGTGATTGTCCTGTCTTGTTTTGTCTTTGGGGTTGGGGCAGGATGGCTTTGGGGTGGTGGGTAGGACCAGAAGCCTCGAAGGCACATCTCTGTATGCTCCTACAGGTGGTCAGATCACCCTGCCCTATCCACACCAGGGATGCATGCTTTCTTGTTCTGGCTGACAAAGTTTTGCTATAAGAGGCTGGGAAAGTATGGGGTATTCTTTAGAGAATGTAAACAATTCTGTATTTATATAAAAATGTTACTGCCTTCTGCATAATGGTAGTGATTTCTTCCTGTTTCTAAAGAGGGACATAGATGTCTGATAATTGACCAAATCAGAATCTGAAATGATCTTGAAAAAGAGATAGGGAAGGAAGGAGAGGAAGAGGAAGGGGAGAAAGGAGGGAGAAAGGGAGAGAGAGAGAGAGAGAATATATTAGGCAAAGTGCACTTCACTTTTCTGACTATTCTATACACTATTTTAAGTGTGGGTTAAGCAAGAAACTAACTGTCTCACACCTGGCACTGAACAGTTGTTAGAAATAGAATTGGGCAAGACATTTTTTTCCTATTTTTTTTCTTATTTTGCTTTAAGTTGACTCAAAAATATATATTCAAAAAATGAACATTTTCTATACACAATAATTTGATACAATTTTATAAAGATTAAACAAGAAATTAATTAAAATCTGGAAACTGTAGTTTTCTTTTTCCTCCCTCCCTTCCTTCCTTTCTTTTTTTTTTTCTTTTTTCTACTTGCTGTGAGCATTTTAGAAACTTGGAAAGAATGTAAGACCTTTTCCTTTTGAACTGGAAACAACACAAGGCACAATGTCATGGTCTATCAAAAGGAGATTTTATGAAGTTTTCTTCCCCGTCTACCTTTTTACTGTTTTGTTTTTATGGAAATTTATTTCAACAGTTGACATTTAACATATGGACTTTTAAGCTGTATATTTTGAAAATGCACAGAAATTCATTCATGTATTTCAATCCTTCACAGCAAAGGCTGAATGATAAAATTAACAACACACGGTGCATTCTGAAATTTTAATATTTACATGCTAAACTTTTTAATGTATCAAATATCTCTGGTTTAAATTTTGTCATTGTAGATTTCTTTATCTTAAGCAGGTTTGTGGAAACACATGTAAGCGAATGTTGCCGTATTTACTAATCTTTTGAAATCGAGGCTGAATGCTATAAAATGAGACGACTAGAAGGAGAAAATATACCCCTTGTACAACCAGAATAATAAGCACTACCGTTTACCATATGAAAGAGTTTATTTCTATTTTTCTTGCTGATTATACCATACTAAGATCAAATATATTGCAATTTTGAGCTCTGAATTGCAAATTAAAAAATTTTATTTGATAAGAGTGAAAGGCAGTGCTCGACCTTTAGATTAAAGAAGAAATCTGATCTTAGCCACTTCTAGCCAATGCTTGACTCTTTTTTTTTTTTTTTAAAAGTAACTCCATACAAATCAAAACAATCGAATGTATTGAACTCCCTTTTCTGATCTGCAAGCAAGCCCTTTCCTTACATTGATTCAGGGACCAGCTTCCAACAGGTTGTTGGGAGTTGCATTTGTGAGAGTTAGGCATAAATTTGTTTAATACAGTTTGAATAGCAAGATAACTATATAACTTTTAAAACGGCAGCATTCATACTCCTGTGCCAAGTCTGGGTGGTGCACGGTACTCGATCTGAGTATTTCATTTCCTTGACTTATTTTTTTTTTCCCTATGTTTTCTTAGGGAAGTGCTAGTTGAGATTCGAAGAAGAGTTGTTATTCTGTTTAACTATATAAAAACATTAAAACATTTTAGGGAATGCAAAAATACATATGTTTCAAATTAAAATATTGAGCCATCTTGGATATTTTAATAACATTTCCACTCTAAAGTAGCAAAAGCAGACCTTTTCTTTTTCCTCTTTTTACCCCTTCCTTTCAATGGGAGTTACATTCTGATCAAAGTGATCTCAACACTTTTGGGTAGCACTTTGCCTCCACAATGGTGAAGTGCTTACTACCTTCTTTGCTGTTAAGAGTTGTGTTTTGTGTGTGTGTGTGTGTGTGTGTGTGTTTCCTTTACAGGGAGCCCAAACTTTGCAAGTTATTTTTGCAATCAATTATGAATGCAAATATAATTTTTTTACCCACTAAAGAAGTCAGCAAATGCGAAAGTGAGACTGTTGGATGATGTGCTCTGGCGTGTGTGTGTGTGTGTGTGTGTGTGTGTGTGTGTGTGTGTGTGTATGTTTATTTCATCAAGGTCATTCATATTAATCATTTGTAAAGATTTTGTTCAACAGTTCATTTTAAATATTAGAGGCCTGGAGAAAATGGACCAGCAGAGCAGAACCCAGGGTGGCCAACACTTCTTTTAAATGTTCTTGAGGCATCAAGGGGCTCTGTATATTTTGTCTCACGAGCCTTTTTGTGAAATAGATTTCTCACATCAGATTTAAAAGGCCTTCTCCACAGGAATCGGCTAAATACCCAACTCTGAATTCACTTGCAGGGCAAATAACAGTTTAGACTGGCTCCAGTTAGAATGATGGGAACTGGGTATCGAGGGAAAAGGAATCAAACAGATACTTCTGAAGACATCCCGGTACCTGCTTTGATTTATTGAAGTTTCATTTTTCTTCTGCTGTAATCACAAACATGTTAAACTACCTGAAGAGTATCGTAGGTTTTTCAGAAGACACCCAAACAAACCAACAAATACGGAAAGAAAAAGAAATTATTCAAAATTGTAAGAACTATTCACCAGCCGCCTTTGCTAGGCTTTACATGCCTTTGACTACAAAGGAATATTAATTTTATGAGAATGAGTTGACTTAAAAGCTAGGATGGATCAGGAGCTGATTTTTGGCATTCCTTAATTTCCACCCCCCCACATTCTTTTGTTCACTCGACACCCAGCTTTTCGTACTCCAGCTTTGCAGGCACCTCTGCGGCGATCACCCGACAGTCTGTTCAGGAGCCTTGAAGAGTTTC